>NC_045140.1:3929456-4607458 GCF_008831285.2 Nymphaea colorata
GAGAAGCCCTCTTTACCACTCCAAATTCCAGCAAGCAAGCTATTTTTATTCTAGCTTTGCTAAGCTTGAATCCACGGTTTGGATTCTTGCTTAGGATTCTTGGGTTAGAAAACAAGTGAAGACGAAGGACAAACATCAAGACGACCGCAAGGTAGGTGATCTTAACTCACTTCTCTTCTACTTTAGCTTATTGTTGATTTATTTAATTCCAACAATTCGTGGGAGGGTTTATTTTCATTTGCTTACGGCTGGAATGATGTCCAGCTAAGGGAAACCTACGCTTCAATGTACATGTTAATGCATAATGCATGCATATGTCGGTTTTTCTTAAATATGAACCCAAGTATCAAATTTCGAAATGGGCCCCAAGGCCACGTCCCTTTCAAAGGAACCAACTTAATACCATTTTGAACTCCCTACCATGAGAGAATCCCACGTGAGAAAGTGATTTTGCTACATCACGTATGATGAAATGCCTATAAGGGATGGATACGTTTTTATGAATGTGATCCACCCTTGCATGGCGAAATGATGGACGAATAAGCTTGAGTATGTTTTATTTTCTTTCTTATTCACAGTCATTTGATTCATGTCTTCAATTTAATTAATCAAGGGTAGTAGGGAAGATTTGAAACAAGTTCTCAATCTTCCTACATAAAAGAACCCAGCCATGAATCATCATGATTCATGAGTCATGCGGTCCCTTGATAAAATTTCATTTGAAAAGTAAGGTACGTATATGTATACATTGTTATATATGTACATATATGCATCCGATTTCTTGTCAAAAATTACATTCCTCCCTTAAAATCAGGTGGAACATGTTTCCAAACCGTCTTTAAGGAAATGGGCCATTTTTATTGATTTTTCTAGTGCAAGATTATAAATTACTTTCATTTCATTTTTACTTAATTTCAGCAAACCCATACGTAAGATGTATGTATGTTGTTGAAATCAGACCAGTTTTATAGAATTGGTTTAAGAATATCAAAATTTACGTATTTGAAATACCAACCATCCTAGAATCATCCAAAGGAGTTGATGATTTCATTACTACGAAATCTGGAATTTGAATAGATTTGAAAAACTCATTGTTTCTATCTAAGAAACAAGTCCTTATTGGAATCAATGTCCACAATTTTCAGCTATTTAAATCAACACAAGGTCTGATTTTAGCTATTTTGAGACAAAAGTGGACGTCATCCATGTCTCCCATCCGTTCAAAGATTGAACTTGACATCATTTATATATTTTCATCATTTTGATAATTTTATGTCAAGCCTCAACTTATGGACTACATCTCTAATTCATGTGCTTAATCATATAATGAGCACATATAGAGAAAGTCCTACATTTTAATCAATCTTCATGTATAGATTGTATGACGTGCAATACGGACTTTGAGAGATTATGAGGGAGTGAAGAATGTATGTTTCATATGAATGAATCTTGATGAGCTATGAGAGAGAGAAGAATGAATGTTCCATATAGTTCCATTCTCGTTTCATGCATTCACTTTCACTCAAAATCAATGGCACCACATGCACATTCTCAAGAAATTAAGTGATTCAAATTTAAGTTGCAAAAAGTGACCAAGTCATATTGCAATGAGAATTGTAAACTTCACTTAACTTCAAAAGAAAACACAAGCAATGCATTCATAATCTTTTGGCCAAAGTGCATTTGAAAAACAACATGTTTTCTAACAATTTGAAACCTATGTTCTTTCAAAAGAATGAATTCTACAAATCACATGATTTGACAAAAGAAGAGTTCAAAATCAATTTTTATCATAAGATGATCATCATCATCTAGAGTTCACAACAAAGAACTCAATTCCAAATCTTCAAAAATCCTCAAGAATTATGTGTTTCAAATAACACCAAAACAAAGGATTTTAAACCAACTTGAAAACCCCCAATATTCAAATTCATTTATTCAAAAAAATGAATTTCGGTTCTTGAATCCAAAACCTCAATGCATAAGCATATAGGACTTACATCAATAACTCGTATATGATCCAAATGATCTTTAGTCCTTGGTCTAATTACCCCTGTTAAAGGCGGCAGAACGGTTGGACCTCGTACCGACGAGCGGATCCCTTTCTCTTGAAAATTTTCTCAAAACCCCAATTTTAAAAGAATTTGCTGACTCGCATTTCGACCTTCTTGAAAAGGAGTGGGGTGCGAACAGATGGCACACCCGGTGGGACCCGTCATTGTTTGTCTAAAGACTTATTTGGATCATATATGAGTTATTTTCACCAATGTCGGACATCAATTGCACAAAAAAAAAAAAAAAAAATTAAACTCACAAAAATGCATACCGACATCATGTAGTGTACATTGAGGAGATTTCATGAACCTCATTCATTTCAATTTATCCTACCCCTCCTCAATTTAAGGATTGTATGCAGCCCATGTATGCTCTCAAAATTTCAAATCTATCTCTTAGGAATGTATGCAATAGAGCCATCTATTTTGCATCTTCTCATGAATTTTGAAAAACAAATCCTTACCTATATCATATCCCGGTCATCATGTTGCCGGGCTATTTCTAGGACATTAGTCCAAGATATAGCCTTACAACTGGACCACCCAATTGGACTGAGAAGTCCCCCATTAGTACCGAAACGGACAATAGTCCCGGTATATCGATGGGTGAACAAGGAGAAATGGAGAGCCCAAATCTAGAAAACCCTTGGAGGAGTCAATGCTAGTACTATAAATTAGAATCATTTACCCATTTATTTTCCATAGGTTCCAAGACCAATTTTCAAAATAATGCATATAGGCAAGAGTCCTAGGAATTGCATTATCAATTTTTCATTAACTGCTTGTTTGGACGCATGTGATGTTTTACTTTGCCCCTAAGTCCATGTCCAAACCCAATGTCAAAACTCTTCTCGAGTCTCTATTGGGTCAATTCATGTCAAAGTCTAATACCTTCTCTTGTCTAGATGGACTCAGAAAGTATCTTCCCATATGACCACATCCTATTCGGGTCATGTCAAGGCCGATCCGGACTTCGCATCATCCCAAGTGGAGTCTACCTACCTCAGTGGTATCTTTCATGGTACCCAACTTTTCGGTGTATGTTCCCGGATCACTTAGAGGATTGCGGTCTTGAAGAAGCAGTCAGTCTTGCCATACAGCCTATCAATGGCAATCTAATCCATGCAATTGCTGAAAGATGGAACCCAAGGACCAACACATTCTGGTTTCCATGGGGTGAAATGACAATCACTCTTGATGAGTTCTCCAACATTATGGGTTTGCCAGAACCAAAAGGTGACCCAAGAGGTCCAATTGAAGACCAGTTCCTTGTAAACCAAGGTCAAGTCAAAACTCTAGAAGTGATTCGTAAACTCACAGGGAAAAGGAGTTGGCATTTTCTAGAGAAAGATGGACATCAATATCTTCAACTACAAGAGCTTGGTGAAACATACTCCCAATTGTCAACCCTGCGTCACTATCTAGAACTGTTGCAGACAAGTACAAAAACTCCATAGTGACTTGTACCGTGGGTCTTATCTTCTTCAATAATGAAGAACACATAATGGATTTCCGCATAGCTCGCCTCTTCAGAAAATGGGGGCATGTCCAAGTCCGTCACATTTCCATAGCAATGGCAGCCTTGGCATTCCTTTACAGAGGGTTGGCCAAATTTTCAATTGGAGATGCAGACTCGATAGAAGGATGTGTCTTTGCACTGCAAGCATGGTTCTACAAACATGTGGGGCCACAATCATGTCATTTTCAAAACACAGACGGTCAGTTATCTAGTATGGAGCACTACCGCAGAAAGATGGAGGAAGTTGATGACTCCACCATCATTTGGGACTTCTTTGATCGAGAGGTCATCAAGTCAAGATACACTTACAACCCAGTCAGAGGAAGTCTTCTATTGGGACCGTTTTTCATAATTGAATATCATCCGGAGCGTTGCCTCAGGCAATTCTCACTGCGTCAGAGGAAGGCATATCCAATTGAGTCGGAAGGAGCCATTGTGGAGTGTGAACTAGACACTGAAGAGTGGTCCGGGATATACACCTATGCCCAGCAATGTTGGGAATCATTTGCTCACTTGTATCTTGTCCTTGGTCCAGGAATGGGTCCCGAATATGTAAAATGGTGGGATGAAGTTCGCCCATCTATCCTTCTGTCCTAGATTGTCATGTCTAATTCATTGTCATTAAGCCAAAATTTGTCAAGTTTTGTCAAGTTATGTTAAACTTTGTCAAGTTTTGTCATTCTCATCTTTCTTTTAATATGTAATCAAAATTTGTCACCTCTCATCAATTCACATCCTAACATTTTCAATTTTTCTTCTTGCAAGGTGAACATCCGCTTTATGGTTGAAACCATAAGCCAAAGCAGGAGAAGGAGTGAAATGGAGCTTGATCAACCTTTTATAGGAGACAGGGGAGAAGAATCCTCCTCAGAAACACCTCCCAAGCTGGAAATAAATGACCCAGAATTTGAGGAATACAGAAGATTCCGGAAATACATGATCATGTTCAATGAAGAACAAGCGCAGGCAGAAAAAGCCAAAAAGAAAGGGAAGAAAACAAGAAAGTACTCATCAAGCAGTTCAGACTCTTCTGAAGACGCTACAACAGAATCTAGTAGTGAGGAAGAACCGAAAACTCCCAAGAAAAAGAAGAAGGGAGAATCCTGGAAAACAAAAATTCAGGAAGTTGAAAAAAAGTTAAATGCAGTACAACTTAAAGGCAAGAACAAGAGGAATTTCACTTGCGAAGATTTCTACGAAAGCTTCGAAAATGACAAACACATAAAAAACTTGCCCAAGAAATTTATCAAATTTGATGGCCATGGAGACCCAAAGGCACATTTGGCCATGTTCTTTGCTGAATGCTACAAATTCCGCCACAATCATAGGGCCCTCTTTCGATGTTTCCCTAGAAGCCTAGAAGGAATTGCAGCACAATGGTATCGGGAACACATCAACCCAGTGGAATTGAAAAATTTTGACATGTTAATCAACCTTTTCATCGAAAGGTTCATTCAAAACGTTGAAACTGCACCAACGATCACCACATTATGCTATCTAAAACAGAGGCCAGGTGAAAAGGTGAGAGATTTTATTCAGAGGTGGAGGTCTTCTTGCAACAAGATGAGAGACCCAATCTCTCAATCCCATGCACTGGGATTGATCGTAAACAATTTGACACAACCATTAAGGAGCCTCATTTCCAATGCTCCAATCAAGTCTTTCATCGATCTCACTGAGAGGGCAGAATGCATTGAAGCAGGAATTGAGAATGGAGCTTTTGATGCTGTCATCCCGGTAAAAGTAAGGGAAGATACAAAAAAGAATAGCAGAAGTCAGAATGCTCCAGCCAACATCGTGGCCAACGCTGCAGCCTTCAAGAAAGAAAAGTCCGAATATCCTAAGAATAAAGGGGTAATGGACAAAGCTAGTGGCAGTAGTAGTGGCACCAAAAACAAACATCCTGGATGGGGGTACGATAGAAAATTTACCCCATTACAACAAAGTTATGAAGAGGTCATGCATATGCTAATCGAAAGAGGTACTCTGTTTCTCCCAAAAGTCTCCAACCCCCCACCAATGATGGGGAAAAACAAAGAGCAATTCTGCAAATTTCATCGCGCTCCAGGACATGATACAGAAGACTGCCTTGTACTTAAAAATATTGTGCAAGATGCAGTTGACAAAGAAATAATCAAAGAGGTCAGTGAACAGCCGGACATTCTCAAGAATCCTTTTCCTAAACATGGCAAAGGAATAGTTTCGATGGTCAGATTTTCAACAGGTCGTCAAATTATGGTGACAAACAAAAGGGATACAACGTCCCTGGATTTCTTTGGATTGCTTTTCAAACATGATAAAGGATCCATCAATGCACAAACCGGACTGGTTAAACAAGACCATCTGACAGAGATTGATCAGAAGTCACAAGTGTGCGACCCTGAACCATTGGAATCCATTTTCAATGAATTGGACCCCTTACCTGAAGTCAAGAAGGGAGGGTTTAGCCCTAACAGGGGGAATGAATGGGCTTTTGAATTATGTGAAAATAGTCCGATCATATTCTCTGATAAAGATCTACCAACTGGAGGTGCATCGCACAATGACGCCTTGCACATAGTGATAGAGACAAGGGGCACCAGAGTCTCCCACGTTTTAATTGATGGTGGAGCAAGCCTGAACATCTGTCCACAACAAACAGCTCGTGAGTTGGGCATAAGACAGGCTGACTATACTCCATCCAAAATTTTCATCCATGGATATGACGGGACAGGACAACCATGCCTAGGATGCATATGTCTGGATTTGAATATTTCTGAGACGTATCATCGGGTTTTATTTCATGTGGTGGATATAGAACCCTCCTTCAACTTGTTGCTTGGCAGGCCATGGATCCATGCTACCAATGCAGTTCCCTCCACTCTACATCAGTGTGTCAAATGGACTTACAACGGGAATTCTATAACCATCTATGCAGAGGATAGGGAAAGTCGGCTTGTACACCCAATGATTCCGGTACCAACATATACAATTGAGGTACCCAGTATTCGAGTCTGCAAAGAAGAAGAAATATCTCAACGTCTTAGCAGGTTGGCCATTCAGAAACCAAAGAAACAGGTATGGGTGAAAAGGGGTACCAAACTTGAAACAAGTTACAAAAGTCATCCGTTGTTCAAGAAATTCTGCCAGAATGAGAAAGGATTGGATTTACTCATACGCCATGGCTACCAGCCATTTACTGGCCTTGGCAAACATGAAAATGGAATCTTGGAACCAGTTACCTTGACAGGACAACGAGGCACTCAAGCCTTGGGGTGCCAAAGCTATGAAAAAGTGGATGTTGAGGAAGAATTCAAGCCAGTACCTTTCGTCAAGAGCAATACCATAGGCGGATGTTCACCATCAATTTGAATCAACAAATCCGCCATCATTTTGTCATTTTGTCGTCATTGTACTCAAATAGACCAAGTGTCTTCATTTTGTAATACCTTCAAAAATACAATGACAAATGCAAATTACTTCCATACACAATGTCTCAAATTTCATCTAACTTCTTTACAATCTTTAGGATGGCATTTGAGGATCAAACATCAAAAGCTTTTAAGGAGATAAATCCAGAACTCACAGAGGCCGAATGTCCAGAGTTCATCCAAATGAGAAAGCAAGATCAACCGTCACCTCTGATTAATGATCCGATTGAGGAAATTAACATTGGCACGGAAGAGAGTCCAAAGATTTTGCAAATTGGAACAAGTCTCTCAGCAGAAGAAAGAAAAGAGTTGATAGATTTCCTCAAAAAGCATCAAGAAGCCTTTGCGTGGACTTATGAGGACATGCCAGGACTTGATACAAAATTAGTCGAGCATCGACTACCATTGAAACCAGAATGCAAGCCAATCAAACAAAAGTTGAGGAAACTAGACCCTCGTCTTGAGGGGCAAGTTAAGGAAGGCCTGGAAGACCTACTAAAGGCAGGGTTCATCCGAACAATCGACTATCCTGAATGGTTAGCAAACATTGTGGTAGTCCCAAAGAAAAATGGCAAAATTCGGCTCTGCATCGATTTCAGAGATTTGAATAAGACTACACCAAAGGATGACTACCCACTTCCAAACATTGACTTGTTGGTAGACAGTACCGCAGGTCACGCTATGTTCTCCTTTATGGATGGATATTCTGGTTATAACCAAATTAAGTTGGCAGCTCAAGATCAAGCCAAAACATCATTTACAACCCCATGGGGTACCTTCTGCTATACAGTAATGCCATTTGGTTTGAAGAACGCTGGGGCAACATATCAAAGGGCTATGGCAGCTATTTTTCATGACCAAATGCATCAAATCATGGATGCATATGTAGATGATCTACTAATTAAGTCAAAAACAAGGGAGAATCACATCAACATTCTCTCTCAAGTTTTTGATAGACTCTTACAATACAAACTTAGATTGAATCCACAAAAATGTGTATTTGGTGTGGAATCCGGTAAGCTTTTGGGATTTATGGTCAGCCAAAAGGGAATCGAGATGGATCCTTCCAAAGCAAAGGCGATCATCGAAATGTCACCCCCAACAAATCTTAAGGAGCTACGCAGCTTGCAAGGCAGAATTCAATCAATCAGAAGGTTTATATCTAATCTCGCCATGAGATGCGAACCCTTCAACCATTTACTGCGGAAAGGAGTCAAATTTGAATGGGGGCATGAATGTCAAGCCTCATTCGAAAAGATCAAGAAGTATCTTCTTTGCCCACCAATTTTAAAACCTCCAATTTTAGGGGAACCTCTACTCCTTTACATCACAGTTAACGATTCAGCCTGTGGTGGATTTCTGGCTCAATATGAAGAAGGATGCCGAATAGAACATGCCATTTATTACATCAGTAAGACATTTGTGCAGTATGAAAAGAACTACTCGCACATGGAAAAAACTTGCTTAGCCTTGGTGTGGATGTGTCAAAAATTAAGGCATTATCTATTGGCTTGTGAAGTTAAAATTTTATCCAAACTTAATCCACTCAAATATATCCTCGAACAGCCATTTCTGAATGGAAGGATAGCAAAGTGGCAGGTTTTGCTGATGCAATATGATTTGGAATATGTGTCACAAAAATCAATCAAGGGGCAAGCCATTGCAGACCAATTGGCAGATTTTCCTCTATATGAAGAAATTAGAACAAATGATGATTTTTCAGATGAGCAAATCCTGACAACTGAACCAGAGCCGATTTGGAAGATGTACTTTGATAGATCTAAGAGCACAGCTGGGGCAGGCATTGGGATACTTTTCATTACACCAGAAAGGGAAATGATTCCTTACTCTCTCAAATTGAATTTTTCCTGCACGCATAATATGGCAGAGTACGAGGCCCTAATCCAAGGACTCAAAATGTTGCTCAAATTTAAAGTGCAGAGAGTTCGCATTTTTGGAGATTCTCTCTTGGCTGTCAGTCAGGTCAATGGAGATTGGCAAGTCAAAGATCAAAAATTGATCCCATATCAAGAGTTAGCAGCTTCCCTCTTAAGACAGTTCGAGGAATGTCAACTCTTACATGTCAAAAGAGAATTTAACCCAATAGCAGACGGTTTAGCCAGTTTAGGCTCTACCATTGCCTTCAAACCTGGAGAATCTATCAGATCTTTTGAAGTTGGAAGACTCGAACAACCATCTTTTGTCATACCAGAACAGGTGTTGCAAGCAGAAAGTAGAGAAACACCATGGTATCAGAACATCAAGGATTTTCTCCAAACTGGAACACTTCCACCAGAAATGTCTCGAAAAGAGCAAAGAGTTTTGAGACACATGTCTTCAAGATATTTCATTCTAGCCGACATCCTATACAGAAGAGGATTCAGCACAGAATATGCTAGATGTCTCGATGCAAATGAGGCACTAGAAGTCATTCAAGAAGCCCATGAAGGAATTTGTGGGGGACATGTAGGGTATCAGACCCTCGTCAAGCAGATAGTCAGAGCAGGGTACTATTGGCCCACAATGCAAAGAGACTGTCACCAATTTGTCAAGAAATGCATCAAATGTCAGTTGCATGCACCATCAATTCATGCTCCAGCAGCGTACCTTCATTCGGTCAGCTCACCATGGCCATTCTCCATGTGGGCCTTCGACGTAGTCGGTCCAATCAATCCACCTGCCTCAAATGGACACAGGTATTTTCTTGCAGCTACAGATTACTTCACCAAATGGGTGGAAGCGATCACTTTAAAAACAGTCGAAGGACAACACGTAGTGTCCTTCATTCATAAAAATCTTTTGTGTAGATTTGGCATCCCGCATGATATCGTTTCTGATAACGGTACTCATTTCAAAAATGAGAAAATGCGCAATCTTTGTCATAAACACAAAATACAACATCACTTTTCTGCCCCATATTACCCTCAAGGTAATGGTCAGGCAGAAGCAACCAACAAGATTTTGATTCGTGTCTTAGAAAGGACAGTTGAAACAGGCCGAGATTGGCACGAGAAAATGCACAATGCACTTTGGGCGTATCGAACCACAATTCGGACACCCACCAATGCTACACCAGCAGAATTAGTATATGGAACGGAAATTGTCCTTCCATTACATGTCCAAAAACCAGCAATGAAATTTGCTGCTCTCATTGAACTCCCAATTAACAAATACCAAAAAAAGAGACTTACTCAATTAGACCTCTTAGACGAGAAAAGACTACAAGCGGCAGAGCATGCCGAAGTCTATCGTAAGAGAGTCGCCCGACATTATGCCAAATCAGTCATTGAAAGAAAATTTCAGGTAAATGATCTTGTTTTAAGATCTATAGTTCCACTCAGGAGTAGACCCAAAGGAAAATGGGCGCCGAACTGGGAAGGACCATATGTTGTCAAAGAGGTTCTACCTCACAATTCTTATCGACTGATTGATGCCGATGGGGTTGAAATCCCCGATCCAATTAATGCTTTGCATCTCAAAAAATTCTATACTTGAATTTGCAATTAAAAAAAAAAAAAAATTCAAAATAGTTGTGCTTTGATAAGCACGTTTGTAACAATTTTCAAACCAACTAAGGGGCATGGTATCCCTTAGGGAAAAGTTTCAAAAATGCATCAAAATTTTCAAACTCAACCCATGTCTTGAAGACAATTGCAAGGGCATCGTCTTGAAATAGGCAAGAAATTTCACAGACATTGAGGGACTTATGTATAGTAATTAATGTTGGTCCCGACAATCGGCATTTGTAAAGGTCTAGCATGAGATGCCATAAGAAAAAGTCTTGTCACCTAAAAGACCTTGGCAAGATGCTAGAAAAAGCTATCAAGCGAAATGAGTTGAGCAATGAGCTCGGGGTGAGTGTAGTTGTTCCTCTGGTTCAAAGCTCAGCAGGCGCGGGTGGGCATATGACCTATGCTTACGCCGTGAAGCTAAAAAGCAATCCATGAACATTTTGCTTATATTAAGTCTCCTAAAGCCTTCTGAATTCGAGCAAGTAAGCCCGGGGAGTGTTTTACATTTGGTACCCTGAGGCCAACTGGTCTAGGAGTTACCGGCCCAAAGCTTGTTACAAGGGTTCAGAAGAAAGCCCGATAGACTTGATATTACACAAAGCAAACTACACAAAACCGCCAAAGCGGTGGAACTCCGTAGTAGCTTTTGGGGTGGTGAGGAATTTCTCCCAAGAGTGAAGGGTGGCTCAAAAAGAAAATCAAAATTCAAAAGCAAAAGAGAGTATGTGAAAAATTAAGTAAAAGAAGAGAAAAAGCACTTGCCAATGGTTTAGAAGGCATCGAAGGCAAATTTCACAAAGCATCAAATGCAAAAACTTTCACAATTACAAAATTTTTCAACCAACATTAATTCCTCTACAAAGTCTCCAATGAGATGGAGAAAGATCTTCTTATTTCAGGTCTATGCCTAGCATTTCCCCTCGAGCGAGGATGGTTCAACATCATTTGAAAAATGGATTTTCCAAACGATTTGCAAAAATTTGGTGCGTGAATCTTTGCTATTAAGCAAATTATTCAATTTGCTTAACAACAAAGAGGGGCATCTGTTAACACCCCAAATTTTTCCACATCAAAATTGAAGCAATGTGAAAATTTCACAAAAGAATTGTGAAAATTTGCAATTTCAAAGCCAATTTCGAATCTAAAGAACAATTAGATTCAAATCGTGAATTTAACCCGATACACGAATCCCAATGCAGGATTACGAGTCCAAATTCAATTGCAAATGTCATTTGAAATCCAAATCCAATTGCAAAATGCAAATTTTGACTTAGATCCAAGAATTGGATCTAATTCAGTCTAAAATGCTACGTGGGACCCACGTGTGGGCCCCACCTAGCCCGTGTGGTCAAGAGCCCTCCCCAGGGGCCATGCCCCCCTCCATGTCAAAAAAAAAATAATAAATAAATATTTTCTCTCAAATTAATTGAAGAAAAGTCATTTTCAAGAAGAAATAAAGGAGAAACCTAGGAAAAGAGAGACATTTATGTCTCTCTCTCTTCTTTAACCAGATCCTCCTTAAAGAAAAAAATCATTTCCAAGGAAGCAATTACTAGACTGGTCAAACTCACCTAACCTACTTAATCCAAGTAGGTTTGACCCGGGTGCACTCAAATGTGGTGCCAATTCCAGCTAGGTTCGGTCACAATGGGCTCAACATAGTCAAAACGTAAGTCTGTCTCATGATCCAATTAATGGACGAAAATAGACTTTGACCGAACCAAACCCACTTTGACTAAACTCAGTCAAAGTACAATTTAGCTCAATTAAGAGCTTTCTTGACCCAAATTTATCAAATTACCTCAAATAAAGTCAAACTACTTGCAAATGAGCTTTGACTTTGGTCAATTGGTCGAAATTGATCAATTTGGACAATTTTGCCCTTCTGCGGTCAACTTAAGATTAAAAAGCCTAAAATGGTTTATGAAAGGCAAATAAACATTTGAATTTGTCAAATGCTTGAATCAAATACCAAATTTAAATTGAATTTCTCAAGTGAAAGTTTGATTCAGTTGAAATCCATTTTCAATCAAGTTTTGGACGAAAATACCCTTTTCGAACCAAATTTGATAAAATTTTTAAATTTTATTAAAATTTAAATTTAATTATCATAATTCAATGGAATTTGGAGCTTAGTAACTAGGTTTTAACCTTATAAGCTCGATTTCAAACAAAAAAAAAATAAATAGTATAAAATAAGGGCAAAACCCTGTGTAAGGGCATTTTCGTCCAAAATTTTGGTCAAAATGGTCACCTAGGTCTGAACCCAAGTTGACCAAACCTAGCCCAGCCCACCTAGCTCGTGGAAATGGGCTGAGAAATGGTCAATTAGAGCCTTTAAAGTCTATTTAACTCATTTTACAAGTCCCCAAGGTCTTAAGTAAGTTCCCAAGGTGAGTTAAGAAGGTGGTTGAACCCACCTCCTCCTCTATATAAACCTCCCCTTGGCCACTAAGGAGGGGGACGAAATTTTGGAGCATTCTATCAAATTGCTGCAGCCAAGGAGCTAGGAGGGAGAAGCCAAGGAAGAGAGAAGAGGTTCGTCCAAGCCCCCTTCCCCTTTTTCTCCCATTCTCTTCTTCACTTTCTTCTATTCTCCCCATTGATTTTGCTAAGTTAGGGTGCTTAAGTGAACCCTTACTTAGGATTTTCGTGGTGAGAAGCCCTCTTTACCACTCCAAATTCCAGCAAGCAAGCTATTTCTTATTCTAGCTTTGCTAAGCTTGAATCCACGGTTGGATTCTTGCTTAGGATTGCTTGGGTTAGAAAACAAGTGAAGACGAAAGACAAACATCAAGACCGACCGCAAGGTAGGTGATCTTAACTCACTTCTCTTCTACTTTAGCTTATTGTTGATTTATTTTAATTCCAACAATTCGTGGGAGGGTTTATTTTCATTTGCTTACGGCTGGGAATGATGTCCAGCTAAGGGAAACCTACGCTTCAATGTACATGTTAATGCATAATGCATGCATATGTCGGTTTTTCTTAAATATGAACCCAAGTATCAAATTTCGAAATGGGCCCCAAGGCCACGTCCCTTTTAAAGGAACCAACTTAATACCATTTTGAACTCCCTACCATGAGAGAATCCCACGGTGAGAAAGTGATTTTGCTACATCACGTATGATGAAAATGCCTATAAGGGATGGATACGTTTTTACGAATGTGATCCACCCTTGCGTGGTGAAATGATGGACAAATAAGCTTGAGTATTGTTTTATTTTCTTTCTTATTCACAGTCATTTTGATTCATGTCTTTCAATTTAATTAATCAAGGGTAGTAGGGAAGATTTGAAACAAGTTCTCAATCTTCCTACATAAAAGAACCCAGCCATGAATCATCATGATTCATGAGTCATGCGGTCCCTTGATAAAATTTCATTTTGAAAAGTAAGGTACGTATATGTATACATTGTTATATATGTACATATATGCATCCGATTTCTTGTCAAAAATTACATTCCTCCCTTAAAATCAGGTTGGAACATGTTTCCAAACCGGTCTTTAAGGAAATGGGCCATTTTTATTGATTTTTCTAGTGCAAGATTATAAATTACTTTCATTTCATTTTTACTTAATTTCAGCAAACCCATACGTAAGATGTATGTATGTTGTTGAAATCAGACCATGTTTTATAGAAATTGGTTTAAGAATATCAAAATTTACGTATTTGAAATACCAACCATCCTAGAATCATCCAAAGGAGTTGATGATTTCATTACTACGAAATCTGGAATTTGAATAGATTTGAAAAACTCATTGTTTCTATCTAAGAAACAAGTCCTTATTGGAATCAATGTCCACAATTTTCAGCTATTTAAATCAACACAAGGTCTGATTTTTAGCTATTTTGAGACAAAAGTGGACGTCATCCATGTCTCCCATCCGTTTCAAAGATTGAACTTGACATCATTTATATATTTTCATCATTTTGATAATTTTATGTCAAGCCTCAAGCTTATGGACTACATCTCTAATTCATGTGCTTAATCATATAATGAGCACATATAGAGAAAGTCCTACATTTTAATCAATCTTCATGTATAGATTGTATGACGTGCAATACGGACTTTGAGAGATTATGAGGGAGTGAAGAATGTATGTTTCATATGAATGAATCTTGATGAGCTATGAGAGAGAGAAGAATGAATGTTCCATATAGTTTCCATTCTCGTTTCATGCATTCACTTTCACTCAAAATCAATGGCACCACATGCACATTCTCAAGAAATTAAGTGATTCAAATTTAAGTTGCAAAAAGTGACCAAGTCATATTGCAATGAGAATTTGTAAACTTCACTTAACTTCAAAAGAAAACACAAGCAATGCATTCATAATCTTTTGGCCAAAGTGCATTTGAAAAACAACATGTTTTCTAACAATTTGAAACCTATGTTCTTTCAAAAGAATGAATTCTACAAATCACATGATTTGACAAAAGAAGAGTTCAAAATCAATTTTTATCATAAGATGATCATCATCATCTAGAGTTCACAACAAAGAACTCAATTCCAAATCTTCAAAAATCCTCAAGAATTATGTGTTTCAAATAACACCAAAACAAAGGATTTTAAACCAACTTGAAAACCCCCAATATTCAAATTCATTTATTCAAAAAAATGAATTTCGGTTCTTGAATCCAAAACCTCAATGCATAAGCATATAGGACTTACATCAATAACTCGTATATGATCCAAATGATCTTTAGTCCTTGGTCTAATTACCCCTGTTAAAGGCGGCAGGAACGGTTGGACCTCGTACCGACGAGCGGATCCCTTTCTCTTGAAAATTTTCTCAAAACCCCAATTTTAAAAGAATTTTGCTGACTCGCATTTCGACCTTCTTGAAAAGGGAGTGGGGTGCGAACACCAACCCCTACCCAAGAATCCTTTTGAATTTCTCATATTTTTTTACTATTTCGTTCCTTTTCATAACTTTCTGGCATATGTCCATAACCAATGGCTGAGCCAAAAAAAAAAAAAAGGCTTTGATTCACAGGCTTTCATACCTAAAAGGGCACTTACATGTATAACAAAGTAAATATTAAACGATCTTAATATAAAAATAAAAGAAATTTGAGAAGTTGGTGTGGGCAATTGCCTACACCAGCCTATAAGTAGCTCTGCCACTATCCATAACTACTTTTGGTGTCTTGAGATGATACTCTCAGTGCACTTCAACTTATGCACTAATGACCTTCTCTTTTACAACACAGGAAGTTAACGTTTCTGACACTTGAACTGAACACCGACTACCTACTGGCCCTCGACCCAAACCATTGCACCAACTCCCTCTGCGACATGACATAGTCGAGTTGTGATTGGAATCTTCTGCTCAAAGTGGGTGAGGCAGAGTTTGAAAGAGCCAACCATGATGCCCCAACTATATCTCTGGTTCAAACCCCATTGAGCTTGACTTTATATCATAAATAGAACAAGGAAAGAGGAAATTGAATTAAGCAAGCGAACAAAGTAAGTTCTAAACTAGGAAATGAGCATGGTCCACTATGCCAAATGGATGACGCGTCTCTTTAACAAGATCTTCGCTGCCTTCACCTAACTTTAGTTAGCCAGTTGAGATGAACTGGTTGTAAAGTACTACCAATCTGAATAAGCTTTAGCTATCATGTGGAGATCTGGGTCCTACTGCTCAGCTGTTGCTTTGTTTTTTGGAATTTTTCTAATGTGCACCTAAGATTTAACAATGATAAGAAAAGGTACACCTAACTTTTTGATATTATTAAAAGGCATGGCCAAAGTTTTTCCATCGTTAGTTAATAGGGTTCATAAATGAGTTTCCACCAAGTCCATTATTGGAACAGCAAAATTTATCATTCTCTCTCTAAAAAGATAAAGGAAAAAATTTCTTATATTTGTGAACACACGTACATGTCTTCTTAGATACTTCTGAAGCATTAGCAAAAGAACACACCTAACTAATTTAGACATTAATAAAACGGCTAACTGATATGGGTATACCTAAACATGTAGTAATATTAGTGAGTGTATTAAAGAAACTAATATTAACCAACATGAGATTTGCTTGCATTGAGGTTATTTTAATTAACTTTTCTCATTAGCTCAACTAAATCAAGTGACAACTTAAGGCTTAATTGACGAAAGCATATTCTTGGTTCTCAAAGCAAAACTTAGGTTTTCTGATATTAAAAAGAAAGTTTTTTTTTATTATAACTAAAAAAAAAAGTTTTCTAGAAAGAACTAACATTTTTGTCATATTCATCTTTACCTACCTACAGGCTTGAGATGAATTCACCACCTAAATGTGTTTCTTATAATCTTAAATTACTCATTTGGTTTTGCAGAAGTTGTGTTCATGATACTAAATTGACAATCAAATGTCTTCGAGGAGGGTGGTGCAATAGTTGAGATAGGGGTTGGTAGGCGGCCAATATCCATTTTGATTCTTGAGTGTCAACTCTTTTCTACTGGAAGTCATTGACATGCAAGTTGAAGTACAATAAGAGCGGCATTTTCAAGTGCCAAAAGCATGTTTTGTATCTTCCGTGCAGTTGGATGAAATACTTTTCCTATTTACCCAAAAAAAAAAATTGTAACAACACAAATTGGTATGATAAAACCGGTGACAATATAATATCCAATCCCACCTACCAAGTCGTTAGCATATTCATCTCTAACAGCTCTTGGTGAGTTTGTCAATATATTAAATCATTCCATATAGAGCTGAGTATATAAAATAATGACATAAACGTACTTTTAATTCTTCAGACTTCACCCACATGAAACATGCATTTTTCAAATGGCTTAAACCCATCTTTGTGCCTAATAAACTATATAAAGCTGCCAAGTTCGTATGTTTTGGTACATAAATCCCAACTTTTGTCACAGGTAGGGACGCGTAGCACCAGAGACAAACACCCAAATGTAGATTCTACATTAGATAGAAAATTTAGTGGATTTTACAATTTCCTCGTATGATGCCATCTTTTGCATTAAACGTAAATTTTTTTTATTTAATTGGATAAATATTCTTAAGAAAATTCATATTGTCATGTCCCTTTACGTCTAATTTTCTTGTAAAAACTTCGGGCTTGAGGTGCCATGCATAACAACCGTTTGATCCACCGGCGACACATAAAGGTCAAAGGTTTCAATTCTGTAGTCACTGTTATATTCAAATGTGTTACTTTTTTGGGTTACAAACGGTTGCAAGCGTGATATTTGAGTTGAGGTATGTACCTTTAGTCCACCCATGCAGAACCTTTTAGGTGGGTGTATTATACTGCATGTGGTTGCTATTAAATAAATATTAAAAAAAACAACTATTGGTCCAAATGAAAAAAGTAAGTAGGTATTACATAATTGTCTCACACATCAATTCCTATGAGGCTGTTTGAAAATAAGAACATTTTCAGTTATTGTCTCATGAACTTGTCTCAAAGATCATGGGAGGCAGATACATAAAACACCCCAATAAGTGTTTCGTAAATTTGCTCCATTTTTTGTGTCAGATTCACAAAACAACAACAACGACAACAGTGTGTTACCATTGCCAAACGGCCCTGATCAGATTTGGTAGGGTCAAAGTGGTAACAAAAGATCTCCCTCCACGTGGCTGGGGCCAAACATATAGGATCCTTTTAATGAAACGTTGAGGAAGTATTCAAGAAATCTTATACCGACCCAAATTCTTATTAAGATTTGATATTCTTTAACTCGATATAGAAAATAAATACTTAATCATATATGCTTAAGATTTAGCTCGTATATTTTTGTGATTTTCTTAACAATGGCCTCATTATTTTTCACGAAAACAATTAAATATAAACTTAAGTGGAACTCAGTTCATCTGAGAAACTAAAAGTGTCGGATGCAATTCTTTTCACATTCTTATAATCTTAGCCTTTTTTTTTTTAATTCTCAAGTTAGCTAAAGTAGACTTCAGTTTTGGCTCATGTTTGACAGTTTTTATGAAAAGTGTTGGTCCTTCAAAGAGAATTGCACAAGCTGGTACCTGTTTTGAAATTATAGACAAAATATAGGCATGAAAAATAACATGTGCTTAAGTTTCAGTCGCAGAGGGATAATGTTAGTCAGAGAAAATATTCAGATGGCGACTGAACACAATCATAATGTGCCGATTTGAAATCAGAGGGAATACGTCTCAGTTACATGAATATTGATAACAATAACAACCTCGTTATTAATTATTCAAGTAAAAATAAAAACTGAAAACACAATCTGTTTGTCACCCGAGTGGCACCAGAGTCACGTCGACTCACGTGCAGCAACCTTTTTTAAGAGTCCATGTTGATAGAACATGCTCTAAAGCAAGATCTCGTTCATGTTAAATCTGAATCAAAAACTTTAATTGTAGCGGAAGCGTACCTGAATTCATCTGAACAAATGGACGATAATCGCAGTAAGATCTTCTAGGGTCTGTGCGTGAGCGCATGTGGTTTCTTTTAGATGGAGAAGAAACAACCCTAGAAAAGATGTTTCAACTCTCTGCACGACCCCAGAGACCACTGCCTTTTATATTATGAGCAATTTCGGATTCAACCCATCAAAGAATCTGTAATTGCGTATAGGTATCTATACATCATAAAAGTAATCCATACCATATAAATTGACGTGATATCTCAAAACGCAATCACTTAACCGGATATTTACATCAGGATAGCCATAATGTTTGAAATTCCTCATTGACATATGTCGCCCCACCAAATGATCCTTACACATGTTACTTAGCTAATAATATATTGGGCAAGTGTGGGCTTTGTGTATTCATTTACAGAAGAAGATGCGTAGACAAACAATACATTTATTTATCAAGCAACACAACACCCATTTGTTACATCAACAGGTTATATTACATATGCTTTTGATGATGCACTCACTGCAGCAAGCATTTCAAAACATCGACGAATTGGAAAGAGAGAGAAGGTAAGAAAAATTTAGTGAGCTAAGAAGGAAAGCTATCAAGGAGACTGCCCAGAAGCAGAAATGTAGGCAAGCTGGATGCTGTAAGCTTCTTTGAGGTCAGCCAGCACCTCTGCCATTGTGGGCCTTCGCGATGCCTCACTGTCTACAGACCTTATAGCAACTAAAGCCACTAATTTCATGCTCTGTGGATCGAAACTGCCCTTCAAGTTCTCGTCGACAACCTCAAGAGTGCCAGCCTGAAGGTAAGGCTTTGCCTGCATTAAGATAATAAGATTTTAAGAGAGCTTGCAACTCCGAGGATTGTAAAGTGGTGTGAGCAAATGTGTTTTTGAAGCTGACATGGGAGGAACAACATATCGACTCATAAGCATTACATTAAAAATGATAGGACAAGATAATGTGGGGCAAAAAGAAAAAACAGCGAGGTCTTGTCTCAGTGTTAAAAATTCTTTTAAACCAACAACATTTGTATTGTTTTACTCTCTGGGAGGGTGGAGCCTTAGTCCAACTATTTAAAATTTTCATGTAACAAAAACAAAAGAAATATCATCATGGGAAATTTCTTCCCGGCAAAGATTTACTACAATCATAAGAAGATTCAGAATTGTCAAGTTTTCTGCTAGACAGTCTTTCATAGTCATAAAAAAAAGAAGAATCAGAATCTCAAGCTAAGTCATGTGAAAGTACCCATAAGACCAAATTAAAAGAGTCCGGGGCACCAGAATGGTTCAGAGGTTCTCTTCCACAGATTAACTCCAAAAGAACGACCCCAAAGCTATACACATCACTCTTTTCAGTCAACTGCTGCGTGGAATAATATCTACAGGCAAGAAAGAAGAATGAATAATAGATCACAATGATCAGCAGGGGAACAACAATATGAGATATTTACTCTGGATCGAGGTATCCAGCAGTTCCCTTCACGCCAGTAGAAATATGGCTCGAGTCACCCTGGCATACTTGCTTGGAAAGGCCAAAATCAGAGAGTTTTGCATTCATATCAAGGTCCAAAAGAATGTTGCTGCTTTTCACATCACGATGTATGAATCTAGGGTTCATTTGGTTGTGCAGGTACTCCAATCCTGGAAATCACAAATAGGATGAGTTTCAAGGACCCAGAAAATGGTAAAAGGGAAACTCAGTATGATTTGCATCATCTTTTTTTATTCTTGAAAAGCTAAGCCTAGTGATAAAACACAGACATCCTCTGGAAAAGTAATGTTATCAGCTTCTGACCATCGATACCAAGTATTGTCAATTACAGAAACTGTTCTTACAAAAGTTTATGAGATTTTTATGCAATACAGTATTAATTTAGAAAACTGTATATTAAGTTTGGCCACTATTCTTACAAAATTTTATGAGATTTTTATGCAACATAGTATTAATTTACAAAACTGTATATTAAGTTTGGCCAAATATCTGATCTCCCAATTCATTCTAAGATAGATTGTCATGGACTTGGTGCAGCAATGAATGTCTCGCATTAATTTCTCTGTGCCTTTAATGTATATTCAAAGATTATTGTGCAAAAGCATATGTGCATATAAATACATACATTCACACACACACAAAGATGAAACAGGACCTGAAAATCCATATGCGTGTATGTATATATATAATGGGGAAAGGTAGAGAGAGAGAGAGAAAGCAGTTTGTTACTGTTTCTCAATTAGTCAATTAGCTTGCCAAGAAATTGCCAACATGAGTGTCCTGCTTTCTGTTGCAATAAACTAATGCAAAATGGTTGTTTCCTCCAATTATATGTTGAATGTGATCATGCATGACCAGACAAATTAATCTTTATGGGTACAAGACTTTTCTTTGTCTTTATTTGCAGTAAGGTATCCGGACATATACTTTTTAGAAGATTGTAAATATTGATAACCACAGAACAAAACCTCTCTTACCTTTTGCAGCATCAACTGCAATTTTCAACCTTCGAATCCAATTCAATCTTATCCTCCTACTGTTTGAACCTAAAAAGAGGATTTTTTTCGTCATTACCCATGTGAACCAATTGCGAAATGTTGGAGACAGTAAATTAACAAATTCAAGAAGCATGATAAAGGAAGAACCATAGATGGCTTCGTGTTTACACATTAGATACCATATAGGTTATCTGCAAGAGATCCACCAGGTACATATTCATAAACAAGAATTTGTTGCTTATGTTCATGGCAAACTCCTACCAATGAAACAAGATTGGGATGGGTAACTTGAGACAGAAGAGCAACCTGCAGAAAAACAGAAAAAAAAGACTATAAATGACAGAACATATTATGAAACTTATAGGCAAGAATTAAAGTTTTAAATTGAACCGATCCTGAAACTGATTCTGCAAGAACAAATGGTGGGTTCTGGCAATCTCCCAGTTGAATTGGTTAACAGGGAGATCTTTTTTGGTTTCATTTTAAAACTTTGATATGTTTATATCCAATTTCATGATGATTGATATAAGTGCTTATTAGATGCAGACAGAAAAAAAAAATGTTGATACTAGACGTCCCAGCATTTGAATCCAATTTTAAGGATTAGGTGTTTGTCACATTTATACAAGCCTGAACCAATATAAATTAGTGAAAATTCCACACAATCAGATTGCTGGCCCATAAAGAATCTACGTGGGTGTCCATTAGAGATGAAAGCTGTCAGTGCCTTCAGTAAAACTCAGTGGAATAAAGCAGGCAGCTTCTAGAGGGGGCATACTTACCTCATTGTAAAAGGATTCTGATCCAAGTTGTGTCTGGTCATATTTTACTTTTACTGCAACTTGTTTTCCATCAGGAAGCTTTCCTAGGTAGACAGATCCAAAACTCCCATGGCCTAGGGTTTTTTTGAAGTTGTTTGTTGCTGTTTTAATCTCGTTATATGAGAAAGTTACTGTTTCATCCCAATTCAGATATTGAGCACCTGCAGCTGAAATATATATTATAGTCATACGCCTGCTAAAACTTCCTATTACATTCCTGTGTGGTTTATGTGCATGGTGTCAACTGAATAATTACATAGACAGATCGGTAAGATGAAAAAAAGTAGTCAAACCAAACAGATAAATTTCATAATAGAGGGCCGTATGCAGCACCAAAATGATCAAACTTGGAAAATTGAATCTAGGACATAGACACAGATCAGTAAGATGAAAAAAAGTAGTCAAACTAAACAGATAAATTTCATTATAAATTTCATATAGAGGATTCAGCACCAAAATTATCAAACTTAAAAATTGAATCTAGGAACAGAAAGTTGTAAAAGCAATTGATTTAACTTGATGAACAACAAGCACCAAATATAAATTTCTGATAGCTTAAGCTCCCGTCAAACTTCCAATGCTGCATTAGTGAAAAGCTTTATGTGTCTGAAGTGTGTGTGTGTGTGTGTGTGTGTATATATATATATATATATATCCTGAATGACCAACTAAAAATTGGTAAAAGCTTGAAAGACTGGCATACTTGAACCAATAGCACTCTCAGATTTTTTCCTTTTTCTGCACAGGAAAGCTGAAATGGCAATGATCACCAAGGAAATTATTGCTCCAGAAAATAAACCAATAATAATTGCTTTCCAGCTGTGCTTATGATGTTTTTTGATCTTCACAACTGTGAACTCTGGTGTTGGAATTGTTGGAGCAGTTGAACATGTAAGAGGACGAAATCCAAGGCACACATTTCCTGATGTTCTGTAGGATGAAATGCTCATCATTTGTATAAATTCAGGCATCCAAAAATGCTGACAGCAAAGATAAGATTTTCCATACCTCACTAAGAGACTTTGTTTGTTCAAAGACTGAGGTAATGGCCCATGAAGCTTATTATTCTCCAAATTCCTGAATCATAAATCTCATGATAAGTTCTCATTTTGACATGTAACAATTCTATCTGAACAAATCTATTTTAATAGCACACCAGCGCATGAACTTACAAAAGGTGAAGGTTTTGTAAACTTCCCAGTATATCTGGAACGGTCCCCTCTAAACTGTTGTTTTGCAAATCCCTTCATCAAGCAAATAATACCAAGTTATTACACCCATCAACCTTTACATAAGGGCTCCTCTGCAATCCACGCACAATTGACATGTACATTCTTTTGAAAAGCACCCTCTATACCAGATAAAGATGTATTGTATTCTATGTATCCACACCCACATCCATATGATATAGCATGTCAAGAATCGACCATTTATATTTGCCAAATCCATGACCGAGAGACAATGTTTTAAGGGTTGAGTAATTTAGTTAGAAGAGAAAAAGGACAGAATATTGAGATTGTTAACTGGAATATGCGGTAAAGTGGGTATTCTCTTATCAAATAGTAGAAGGAAAAAATAAATCAGAACATCAGAAATATCAACTTACAGAGTCTGAAGGTTAAATAATGTGGAGAACTCAGAGCCAAAGGAAGTGAGCGCATTGAAGCTCAGGTTCCTGCAGCAAAGTTTGTCACGTAAAATTTCTAGAATATGTCCACGAACTAATTGTACAAAAAAGTAGACAATTCTTACAAGGTCTCGAGTTGTTGTAAACTTCCCAGGTTCTCTACTTGTCCAGTAAGCGAAGCGTTATGCAAATCTCTGAAGCAAGTCACTAGGTTACTACATCAAAAAGATGTGACAGGAATAGTATGCTGCTTGATTGTATGGCAGAGTAAAGTACACTAAATATCAAAAAACTTACAATGAGAGGAGATCGAGCAAATCAGAGAATGTAGGACCGATAACTCTTAAGTTTATATCAGAGAGATCCCTGAAAAAATTTGAAACAGGAAAATCAGAAGGAAGATGTCGATGCCGGCTAAGCGTAAAATTAGGCAGAAAAGACAGAAACCCACAGCGAAACAAGGAGACTCCCTTGGCATCCGACACGTTTCCACACCGTTGGAGAGCACGGATCATCTCCCCAACCCAAATTTAAGCCACTAGACTCGTAGATAATCTGAAGAGCAGATACTGAAAGGTTGAAATAAATCAATTAGAATATTTTTGCGTCATCACAAAAAAAAACATCTAGGTAGTGCACTCAAACTACTTGAGAGGCCATAGAGAATTTTAAATTCTTGTAAAATCGCACTCGCTTTGAGCTCCTCAACGGCGAGTTGAAATATGATGGCTCGCAGAAGTAGAAAGCGGAAATGACAAAGCGACAGAGTTGATAAACAGATAATACAGGTTCCTTACCGGTAGTTGATGAGCACTCTGGAGGGATTTCAACAACTTCATAAATCTCAATAGCATTTACAAGAGGATAGTAGCTGCTGTTTCGAAGCTCGACAGTTAAGCTCGATATACTTTTCCGTTGTATAGAAAGAGCACTCACTTCTGAACTAGCCACAGTATAGTTGGCCCTCACGACGTTCCCATTTATCAAAACACTGAACGATGATGAAACAGGAATTATACCAGCAAAATAGAGGATGAGGTAGTAATCCGCTGTCTTCTCAATTATAAACGTATAATTCAAAATATCCTTGCGAGCGAGAACTCTTGCTGACTGAAGCACGCGAAGTGGCGGTGCTTCTTTAACTCTTGAGACGTTGAATCCCAACTGGATGTCGAGACCGGCAGCCAAATGTGACGGGGAGAAATCCTGATCACCATCCCATATACGGTCATACTGGTCTAATGGATACCTGAGATGTATTCAGAACCATACAGAGTCAGTTTGTCATGCGATCATGCCCTGAAACGGAACAAGCCTCCACAGCCTGGTGAATGCTTCAACTGTTTGGCGCTTCATGTAAAACCTGTTGCTAGAAAGCCACAAAAGAAATCCAGAGGCAGAGTTTCTTTATACCTTACGGAGCGATTGGCCGATCCACAATTGACCCTGAATTTCTTCCTCAGTGTTTTGTTTGAGAAGCTGCCCGTACCGTCTTTGTAAGCACCTGGCGGGAGCGGGCGGACTTCTAGGGAGGAGATTACAGGAAATCCACCGCCCGGAATAGGAAGCAAGCAAAGAGGCAGGGTGTCCTTCAACACCGGCCATACGAACTCTTCTTCCCATGGATCCGAGCGACTGAGATTCACCGTAGCAACCTTAGCTGTTCCCAGAGAAACAAAGAAATAGGGAGGCCTCCTCAAGCCATCATAGTTCTTGTAGTAAAACCGGCTCCTGACCAGAATCCGCTCGGCTGACAAGTTCTGCAGCGGAATCCGGTAGCATTTCCGATCATCCGACGTGTCCGGAAAGAAACGCAGTGGGACACTAGAAGAGGACGTCAGGACGTTCGGCTCCGCAACACGAACAGCCGTCGCATTGCCGGTCGCCACGTAAGCAGAATCGGACGTCCAAGAGATGTTCCTGAGATCCACAAAGGCTTCACCTCCGCATATTATACTAAGAAATCCTACACAAACAGCAGCAATAAGATCGAACCGTAATAATTCGCCACAAAATACAAAAAATAAACGCTCCGAGAATGCGAACCCAGAGTACCCGGAGGATCGCCGAATGCGGGAACAAAGATGCCAGAAACGAAGAGAACTCCAATAAAAAACCGCCGCTGGTCCATAACTCGACAAACTATGATTCTTGCGATTCACAACGGAAAATATCTTCAAAGAAATCAAGAATCCGAACGAGAGAGATTCAAACAAGGACCGTGAATCCTTCCCCGCGTTCTTGGTGACCTTCAATCACGCAGAGGCAGAGAGAGGTGGAAAATCAAGAATTTAGCAAACTGAAACAGAAAATTATGCAGAGAAAGGAAAGAAAGGCGGGGGAAGAAGAACAAAGACGTAGTAGTCGCAGAGGAGGGAAGAGGGACGTTGGAGCTGATACGCGAGCACTTACGAACCTTCGCTCTGAAAAATTTATAATTCCCACTCTAGGCGCGTGTTGGGAGGTCGGCATCTTTACCCTTCATTATACAGAAACTATCGAGAAGGCCACCATGAGACATGAGTGTCAAACGGGCTGCCGTTGCCCAACGGATCCCATTGACTTTCGGGTTCGCGAGATTAGGTCCGCTCCATGAACGAAGCTCTCTCTCTCTCTCTCTCTCTCTCTCTCTCTCTCTCTCTCTCTCTCTCTCTCTCTATATATATATATATATATATATATATATATATATATATATATATATATATATATATATATATATATATATATAGTAACATGTAACATCTATCATCCTCAAACTAAAAATCTTCCAAAACACAATTTAGATTGATTTGAAGCTATCTAATGCAACCAAAGCTAGACATGTATTGCCTTGGCTTCATTTTTAGTTGTTTTATATAAAAATTTTGAAAAATGATCTTTCATCTTTAATCAAAATTTAAAAACTTTAATTGAACCCTCCATAAAAAAAAATTCTGGTTCTGCCCCTTCAATAAACAACACAATTAATTAAAATTAAGTGTTGCACTTTTCATTGTAGTTAAGGAAAATGGTGTTCATAAAAATTAAAAAACAAACTGATAAACCAACCAATTATGTCGAAAACAACGGAGTTTGAACTTAGGGCTACTGGAAATAACTAATCTTCCAGGTCTATTCTGTCGTTTCAGTTTTAATGATAATCTAACTGTCATTTTTAGCGCCCCGCGGCCGCGGGGCCTAACGTTCCACTCCTATCGAACATAAATCGCGTCCCGCGCCTGGCAAGATGCAGCTTGGTTAAAGCGCCTCCAATCTTCAGAATTCACGGGTTTGCCACATCCTTATCGAATCGGTTTTTCTCAGCATCGAAGGACCGGACCGGTTGCTGCTTGCCTGATGAATGTATCGGACAGGGGCTCAAGTGTAAATATGCTGAATAAATCTGTGACTTATTTTTTGATGGAGAACTGTGTGGGCAGTTGCTTGCATGATTATCTTCATTTGCATCTAGTGCCCCTTATTTTTCTTTTTTTGCTCTCCACCTGTTTTTGTTAATCACTTTAATTGGTATATTATAAAGCACCTTGTTGTATTTAGGATTTTATAAATCACAAACTTTTGTGGAAAATAAAAATTACATGTTCAAATTTCATCACATAAAAATACACAAAAAAAAATGTCAATTGCATGTGCAATGAAAGTCTTAAAGCATAAATGACATATTTTCTTAACAAGGGAAAATAATGACTTGTGCCACGGTGAACAATTTTATGCCACGGGCTAAAATAATTTTACTTACAAGACATCATATGAGATTTCAAATTACAATAGCTATTTAGTAGTAGTCTCAACCTTTGAATTGGTTAAAATGTTATAACAAATGAATTTATCATTTTTCACAAAAGTACTTTACATATTCTCCTTTTTTTTTTAAATATATCAATGAAAGTGAGTGGTAAATTTGTCATGAGAAAGAGAAAACTATGGTAATGGAAATAATTGATATCAAGTTTGAGAGAGAAAGTAAAAAGGAAGGCAAAATCAGATGGAATGATGTTGCTATCATAGTCAAAGTTACAGAATGAGTATGAATTATATGATAGGTTTTTACATGTCTTGATCTCGGCTGAATACAATTGACCCATTGGGCAAGTAATCAAAGTTTTAAACTCCTCTCTTCTCTCCTAGTCCTAAGTTAGGGCAGCTTGAAGAGTTAGGTAGAGAGCGGCTTCACTCTTTGGGTAGAGAGTGGTATACCTGTCATCTAGAGTGTCGCATAATTTGGAGGAGTAGTGTTTATAAATATCGAACGGACGACCAAGTTTTCACCAACTTGCTAGTCTAACCAGACCAGTTATGTTACGTCCTTTCAAACGACAAAAATGACCGAATCAATGTGAATATAATAATGGAGAACATGACTTGTTTGCAAAGGGAGGACTCGTTCCAACAAATGTGGATGGTATCGAGTCAGATCAAAGGATAATAAATTAAACAAATTAAGCTTGAATGGCACCTTTTCCAGCATGATAAAAATTCGAAGGCCTGTTTTTAACAAGTCCTTTTCTTTGTTGCATATGTCGAACAAATTGTCTTGGCCATTGACATCATGCCATTGAGATTTGAGAAAACATGACAAAAACCAAACATTTAACTACGGTGTTTATTTTATTTCATATAAGGAACATGTTGACTGTATATGTATAGCGGTATTCCTTGAAGTTTTTGAAGTGCGTAGCTGGTTATATACACAGTGAGTGTATTTTTCATATGTCATTTTAATAATGGTAAAAAATGTCCATGATTAATATAAAAAGAAGCTTTTTATACGAACAAAAAAAAAACGTCAAAAAGAAAATTTGGGATTCAATAAAGGCAAAACTTGTCCGTTCATATATGCATATCGTTATACCTCCTGAGCATAAAAAAACAACGTTTTTGTTTTCTTTTGGTTTCGCTAATAAAATTATCTCATACATATTATTTTATACATTTGTTTAGTGTTATCTCATACATATATCATTATCTCATACCTCTTTTGTTATCTTATAGACATTATCTTAAATTTTAGTTTAATGGTATCTGATACATCTTTCATACCTCTTTCATTATGTCTTATGCATTATCTTATCCCATATCACAGTCATTATCTCATACCACTCATTCTCATTATGTGAGACAATATAGGTACTGTATAGGTATGAAATAATGACAGATGCTACAAGTAGACATTAAAGTAAATATAAATATTGATAGTAGGATCCATATCCAACATACGCACTCTATATACATAGAGCAGTATAAAGAACATGATCTCTTAAAGTGACCCCTTCAACCAAGAACCGATTCATGTGCCTATAACACTATCAGAAAAAATATCTTAAAAGATTCATTTGACCTTTAGGGCGTTTGAATGATATCCTTAAATGAGGTTTTATATAAGGTTGTTTGATTATTTGGGTGCTATCCAAAAATCTAATTTTGACAAAACATGGTATTATAAATTAAAGAGAAAAACATAAATCTGCTAGGGTTATTAATAAAAAAAAAACAAAGTTTTCTCTCTCACCCAATCAAGGAAACCAAATTCTCAAAATTCAATAAAAATATAGGTACTCATAAAACAACAAAATTCGGGTTAGACGAGCGTGTCACCCAAAGGCAGGGAGGCCATGGCCCCACCCTAGCTAATTAAAAAAAAATACATTAAAAAATTTGAAAATCTTTAGTTGTGTAATGTATTTTTTGTATTCTGATTTACTTTGGCCCTACCCAAATAAATTTTTTGGACCGTTTGGCCCGGTTGAATGACCGTTTGAACGACTCTTGAAAAAAATCCTGGCTCCGCCCTTGCCCAAATGCCCCTTAGACAATGCCATTACTGCCCGAAAACCATATCTAACTCTTGCATATAATAAGAAGTGTTTGATATATATATATATATAGTAAATCTCCACAATTGTTGCATATACGAGGGGATGAATATGTAAAGGCGGTTTGTGCGTTGTTTTCTTCTTGTTGAAACTTGCAGATGAAGAAATTAAAGATGGAGAAAGGACTATTATGAGGAGGAACCTTTTTTGTGGGTTTGATAGGCAGGAATAGTGGGAAAAACAATGATGATGATGATGCGGGCATTGGGTGTAGCTATAGCTATATTATATAGTATTGTATATCAAACTTCACTCCCATGCGTGATCGCCGGCCATACATCTAGGGAGTCACTTCAAGATTTACATTTGAAGCAATCTCTGTTCTGTTCTGGACCACTCCTCAATCCTCATCACACCTGCGTTTTCTTTCAATCTTATATGGGCAGAGGTTTTGGGGAGAGAAAGAGTTCTGAGGTACAATTTTCATTGCGTGAAAAGCGGGGAAAGCCTGAGATTCTCCTATCTCCCAACACTCTTTCGTTAAAAATGCCTGCCGAAATCAAAGGCATCATCGGTATCAAACTCGGTTGCAGTAAAGAAGAAGAAGAAGACGAAGAAGAAGAAAAGATTCCAAGCATGTAGCCTTCTTTCAAGCAGCAGTTGTGAGAAGAGATGAACAGATGGATTCGATTCATGTCATACGATTGCTTTTAAATTTTATATGTTTGCGGGAAACATTTTGATTAGAAGTCAAGATGAAGTTGAAATGATTACCGTTCAGCAGTTGAAGTGAAAAAAGCAAACGGAAACTTTTTCAAGAAACGGAGACACAGAAAGTCTTGGCAGAAACGGATGTTAAATTTCGGCAAAAATTCATTATTGAAGGATTGGGCTACGTTGCTTGAATCTTTATATGGACCTATAAAATTAAATTATTTGATTTTTTTTTGTAACAAAAACATTTCAAACGTCCTTTCTTTTTCTCCTTTCAAGTACAAAAAAAAAAAAATCCTTCAAAATGAAAAACTCGTGCTAAGCCTTCACCAACAACCTTAAGATTTAGGCCACGTTTGATGGCACCGATTTTTTAGAGGGGGAACTTTTTCTAGGGTAATTTTACTCTGGAAAAATGACAGAAGGGTAAAATTCCTTCTTCTTGTTTCAGACCATGTTTGATGGTTTTTGAAGGGGGAAAAATCCGGAAAAAAAAAAACAACAAATTTAGACTTTGATTCAAGGCCCTTCGAATTGACACGCTTTTTTGTTCCTGTCGAATGCTCGTTCATGTTTTTCAATTACCAATTGGTGCACTATCAACTGTCACGGCTCTTGCATCTCTCAAGCTATGGCTGTCCGATCAGTCCAGCTGGCTTAGGGGTGCAGCCAGAAACTTTTCTCGAATTAAAGTTTCTAAATTTTAACTAAGGCCGCTCAAATATAGTTTAAAAATTTTTATATAAAACAAGTAAAAAATTTTAAAATTTACGTGTAATTTTTTTTTTTAAATGAGGTGGAGCTAGGGCCCATGCAAGCCCTACCTTGGCTCCGCCCTTGGTCCAACCAACTCGGGATTGACTTTAACTGATTCTGTTAATCTCCACTTGAACTCAACTCAATTAAGTTGGACCAGAACTCGAGCTTAAATTAGAACTTGAGTCCGTAAACAAGTCGTATTCGAGTTACGCAAACTCAACTCCTTAAATGCGAGTACAGATTCGATGTTTTGGATACATAGGGGTCCTAGATCCATATACCATGAAGCCATCAAAAGCACTTGGCTTTGTTTTCCCTTCCTTTCTTTCTGTAAGTCTTCCCTTATAGAAAGACTTGACCAACAGATTTGTTTTAACTAGTGCAAACTTAATTCTGGACCTGTCCTTATGACTAAGGGGGAGTTTAGATGACATTCCAAAACCCGGTTTCAGAGGTAAAGTCTGGTTTTGCATTCAAAATCAGGTTTTTAGAGTGATTGTATGCCATCAAAACTAGGTTTGAGGAAACCCAATTTAACAAAACTTGGTTTTGCAAAAGAGATGAAAAACTAGGTTTTGAGTGTCACTCAAACAAATAAACCAAGTTTTTAAGACATAATAAAAACTTGGTTTTCATAAAACTAAGTTTTTGGGTTAGAAACCAAGTTTTTAAGACATAATAAAAAAACTTGGTTTTCATAAAACTAAGTTTTTGGGTTAGAAACCAAGTTTTTATGACATAATAAAAAACTTGGTTTTCATAAAACTAAGTTTTTGGGTTAGAAACCAAGTTTTTAAGACATAACAAAAAACTTGGTTTTCATAAAACTTTATGTTTTTGGGTTAGAAACCAAGTTTTTAAGACATAATAAAAAAACTTGGTTTTCATAAAACTAAGTTTTTGGGTTAGAAACCAAGTTTTTATGACATAATAAAAAACTTGGTTTTCATAAAACTAAGTTTTTGGGTTAGAAACCAAGTTTTTAAGACATAACAAAAAACTTGGTTTTCATAAAACTTTATGTTTTTGGGTTAGAAACCAAGTTTTTAAGACATAATAAAAAAACTTGGTTTTCATAAAACTAAGTTTTTGGGTTAGAAACCAAGTTTTTAAGACATAATAAAAAACTTGGTTTCGTATAATTAATAGTACGTTGGTATCGCGTCGGCCGATATGGGTCATGTCCATCCTTCACCCAAAAGGATACCATAGATTATACGATGTTCATTTTCCGATGAAATGAGGCTGAGGAAGTCCCTTCAATTTATTAAAAAAGAATTAAAGAATATGAAGAATAATACCGTAGATTATAATGTGTTCTCTAAGGATTGTTCTATTTTGCTTGAATCGGCTGTATGGGGACCTGCATTGGCCATTTCTTACTTAAAATATTTCTTTTCCTTCTTATTTGCAAGAAGTCCATTCATTCCTTCTAAGCCTTGGTCCAACCAACTCGGGATTGACTTTACGTCACTCTCTTAATCTCCACTTGAACTCAACTCAATTAAGTTGGACCAGAACTCGAGCTTAAATTAGAACTTGAGTCCGTAAACAAGTCGTATTCGAGTTACGCAAACTCAACTCCTTAAATGCGAGTACAGATTCGATGTTTTGGATACATAGGGGTCCTAGATCCATATACCATGAAGCCATCAAAAGCACTTGGCTTTGTTTTCCCTTCCTTTCTTTCTGTAAGTCTTCCCTTATAGAAAGACTTGACCAACAGATTTGTTTTAACTAGTGCAAACTTAATTCTGGACCTGTCCTTATGACTAAGGGGGAGTTTAGATGACATTCCAAAACCCGGTTTCAGAGGTAAAGTCTGGTTTTGCATTCAAAATCAGGTTTTTAGAGTGATTGTATGCCATCAAAACTAGGTTTGAGGAAACCCAATTTAACAAAACTTGGTTTTGTAAAAGAGATGAAAAACTAGGTTTTGAGTGTCACTCAAACAAATAAACCAAGTTTTTAAGACATAATAAAAACTTGGTTTTTGGGTTAGAAACCAAGTTTTTAAGACATAATAAAAAACTTGGTTTCGTATAATTAATAGTATGTTGGTATCGCGTCGGCCGATATGGGTCATGTCCATCCTTCACCCAAAAGGATACCATAGATTATACGAAGTTCATTTTCCGATGAAATGAGGCTGAGGAAGTCCCTTCAATTTATTACAAAAGAATTAAAGAATATGAAGAATAATACCGTAGATTATAATGTGTTCTCTAAGGATTGTTCTATTTTGCTTGAATCGGCTGTATGGGGACCTGGATTGGCCATTTCTTACTTAAAATATTTCTTTTCCTTCTTCTTGGCAAGAACTCCATTCATTCATGGTGCCTCAAGATTTCAGGGGCTGAATTTTTTGCCTTTTTAGTGTTGCATGTGCGCCTCTCCTTGATTTGGGCACCATCTACTATCTTTGATGTTGATTCCATTTGCACAAGAGGTTCATGAATCAGCAGAATCATTCCAAGATGCTTGAGGACATTGATGCATGACATCTAAGGTCTGGGGCCAATATAGGCATAATTGCATACACATGACAAGGTCATGAAAAGAAACGCAGAATCATGAAGGTAATATGATTACGCTCCTAAGAAAAGTGAAATTCTATTATCAGGATGATACTTCAACGAGTCTCAAACCCTTTTTTTTTGAACCCGTAGGGTTTAGGACTGCTTCGAGACTTAAGTGGAATTATAGTTGGTACCCCTTTCAATTCGAGAATAGCCTCGGACAACAGTTTGTAGTTTAGAGCATAGTCACATATAACATTTTGAAGTTTTAAATAGCAAGGTTTTTCTTAAGTACAATACGGTGAAACTCAAAATATAAAAAAAAATATAGTAAATTTTTTAAAATTTATTATATTTTTTAATATAGTAATTTTTTTAAAATTTAAAAAAGCTAAAAATGAGGGAAAATAAAATAAGTGAGAAACTAATAACACAAACATCACAACATAAGTAGATTTGCAAGAAATGAAAAATGAAAAAAAAAATGGTTTGACATTAAAAAATGAAAAAAGTAAAAAAAAATGAAAAAAGCGAAAAAACACGTCAAAACGTGTTTTTTTCATTTTTTTTCAAAAAAACATGTTTTTTAAAAGTTTTAAACAGAAATTTAATTGATCATGTTTTTTCCGTGTTTTTTTTTTTTGAAAAAAAAAACTCGTTTTTTTTTTTTTTTTTTTACTATGGTTAACCGGTTATGCTAGGCCCATCGGGGCAATTCTAGTAGTCTTTGGGATTATGACTGAAATAAACCGTGTTCTTTAAATGTGGAAGCCAATGCACGATTGGACTGCCTTACCTGAGCTTTAAAGTGAAGCTTGCCTGCCATTTTTCAAGTTCATTATTTCCTTCACATGGCAGTGGCAGGTGATCTTAATCATGAAGAACATCCGATGAATAATGACTAATGATAATGTTTGTCTTGATTGATTATGGGCCAAAGGAACTTCTTATATATATTTCTAAACTTTTTTCTTTCTCCCTTTATCTCTAAGGATGTCAATATGCAGATCAATATTAACCAAACTGCTCCGATAAAATTGGATGTAGAAAAAAATAATAATATTTTATTAAGGAGTGAGTTCGGATTAGAATTTAAGAAATGACATCCGATCAAATTCGAATTCAGATATAGATTTGGACTCAGATTGAATTTAGTTTTAAATAATATCCTATATTCAATGCTTTTACATTTTGAAAACCACTGGATCGGTTCAAAGTTTGGATTCAGATCCAGATATGAATAAAAAACATATTCAAATTATGACAACAGATTTTGGATTATATGACTTTTCCTTCTTGTCATCCAAATATGTGAATATTTGAGAAAAAACGACCAGTTAAGAGCATATCCAATTTGAATCCAATCCATTAACATCTCTACTCATCAAGTTCCCCTGGGCATAATTTTACAAGTTGGAAATTCTATCATCCAGCCATGAGGGTCATATTGTTTATAGGTAATAAAGTATCATTTCCAAAGTCACATATGTGTTCTAATAAGATAAAATATTTCTATATCTGAACCCCGTTTTATGCTTTATTTGAGAATAAAAATCAAATATTCCATTAAGATATCAACTAATATTTTTGGAAACTCTAAAAAATGATTCCGTTGTAAAATGAAGTTAGCTAGAGAGATTGACTTGAGGCAAAAAGGAAAAATTGCATAGCTGATATATGATAGATGCATTTGAAAAATTCAACCTTTTTTTGTAAACTTGGAAAAGCTAATTGTTAGGGATGTCAACAATTATATTCCAATCAGATATACTCTTCATTGTATCCGCTTTTTTAGATACTCACATATTTAGATTTGAATATGAGGAAAGAAAAGTCATACCCCAATCCAAAATCCAATTTCCCATCCGAATCTGAATTTTGAGCTGACCCCAGCCGATTTTCAGAATGTAGGAGCATTGGATATATTTAAAACTAAATGCGATCCAAATCCGAATGTGATCAAATATTTATGTACATCCAAATCCGGATTCAATCGGATGTCATTTCTTAAATCCGAATATGATATGATTTCGTAACCAGATATTATTTTTTTTGTTTTTCATATCCAATTTTTCAAAGTGGTTCGGTCTGAGATCCGATTCAAATTGGATATATTAACATTCATACTAATTCTTATTGCATAAAATGCACGATAATCACCTTGCTGAATATTTATTGTCTTGCCAAAAAAAATTGATATAATCAAAGTTTTAAAATGTGCATTCAGTGTATACAGCAGCATCTCTGACCTTGCTTTTGCACCAGTGAAGATATGACTGACAGTAAGAGCAAAAGGTGGCGTTTGATGGCACACAAGATTTTTTTCTGAAAACAAAAAATTACCAGCAAAAGAATTCTGGAAAAGATACATTGGGAAAATAAAATCAGCCCAAGATTATGCCATGAGGAGATGCTTTATAGACTTGTCAATAGGGCTCACTACATGATGTACAACACCGCAAATTTCTGCGCTGTCAAAATATTTCTTTCAATACTTGGAGAGTTCATTTATTGTTCTTAATTATAAGTTTGTGCCGTCATTAATGTGCATGTGCTAACTAGCTAATTACATGCAGTCATATATTGAGTCCTAGCTAAAAATTTTGGTGATATGTCCAGTTTGAAGAAATTTACTGGTTAATCTGATCAGTGTTTTTTTATTTGCCTTATAGAGAATCACATGTATGGAGAAGAGCATTATTTTTTTCGGGTGAGCAAGAAGTATTAATCCCACGGCCCAAAAAAGGCTCGAAAGCCCCCCATTCTCCTTATCTGGAGTCTTGAGCTACGTCGGTGCTATAGCAACGGTGTACCTTTCAACTTTGATATACCACCTTAAGACATAAGAACATAGCGCCCATAAGAATCAAACTAGAGACATGCCTTTATACTGACCCTTAACTTTACCAGCTACTCTATGCCCCTTGAGGCGAGAGCATATGGAGTCCATTCTTATAGTTTTCATGTTGAATGCTTTATGGGATTCACTTGGAAACCGCAAGAAATTTAGTCCCCTCAGAGTATATGTTCTTAAAGTTTTCATGTTGAATGCTTTGGTCTTTTATATATATATATAAGTGATAGATGGACAGTTAAAAGAAAAACATGAACAAAAAAGTGATAGACATTTTGTCATGTAACATTAGTTCACATTCTTTTTTTTCAACCATCCATCTGCTTCAAATGGATGACTTTGGTTAGACGGTTATGTGACTCTAGATAGGCAGTCATTATATATATATATACACACATTTTTTTTTCAACCATCTATTTGCTTCAAATGGATGACTTTGGTTAGACTGTTATGGTTATGTGACTCTGGATAGGCAGTCTATATATATATATATATATACTTATATTAATTGCCTACCACATCATTTATATATTTAATTTTATTTGTTTGATTTTTTTATGTTTGTTCACCTACGGATTCACAATTTATGCATGACAACAAAGCTTGTATTATTGAAACTCTTTTACTTGTGGCTGGTCTCAACACACTCCTAAAAGTATGGTTTGGAACATGTCTGCAAAAATTGTGTTTGGTTTCAACACAGTACTATATTTTGCTATGAAATAAGTTCTTTCTTTTCTATTATCCTCCTACTTGATTTCAGGTGAACAATAGGTTAACAAACTACCACCCACAAAAGAGACCTTGAAGGGCCACCCCATTTTTCATACCCTTTGGGTCCAAGGCTGTGTTAGGACTTAGGTGGAGTATGATACACTCATCAATTAAAATATTGCAATCCCACATTTTACCATTCAGGAAAGTAGTATCTATAGAAATCAAACCAACAACACGTTTTCAACATGATTGTCCTGATGATCAGCTATTGTATGCCCCTTGAGGCTCTCTCTCTTAATTTAATATTTTTTCTTTCCTAGAGATTAACATGGACCATGCAAGCCATTCAAGTTATTTGAGTTACTTATTGTCATTATTGTCATTAACCTGTTGTTGACACTACACCAACACTACACTCTGTTCATGCGCAATGCTAGCCTAGATTTTATGTTTAAATTGTATACTTTACTTGTTAGTATAATCACAAAAAACTTTCTCAAGTTTTAAAAAAACGAGGTTTTTATTGGGTATAATACCGTGACCTTGAAAGAAAAAAAAGAGAAAAAGCTTGGTAAATTTTTTAAAAAAAAATAGGAAAAAATAAAATAAATGAGAAACTAATAATACAAACATCAAAATATAAGTAGATTTGCAACAAATAAAAAATAAAAAATGGAAAAAAATGTTTGGAATTAAAAAACATGAAGATTTTGGATAAAATAAAAAAGCAAAAAAACACAAAAAAAAATGTTTGTCTTATGAATCATGAGTTCAGTTTATCCATAACCTGTAGAAGTTTTGAGTCTTGTATAGGCAATACGAATGTAGCCACTGTCGGCGAACTTTTTTGTCAAAAACAAAAATGGTGAAAGAAAGGTTACACCAAGGTATGTTAATGTATTCGTTTTTTATAGGACAGCCAATTGAACCATTCCAAAAAAAATCATATTTCGGAAAAAAAAAAACTAATATCTAAGAAACAACATCCATTCAGATTCATATTTAGATATGCATAAATATATGATCGAATTCATATATGGATTTAAATCAGATTCGTTTTCAATTACATTTAATGCTCTTATATTTTGAAAATCAGCCAAATTCAGTTCAAAATTTGAATTCGAATTTGGATATGAAAGTAAAAATTGGATTTAGATAGGATTCAGCCGATCGGTTAAGGGTAGGTTGATAGTACACCGGTAAATTGATTCACCGATACAAATCTATACTGGTGATGCTGCCATTAGTGAAACTGTCGCCGCCGCTTCTTCCGTGGCAAAACAATAATGAATGATGCTACTTGCTCCGGTAAACTCGTATTCCCTCTAAAATCAGCGCTATCAAAGGTCATAAAAAAGAATGTCGTCCTTTCATTGTAGCCGATCTAGAGACTATAGTCTTGAATGATGTTCATGTTCCTTATGCTGCAGGTTACTTAGTGGTTAAGCCAGGTGATGATCTAACATCCCTACCTTCCTATTCTATTCAAACCTGCGTTTGATCCACAGCTTTTGGCACTAAATTAGGAGATGTACACTGAATTACCACCAGAGCTGATTATAATTGTACTGGTCTTCAAAAGCAGAGATGAAAATATTATTGGAAATAAAAGTGAATATCTCCATGATGGTGGTGGAGAGTGTAGGGTTTTGGAACCATACTTAGAGAATCGAAGTATTAGCCATTGTCAGGGGTGGAGCCAGAAATTTTTTATGAGGGGGCCAAATTAAAGTTTCTAAATTTTGCCTAGTGCCGAAATATCATTTTTCAAATTTTTTATATAGGACAAGTGAATTTTTTTAAAACTTACATGTAAATTAAAAAAAAAAAACAGGTGATTTGTTGGGTGCAAATAGTTACATAGTCGACTCTCACTTATGTAAAATGTTTCGTTCAGGTGTTTGTGACAGAATTTCAACTTCAACTCTACAGTTTATCTTATGAATCTGATTCTCACTGTTGACGAAAAATGGGAATCTCCTTATGAGGTTTCATGCACAAATTATGGATATCTTAAGGTCTTTGATTATTATTGTTTCTTTCATCAAGATAGAAGCCACATGCTTGATTTCAAGTATGCCTACCATGAATTTTTAGGATATACTTCCACACATAAAAGGTCATGAATGTCTAAATAAGTCCACATCCCAAATTATTATTTTTATAAATGTAACCTTTGATAAAGCATGCTTTCCTTTTCAAAATTTGATCCTATGCCATTTCAATAGCGGATAAAAATACCAATCTCTGACTCATTTATTCTTGTACCAATTATTCCTTTCTAGCTTTGGTGCTCGGAGGGGTATAACATAGCTGGTTAGGCTCGCAAAACGGTGATTTCGGTCAATCGTCTATTCAATTTTCATGGGCGGATGCACAATGCGCAGTTGATAGGTGTCTTGCTTCCCACCTAGGTCCCAAAGCAGACACTTATTGGCGCTTGTTCGTGTTCATGCTTTTGGCATTTGCGACATGCTTAAATGATCTCATTAGTACCTTTGATGTTAATGCATTAAAAAATGCATGGCCCTTTATGCTTTCAAAAATTGTAAGGTGATTCATGAAAAACAATGTAATTTCTCAAACTAGTTAAATCTTGAAATAAAATATGGTGAAAAACAGTAAGATGGTGGCACAAGGCACTACCTTCAGTTACCTAGCAACAAAATGTTGGGAACTCACCCTCCAACTTGTCTCATGACATAGTTGAGTTGAAAAAAACATCAACCAAGTGTGTAAATATTACTAGTAATATGTTGTACAAGGGCAGACCCAGAAAATTCTAGTTAAGAGGTATTTAGTTATAAAATTTTAAATTTTAAATTTAAAGAGCCCTAATGTGTAAATGAAGAAACTTTCTCTAAAATATCAATATAAAAATACAAATTCTTGTGCATCTATGTGGGCAATTGGGACACAGTGCCCACACTGCTTGGCCCTTGTGTATAGATGGTTGAACTCTCCAGAATTTCTCTTGCAAGTGAAATTTCAAAGGAGGTTGTTTTAGTGTTCAACAAAGGAGGTTGTTTTAGTGTTCAACAAAACGCTTTATGACACACAATAATGGTTGGTGCTAGTATGGGGCGGAGCCAGAAATTTTTCATTAAGAGAAACAAACTATAATTTCAAAAACTTGACAAAAGAGATATAATATAATATGTACATGTGTATTTTTAAACTAATTATGAAAATATTGTCTTCATCTTAAAACTATGAAAATGATATTTTGCGGGCATAGAAGGTGTTTTATGAACTACAAAAAAAAAATTCTAACCATTGATTACTAACTTTTTTTATGCAATTATAGTTGCTAAAATTTGGAAAACTAGTCACTATGGGTTTTCGAATTTTCAGCTATGTATCACGAGTCAATCTCTAGCGCTTGCCTATGTTCTTATTGTTCGCAATGGTAGATTGAGCATTGGTCTCGAGACGGTTTGGGCGCCACCTTGCTTCCGGAGTTTAGTGGGCCAAAAACCAGACGTTCCCCCGATCGATCCAAGCTCCCACGGTTGGAGATGGCGGCTGTGAGGAAGGAGCTTCCTCGTCTTCTTCGCCACGCATGCTCCGGAGAGACGCGTAAGAGTTCATCTCTCTCGTCCTCACCTTCTTACACGCTCGATGCTTTCTTCTGTTTGGTATTGCTCTAGCCTCTCCTCTCGTTTGTTTTTCGCAGTTTGTTTTCCGTGCCGACCGACGGCTCACACTGGAGTCGCTCTCTTCTCCACTCGTATTGCCGGAGACACTCCTGTTCTGGTCGGTCTCTCTCGCTCTGAGTGTGTGTCTGTGTGTGGCTTCTTGAATGAAGTTTTCTTCTTGACTTATTGGGTTGCTCTTTTGCACTTGAGCGAAGGTTAGGGATTACATTAAATCGGCATTATACGATCCTGATCATGGTTACTTCTCCAAAAGGTCGGGCTCCGTGGGCTTGATGCCCAAGAGCATCAAGTTCAACGAATTGGAAGGTATCATTCTCAAGTTCCAATCCAGATAATCTTACTTATGTCGATACTTTATTATGTCCATGTTTTTGGGTATTCTCGTTGGTCCAGGTCGGAGTGATTATCTAAAGCTTCTGGATAAACTTTACAAGGAGAATGACATTGCGTGGTTCACGCCCGTAGAGCTTTTCAAGGTTATGGTCCTTTTCTCTGATCACGTACTTTTGACGGATGAAACCCTTTGGTGGGTCAAAAAATGATTGAAATTGTTCGGTTTGTGATGTGAGGCTGTAATATCTGGGTTGATGCATGTTATGAGAAAATGCCATTCTTTTTTTTTTTTTTTTGGGCTTGTAGTATCTAAAAGTGGAAGGCTTATTACAATGATATATGTACATTTTTGGATCAAAGTGGAAGTCTGGTTAAGTTCCTTGAGCATTTCTTAAGTTTGAATGCATAAATTAATAGGTCTAGTGAGCTTGCAAGACAGTGTCACGGAGATATGAGCTCAACTTCAAGTATTTGTTTGTTCGCTGGAAATGCAATACCTAGGCTAGTTATAAAATCTTAAACATGGAGATAGATGGCAATGTTACTGTCAAACTTCAACTAAACCTTGTATGTCTTCTAACTGTTTCAAGACACTCGGACAAAAGTCATTCATGTCGAGAAAGTTTGATCTTCCTATTTAAGCTGGAGTGCATCTCAAGTTAGAAAGACATAATTACTGCTACTAGATATGTTTTGTTTTTTGTTAGCGCTCAGGTTCCACATTAAGGCCCTTTTTGCTGTTGCATAGCGCTCAGGTTCCACATTAAGGCCCTTTTTGCTGTTGCATTGTTTCTAGTTTTTAGTAACTCAATTGAGTCCTTAAGTTGCCCTTGATATAGTTTTACAAAATGGCGAGGCCTCAGATTTGCTATTCTGAAAGTGTTAGCTCCTCTGTCTTTTCTGCTACAGAACATTAACCCCAAAAAAGCAACACATTTTCAGCAAATTATAATCTTTGATGAAGGTAGAAAGTACTTGCCAAAATGAAGCATTAGATGAAAGCCAATTGGGAGGATTCAAATTCTTGAAAGTGGAGCAACCTTAGCCCGATAAATCCTTGGAAGAGAACAGCATCACAAGACATGCAGAACATAGCACAAAAGTGGAAGAGAAGAAGATGTTAACACTGGCAGAGTGTAAAACAAATGACAAAATTGAAAATAGCAACAACTCCCGACCTTGACCATGATAGAGATCTTGGAAAGGCCTATCCGTGGTGATCTGGAGTAACAGGATGGAACCAGCCCTCTGGAAAAAAAGTTTATTGGATATAGCAGGAAAGCAGGTTAGGTGGTGATCTCTTTCCTGCATGTCAGCCGAACCAAAAAAGTGAATCCTATAGGTCATAAGGGTAGGATCTGGTATTTGGATGTTCTCCTGAAATCCAATCTGGTGATTTGCGTCAACGTTCACATTCACTAAAGGCCTCTCTGAGACGAGCTTGAACCTTTTTCTTGACCTCTCCAAAAATCAGAATGGAAACTAGACCCCATCTCTTCTTCAGCTGCTAGTGATTGGTTGTTCCACTGATAAGTAGCTTAGTTCTTTCTGTTTTTGAGAAACAAAAGGCTAGATTGAGATATAAGTTATGGGCGACATAAGGAGCACTTGGAATGGCATATTTGAACTTGTCGAAGAATAGTACATTAGAACTAGGATGATGCATTAAATTGTTATTGACATGTGGATGCAGAGTTTACTTTGTGTATTTTGAGTTACTATCAATGCGTCTCTGTTGCCTTTGGATTACATTGTGCTTGTGTTTGTTGTAAATTTGTAATCAGATTTTGTTTGAGCAGGTTTTGAATAAATTATTCACTTCTGCAGCCTTGGTATGCTCATGGAATTGCTGAAGCGATACTTCGGACTGCTGACCTTTCAGTCCCTTTGAAAGTAAGATATCTCTTCTTGTTACAGCCATGAAGGTGTTGTTGTAGTATCATGAATGGTTTCCTATATTTTTCTTCGGAACGTTGTTAAGAAACTTCATCATGATATTGTATATTTGTATCTGGCGGTGCTAGAAATCGAACCACACATGGTTAAATTATGAAAATTTTCTAGGATGGTTCAAAAACTGAGTCTCTTTAGACTAGTTAGCATTAACATTGTTAAATAGTTATCAGTCTGGATTGTAGAAGTTATGTGATCCTTTAGGTTAAGGGTGGGTATCGGGCCCGGCCCGGCCCATTTAAATTAAAAAAATATTTTTTAATTATAAAATAACATTTTTTAATATAAAATGTATTTAGTAAGAATAAAAAATATTATTAAAACAAAAAAATTAAAAAAAAAAATATATTTTTAACTTACCGGGCCTAAACGTGTCGGGCCCGGCCCATACCGGGCCGTGTCGGGCCGGCCCGGCTGCGGCCCGGCCCGACGCCCAGCCTTACTGTAGGTGCCTTGGTTATGATTACTAGTTTTTCTTCTAAAGCTTTAAATTCCCTGTGTTTACTGTTATAAGTACTTTGCACATGCAAATGTGCCACTGGTCTGTGTTTCCATGCCTGAAAAGTTTTCAAATCACTAGCACTTAAGTTTTTGAAGGAACTAAGTTGATTGGTGGTTATGTATCACACTTGAAATTTGACTAGTGACATATTTTAATAAACTTGGTCATCTAGAACCCCTGTTGTCCACCTAAATGGAAAATAAGGAAACAAAAAAAAAGGAAAAGGTGATTGTGTCATTCCCTTGTCAAGATAAATATTCTCTAAGGAGTCTAAGCCATTTTTCTTGGTTGTGGCACACATTGACGCCTGTGGGATGAAACTAATAAAACATGATATCTTATGCACAATACTTAGGCAGTGCATGGCTAGGATTTGTGGATTCAGGTATATACTGGCATTGGTTCATAGCTGGACAATTTTGAAAGTGACAAACCTATGGGGAAAAAAGCAATTTTGAAGTTCTAATATCAACTGGGGATGTTTCTCAAGGTTACCTGATTAATTAGGTCTTGGTGTTACTCTTTTATATTGCTTTATTCATCCTTCATTTTCTTTCTTGGGTAGTTGATGCAAGATGGAAGCATAATCAAATCATGTAATTGGATCTAGTTAGGTTTTTTTTGTACTTGTAAACAGATCCAGATCCGCAATCCACCCTTTTCTCTATATAAAGGGATGTGGGTCATTTTGTAAGAGGGAGAGAAAATCAGTTGAAAGAAATGCAAGTTGTTTGTTAGTTTTCTTCTGTTCTTCTTGTTCATTCGATCTTTGCTTGAGTTTTTAGTTACTTTAAACATAGTTTTAGTTTAGTAGTGAATGCAGTTGGATTAAGATTTCTTTAATCTTGATTCTTCTTGCATCAATTGGTATCAGAGCGAGGCTTTGCGAACATGGAAGACCAAGTTCAGCAAACCTTGCTGGCCTTAGCAAGGCAGTAATCTGATTTATCTCATATTAGACAAGGAGTTGCCGCTTTTACGAGAAAAGTGGATGAATTGGAAGTTTCCTTCGATAGATTAATGGACGAATGCAGAGAAATGTTCTGTCTGGCTCTTCAAAACTTGCAAATTAACGCACAAAGCTATCGGGCGATTCCTACAAATGGTATTCCCAATCTCTGTGCATTGGGAGCTGAAGAATTGTCGCAAGGTTACCCTGCGAGAGACACCAGGGCTTTGTGGGGAATCTTGAATGCATCTTTTGAAGGAGTTCCTGCCGGAGGTCCATCGCCGGCAGGTGTAGCAAATCCCACTCCAGGGCTTCCTGCCAGAGCTGCCCTGTTTTCGTCCGGAGGTGGTGGAGAACCTGCCCATCGTCAGGCAGAGGTCACGGCCCGTGTTGGTCTGCTCACCGAAGAACAAATGAAGGCACCATGCCCGGGGAAGCTAGTGTCATCGGTTTCAGCTCCTCCTGGTGCACTAGGTGAGGTGGGGCAGACGTCGCCGGCTGGTGGTGGCGCAGGGAATTTCGCAAGTAGCTCCGCTCAACCAAAGGGGCAGAGTCTGGTGGCGCGTCTGCTCGTCCGCCCTCCGCCCGTCGTTTTATCTTCTGCCGTAGGTCGTGGATCAAGGAAGAGTCGCCCCCCACCGTCGTTCGCCCACCATCATCACGGGTGGGAGGCGGTGGGCGCCCCTCCCAGAGGTGGAAGGGGGAAAATTCCAGCGGCACCTCGAGATGTTTGTGCCGGTTTCTTTTGGGACCGGTTCAAACCAAACCAGGTTTTGGACCCGGTTCGTGTTCTTATCGCCCGATTCACGGGTATAAGAGTTCAGATTTGGATCCAAACCAGTTCTTTCGATCACTTGAGACTGGATTTGAATCAGGAATGCCCTTAGATCATATCCAAGCTTGTGTTTCTTCTCCAAAGCCACCACCTGAGCCGCCACCTTGATCATCTTCAGGAGAAGTGAGCGGACCACCAACTAGGGGAGCGGTTGGTCCTTTTGTTCCGCGGATCCAATTTTGGCAGGATGAAAGATTTAAACTCGTCGAGGGCCACTCTTCTCCAACTAGGGGAGTCTGATGCAAGATGGAAGCATAATCAAATCATGTAATTGGATCTAGTTAGGTTTTTTTTTGTACTTGTAAACAGATCCTGATCTGCAATCCACCCTTTTCTCTATATAAAGGGATATGGGTCATTTTGTAAGAGGGAGAGAAAATCAGTTGAAAGAAATTCAAGTTGTTTGTTAGTTTTCTTATGTTCTTCTTGTTCGTTTGATCTTTGCTTGAGTTTTTAGTTACTTTAAACATAGTTTTAGTTTAGTAGTGATTGCAGTTGGGTTAAGATTTCTTTAATCTTGATTCTTCTTGCATCAGTAGTATTTTTCAGCTTAACATTTACTGGACTGGAACTTCATAAATGTAAATGGCCTTGTTTGCCCTTGTATTAACAACTGCTATTTTCTGCACTAATATTTGTAGGACAAGATTTGAATATTGAGATAAGTTGAATGTGTCCCTTATGCTTGACCGGGTGTTTTTTTTTTCTCTTTTAACTAATTTACTATGGATGCAAAGGAATGAAACTTTGATATCCTATGAGATTCTTTTTCTCTCATTTTTTTTTATTATTCACAAGCTTGATAAATTATTATTCTTATTTTATTTCGTGCTTTCTTTTCTTTTGTGGGTTTTGAACTTTCTTTTCTTGTCAGAGGAGGTTAGTGGTTGATATTTAACTTGTGAACCAGATATATGAAATTGGTGGTGGATCGGGAACATGTGCGAAATGTATCATGGATTACATGATGTTGAATGCGCCATCAAAAGTTTACAGAAATATGAAATATATGTAAGACTGTTTCTGAGAATTTCTCAACTTCAATTATGATGATGATTGACATTTTCTCTTTTTAAGTAGGAAGGAGAAAAAACCATTTTCCTGAACCTGAAGATTTTAGTTTCCTGGCTCTATGTTGATTGAAGGTCAAATAGATAGTTGATGTGGTAACAGACTGAATGCATCTTTTCTCTAAGCATGCAAACAATTTGCTTACTCAGTTGTTTGATAGAATAAGATTATCATTTGAAACATAAGATTTGAAAGTAATTGGTGGTTTCAAACTTTAAATGGAAAAATGATAATTGGAGCATGTATTGTATGTTTTTTTTTTTTTACATTGTTTAGCAACTACTTTCATATCTTCTGCTATTTCTTTTGATCCATCGTCAAATGTTTAACCTGCAACTGTAGCTGTTACGTGTTTTCATCTCGTTTCCAACTAAAAGGAACATGAAAGCAAATTGTCAAACTTGCCTGCTGTATATCATCTTTGACCATTGATGAATGGCGTTTGGCCTTGTCACTGATGCCTTATAGTGAATATTTTTTGGTAAAGAGGAGAGGAATCAATGTGTGTAGATTATGCTGCCTGGATATGCAAGGAGTTTTTATGAGTTTGGGAAATCAACTTATGGTTAATGATTGTTTTTGTCACATCAGAGTATCTGATAAATAGATTCGAGAAGTACCAGACTGATGCGATTCAACCATTGTCTCATAAAACTAGTATTATTTGAGAAAAACGTGTATAATACTCGAGAAATAAGTCAGCTGTATAAAACGGCAATTAGACGCGTCCTTTTTAAACAAACGCCAGAAAATAAAAACCGTAAAAAAACGCATATTATACATATTTTAGGATTTATTAAATGTTTTAAATTTTTTAAAAATTTGCCAAGATTTTCTCAAGATATTCTTGAAATATACAACTTTGCCATATTATACCCAAGAAATTCCTCGCTGTATAATACCCGTACACGATATATATGACAATGGATTCAACTATCTTGATCTAATAAGGAAATGAATCAGGTACATAAGAAACTATCAATGGATGACCTGTTGGTGAGTTAAAATCTAATTAACTGTTGTAGTTTTTAGTTAGTAAGAACAAAGATTTTATCAAGTTTACATGCCTGTTTCTGGAAACTGTCGTGATTGTTTATGTTATGTTGCATATCTGACTATTGGTCTGACTAATACACATTCTGTTACACAGGTTACAACATTGTTAGTAACCACTCCATATATGTTGTTATGCAAGCATTGCAACGAGGTCACATATTTTCCGTACTTTACAGAAGGCCAAGCAGAAGGTTTTTTTACACAATATGTCAAGAACGAATTTCAAATGTTGACTACCTTCTGAAAGGAAAAGTAGAAAATGCTTACATAACAATGTTCATACTCTTAATTTTGTAATGCCAAATAGATTCACAAATGAAAGCAGGCAAGGAAAATAGTGGAAAATACCATATTCTTTTCTATCAATAGTCAATCTAGATGATGGAGCAGAAGTTTACTAGAGTTCTGAAAGTTGCATTTGCATCACAGGATGGAACACCATACTAATGAGGTCTTTAAAAAAAATATACTACAAAGGAAAACCAAAATGCTGCAATGGTACATATGGTTATGTGATATTTTCAGGATATCCAGTTTTGTGATTCTTAAGTTCTGTTGTGTCTTCTGTCTTTTGCTAGTATTATCTATATCTACAAATGTTAATTTCTGTCATTACAAGTTGTAAATTCACGTCAAGTATACAAATGTGAAGTTTGTTAAATCTCAAAACACATGCAGTAAAAAAATCAAATTTCTTCAGTAGTCGTTCTCCATTTGTTTTTTGTGTTTTCTTCTCTAAGTTGGATACTATTTTCTCATCATTTTTCATTTGGATAAAATCAAATTCAATAATCTTCATTGGAGTCCTCTGATATGGAGATCAAGATAGGTAGTGTCACAGCAAGCTTTTGTTCATTTGGACGAATGAAAAGACCATCAAACCAATCGCAAAGTGAAGCATTAGCGCTTTTTAGTCAATCATGCATGCATTGGCTTTTCACTATCACACTCACCTTGCATATAAGATCAAAGCACTTACTTTTAATTGCATCAGGGCTATGCGAGTTGGAAATTGCATTGCTTCTTAATCCTGAACTTATTCAATTTTTGTATTGCATGAACAAATTTCTCTTGTTAATGAAGTGAACTTTTTATGCATTTACATAGGAAGTTGTGATTTTGAAAGCTAATTCATGCTATACGACATTTCTGTATGGAGAATAACTTATAGTTGATAAGCTCTTCCTTTTTTATGGGTTTAGTTCTTGAGACATTGTATCGTTGGAGATAGTCACAATATAATTGATGTGGAGTAAGAATTCTCACCCAATCATGTAACCAGCACTGTTGATATGGTAGTCTTAGGCTTCAGACTCTCAGAGTTTAACACAGTAAAGCATATGGGCACAAGTTATACTTTAAGAAATAGAAAAATGTGGGATGGAAATTGGCTACCTTGAACTATTGAAATTAGGTACTTATGTTTAACAATGGCTCTATTTGATAGCCTGGGGTCAGAGGATGATTCTTCTCCATCAGGATGCTATATAATGAAAACTGTTGTCAAGCATTAGCACGATATGTTTTTTGACGCTAGTATTATAAGGACTCATACATACCACTTGTTTTTCCATGTTTATGTTTGTAAATTCACAAACATTTCGTCAGTGGTCTCTTTATTATGCAATGTGAGCAGCCAGCATCATCATGCACTTTCTATGTTTCTGTAGATTAGTTGTTCAAAAGTTATACCTAGCATGCATATGTCCAATAGCCTCTGTGTGTGAGTGTGTGTGTGTAGATTTACTATTTAAAATATATCAAAGCCATTAACAAAGATTTTATAATGCACTCCCACTGAATTAGATGTAACAGCCTGTTGGACTATCCATTGCATGTGCATACGCATACTAAGAAAAATTAATGGGAAGTTCATCACCATCTAATTGTAGTTTTGCTTGATTAGGCATCATGATTCTATTCTGCAGGTTGTCTGCTATTCAGCATCTTACATGGTTTGGTTGGTTCCTTCATCGGACTTGATAACCAAATCTCAAGCGCTCTGACTTGCTTCACCTATTATTTCTTGGTTACGTTTGCCACTTCAGAAAAAAGTTGTGCAGTTATGCTCTTAGTTTTCCCTAAATGCACGTAGTAGCATGTATGGATTCTTAAAAATACTGAGTATGTTATTTATTTATTTCTTTTTCTTAGCAAAAAATGTCTTCCAGAGGACCACAAGTCATTTTTTAAAATAAGATTTTTTTTTTTTATTGGCGGCAACATCTGAAACTTGCAGATCTGTGGAAATTAGTCCAGCACTTGCAGAGAAGCAGATGGAAACTATTGGTGAAGTGAGGAGTCATTTGTCACATTTTCAAGTTGAATGCCGTGATGCTGCTGATAGAAATGGCTGGGGTATGCTTTGATGTGGCATTTACCAGATTATTTGCAGCGTTTATGTATATAACAGTGTTGTGTATGAGCAAAAACGGTTGGTGCATCTTCTTTCCTAACAGCTCCGCAGCCCTCAAATTTGTTTAGAAAACCTTGTTTCCTATTGCTCTTGCATTGGCAATCGTTGGAGTTGATAGATCCTATAATAGATCACTAATGCTGGTAATGACGCTATCCCTGGGGAGGTGTTGAATATGACAAGAGTAGGAAGATTTTATTGGAGACACACATGTGCTGATAAATTGAGCTGAGGCATATGAAAACATGATTATTTCTGGCTAAAAGTTTCAACAGTCTCATTACCCCCTGATGGTAGTTCCAAGTTTAGGAATGCATGTGCTTTTGACCGTGAGTCATCTTCTTTCTCTGTAGTTCTATCTTCCAATGTCAAAGTTATGTTTTCTACCTAGTCGTTTGAAGAGTTATAATTTTGTTATGAAACGTCAGATGGAGATAGAAGGTTTAATCCTGTCTTGATGCATATTCTTAGCAACCCTTTTTCCTTTATTGATTTTCAGATGATGTCTTTTTGTGTTTCTCATCAGACGTAGTCCATGTTTACAATATTGCCTTTGTGGTGATGTAAACTTGTTTATTGAATGAAGCATGATTTTAAGAGTTTCAACAGTCTCAGTTGCCCTTGTTGGCAGTTCAAACTTTGGGAAAACATGTGATAGCTGCCGGGCTACAAGGTACCTGTGATTCCTTAATCACACTCATGCACCCTTTAACCACTAACAAAATTAGGGTTAACCTCAAACATTCCTGATTTCATTCATGATTTTCTCTCGGGTCACCCAGCCTGCTACATAGGTGTGAGTAAAATCAGTCGGGTTCAATACAGTTAGAACTTCTGTGGACCATATCCAGTGTCTACTAATTATTTTATTCTCTTGCCCTAATGTATGGGCTTATTTACAGCTTTTACCCGTGGAAGCTATCAGCATGTTTCTTTGATTGTAAGTCCTATTCTTTCCATCATTGCATCTTCTAGTGCCAAAGTTATGTTGTCTACTTGCTTGTTTGAACAGCGATTTTTTTTTTAAAGGTCTACAGAAACAAGGTCTAATCCTGGTTTGATGCATAATTCTTATTTACCTTTTTCTTTATTGATTTTTTTGATGATGTATTTTTCTCTTCTGAACCAGATATAGTTCACCTTTACAGTATTGCCTGTGTGCTGAGTTCAAACTTGTTTATAAATGAAACATGATTACCTCAACTTAAAAGTTTCACTTGTCTCAGTTCCCACTGATGGTAGTTCCAAGTCTGGGAAAGCATGAATGTTTGGCCGTCAATCATCTTCTTTCCCTGTCATTACATCTTCTAATACCAATTTTATGTTTTTTACTTGCTTGTTCGAGGCTTGAACAGTTATGATATCTTTAAGATTTCAAACATCAAATGCATATACAAAGTTTAATGCATAGTTCCTTGCAACTTTTTTTTAATTTATTTTCTCATGATGTCTTTTCATCTCTCACCAGATGTAGTCCACATGTACAGTATCACCTATGTGCTGAATTTAAACTTGTTTATCCACTGCAGGAGTAGGGGACCCTCAACCTTGTTGGGTTATAATGCTTGAGGTATCTCTAATGATTGTCCCTGCAACTGATTTGACCTGGATTTGTATCAATACTTAGTTCAGTTAGTTGGCTTCTTTATGGTCTTCTGTGAGGAAACATTTAACAAAATCATCTAGCTGCATTAATTTAACTATGCTGTACGAAACCGATGTTTCTCATTCATACACAATAATGAATAGGATCTAACTTGTAGTCTATGTTGCCCTGCCTGCTATGTATTTTGTATATAAATAATTGGTGAGTTGATGTACGATTCATTTGCAATGCTATTCTCTTTCTGTTTCTCATTATGTGCAAGCTGTGGTCTAAAGGAAGTATCATTTATTTTGTTGTTCTTATCAGTGATAACTGTTCTTTTGGCCTTTTCTGTTTCTTTTTGCAGTAAAGAAATTGTTCTAGTGTTATGAATTCTTGCCATCTTTTTTATGAATTCTTGCTGTGTCTTTTGTAGTTTTAATATGGAATCCCTGATTAATGGGGCTTGTACAACAGCAAGACATGAATGAAGATAGAGATGATGGTGACTCTTCTCCTGAAACATCTCTATTCTTCCTTGTTTCTTCCTCATCTATTGACATGTAAATTATATACATCATAGTGAGAATTCTCCCGAGGCTCAAACTGAATCAGATCATGTAGATAGTCTTTTTTTTTTTCATTTCCTTTCTTTTTTTCCGTCTCTCTTCCTCTTATTTCATTTTCTTCTTCCTCTTGGCTCATCCTGTTCTTGTCATTCCTTCTCTTTTGATCCTTTGGTTGTCATATTATTTTTGTGTCTGGAAAATTTGGCAGTGGACAAAAGGTTTCTGATAGTTACAGATCCACTCATTTGTTGCGTTCCCCTGATTTTTTCTTTTTCTTACCTTCCTTTATCAGTTTTCCTTTATTTGCTTTCTTAAATTCCATTTTCCTTGCCCTCTTTATCAGTTATTCCTTATTTGATGTCTTTCTTACATTTGTTTCCTTCACATTTGTTTTGTCTGCTTAGTTATTTATGCACAGAACATACAGCATACTTTTGATTATAAGAGCCATTAAATGTGTGCCTTATCTAGTATATCATCTCCTGTATGTTGGGTTATGTTAATTTCATTTGCTGGAGGCCTATGTTGCTTGGAAACTCTCAAAACTATGAAATATCCGTGTTAAACATTTTTGGATGCTGACAAGTGACAATGACACGCCTGGGATAACACATCCTCAATGCTGCAATGCTCTTGCCTCTCACACCACATAGCCCGACGCATTGCATCGGGCAGTGTGTTTAATCACATCTGCACAATGCAATCCATCACGTGGCCTTGATTGGATGAAGCTCAAGATGGCCGGACGATTTCAGCTCCTATAAATATATAGCCATTCCTATGACCCTAAACCATCACTAATGCTCATGTGACAACCGTTTTTTAGTGATGAATTTTTAATTTTTAACCATTCGACAACATTTGACACCCGACAACATAGAATTTCTCATATATATATATGTGTGTGTGTGTGTGTGTAGGTTTCTGAAGTTCTTGGAGTTTCTATAAATTAAAGACAAAGAAACATAGGGTCCTTGTAGATTTTGGAGCTATGATACGCAAACTTGTCTACAGGGGTGCTGCACCCATGTCAACATACCCAGACACGGGTGTGGCTATGAAAATGACCTGAAAACAGCTCTAACCATGTTAGGTGCAGTCAATGCACCCAGGGTGATGTTCGTCCATTTTTGCACTCGGCCAAAAAATGATCTAGCCCAAATCTGTCCCAAATATGGGACTTTTTTTTGTTAATGTTGTATAAGGGCAGCAAGGTGGGAACTGGGAAAGGGTCAACTATATCGACCCTTCTCCTTCCCAAGCCCTTCCTTAGACTCATCCCAGTGACATTAGAAAGCAACCATGGAATCCAGTTGCCAACGAGAGTTTTCTGGCAAGAGTCTTCCGGCAACACGGTCAGTCTTATTTTTCATTGTTAGTCTTGCTTTTTCTCTCGTTTTATCCAAGTTTTTTCTTTTCCCTCTCTTTCTACTCCTCTCTTTGCCTTCTATTTTATCCACATTTTTCTTTTTTTTTTCTCTCTCTCTCTCTACCTCTCTCTTTGCCTTGCGCCTATGTGTGCATATGTGCCTCTGTTGTTTTACTTTCTTTTTTTGGAAATGACCATTTGTACGATTCTGCCCTTGTTGTTACTTGTCTGTGCCATATTTATTCTTGTTTATTTATTATTTTTCCCTTTTTTGTTGTTTTATCATATGAATGTTATAATCTTATTGTGAAGTCTGTAGACTGTTCACCTTTCGTTTGATCAGATTTTGTAGAATGAAATACAGACTAGGGTTTCAGATTTTTAAGTCTGTACATCTCTAAGCAAATTTATGAAATGCAGTGTTTTTTCTTTGCTTGTTCTTAAGCTGTCTACAGAGGCTATTAGCTGACATTTAGAGACATTTTTGGATTAAACCAATATTGTTGGAACATTTTTTTCAGGTGCTTGACAATCTTCCACATGATCTTATATATTCTAAGGACCAAGCTTCTTCATGGTTGGAAGTCTGGCTTGAAAAGCAGGCAGACAGGTTTTTTTCTCCAAAATGCACCAAATCCCTTGTCTGTGCTATATTTCCACAAAATTGCAGCCCTTAAACCTAATCCAAGTACCTGGCGATGCTTGCTTTTTCTTGGATGTTTGTTACACTCCTGTTGATCTTGTTTCAAAGTCTTAACTATTTAAATGAAACTTTGACAAATTTTGAGGTGTGTGAATGTCTTTTAGTAGTTACTTGTTTATAAAGATTCTTTGTTAACTCAATTTTGCTCATTACAAGTTTTTTTTTTTTCCTTTTTTGACCATCAAATGCTAGATTATCTCTCTTGGAGCAATTTAAGCCATTGCAAGATCCATTGATCATGCGTTGCATTGACATTGTGAACATGAACAAAAAACCAAGTTATTTAGGAGCTAGATTCAACTCGGCAGCTGCAAGCATTTTCTCAAAGATGTTCCCGAAGCCTCAAAAAGCTTGGATGCCAACTGGCTGTTTGGTATTCTGAAATGAGCTTGTAAAATCTTGTATTTTGTGTTTTCTTGTTTTCTTCTTGATCTTTTGTCAATAATTAATGTACATGAATTTTAAATTGTCAATTCAGAAACTCTTTGATTCCTTACATTGGGCATTGCCAAAGATGTCGCTGATTGCTTCTGACTTCAGCTACCTTCCAGATGTGAAAATATCTGGTGAGAGGGCTCCTTTGGTGTCAGTGAAGGTAGTAAACTGAATTTTCCTTGAAAGCAAATGGTTCGAGTCCTATGGAATTTGTTTTTGATTCCTTCATCTTGCATCATTTTTAATTGTCATCTAGTAATTTGAGCCACCATCTGGAAATTGGAGCTCTTTGGTTGACTTTTCAGCTGCAATTTTTTGCATTTTGTGTTCTTGTTGCTGGTCTCATCTGAACCTGAGTGAACATATTTAGCTCAAATATTTTTATTGACATGCATGTGAATTTGCTACTTCCCCTATCTCTCGGCTTAACATGCATGCATGCCTGCATATGAGTAATCACATAGAAGTAGTTCAAAGTCAAGGACAAGGTAATAGGAAGAAAGAGACTTGTGTTTAGAAGAGAGATTGAATCCCTGCAAGCTACTTAGTATGTACAATGAGAAGGAAATATGCACCACATAAAGGAAAAAAGATGAATTTGGCTTTAAAGCCAGAAATGAATGAATTATGATTTGAAAAAGACATCAGATATCATTGTGAATGATGTAGACCCGATATATATATATATATATATATATATATATATATATATATATATATATATATATATATATGGGATTATTGGATTTGTCTGGCCTCTCACAGCATGCACCCCTTATGCGTGCATGCCTGAAAGGAGGCTGCCAAATGAAAAACATTGGGCAGGCTTGATGGGAGGGGATCCCTCCTGGCCAGAGGGATCCACCTTCTCTCTCTCTCTATGAGTCTATATATATATGTGTGTTTGTGTGTGTGTCTGTATGTATGTATAATATATGTATGCCTTGCATGCATATATGTATGTATATGTTGGACAAATATGCCAACTTATGCTGCCAATGCAAAAGGTACATGACATAAACAAAAGGCATTTTATTTTCAATGTTTCATTATGTATATTTATATAATGAACAAATGCAGTAGCATTGCATATTAAGGTGATGTATTTAGAAACAATTTAGTATAGCTACTATTCTTTAGTATCTGAAATGAGTTCAAATTTTGGCATAGTTGTTATACTTATGATAGTGCGTGATTATCTGCAGTAGGAAGCACATATTTTCTTCTTTATTTTTTGTATGATGGGACTTTCCTGCCTTTGAAAATTCAGCAATACCTTTGATCCTTTTTGGTTTTCATTATTTCACCAATCCACTTATTCAGGATTTTCAGGAGTTTTTCTTGAGTTATTCCTTTGCATGTTTTATATTCAAGTGTACATTCACCTTATATGTCTGCATTCTTGTATACTATGCATGATCTGTATAAATGTAACATGTCCATGCTTTTGGATCATGTGAGGATAAGTCGCTACAGTGTGATAGTATTATCTAGGTTACATTGCAGATAGCCTAGCAGAAAATTTGAATGCAGATACATCGGATCAAGATACATTTTGATGCTGGCTGGTTTATGCTTGCCATTTATATTTATATTGCGTTTGTCATTCTTGCAGAGAGATGGTCACACGACAGATTGTAGCAGCTATTTAGATGCAATGGTTTGTGTTTTCCTCTAGTTACTACTCATCCCTTATCATAGTGATGCTTGTTTCTCAAGTGTATGTTTGATCTTCTTTGAAGGCAATAACAGGTGAAAATAACATGCGAGTGATGTGACATAAATTCTGAATGTTGAACAACACTTTGGTCAATGTGATTGTCTTTTTCCTCTCTTTGTCTCTGACTCTCTCTCTTGTTCCCACCTCCCTCTCCATTTTTTCCCTTTTTCCCTCATTTTCTCCACTCCAGTCATGAATGTCACCTCCCCTCTCCAGTCCCATGCAACACTATAATCAGAGCTAAAACAGCATAGAATAATCAAGAAAAAAGTCACTTGAAAGTGCTTACACCGTCCACCAAGATTCCACACACAGGAACCTCTCGAATCTGATCGGAAACTGAATCTGTTACTGAAGGTAAACACCTTACAAAGAAGGCACAAGTGTCATACATAAAAGAGGGGCCCTTATCCCATATGTACATATATATATATATATATATATATATATATATATATATATATATATAGACCCAAAAGTAAAAGAGGAGAAGGAGCTAGCTATTGGGGCTGCTCCCAGTGGCTAGTTATCAGCCAAGAGCTGGTTCCAACTGCCTATATTTAAAAACAATCTTTATTTTATTCTATTTAGAAATTTAAAAATTAACTACACTCTATTTTCATGTGCCCTTAAAATGCACTGTCCTTTAAAAAGGATGACCAGATTGTTTATATTTTAAAGGGGCTTTATTTTATTCAATTTAAAATTTTAAAAATAAGCTACATTCTATTTCTATGTGCCCTTAAAATGCACCCAACACTCACATTCAATTTAAAATGCATCAAGCAAGCAAAAGACCTTTGAAAAACTTAATTTTCAATAGAAAAATAAACATATAGCATTGTTATATATATATATATATAGCCACATCTCCACACTCAAATTTTCTGAGATGTGCTACATCGGCACCCACATTGACAGCTGCGCCGGCACTGGCACACACCTATGTAACATAGATCTTCAATAAGAATTCCCATGTCTTTTAGAAAATTGTTCGACCAAACAATCTTCGTACATAGTCGTTATAGCACAAAATTCATCTCATGTTAAGGATAAAGAAATTTGCTTTGCTTCTTGCAACTCCAAGATGTTAGCGAATCACCTAAAAACTCACAATCGTGGAGTGCCTATTACTAGAATCAAGCGAATCACCTAAAAACTCACAATCGTGGAGTGCCATTACTAGAATCATCACCCCAATCAACATCAGTTTTGACAATCATATTCAAACTAGAAGATGGGAATAGAAATAGTCCTTTAGAAATTGTGATTTTGACCATGTCGTACGGGTGCGTCTAAACAGCTCCTAGACACCTGTATCAAGTTGTCAACACAACACGAGTGCTGGTCCTGGTGTTGTCATATTGTTGAACATACCCTTAGACATCAATCTAGCCTTGTACATCTCAAGTGAGCCATCACCCTTAGTTTTTACCTTATGCACCCATCAACAATCCATAGCCTTTTTCCATATAGGAAGAAAAAGAATTTTATTTCAAGGGCTTCAAGTTCATTACCCATGATATCTAATCAGTGTTTTTGATTTTGAGCTTCATGATAAGATCTGTTGCATCATAAGAACAAATGCCCAACAAACACACCTTTGGCCTAGGAGACAATGATTCATAGGAGATAAATTTTTGTGGTGGTTTATTAGCTCTTTGAGATCTCCAAATAATTGACTGAGGTTAGTAACTTCTTGGGATGAACATGTACTTTTCTATAAACTATTATATCTCTTGATGGCCCATCATCAAGTAGATTTGTACCATGTCCATTCAAAAATTCGTATTCATCATCATATAATGAATGCAAATTATCATTATCATCATCATCATCGTCCTTAGTCTATAGAAAGCATAATCGTTCCTATGTTTAGATTTATTTTCATTAAACCCGTTCCCTTCTTAAAAAAGTACCATATTTCTTGGAACATATACCTTATCTTTTAGAATATCATAACATTGTGCTTTTGTATTACGGAAGAACCATTGAAAACACATTTTATTGCTTCAATTAAAAGTTATCATTATTGTCATTCAAAATGTAACATCTGCAACAAAAAACTTTTAAGGCAATTGTAGTTCAGTTCTAAATTAAAAAGTCTTTGAGGTGAAGAAATTTTTCCAAAACCTTAGAAGACATTTTATTTGTTAAGTAAATAGATGTAAGAGCAGTTTCTACCCAAAAATTGTCAGGAACATTTTTAGATATGAGAAGAGCTTTTGTTGTTTCTAATGTATGTCTATGTTTTCTTTCGGAGATCTTATTTTGTTAAGGAGCTTTGCAACAAGACTTTTGATGTACAATTCCTTTTTTATTTTACAAAGTTTTTTTCATTACATAGGAATTCTCCTCTTGAATCACTTCTAACAATCTTAATGCTAGTTTTAAATCGAGTTTTAACCAGATTGTAGATTGTTCTAAGTGCAAGAAGACTTCTGACTTATATTTGAGAAAATAAATCGAAACGTATTTAGAGTAGTCATCAGTAAAAAAGAACATAATATGAGAAAATAAATCGGAACATATCTAGAACATTGTCAACAAAAATAACATAATATGACAAACCACTTTTAGACATAATGAGGGCATGTCTTCTTACATCCCAATGCACTAGTTCAAAGGGGCTTTTGTGATTGAAGTTCTATTATTAAAAGGTAAAGCATTTTTATTTAACCTTTCACAATCATCACAAGAAACTGTTTATGTATATTTGTCTTCCAAAAAGGGGATACAAGTCATTTTTCATAAACTTGAATGTCTGTTTTTTATGGCAAATTCAAATATAATTTTTCTTAAGGGCACTACAAGTAGGTTGTGAAAGAACCAAGAAATGAACGTAATAAAGATAATTTCTTTTAGAACCTTCCTCAATGGTCTTCTTGAAAAGTTGATCCTGTATAAAAAATTAATCTTGTGAGGAAACAACATCACATCCATGGTCAGTTTTTTAAGAAACAAATAAGGTATTCAAATTAAGTTGGAGAATAAATCTAACTTTTGGTACTTTGAATTTTTTGAATTATAGTTTTGGTCAAGATTTAGTACAAACTCAATTTTGAGGGGAGTTCCGTTGCTTGTTTTGACCAAACGGCATGACTTTTCGTTAGTGCATTTTGTTAGTATAGAACCATAGGAGTCATATGAAATGAAGCTCCGAATCAAGTATCCGAGAGTACTGAAGGAAGTTGAGGCAGCGGTTGTTCCCGAAATTGGAGTAGCTCCATCCTTCAGTAATGGTTGAAGTGCATCACTATCAAGCTTGTCAAGATCAAAAGAATTACTTTCTTCACATAACACCAGCCATAATTTTTCTCTTGTCAACTTTCTTTAATTTAGGACACTTTGGTTTTATATGTCCCTCCTCTACGCTGAAAGAACTAAACCTTTTGTTTCCTTCTTCATAGAGCGACTGAAATGAGAAGGTCTATAGGGTTTCACATGAACACCCGCTCTTGAAGTAGCAAGCATACTTTCTTTCTTTTCTCTATAGAAGTTCAATTTATTTTCTTCTGCTTGCAGCTCCGGTATGGCTTCAGTCATTGAAGGTGTTTTGTTTGTATGGATCAATGACGTTTGAGTTCGTTGAATTCGAGCCTTCGTCCTATAATGAACTTGCAACATTTCTCTCTTCAGATTTGCTTTAGTCTTAGAGCTATGTCTCTATCATCTGTTCGTTCAGGTTAAACATAGCAAATTCATCCCACAAATGGTCAGCTTTTCCTACATAACCCTTAATAGTTATGTTTCCCTGCTGGAAATTAGCTATTTTGACTTGGAGATTGCACGTGTACTACATCTTTCATAGTGAGTTTTCCTTGGAACTCCCAAGCCTTATTTGCATAATTGTGTTTAGCTATTTGACCCATAGTTGAGACATCAACACAAACAAGAATTAAAGCTATGACTTTATGATGAATCACTTTTTATTCATTCCATTTTTTCTCATATTCAACTACGACCTTGTGTTTTTCAACTCCTTTTAGTTCATAGCTTTTTCCATCTATGATCTTGGTTAAGACTAGTTGAGGTTCCTTTTTGAAACCATTAATAAGTCTTCACAATTCTTATGAAATGTTCCATAATTTTAGCCCATTGAACATAGTTGGTTTTAGAGAGTTTAAGAAGAGACATAGAAGTAAGTCTATTATCTATGAAGTGTACCTTATTTTTATTGCCAAAAGGGTCTTTCTTTAAGTCAATGGAACAACAACATGCAAGCACCACCATGAATAAAGTATATTGAAAAGGAACATGCCCTTGAAGAAATTGATGAAAAGGAAGCTGGATGGTTTGCTGCAGTTGATGAAAAGCTTGTCCAGCTATCAGCAATCACAGATTTTGAAACAGCTGGAATCAATCTCGCCCAGCAGTTCACACTGTACTTTCACCAAACAGTTGGTGAGTAAGGAAAAATACTGAACACCAAGAGAGTTCTCATAGAGCTTATCTTGAAGAACCTGAACACACCTCCAACCGTGTGACCCTTGTCCCATATATATAGAGACCCAAGAGTAGGAGAGGAAATGGAACTAGCTATTTGGGCTACTCCCAAGGGCTAGAAAGCTATGGGTTGTCGACTGGCAGCTAGTACCAACTACCAAACAATAAGAAAATATAGAAAAATTTTAAAAATAGAAAATTAAAAAACAGAAAAATACATACAAGGAACATATGTACAAGCCACAGTAATTGGTATATATATGATTTCTGTGTGTGTGTGTGTGTGTGTACAAATCTTATTATACCAATTACTAAGCATATCCACATATGCATAGGAATTGAGATATACGGTACAGTACACACACACACACACAAGTATTTACATATAGCCTAACAAACAACCCTCTTGTCTTCTCTCTCTCTCTCTCTTGGTTTGGGTTGCTTCCATGTCATTCTTTAATAAGACGACCAAGGTTGTCCTTTGAAAAGAATGACCAGGGTTGTCCTTCAAAAAGAATGACCATGGTTTTGACCTTTTAGTATGTGTGTTAGAAAAACTTTTATATTAATATAAGATTATTTAACACAAAATTTGTTTATAAATGAGGACATGTATAGCTATTAATCAGTTAATTAATTATATAACAGAATATATATATATATATTGCTGCACCTGCATCCAAACTTTTTTTGGAAACTGCCATACCTGCTCCAGTGCTCCCAAGTTTTCTTTTGAAAACTGTCGTATTCACACCCGCACCCTACACATGTGTGACAGTTAAAATATCTATCAGTTATCAGTTAATAGTTAGCTCTGCATGAAAACTGCTTCATTACAGAATGAAATATAAGTATGTTTTTCTTCCTTTTTAAGAGGGATATATATCATGACAATTGTACTTTTCAGTTTTTGTCTTCCTCCTTTTTCTCTATTGTCTAGGAAAGCATTTACCATTGCATTTTTGTTTATCTTCCAGTGACATCATGTTAAGCACAATTTTATCTTTTCAGGATATTTTGCATGCAAAATAGTGATTTTTGTACCACTTCCAGGGGCATGCAGATATTTTCTTTCCCACAGATTTTTGGCTATTGGAACTCATTGATCACCATTGTGCTCAAGGACAGAGTCTGCGAACTGGGGATGGTCCAGCACGAAAAATAAAACAAAGGCGGACAGTTATAGTAAGTGCATTACTTGTCTAATTGATTTCTCATCAATGTTCTTCAAATTCTGTGTTGGTCTGTGCAAAACCAAGCCACGATACAGATGAATCTTAACTATTTACTTTTCTTTACAATGTTTCCATTTTTTGGCCAATTTGATTAAACCATTTTTAAAAGAAATGACTTTTTTTTGTTTTGTTTTCATTTGTCATTTGTCTAGGATCCTGACTTTTTACTTCCTTTGTGATCTTTCTCATAGGCTTTTCCCTTTTCCCTAGGAACATTATATATGAACGGAATATTACTTGTTTTTTATTTTTTCCTTTCCTTTTTTTGTGTGTTAATTATATATATATATATATATATATATATATATATATATATATTATCCTTCTTAAGATTTATATTCTTTTCAATTTCTTTCTTAATTTGATGTTGAATTTGTTTTTTAGTTTCTTATTTTACCTTGTAATACATTTTGTCCATTTTGTCATCTTTTTTTAGTTTAATGACCAACCCGATTCTCTCTCGACCGTTGATCAGACATTTGAATAATCAAACTTCCTATGCTTGTGAATTATGTGGATTTTAGCTCAGGTTTACCATTGCATTGTGTAGCTTGATTCTGCTGCTTTTATGGAAGAGTTTGGGCTTCCGTCGAAAACAAGGACTAAGGATGGGTACAATCCACTTCTGGACGATTTCCAGAACACTAAATTTTATTTGAGTGTGCCTACGCATAATGCTAAAAGGATGCTGTAGTTTGTGGTGTATATTTGCTGGCGGCCCAAACATTGCGAGGAAAAACGGCCATCTAGTCCTTGCCGATGAGTATTCTTGGATCATGGTTCACATAACGATGATAAAATTGGGTATAACACTGATGATCTTGACATAATAAATTTTATCCGAGCAACTAACTTGTGAACAGGACATAAAGAGCTTGTTGGTGTTAGATGTCAACTGATGGAGCTTTGCATTCTGTTGCATCAACTTACGTGGTAGTAGTTTTAATATTTTTAATTCATTTTTCTCTGCACTTTGGGTGAATTCTGCAGTCTGTCGTTTCACATGTAAAGCCATATCTAACAGAAAGATTCTTGCTCCATTTCTGCTGTTGATTGCATATTGGAATCGGAATCATGAAGCTTTTTCGTGCATAACAGATTTGTATTTTCTAGTTGTTTTATTGAGCTCATATTGGATGGCGATTTTGAACTAGTGGCCCTTTGTGTGTGCATATTCGGAGTAAAGAATTTCTGACTGTTGGAGCTGCACGCTGTACTTAATCGATTTTCAAACATTCTTCCCTTTCAAAACCTTTGGTGGGATGCTTGGGTAGGGAGTGCATAGAAGGTGTATTGTTTGTTGCTGTTGGTGCTATTATCTTGAACTGCAAAATGGTGGGATCGTGACACTTTAGTTGAAGGGTGTACTCTAACCCACTCACGTGCTTACTTGGAAGAGCTTACTTGAGACATGTACATTTTTTTGCCACTTGGATTTGGTTAGCGATCGGATTTAGCATGTGCTTCGCAAGTGAAGCTAAATCCAATTTTGATTTGTGCTAGCTTGGGTTTGGATTCAGTTTCAAAAGATTAGGTTCAGTACCTGTCCAAAATAAAAGTCCTCTGAACCCGAATGATTGAAGCAACACTGGCTTTTGACCTTTGAAACATCAACGTGTGTGTGTGGAGACACCATATTCTGAGCCTAGAGAGAGAGAGAGAGAGAGAGATAGAAATTGCTGCTTTGTTTAGCTGTTTTTTAGGTCATGAAATTTCAATAATCACATCACAGAAGATTTTTTCCAAGTTGATTATAAGTATCAACTAAAATCAGATTTATTGACATCCCTAACAACCTTATAAGGAGTCCAATTATGTTTGATTACTATTCTTTTTCTTGTTGGACAATTTTAGTGCTGTCGATTTGAATTCTGTACCTTATAGAGCCTGAAAATCCACTCTAGGCCTAAGACATTAAAATGACTTTACGGATGATATCTGGATTTACCGATGACATTTTGTAAAAACTGAAAATGGTATGTTCTAAAATTTATGAAATTCGTGATTAAAATTTTATCTGCACGTTTAAATAAACTAACTTAAGAGCATGAAATGTGTACTCTCAAAGTTTTGGTAGCAGCTTGGAAATTATCTTCTGAAGTGGAAGTGCATAATACTGTGCCGTCTTTAACTTTGATCAGAGATTGGGCAATGCCGTCAAAGAATATCACATTTCACAAAAGAAAGTTGAGCCCCAAAAGGAATAACGTAATGAATCAAAATTCCAAACTTTTTCTATGCCATGGTTGCTCTCTCAAGAAAGTCATATGTTCGGCCTTCGGGCTGCATGTTCGGGACTCAAAACCATCAATATGAAAGGCCCTTATGCTTAAAAAGAGAACTCATCAAAACAAAAACAGAGAAAATATTTCGTTTTTGAAAAATATCAAAACGCCTAATTCTGTCTGGGAAAGCCAAATGTCGAAAATACCCCTTGGAAGTTCTTGTAACTTCTTATTACAAGTATAGAAAGAACTTGACCTGTGCAAACAAAGGTTATCCCTTAAGGAAGTCTGGTGCAACGACGTCTTTGTTTCGAATTCTCATGATATCAACTCTTTATATTGTAAAAGGAGAAATACTGATATGCAAGTTGAAGCATAGCAAGGACATCATCTCAAGTCGCTAAAGCATGTCCAGTCCTTTGGGGGGATAGGAAAAGTGTGAAAACTTTGGCTTTCGATTGGATGGTAGTGTGAACTATTCCTTCCGTTCACCCGAACTTATAAATAAAAGTTTATTAGTCAAGAAGAGCTTATTTATTATAAGCTTGCATGAGAGGGCATAAAATGTATGTTCATCCTATGACATCCATTCCCATTGCCAATCTGCGATGCGTTGCAGAAAGGGGGGCTGATCATTTCATGTTCTTCCGTGAAGGCCCATAACACCTAGCTTTACATCTTTCACCAAGTGTGTCTTTTCTTATATATATATATATATATATATATATATATATATATATATATATATATATATATATATATAAAGAAAAAAGCTATCGTCAAATTTGCCTCTACAATTTTGTCTCTTTTTCTTTGTTAAAAAATTGACTAATAGGTAACTTAAACTAATTAACAAAATCAAAAAAAGAAAGTACCCTACTTTCAAAGAACTGTATATCCCTTCAGCCTTGGATCTGGAGCAATTGGATCTGGAGCAAGTTATATGTTGTGGCTTATAATAAAGACCAAAAAAATGGAAAACCCTTATATTGGCGAACAAGTTATGAATAAAAAAAATGCCCCGCTGTCCCTTCAAGTAATCCTTGACAACACAATTTTGAGGTTAACAGCATAACATGGAAATCATTCTCATTTTGGACCTATGCGGATCAAAACTACTGGAAATGCAAGCCGGATTTGTTTATTCATCGACTCAAATCTGTTGAGCAAAACCTCTAGCATTCCACTGGCAATATGATAAGTGTGGCACCTATTGATTATCACACTACCATTGCAAGTAAAATGACATAATAAACAACCTGTTTTCAGGAGTACTCAAGCGGGACAAGAAATTTTCTGGTTTCCAGTTTCCTATCAGGTAATTTTCTTGTTCTTTATCCGAGCTCCCTGCCTTAAGGTGGCGTCAGTCATTTATCCCTAAAACTTGAGGCCTTTTCTGCAAAGCGTCCTATGAATAAAAGTTTTTTCGATTTTCCTTAAGAAACAGTTTCCCGGACCTGAGAATCCCTGAGAATTTATCAAACGCGAACCCTCTCTCTCTCTCTCTCTCTCTCTCTCTGTTTTACTTGGAACCCTGGGTAGGTTTCTATTCCTTCTTCGTTTGCTTCATTCCTTTTAACCTTTTCAATTTTTAGTTGTTTTTGATGCATAACTGTTCATTCATTTTGTCCTGAAGGGAAAATTTGGGCCTTCTCTTTTCCTGGTAGATTTTGGTCTTTTAATTCTGCATGAGGGTTTTTCCTTTTTCTGTTAACACAATGCTGATGTGGATTAGCATGAGCGGTTTTCCTTCTTTGGTTAGAATTGCAGAATCTGAATCTTCTGTAGTTTACTGCGAGCAGAGCGTATACATTAGGTGATTTACGCGTTTTGAGTTGTGGCCTTTGGTTGCTCAACATTGTGGAATTTGCTCTCTTTGGCTTCTGATATTGGCGTTGCCCGGTGTGGCATCGAGTGGTCGAGGGTTTCTGAGGGAGGAGAAACTTCCCGGCAGGCCGGGAGAGCCTCGGAATGTGAAGGAAAACGTGCCTCTGAAAATGGTTGCCGACGAATTCCGATGTGCACATTTTGCCGAACAAAAGGCTGCGTGTCGTTGGAAGTGAGGGTTGATAGGGTCATGTTTATTGCTTTTCCTGGGAATGTTCTTGGATCTATTGGTGTCAGTTTCGTGCCTCTTTTGGAACAATGAGATTGAGGAAGCGTCTACTCGAATCATACAAACAGCGAGAGAAGAACGTTAGAGAAATTCGACGTCGCAATGATCTTTAGGTTTTCTTCGATCAAAGAGATAAGAGAGCATGTATCACCAAGTGCAGACTGAGATAGGCAAGCAGAATTTCCTGGAAGAAAGTGGCAAATTCGTCACTATTGATTATGCTTCGTCCTCGATGATGAAAGATTTGGAGGGCATAACATATTATGTTGGTGACTATACCCAGTGAAGTGAGTAATTTTGGCAATGTAATCCCAGCTAGAAGCTCTAGTGGCTCTGTGTGCATTAGATCTCTGTAACTATAAGTCAGGCTTGTCAAATTTTGGCATGGGCATTGATGTATCTGATGCGAATAGGAGTCTGTGGACTGTGAGTGGGTGCCATGGTCAATGGTTTCAATACTGACGAGCGATGAATAGTGTTTAATAGGATAAAAAATATGAACGGGGGGCTAGCTAGAGGGTACCAGATGGCTCATGGTTGTGTAAATTTCTAGGATTTATATAGACGAATTATCTTTTACCATGGCCATACTTACGGATGTTAATTAAGCTGGCCATATTTTGGCAAGCTACCAGATAGGATTCAGATGCTGGCTATGTGTTCCAAACAGGCTAGACATTTCGTGGCCCTTCATCTTCGTGAAGGATTCATTAATCATCATTTACCTTGTGTAGCTAAAGTTATTTTTGTTATGCGTGCAAATCTATGATACTACGGTAATTCTTCTTCTCCGTTTTCCCATTTTGAGTTGAAGCCTGAAGGGTGCATCTTTGATCAATTTCTCATGTGATGTAGATACGTTTGGCTTATTCTTTTGCTTCAATTTGAAACTTTCTGTTTTATCTGATGGGAGTCAAAATGGTAATTTGAAGTTTTGAACCAATTGAATTCCTGATTAGGGTAATCTCTTTTGTTTTTTAGGGTAATGCTTCTTTGTGCTTGTTTAGCAATTTACTATTATTAGAATAGTGTCTTATTTCTGAAAATCTGTTTCTGTATCGACAGATGACACAATTACAATGAGTTCTGATGATGACTCGGAGGACCTGATGGTAGCTGCTGCGACCATTGCAGCAGCTGCTGTTGCTAATATTGGTGCTTGGTATCATGAACCGGTTCCATTAGAAGAACCATGTGAAGTTCCAGTATTTAAAGATTCAGATTTTAAGGATGAAATTCTTGATGTTCATGATGCGCAATTTCATGAAGATCTACGTATGGACAAACGAGTTTTCAAAAAACTATGCAGAATATTAGCAACGAAAGGGTTATTGCGTAACACAAGATCAATACCAATTAAAGAGCAAGTATCAACTTTCCTATATATAATAGGACACAATGAGCGCAACCGTGTTCTTCAAAAGCGCTTCAATCGCTCTGGTGAAACCATTAGTCGCTATTTTCATATGGTCTTGGACGCTGTTGTTGCACTTGCTCCACTTTTCTTCCAGATGCCAAATTCTGACACTCCTTCTGAAATCTTAAATGATCCTAGATTCTATCCATATTTTAAGGTAATGAAGGTTTTTAAATTTATAGTTATGTTTCTTCTTATATTTTTGCTTTGTCTAATCTTACATTTCAATTGCTTATTAGGATTGTGTTGGAGTAATAGACGGGATACATATACCTGCTGCAGTTGGTGTTGATGAACGTGATCCATTTCGTAATAAAAGTGGCTTCATTTCCCAAAATGTTATGGCTGCTTGTTCATTTGATTTATGTTTTCAGTATGTTTTGGCTGGGTGGGAAGGGTCTGTACCAGATTCGCATGTACTACATTCTGCACTTACAAGGTCTGATAAACTTATAATCCCCGAAGGTATCAGATAATTGCTCACATGGAACTCATAGGTGGTAGCTTATCATGATGTTTGACACTTTTTTATTTGCAGGGAAATTCTATCTTGTTGACGGCGAGTACCCAAACATGCAGGGCCTTCTTGCTCCGTATGATGGTGTTCGCTATTGCCTAAGTGAATTTACTGATGGTTGTCCTCCAGAGAATGCTAAAGAGTTATTTAACTACCGCCATTCCTTGTTGCGAAGTACTATTGATCGAGCTTTTGGGGTCTTGAAAGCACGTTTTCCCATTTTGAAGACAGAGCCTCTTTACCATATCAAAACACAGGTGAAGGTGGTCATAGCTGCCTGCGTCATACATAACCACATCCGGAGGGAGAGGAAAGATGACTGGATATTTATGAAGGAAGAGAAGGAAGAGCATGTAGGGGAAATTCGGTTGATGCCTGAGAACCAAGAACCAAAAGATACTGGTCAAGGGATAGAGGAAGAAATTGCCTCTCAACTGCGAGACTCAATTGCAAACGCAATGTGGAATGATTATTTGGGTGATTAACCTATTTTTTTCCATCTCTTGCCACCAAATTCCACCGAACACTATCAGTGTAGCAGATGCTTCTCTATTGTTATGTTATAGACAGTTTATAGGGAGCTATATCCCGTACCTAGACTAGTTAATTATAGGTTCACATGCCTTGTGTCAGGTCGTTCCGATAGGTAGATGGAAGGTCGTTCAGCTAATTCCTTCTCAGTGCAGTATTCCTAATACCATTCTTTGTCACTTTTTTGAGGTGGTTTGTTCATGGCAGACATGGAAGAGCTCAACCAGATTGGACGTTTTGCTTGGTCCTTTGCCCTTCTTGGAAAATATATGTGGTTGTCTCTGACAATTGTTGTATAATCATAATCTGATCTCTTTGAGACTTTGATCCATAACATTGCTTAGTGTAGGTTTGGCTTCAATCTTGTGACAGAAAAAAAAAAAAATTGAAATGCAACTTACTGAACTTTTTTTTTATGAAATCTATCGGTAAACTCTGACTCTTTGTTGCTTAACGGTGCTTCCTCTAATTAACTGCGGTTGCTGGTTCCCTACAACAGGCATTCTATCGCTTCTGACCTCCAAAGGAGGTTGCTGTTGGGTTATTCTAGTGGGTTTGCGGAGTTAGAGCAGATGCTCAGAGCATCTAAATGTGTGTGTTGGGTAGCACTGAAGTGATCTAGTTGAAGTCAAATGGAGGCATTCTCTGCACAGAAGTCTGTCACCACAAGGCACATGGTACAGAATACAATACGCCACAATACACATCTTTTTCTAAAATATAATATGTTGTTGCCTTCATTTAGTTATATCTAATGGAATGGTAAGCTAAAATTACGATGCCTCTAAAAAAACATAAACACTAGCATAATACAAATTTTCAATGTGCGCATTTCAACTGTTTGGTGCGGAAACAAGTTATTAATAAAAAAACAGTGGCAGATTCTCCAATAATTCAAAAAGTCACTCTCAAATAGATACAGGCACCTCATTTTACATGTTTTAATTTGATGCCCAACAAGCCCCTAATCTGCTCCCTCATACTCTCCACAAAAGTTAACTGATATATGGGTTCCCTTGTAATCCTGTCCTAGATAACGCATTGAATGCTGATGGAACACAAACACCAAACTCCACATGCCCTTGCAACGTATACAGAGACAGGGCTTAGCAGCCGTAGGACAGGAAGAGCAGTGTCCTTCCCTTCCAATAAAAAAGTTCTGTTGCCTCCCTATCTGAGAGTGAAGAATTGATAATTGGAATTTGGATCGATTGCTCGCTCAGGAAAGAAAATTTTGGTAACCTCCAGAAGGAGTTGCAGAGCTGATTAATTGGAATCTGTGCCTGAGCTGGGGATGGTGGCTTTGCAGCTTTGGATTCCATCCACTCTTGTCAGTGTGAATCCGTTTCTCGAGCGGAAGCCGCTCATGGTTCATTAAAAATATGGCTTGTTGGAATTGCCAAGCCACGTTTAAGTCAGCGGAGAGGTTGAGGTTCATCACATTAGCTAGCTTTTTACATGGGGCTGGTGCCCCCCTAAACCCAACCCATCTTTGGAAAGGTCCTCTCCAAGACTCTAACCTTAATTTTAAGGAGCAATAGGAGACCTTCAACCTGAGCGCCTCTCTTTCTCTCTCTCTCTCTCTCTCTCTCTCTCTCTCGTATAGAATTTTTTCTGACCTTCTTCATTTTTCTATCCACTTGTAGAGTCCTTTTTCACCTATTGAACAAAAGATTTGATTATTTATAACAAGGACTTTCACATGCATGTCTTCTTTTCGTTCTTATTTCTTAATTTATAGTGTTCTTTTTCTCCTTTGGCTTTTGAAGTCTATTTGCATCCTAATTGCAATAAGTAGTTTGTTAATGATATTCTGTCACAGGAAACAATTATGTACATTACTCTACTTGTATATTTTTTAGCAATATATCTGTTTGATTTATAAGTATTTTTTTCCCATTTGGTTATGTACTGGCACCCCATAACTTAAATTTCTGGTTCTGCCCGTGACCTAAGCTTTCCGAATACCTGACATTCTATCTATATGCGTGTTTTCTCAAATTGTTATTCAAGGTATATGTTCGGAAGGATGTTTAATATATAAGCAAGCTAATTTGCGGAAGCAGAATTTCATCATTCCCATGATTGATTTTGTCTTCTTTAGGTTTTTGCCTTTATCCCATTGCCATTGGTAGTTTTTTTATCAATTAAGTATGACAGGCAAATATGATCACCATTTAGCCAACTTTCAGTATGACGCCGGCAGATGATGTCTCTGGATATTTGAGAAATCGGTGACACCAACGCTCTTTTGGAAGCAAAACAGATTATGGTTTATTTTTTTGTTATTATTAAAAGCAAATTCACTTCAATGAAGTCAATAATGCTGAAACCATCTGGGCATGTCTCACCTTAAAGGGTGTTTGATTACTCCATATTTGAAATCAATGGATCTAATGTGGATTTGAAGTGACATGGTTTTCCTGTTGTAACAAATGACCAATGATAGAATTCATGGTTCATCAAACTAAGGACCTTGGGTCTTAAATATAAGGATCTCAAATATGAGACTATCAAACACCCCCTAAAAGCTTGCTCCATATGGCATCAATCTCAACAATAAGAATGTCTTCATCTATCCTAAGTTTTCATTTCACATATAGGGTATAACAAATAAAACCTGATCCCACTGTGGAAGGGATCTAAAATGTCCACCGTCCATTATGATGATGAATGGTCACCTTATGTTCACTTTGGGCCTGCCATTTGTATAGAGAATTATTGGATGAGACCAACTGAAGCTGGGGATGTAAGATCCCTTATATTTAAAACTAAATGCGGTCACAGATGATAGAATCAACTCTGCTCCTTATATCAAGGTAACGTATAGGGTGCTACTCTGGCTTTAGGGCTACTTATTCCCCTTAGGGCTTTGGCTTCATGTGCTACACATGAAGGTTACAATAGGGCAAAGCCCTAGGCATGAAAACAGCAGAGTTCTCTTCCATGATGAAATGATAGCCCTGCATAATACAACCAAAAACATCCCCTGACATGTAATTCCAAGGCATGCATGGAAGAACCTCACCACGTTGACTCTGGAGATGTTCATCAAGCCATAGCCAGTCGTCAGTGTACAATCGACCCCGCTTCTTCACAAGCAAACAAAGCTCTCACAATCAACACAATGGCACTGCTTACATAAGCTCAAAGCATTACAGAGATGATGTAAAAAGACATGCAAATATAGAAACCATAAATTTACTACAGGTTTTTAGTAATTTTAACTTGTGGCCTTTTTACTTCCACTTTATTATTTGTTTTCTAGAATGATCCGAGCTTCTTGGGGCTGCATTCACATGGTGGCACTGGCATGAATGAAGCTGAAAATCTGCTGCACCGAATTGGCTATATCTTCTGCTGTAAGCCTTGACTCCCCAACAATCTAGTTAAGAAAAAGACAAAAGAAAAGGCCAAAAGCATGAGCTTCTATACCAATAGCAACAGCAACGAACTTGTAACTCGAAAGCAAACAAGGTTCACTTGGTTAAATTGGGTTTCTCTTTTATTTGCCACTTATATCACATGGGTTCTTCAATTTGACTTCCGAGTATTGCCCCCTAATATAGTGACGCGTATAAGTTTCCATCTGAATCGCCTCATCCGTCTGACACAGTCTAACACGCACAAACATGTGAGTGAAAGAGCATCGATTCTGCCAAGTCAACCAAGCTTAGTTGCTGAATTGCCAACGCAAATCAATGATGAGCCAGCTCAGTGAACCAGCCAGGCCACCCAAAGACCGTGCTGAAATGTCAGTATTGACTAAAAACTATCGCTAGAATTCCCCTTCTTTTTGCAACTTTAAGCATGCATTCTAAAGGCTATTAAACAACGATATGATCATGAGCCAATCCAATGATCACTTGGATCCTACATGGGAGGAGATACCCTTAAGAGGCCAAAGCTCATCCCCCTGCCCCAGAGGTATAGGATAACTTCAGGACCTAAGTGAGGAGTAGGCCGTCAATTAGGGTGTTGTGCATCCATCATTTACAATCCATAGAAGCACTGTCTTTAAAGACTGAACTGGCGATCAGACTTTCACGCTAATTCGTCCAGCTACTTTACACCCCTTAGGGTACTTGGATCCTACTAAAGGTACTTACATCTCTTGTTGGTTCCCCCTCATGAATAATTATATGCTGTTGAAACAAGACATAAGTTTGGATGAATGAAACTAAGCAAGACAAAAACCTATAGCTCGGATTAATATGTTACTAATTCTAAAGAATTTTAACATCAAAACGAACTTTTCGTTAGGCATTCTTCTTCATGAGTCCACTCGTAAGTTTGTCAGCTATATGCTTTTACTAGAGCTAGCAGCCACAGTACTATGCAGTAATAGCAGCTAAATATACCAATTAATTACCTTGACATTAAAAGAGTAGAGAACCGTCTGCTCAATTGTGGTGATGTTGGTATGAAGAATATTGAGCTGCAGGTCTTCCAGTGCAGCTATGGTTTTCAGCAGCTGGCCAGGCCTCCTCCTCGACAAGATCTTGATCATGGCGTCGAATCCCAGGAGTTTCACCTCGATGTCGGCCAAGCATGACTTGTTCTCAGCCATCTCCTCCCTGAGCCCTGTCTCATAATCTGCCATCTTCAGTTGGTCCCCAGGTAGCGGCAATCCTGGATAAAAGGGTGGTGGTAGTGGTGGTGGCGGTGGTGGTGGCAGCGGCGGTGGCAGTGGCATTCCTATTGGTGGGGAGGACTCCAGTGGAGGCCTTGTCAAAATCTCACCACCCAACATTCGGCGCCGCTTCTGGGACTCCAGACACTGGAGCAGCTGCTCTAGTTCTCGAACGAACTCAATAGCACCACCGATGATTGAAGCTTGATCACCCTGATTGAAAAACAGAGGAGCACGCTTCATGTCAAACGATCCATAGATGCCTCTCTTGGGGTGTGTTTATATATATATATATATATATATATATATATATATATAGTGATCTTCATATACCCATCACATTTTATATAACCACGCTAAGTCACATCGGTATGAGTATGGCTTGGGTATAACTACGGAAATGCAGGTTGGACATACATAAAGTATACATGCAAAATATACATCTATATGTATATATGCAAAATAACACCAAAAAATAAAAACAAACCAATATGTAAATAAACAAGTAATATAAATGAAAACATTACACATTAGTGAACAACTCTTCTAAAAACAAAATGAAAACTAAGTTGAAAAAAATTAAATCAAGTAAATTAAGTTGTTTGGATCAGTCTTGATCTAAAAAGTACCCAAGTGTATCCAACAACCTATTTTGAGTACCGGTATAGGTATAGGTGTGGGCCTTACTCAAGTACTCATGTGTATTAAAAACCATGCATATGTTGTTTTCTATTGTGTTTGCAGATCATGAAGAATGATCACACATTCAACTTTGAGCTATTGAAAGGTCAACAATTTAAAACTTCTGATCTTTTGATTCAGTGTTCTCAATTAACTTATCAAGCATGAACCAAAATGTCACATTTTTATTTCGGAGGTAAGATCTTTACAGATGAAGAGGGAGCAGTGTAAGTTATGGTGGAAAGTACACGCAACAAACTGACAAACTATGTACTGGAAGTATCATCTTTCAAAAATCAACATACTCTGTCTCTCTCTCTTTCTATCTAAAGCAAATTATATTTCATATTTCCAGAACCGCCACATAAATAAGATCAAAGAAGAAAATAAATCCAGGATTAAGAAATATAACTGAACCCAGGATTTGCATGGCATTGTAAAACTACTCACGAATGTCTCCACGTGCTAAGAAAATTCTAATTACATTGCTTCAACAAGCCATGCGTTTCCTTGATGAACAGATCAAATTTTGACAAGGATATCTAAATAGCCACTTGAAAAGAACAATTGAGCTGATCGAAGTTTTTATCTACGCATTGGCAGAACTTGATTTCAAACATATTTCTGCTGAAATTTTAGCTACAAAGACCACATTCATGTGCCTAATTTTACGGTTCACGAACAATTTACTGTTTAAGGTTCAATAAATTTTTTTAAAAGCCACAAGAATAGCAATTATGTTCACGTATATTGTCTAATGATATAGTAAGTTTAACGAATGTGCGTATGTGCAGAAGTATGCGCAGTTGCAGTTCCATATAAGCTGCAGTTTTTACCCTTTGGACGTAGGATCCTGGCATTAACGATCGCAACACTCTGAGGTGCTCATTCATCTGTCTTCTTCTGTTTCTTTCAACTGCAATATGTGTCATTCTTTGGCTCTCCACTTCTTCAGTAGTTTTCAAGGACCTCGGCCTCTTCCGGCGGTTGTTCTTCATGTCCCCAGTGCCGCCGGTAAGCTTCTGTGCATCACTGCTGCCATCAAAACGATGGCTGAACTGCACCGATGCATTTTCCGAGCAACCACCCTCGGTTTCATCCTCGGTCGCGGCCGGTATCCGGTCGCAGCTTGCGATTGCTTCAGTCGCAGATGGAGAGACCATCTGCGGGTCTTGAATCTTCTCATTTAGAACTGGGAATTTGAGGAAGTAGACTGGGTCCAGTCCATTTTCCGGGCACCTGCCCTCATTCTCACCGTTCTGGATCGTCACGTTCTTCGTCCCATACTCGGCAAACTGCATCACGTCGGCGAAGCTCAATCTGTCCGGCGAATTCGCCGTGCCAAGTCCAGTTGAGGAAGATGTCAACTGAGGATTGGCGAGCATATAATCCACCATTGCACCTCCTTCCGAGCTCTCTCGCGTTCTCAGAAACTGGTGATGATCGAACTGATAATCAAGGCCGCCGGAGAGAGCCGCCGGGAAGGATCCCTGAAAGGATTCAGGCCAGCAAGACAACATTTTCAACACAATTGAGAAAAGATTAGTGAAAGTGTGAGCAGACAAGAGAAGGTTTTCAAGAAGAGTTTCGCCGCTACGATACCGAGTAACTCTCTTCCTCCTTGTCCATATAGTTACAGGCTGAATGTCACTTTCATGTACCGTCCAACTTCTTACGGCAAAAAACCAGAGACTGGCTGCCCTTTTCTGAAAGACAAGACAAAAACACACAAATTTTTTATCACGGATTTTTACTGCGGTTAAAAGAGAAGATATGCACTGCATATAACAACGAAGAATTAAGTTGACCTATAACGTGATGATCAGAAAATAATATGGGTCTATAGTCTATATTGTTGGTATAGACGAATCCGCCACCAACATGAGTTTTGTGCTAGAAATGATGACAATTAAAAAAAAAAAGAAAAACCATTTAAAGAGAAACTGTACATATTCGGACATGCGAATAACCCACCATGACCAACATAAAGTTTGTTGTCAGACATGAAGAATTAAAATTCAAGGGAAAAAGGTTTCAAAGAGATCAATAGATATACAACTAAATTGATCATATATAGAACTAAACGACCAATGTTTAAGCGAAGTGTAAACAGCAAGGACAAGATGCGAAGAACAAGAAAATACCAGTAGAAAGAAAATTAAAAGCAAACTTTTGGTTTGAAGAAGAAATCCAACATGCACCAGAACCAGAGATCATGAGAATGAGATGGTAAGGTTGCTTTCTCTCTTTTCTTTCTGAAAAGAAAAGAGCGGGGTTTTACTGGCATCGATTTTTCCTTCCCGTGGTGGTGTTAGATAGAAGAATTGCCTTGCCGGTGCAAGATTGATATCAAAAGGGTTTGGAGGAGCTTCTGGTGCATTAATTGAAGAAGGTTTAATTTGAAGCCATGCACCTCCATTATTTAATCCTTTCACAAGGGAGTTTTCTTTTTCTACGTCTCCCATTGGCCGCTCTCTTTCTTTTCACCTCACATTCCTCACGACATCTCTTTAAATTAAATCACAACTCTGTCGCTCTCTATAGATCTCTCCCTTCTTTGTCATCAATTTCATCACCTTTTCAAGTGGGAAAAGTTAGCGCCAAGTTGCATTTTTCTGCATTTCTCGTTACGCAAGCTTGCTGAAGCCGAGTGTCCCCTCTGGAATAAGGGAAAAGTTGGGGGTTTTATCACTTCTTTCACGAGACATTAGGAGTACTGAATCTTCCCTTTGACTATTGAAAAGAAACAAGGAGAAGGTAATCCAGAAGTTTCAATCTTTCTGCGCCACATGTTGGTTTTGAAAGGGAACAATCGAAATGTACTGTGGAGAAATGCAGAAGAAGCCAAGTCCGCAAATTGTACCACCTGTTTGAGACAGTCATGATCAGATCTTAAATAAATTTGTTCGGATCTGTGATGGGTCCTGAGTCCGGCTAGGTGTTTGACCCGTCAGCTCTCTCTCTTTCTCTCATACATATTCAATTTGAGAAGCGTAGACAAAAGTTTACAGTGGTTGTTTTCTTCTTTGTGTTAAAAAATGAAAAGGACGGAAAATTAGAGACTGGTTCTGGTTGGCATTTCTTTTGATGCAAGACAAGATCCATGTAAGATCGTTTGTTTGTGTTTTGCTTCTAGATAGCTTTTAGTAGCTGTCTTGAAAGGGATTGATTTTCTTTAAAGAAACTTTACTAAAATGGCAGACGCGCGTCCACTCACATGCAAGTACACGCGCAAGTTTCCAATCGCCAACCTCTTAACTTTACTTTGATGATTTCTCTTTTGTTAACTTGTAACCTTGGTTGTGTTTGTTATTAATTGCTTGCTCATAACATGTTTCAAATCAAGTTTATATAGAGTTAAAAAATGATTTCTGTTGCATGATTTTAGTGCAAAATATATATATATAAGAGAGGGGAAAGAGAGAGAGAAAGAGAGGGAGGAGCTGAAATCATCCGGCCATCTTCCATCCAATCACGGTTATCTGATGAAATGGATTGACAGTATGCTGTGAGAGGCTGAAGAATTTCTCTATCCAAACCCAGATGAAGATGTGGAATGTAAGACTTTCAATTCAAGGAGGTAAGTCCGTATGCAGTTGGGGTTCTAATGGATTTGTAAAACAAGTATTGTACTTTGGGTTCAAGACCTATTCAAGTACCATAAATATGTTTTTACTCTGGAAACGAGTCTGCTGGAGGTTATGGTTCCTACTTTTATTAAACCAGAACATTATCAATGAATGGAACACAAACATCTTAACAAAACAATCAAAGAAAACAAAGAACTATTTAAGCATAAGGATTTCAGCAACTTCTGCCAATGGGTGACATGAAGAGATTGAAGTAAGGTGGGCATCACTCTTGATGATCGTGCAAAGAGCTTCAAAGCCTAGTGCCCCTTCCCTCCAGCCTTGAATGAAACCACTTCTGCCATCCTAGCCTATTAGAAATCAAGAGGATGCAACTAGAAGGCCATTTTCCAACAAGACTTGTAGGACTAAAAAGCTTCAATATGTCTATTATCAGATAGTTCTTAGGGAAACATATCAAATGGTTAAAGGAATGAACATTTAAAACCAGTTTATGTCTAGCCAATTAAGTAGCTAGCTCAAAAACTGTAAACTCACATGTAGATCTCTAACCTCTAGCAAGCAGCTCAATTCCATCCAAAGCCTCCTTTCAAGGTGCTCCCACTAATTCTTTTTCAAGGAGCATCTATAGTGTTCCATGCATTTTCCCATATTAGTTGAACTTCCTATTTAAATTTAGATCTTTGTCAAACATACATTTGTTGTGGACCGACCATAAACACCAGATGATGATCAAGTGAAAGGTAATACACCAACACCGACTTGGCCATCCTCTTTTGAGTTTGCATGAAACCCAAGATTTAGATTCTTGAACGAAGCCAATGTTAGCAGGTCTAATATTTGTTCAAAAGGTTTAAATCTGTGCATCATACTGGTTGATTGTTTTGTGTATTTGCTGTAGCAAGAATTCTCTAGCAGCAGCCTCATGTATATATTCACTTCTACTCTGAAGTGATGTAGAGCATTGTTTTAATTCACTCTGACTTTTGAGTGCTACGCAATGCTCTTGTTTTGTTTCTAAGAGTTCTTTGTTTATGTTATGTTTCTTCACCAGAGTGATTCTCTTCTATACATATGTTTGCTATCATCTACATCAAATTTGATTTTAGATGGTATCAAAGCATTATGGGTTCCTATATCAGATGGTTGCTTCTGAAAAATCACCAACTAATGGCTTAGAAATGATATCTGATGATGTGATTCTCTTTGACCTTCATCATTTAGGTAACTCGGGTGCAATCCTTGTCTCTCAACCTCTTACAAGAAATAACTTTATCACTTGGAGTAGGTCCATGACTATGGCCCTTACAGCCAAGAACAAATATGGTTTCGTTGATGGCTCCATCATTGAACCTAATCCAAGATCCTCTTATTATATAGTTTGGAAACACTGCAACGCAATGGTACTTTCCTAAATTATTCACTCTTTGGTGCATGATATTGATAATAGTGTAATTCATGCTACATTAGCTCTTGAAGTCATGGGTTGTTCTGTGTGGTCAATTTACGCAAAGTAGGACACCTAGAAAGTGTCAGATTAAGTTTGCTATCAATAGACATGTTCAAGAGATGCAATTTGTTGCTACTTATTATACAAAATTTAAATCAGACTAGGATGAGTTTGGGTCTTATGAGCCTTTGGTGGAGCCACAAAAAAATATATTCGAAAATCCGCAAGAAGAAAAAGTTGTATAGTTTTAAATGGGATTGAATGAGTCGAAACACTATTAGAGGTCAAATTCTCTTGATGGATCTCCTTCTAAATATTGAAAATATTTATCTACTTATATAACAGGAAGAAAAATAGAGGGAGGCAAACATGCTTCCATCCACTAAACATATCAATTTTGCTGTTATAAAGTTTGGACATCGTCAAATTAAGGGAAAATTGAAGAATCACAATCAGCAACTCACATGTTCTTATTGTCAAGGAACATGACATATAAGGGATAAGTGCTATATCGTTAAAACAAGAGAACTCATGACATCTGATATTGACAAAGCTACTAAATATTCTGCCCATTTTAATGCTGCTAAATCTCCTACTACAGGTGTATGAAAATCCTCTAATGTGAATCAAGTCTCAACTACTATAGTGAATGACCCTAGCAAAGACTATATTCCTACATTAACCATGGGTGAATAAAAACAAGTGATTTAGATCCTTAAGACTAGATTCTTGTTTCAAATGAACTTTGTAGGTAATACCATTGTTTTAAAGAATAAGTGAATTGTGGACCCAACGACCACTTGTCATCTTCTCTATCCCATATGTCAAAAATGGTTAAACTTAATATTCATTTTCTTGTCTGATTGCGAAAAAACCAGCTTGTTTGTGCTTCACATGTGGGCTCAATCATCATTTCACTGACCTTGAGTTTGAATAATGTCTTGTATGTTCTCACTTTAAGTTCAACCTGCTGTCTATAAACCAATTAACAAAACTAATTTTTTGTTCTCTTGGCTTGTGTCATCCAAGTCCTAAACTCCAAGATGAAGATTGGAGTTACTAAACTAAAGAATGGCCTATATTGCATGTTCATGCGACCTTGTTGGCATCTCAAATCAAATGCCATGGTTTCGCCAACTTTTTTTTTATCATAAACCAAAAAAAGTTATGTTTTTGTTTCTATTGAAAATACTAGTTTTTGTTACTTCTAGTATTAGCTTTGATCTATGGCATTGGAGGTTGGGACATCCTTTCTCGACTAGAATAAATTATTTTCTGCTTAAAATCCTGATATTGTTTTTGTTCAAACTGCTTGTGTGAAATATGTGCCATTTTTGGACAAACCTGACTTTGCTTTGACTTAAGTAAAGTATCATCCAATAGATCTTGTGAATTGATCCATGCAGATGCCTGGGGACCTTATTCACATCAATCCTTAACGAAGCTCATTTCTTTTTAGTTTTGCATGGTTTTACAAGAACAACTTCAATTTATCTATGTCATACAAACATGAGTCTGAGTGCTTATTAAAATTTCAATAAGGTTGAAAATCAGTTCAATACTACCATATTTAAGTTTAGATTTGATCATGGTTTGGAATTTGTATTTCAAGAAGTTTAAGGATTTTCTAAAGATAATTGAATCATTCATGAATGGAGTTTCATACATACACCACAACAAGATGGTGTAACAGAAATGAAACATAGTCATTTGTTATTAGTGGTTAGAGCACTAAACTTATCCATAAAATTTTGAGGAGAATGTGTTTTAACTGTTGTATATCTTATTAACATAACATGTTCTGAATTATAAAGGGCAAAACACCCTAGAGAAAATTTTCGATAAAAAAACTTCATATAATCATCTAAAAATTTTTGGGTGTTTATATTATGCAACAAATTTGAAACAAAAGATAAATTTGATGAAAGGTCACATAAGTGCATATTTTTGGTTTATCCATTTGGAAGAAAAAGCTTAAATGCTATATGATTTGAAAACAAAAAAAATGATTTGTAGTAGGAATTTAATATTTCACTAGTGTGTATTTCTTTTCCAAGGGATTCAAAACTAGTCTGCATCAAGTGTGATACCTTTAACTTTGATTGAACATTCATCCAATGATTTTAAAAATATACTTCATGAAGGAGGGCCTCAACTTATAGGATCTATAGATATCTCTAGTATCGAACCACACCAAGAAAGAATCTCTAACATTAATTCAAAACCCATAACAACCCTGTCACCAAAATTTAAAAACTCATCAACTAATCTTCAATATGACAATCTTATTGAAGTTATCCCATAGCTTCATCATTCATCAAGAAACTGTAAGCCTTTTGTTTTATTGCAAGACTTCTATTGGAATATGTTCAATTGAAGCTCACAAGCTTAGTCATTGTCAAGGACGTATTCTGGTTGTCACCTTCATGTAGTGGAGTTTCTTTCAAGAAATTCTTTCCTAATTAAAAATCTTTTCTGCTCAATACTTCTCATGTCCTTGATCTGGTTATCTATAGTGAAGCAATAATCATTTTTGCTGGAGGAATGTCACGACAGGAATCAAAGCATTAAAGGAAAATAAGAACTGAATTTTGACTCTATGTCCATCCAAAGTTACCCCAATTTACTGAAAATTCCATGTAGAGTTGCCTCAATTTGGTGTAAATGGGTGTTCTGAAAGAAGTTAAAGGTTGATGGACAAATTGAAAGACATAAAACCATAGATTGAATGTTCAGATTATCATGAAACCTCCGCACCATTGTGAAGATGGTTAGTGTGCTTGTTATTGGTTGTGGTCAAATATGGAAGATACTGCAACAAATTGACATCCATAATGCATTCTTTAATGGGAGTTAGAAGAATATGTTTACATGGACTTGCCTCCTGGATATGGAAGAGAGGAGAAGAGATGCATATGCAAATTAATCAAATCCATTTATAGAAATAGGCCTCAAGAATTTGGTTTCATAAGCTCTCGATTGCACTTGAAAACTATAAATTCAAGTAATCTAAATCAGATTATTTGTTGTCTATTTGCTTTGAAGGTAAGATGTTTTGTGCTATTGTTATTTATGTGGATGACTTGATATTAGCACAGAATAATCAAGAGTTGCTTTCTAATATAAAGCAATATTTGAGTAGTATGCTGCATATAAAGGACCTTAGAACATTGAGGTACTTCCTATGGATTGAGCTTGCAAGATGGATGAATGATTTATCTCTTTCAAAGAAAACATTGTTGGAGATAATAGATGAATGTGGTTGTCCAAATGCTAAGCCATGTGAGGCACCCATAGAGCATCAAAATGATTTGTCATCAAGGGATGATCTTAAGGATGCAACCAAGTACTGTCATCTTGTCGGCAGATTAATATATTTAGCTATTCAAGGCTGGACATTTTATGTGATGTCCATGTCCTCAAAAAATTTATGTAGAAACTAAAAAAAAAAAACCATTATGCAACAACCTCAAGAGTAGTACGTTGTCTTAAAGCCAATCTATGGCAAGAAATATGGATTGCAGCACAAAATCAATTGCAAATCAAAGTCTTCTGCGATTGGGGGGCTTGTAGAGAAATAACTGACTATTGTGTACTCTTGGGACACTACTTGGTGTCGTGGAAAACATAAAGAGGTCTCATTTTTAGATCTTCAATTGAAGTTGAGTATACAGCCTTAGCAAAAGTAGCATGTGAAATCTAAAGGTATTTTATCCAACTCATTGTTGTAGCTTATTGTGCCAAAAACCAACTCTTTATATTGTAGCAAATCTCGTTTTCCACGAACGCATAAAACACATAGCTTTATACTATCATCTTTTGTGGGTTACAGGTCAAATTCGAACAACGTATAGCTTCAAAAAATCAAGTTGCAAATATATTCACAAAAGCTCTTAGCAAAGGCAAACCGAGTATCATACTACAGTTTGAGGGGACTTTCAATGGGTCCAATATTTGTTCAAGAGGCTCGAATTATTTTATCTGAATCTATGCATCATATTGGTTGATTTGTTTCGATTCAAATCATAATAGAATCAAGTCATACAAAAATTCATTAAAATTGTAATCATTAAAATTATTGATTTTTTGTATTTAGCCTCATCTATATATTCATTTTTGCTATGAAATAAAGATGTAGAATATTTTTCAGTTCACTCTACTTTCTTGAGCACTATGCAATGCTCCTATTCTGTTTTTGAGAGTTCTTTGTTTATGCTTTGTTTCTTCATCAAAGTGTGATATTCTCTTCTATGGAGACGCCTGCTATTATATACATCAACACTCATGATTTTACAATTATAATGTGGACTTCTTTTTTTCTTGAACTTGTTCTCTATCGTCCTGCATGTGGATACGTCCAATATAAGTTTAAAAAACAGGTGATCAACATCTGTCCATAGAAACCAGCTCTCTTTAATCTCTCCATAGTATGAAGTTCATCAAATACACAACCCAATGATTTTTGTCTTTGAGTTGATATGCTGGTGGACTCAGCCAAGTAAGCTTGAACCAAATTGGTTGACACTTACAGGATCCTTTTTAAAAAATAAATTAGTTGTTTTTATTTTTTACAAAAAAATTGTGTTTCTAAGGCACAAATTCGTGCCGATACACATGGCCCGATACAGCCCGCACATCGTTAACCGATCCGATGACAATCTCCACTAGGCCGTTATATATGTATCGACCCGGGTGCAACGTAGGGGCAATTTGGTCGTTTAATAAAATCCTCGTGAAAAACCCTAAGACCACCAAAAGCCCTGTTGCGACTACGTCGACTACTACTGCTACTAATTCTTCAAATCCCAAATTTATCCTGGTTTCTCCTGGAAGGAGCGAGGGCAGGGGGGCGAGAGAGACAGAGAATTGAGAAGTCGAAGGAGGAGGAGGAAAGAAGAAGATGGTGTCGGGATCAGGCGTCTGTAAGCGGGTTGTCGTGGTGGACGCGAGGCACCACATGCTTGGGAGGCTGGCGTCTATCCTGGCGAAGGAGCTCCTGAATGGACAGAGGATCGTCGTGGTGCGGTGCGAGGAGATCTGCCTCTCCGGGGGGCTTGTTCGCCAGAAGATGAAGTACCTCAGGTTCCTGCGCAAGCGGATGAACACCAAGCCCTCCCACGGCCCCATCCACTTCCGCGCCCCCGCCAAGATTCTCTGGCGCACCATCCGCGGGTACCATTTCTTGCTGTTTCCCCCTATTTTTGCATCTTCTGGTTTTCATTCTTATTTATGGTGTTCGAGTTGATTCGATTTCGGATTGTTGGGACGTCGTTCCGGATTCAGCATGATCCCCCACAAAACCAAGCGTGGCGCTGCCGCTCTGGCGCGGTTGAAAGCGTACGAAGGGATTCCGCCACCGTATGACAAGAAGAAGAGGATGGTCATCCCTGATGCCCTCAAGTGTGTACCCCTCTCTTATTCGTTTTTTTTTTTGTTCTTCTCTTGGTCTCCCCATGCTGTTTGGTCGTTTTTTAGGTTACTTCGGTTAATATTATGATGTTGAGTTGTCCATATTGGTTTAAAATTTTAGGGTTTTGAGGCTTCAGACTGGGCATAGGTACTGCTTGCTAGGTCGTCTGTCATCGGAAGTTGGGTGGAGCCAGTATGATACCATCAAGGTAATCCTTTTCTTCTCTGTTATGTAATGTGAAGCTTTGCTGGTTTGATTGCACGCTGTATTCACGCATGAATTAATATCTGTTTGTTAAAATATGCTTATGCTGGTGTACTCTTGCGCTTTTTTCTCCTCTTGTTATGTCATTTGAACATGTGCACTCCCTGTTTATTTTTTTTTACGTATGTAGTGGTGAAATATTGCTCTTTGTGATAATGGAAGCTAAACTTCGTAATGCACGAGAAGTATATGAATAGGATGATGCATGTTTTTATGGGCCTTCTTCCTGCACTCTGATGGCCAAAGTCTAAAGAAGTCGGGGATAATTAGGTCATGAAGAACAGAATGTGAGGAACGGAAAAAGCAAAGGAACGTATAAGTAACCATGCATGCTTATGAGACTGCGAGGCCTTCTTTAAAGGCCAGTTGAGTGGAAGGCATGGTGCACCGTTGAAGAAGTTATGCAATATGAAAATGCTGCTATCAGTTTGAGGTTCTCTTTGTGTGCTATAAAAGCTAGCTTCTTTGTAAGTACATCAAGTCTCCATTTGTTGAGTGTGGCAAGACAAGACTAAGGCCCTATCTGAGATATGGTCACCTTTTCTTGAATAAGTTGTACTTGTCATGTTATGCAGACTGTAGTTGCAGCTGTTTCTGCTTATTTCTTGGTATGGGATCCACTTGTAGTCTTGATATTTTTAAATCTGTTCCCCTTTTTCCAGAAGGGAACAATGGTGCATTCAAAACTAGATTATGGACAAGGGCAAATGACATTTGGAGGAGAATTCTACATGTTAAAATTTTGGGATTGAATAATAAGAATGCTCCACAGCATCAATGAGCTGCAGATTACGTTAGTGACATTTAATAGGACCTTAGTTGTTTAAATCTGGACTAGTCTGACTGGTCAGTTTCAGTCAGTTACCGGCCGGCCTGTGCTTCAAAGTTCAAATCAGGGATTTATTGGCCAGAGTAGTGAACTAGTCAGTCTAGTCGTTGATTAGCTGGCTAATCCCTGACCTACAAATATACATGTCTTCATTGTATAAATATGTCTTTTTTGTATTTATTTCCATTCATTTATTTATATTCAACTGACTTGGACCAAGTCAGACTGACCAGTCCCGACTAGTTTTTTAAGGGTCTTGAGGGACCTGTGTCTGCTTTCTGATTTCTACAACTTATAGTAGGACAGTTTCAGACATAATGGATGTAACAAGTTTATGAAGTAGGTTGGATCCACAAGTTAGCATAGCATAAACTGGTAAACCTTATGATATGCTGTTACTTTCTGGAAAAAAACACCATTGGCAATTTGGAGTCCCATACCAGTGAGGAATGTTGGTTCTTACTTTTTAAAATTAACAAAGAAGTGCATCCACATGTATCGTTTGTAGGACCCTCACAAAGGGGAGGTTGTTGTGGATTGACAGTCCTTGCAATTAAATTTAAAAAGTTTCCCTTTCCAAGATAAATTTAAGCAGGCTCGTTTTTCCCTTGCACAGTATGATTGACACGTTATACAAAAGTGTAACTATATTTTAAGTATGGAGTGTCATGTTTTAAACTCAAATCTGTTATTTTGTTTCACAAGCTTACTGTTTCTTAATAATACTTTGAAATTCTATGTGTACATGTGTAACTGTGATATGCACCTTTACTTTCTTTAGGCTTCTGGGTTCTAGACATTTCTCTGCTTTATCAGAATTGGGGGGTTTACTGTTATTTCATGAATTAACAGAATATTTAGCAAACTAGAGTGTCTTGAACAGAACAATAAAGAGTTGACAGCTATGATCCTAATTGGGATTGTTCGTCATGACCTTGAAATTGTTCTTCTTGCATGTCAATGTGACTTATTTTGTAAATACTAAATAGTGGAATGCATCATGCAACTGTTAGTCTTTTTGTGGCATGTTCAGCAAACTAGAGTCCTGCATCATGCAACTGTTAGTCTTTTTGTGCCATGTTCAGCAAACTAGAGTCCTGCATCATGCAACTGTTAGTCTTTTTGTGCCATGTTTAGCAAACTAGAGTCCCTTGAACTGAGTAGTTGAATGCCTGTCAAGTTGGAGGCTTAAGCAGGCCAATTCAGTTCCGTTTTAGAACAGATTTTGCAAGTCCCATCTTGGATGAGGCCTCAATGAGTCCTCGACTTACTGTGAGGTCTATCCATGTCAGGTCCAAGTATGCCTTAAAATTTTTAGATCCATTTGAGTTGATGAGTTTGAGCTATAACTGTTTCGGTATTAGCTAGGTGGATATTCATTAACCTCATTTTTTTTAATAGACCCTGACTGGATTCAATTCCTGTATGTCATTGGTTGGTTATGGCTATTTACCATTGCCACAGTATTTCTGTGAAATTAAATTTGTCTACAAGACCATAGATATTCTAACCTTTGTACTTATCAATGTTTAACACCATATTTTAGAAAATTGTTATATCTGTAAGTGCAAGAAGATGTCTCCTCTTTTTGAACAACTAAAAGTTATCTTTTTCCTAGTTGATGCTATATACGAGTAATGTTTTGAATTTTAATATAGCACTTCTGAGGTAAGAAATTAGCATTGATCTAATCTTGATCAGAATTCAAATAGAGTTAAAAGTTAAGATAACAATTTGGAGATGGTTAGGTTGATATGGAAAAAGCACGTGTTAAGTTGGTTTAGGTTAGGATGTCAACTGTTTAGATTTGGGTTGGATATAGCTGTGCCCGTATCTGATTAATTGGATCTGGCTTGGTCTGACTTGCAGTGGGATGTTGGGTTCTAACTTCTAACATAAAATACAAGTTGTATCTGAACTTTTACATGTAATTGGTTTTGGATATCCATCAAAATGGATATTTACTGGTTTCTCTAAGAAAAACTATAACCAGTCTACATCTGATTACTGATCAGATGTGATTTTCTTATCTGATCTGAACTGCATATTAGGCTATCTCCAAATACTTTTACATTCCCCGGTTCTTATGTAAAGGATTGTATGTGAAAGGGAATGTCATGTCTTCAGGCTTGTATTGGTTTGAGTTTGAAAAATCAAGTGCACATGTGGGTTGGATAACAATGTGCATTGAACCGGGTGTTCAGTTCAGTATGCTATATAGATCTATTGTAGGGCATGTGTCTTTCTTGTTATGGTTCAGTTTTCTTGGGGCATATCAACCCAGTAACTTGCTCTGCTTCGGTTTGTGCTGCTGATGAGAGATCAAAGAGCGAAGTTTAAGTTGGTTTTATGTGTAAGAGGGGGATTGAGAGAGAGAGAGTGAGAGAAAGAGAGTGTGTTTTGGTGTTGTGCTGGAGTCTGTTTTACATGCATATTGTATCAACTTCCATTTAGTATAATTTCTGTTGCTTGAGTGAATGCTTTTGAATCTTAAAGATTAAGTGGGGTGTCCATTCACGCCAAGACATGGTAAGTCAAATGTCCTGAAGCAAGAGACCTTGGCAACCTATTGCAGCATGTCATCTCCTGGGGAAACCAGTTCTCTCTTTTCTGAAATGAAGCTGGTTATCTGGGGAAGAGGTTTTGTGTGATAATATGCATTAATCTGGTGTTATTTCTGATACAAAATCCCATTGTTGCTGCTGCATGTTATGGAAACCCGCTCCCCCCCACCACCAAAAAAAAAATGAAAGTGAGAGAAAGGTACCTTTTGTAGATTTTACGGTTTATGGATCTCTCAAATATGCATATGTACCTAGTACACGTTTTAACCCCATCTCCCCATACGTATAGCAAATGGTAGCTGTAGTCCTGCCTGTAATGGGAAAAAATGTCATTTTCATTGGCCAATTTATCCTTGTGATGTTTAGTACTCATTTTTCTTGTTGTGAGTAATATGTATTGTTTGAATCTCATCTATCAAATCTTACTGTAGGAACTGGAGGCAAAGAGAAAGGCCAGATCCCAAGTCATGCATGAGCAGCGGAAGCAATTGAGAAAACTGAGGTCCAAGGCTGAAGTGGCAGCAGACCATCAACTTGGGGCCCAACTTGATGTTCTTGCACCGATAAAGTATTGATTTTACCGGAGTGTCAATTTTGCGTAGAGCATCAAAGAAAGTCAACGTTCTTCTTGGTTTGTTGCTGCTGTGGGTTGAGATGGAGTTTACAATTATTTTGTTTGTGTGTTGTCTTTGAATTAGATCCTTGGTACACTCCGAAATTTACCATTTAGAACATCTTGAGTTAGAGCTCACGTGGATGAGGCGGTTTTACATTTTTATAACTTATAAATAGTGCGTTATTCAGATATGCTCTTACTTGAATCCCGCCTTCTGTCTATATTCTAGAAAAGCTTCGTTTTATAATTTATTAGCTCGAACTATAACTTTGTTGATAAGTGGCAAATAGCGCATGCCTTCACCATTTTCTCGTTGGAGTTGACTACTTTTTTGCTCGTCAAATTTTGTCTTTGTACTAGAACCTTGCTACTTCGAGATTTATTGCCTGGTCATCAGTTTTTGCAGGTGCTATTCTACTATAATACATACAGTGTGTTCTCACACATTCTTGTGATACATTCTAGTTGATGGTATATCATGGTTCTATTCAGGTTTTAAAGTAGCTTTGGACCCTGGAAACAAGGGTTGGGAGAGGGCTTCGGACCCTGGAAACAGAGGAATGGGCACCTCCCTTACGCAAAGCACATGGGATTACTGGTCTTTTGGTAGGTAGCAGTGCTGCTACGTCTCGCCACGCTGGGTCTGCACTGCTGCTTCTCTCTACGCCAATCTAACTTGGGTCTTGTAGTGTAGGTCACCTTGTGCAACAGTTTATAGCCATGGGATCACTTGTAGCTGCAACGTTGTTAGAGAAGTAAATCGATTATGTGGGATGGATCACATCTGAAGAGGTGAAGTGCGCTTCTCACCGCTAGGAGCATTTCATGGGCATTCGCCTCAGCCAGTTGGTATCTTTCTATTTTTAAAAAAAGAAAAAATCAAACCTCTCTCTCTTGGCAGCCCCAACTTGTGGCTCCCATTAAAGTTTTCTCTCTATATTCTATTGGTGACCTTGTATATATATATCTCTCTTTCTCTTTCTCTCTCTCCATTCCATTGTAGACTTGGAGTGGAACAGAAGGTCGAAATGCCCACCAATCAGCCCTTGGAAGCCAAGGATTTGGTTACTCTCCTTTGTAACATCTGTGCTTTCTTAAAATCACCCTGAGAACCACTGGTAGCCTTTCAATAGTCACCAGTTCTAGACTTGGTCGTTCAACTGCTGCATCACATTTTTTTTCTGTAGCTTTTGTAACAGAACATTATAAAGTGGATATGCACATGGTGTTCATCTTCTTATTTTGCAAACATGTGCAGACAAGCAAATATGTGAAAATATGTGATTTAGTGTAAACATTGGGAAAGATGGGCAACTTTATAATTCATGTGTTTCCATGATTTGTTAATGATGTATTCAGGGTCATAGTAGAGAACAGACCTGTCTACGAAACCTAGCAAGCTTTTCAAAGAGAACGCAGCAATGTGTAAGCTTATGCTAGAGCCACATCAATCTTAGCGTTGAATTTAGAAATTTCATCTTACAAAAGATGCAAATAACAAAACTATTTTTAATTTTTTTCAATTTTTAAAAATGGTTGTCACTTAGTTGTTCTTTTTCAAAATTTCGATAAGTTATTGACATTATATTTTTACTACTTTGATCCTGGAATTTATGCTTTAATGCCTCAAGGCTTACGTCTCTTCTCATGACAAGCTCAACGCCTCATTTTGCTTCATTGCCTTTAGCAACATTGCTTATAGCGTAGGTTTACAAGTTGGTAGAAAGTAAGTGCACTTCACAGCAGTAGCAGAATTACAGAGTGTGGCCGCCTTTCAAAAGTCTCATTGCAGAAGCTAGAGCCGGGTCCAAAGTCCAGTCACATGCAATGCCCACACCAGACTCATGTGAGCCACCCAAACTGCTCTTCGCCAAAAAAATCCCGGCCCCCAGCCATTAATTAACAGAGTTCTGCTGCTACCATTTTTAAGAGACCGCCTTAAAGGAGCATAACTTAGCTGGTCATGTTAAGGGTTTGTTAATAGCAGGTTTCTAGTTCGATTCTGTGGGCGCTATACTTGCATCGTAAGGTGGTGGGATGCAACATCCAAGTTCACGGATATATCGCTACCATCGCTGAATGGTAGGGATAAACTTCCCCCTCATCATCGGAGACCACCTATCTTACATGCATCATGGTAGGTGTGTGGAAGAAAACGTCTTATACGTTCTTCTCCATGCTCTCAGACACGCCCTTAGAGGTTCATGGCCAATCTTTGAACCAATCCTTCGTTGAATATTCAATGTATTTGCTTCTTTCATATGTCTCACGTCACCAGAATTCTTTATTATAACATCATGGTCTCCACTAGCATGTTACTTCTGGGACAAAAATATACATATGCCAATGGCGCATCATGTCATGTATTCTTGTTGTCACTGTGGCGTTTTTTTTATTGTATCTCAAAGGGAAACTGCTGGGGACATACGGCGAACCTTCAGGCTTCCAAGAGATTTGAATATTGATACTTGTCATATTCCTCCTGAATACGGATGTCAACAGATAAATAGAACTGGATGTACTTTTATAACCGTTTTTTTTTTATATTTACGTACTTAAATTTGAATTGGAATCCAAATATGAACAAAGAAAAGTCGTGTATGAATCTGAATCCAATCTATATCTCATTTTTACATTCATGTGTGAATCCAAGTCTACATTTTGAACCAAATCTGACCAATTTTTAAGGATGTTGGATATATGATATCTATTCTAAATTAAATCTGATTTAAATCCGAGTCCCATTCAAATATTTATGTATTTTCAAATATGAGCGTCCTTGTTCATCAAATCTGAACCAATCTGATTTTTTAATTGGACATTAAAGTTTTATGCATATCCATATTTTTGGTACGGCTTGATGGGATGTCTGATCCAAATCGAATAATTGATGTCCCTACTCTTGAGCACCAAAAGGTGTGTTTGATCATTTCTGATTTTTAGATTTGAGGCCAATCTAAGAGCCCTTTTATGCAGAGCCTGTAGCCGGATTTGGGATTTGTATAATGTGAAAGGGCTTGACTTCAAGTCCTTGAATCTCCTCAGTCGATGTAAACAAATGATATTTTTGTCATATCAAAATATTTTTTGGGCACTTGGAATGAAAGTTGTCATGATGCAAGCAAGTAGAATTGATTGAAAAAAAAAGGAAAAGGCTGTGGATAATCTGTAAGCTAAATAATCAGGTCAGGCAGCGCCGCAGCGGTGAGATTGTTCTCCTTCCTTTGGATTAATCAATTGAGAGTTGTGTACTGGAAAGACTCGGTCATTGAATTTTCCATTCCCTTTCTTTTCTTTTTTTTATGACTACCTTTTTACCGTTTAGCCAATCTTTCATAAACTGTTTGTTGCCAAATAATGCTTAAGCTGCTAAACTTTTAAGGGAAATCCAGTGGATTCCTATGTGAGGGGGGTGCATAGGGGTGAATTCAGAAATTTTTTATTAAAAAGAACTAATAATAAAGATAAATTTATGAAAATGGTGATCGCTAGACTTCGTCGGCCCAACTCGATTGCAATAAAAATACATTAAAAAGTAACCCTTTAAAGAATCAAAGACCTTACTTAATCTATATATGTAGTAAAAATACATTAAAAATTCATTATTTGAGCCAATCAAATCAACGAATCAACTCGCAGACCCAATGATTTGATCGTTTGTTGATCCGAGTTTGGGTAAGAGGTTTGGTAACCATGACTTAAATTTCTGATTTAAATTGAATATTGAATTGCATCCAAACCATTTATTGATCCGGGTTTGAGTCAGACGTTTGCAACTTAAATTCTGATTTTCTATCCCTCCTTGGATAATTGAAAATTGCTTGTGAAAAGAGAAGTCATGTGTTATTTTGCAAGTAGTGGACCACGTTTGACGCATTTGCTGAAGGAATTTACCAAGGGGAGAAAAAGGATGCGCAGGCTGAGAGCCTTGCCCTCTGCGGCCGTCCCCTCGTTCCAATGGACCCCTTCGTTCCCCCCCACTCTCTCTCTCTCTCTCGTAATAAATAAAGGCGAAGCAGGGAGAGAGGAGAGATGCTGCCCCTCCCGAGGCCTACGTTCGGCTGTTCCGAGAGTCCTAGTACTTTCTTGGAAGAGTCTAGAGAGAGAGGGGGGGAGGGACATTGGTGGAGTGGGCGGCTGAGAGGGGGAGATAAAGGGAGAGAGAATCAAAGCGAGAGTGAGAGGGGAGGAAATGGGGGAGAGGAAAGTTCGATGCCAACGGATTGCTTGCGATGCCATGTTCACGGAGGATGACAACCCAGAGGGATGCTGCAGATACCACGAGGGTGTACGTCTCTCTCTCTCTCTCTCGCTCTGTGTGTGTGTGTGTGTGTGTGTGTGTGTGTGTCTGTGTTCTTGGCTCAGACAACCACACCCTTTCCGTTCCGCTTTAAGCCTCGTCTTAGTTTTTTCTTTCTGGCCTTTCCTCCGCTTTTGATTTTCTCTTGTGTTCCTGCTGTTTTACCTTTCCGTCTTATTCCGAGGTTCTGATAATTATTCATTATTTTTATGATTACTGGTTTCGTTGTTCTTCTTTTTTGGGCCTTGACCTTGATGAAGGCTTGAGAGCAAGACCGCCAGTTTGTGCGTCTCTGTTTCCTTGGCCGCCTTGATATCATTTACATGAACCGGGGAAGGTGGCACCGACGACTTCTGACCAAAGCTTGATGTTTTGTGATTTTGTTCATGGAAAAGGCAATCATTTATTTGATATCTTAAAAGGATCTTGGTCGTATCAAATCTATTTGACCAATCCACGAAATGCCTAGAATTTGATATGTTCGTCTATAATCTTGCTTCAATGTTGTGTTCCTGGCGGAGGGAACTCTGGTGTTGGTGGATGGATTGGAAATTTAAGTTTGTGGATAGAACGGCATTTAATATTAATTGAGATAACTCATAATTACTGATGGGAGATAGACTTGCACTATCAACAAACAAGTTTTATTCGGTTGAAAAATGATTTTATTTGCTTATGGATAAAGATATATCAGTACACCGGTCGCGTAGGTTGATACCCAAATTGTCACTGGTTACCATCTAAAGCATGTTTCTGAACATATCGAATGCCATAGTTTCTTTTCCTTTTTTTCTCACTTCTTAACGTTTCCTGTTAAATTTTTTTGCATTTGTTTGGGCTTCTAGGAAAATTCTGTTGCCTGAAGGCCGCATGGGGCATTCTATGATGCTTTTTACTACCAAGGCTTGCAGATGTCTAATCTTTTTTTCTATTTTAAAGTGATATTTGGTGGTTTAATTAAAAAGGATAGTTCCTTGCAATCTATGGAAACTGCAAGCTGCATCACTTATTCATTTTTGGCATGGCAGCAAATGCGTCTGGACTAGCACTTGGTCTATCTCTAGGCATCTTCATGTAGAACTTGGAAATGTTTTTTCTTCTTTTAGATGCTACGTGCATAAATTGGATCTTCGGGAGTTTGCTTGGGAATGTATGTGTGTATGATCTATACAGGTGGTAAGTTTAGAAGATATTATACTTGAACTTTCAGACTGATTGGAAGGTTCAGTGTGAAGGCAAAGCTGTGTTGATGTCCTCCATTTAGTCCACTAGCGTTCCAGTAATTGCATTTCTTAACGTAAGTACCTGCTTACATTCACCTTGTAAGAGTTTGTATGTCAAGGTGAGATATCTGCATGATACTGTAATTTGCTTAAGAAAATTGAATTATGCTGCGGCCAAATTTCTGCTTTCTAGACAGTTTGAAATTCCAAATTCATGTACAGCGGCTATTTGAGAATATTTGTCATGGTTGTGTTTGAGAGGTTAACTTTAGCAAGTTAATGTTTAAACATAAGTAGGTCCTTCTTTTGTGAATGCTGATGGAAATTTTACTTTATGCATGTGCTTGTTTGGATCCCTCTGCTTCTTCTGCGAACTGCTTCAGGTGGTAAGCAAAAAATTACATTATAATATAATTTATTCTGGTCACAGTATTGGTCATTCATTTTTGTCTAATGTAACTGTTTATTAAAATTTTGGACAGCCAATATTTCATGACGGTATGAAAGAATGGAGCTGTTGCAAGCAGAGAAGTCATGATTTCAGCATGTTTCTGCAGATTCCAGGGTACAGTTTCTTTCTTTCTTTCTTTTTCAATTGTGAATAAGCGATATTCATTGTTGTCAAGATGTTTCTTGCATGGTCAAACTCATCTTTTCAAATTGGGTAGTATGGATAGTCTATTGATAGGATTTGTAGAACTTTGGACTTCAACAGCAGAGAAAAGTATTGCAGAACTTCTTTCAAAATGGCTAAGGTCCGTGCAAATATGCAAAGAGACTCCCTCCACAGATAACTTCTTCTTGAATCCTGAAACTGTCAGAAAAGGGGCCGCCGCATAAACACCAGTTGGGGCAATGGTGTTCCTTTTTTTATTTTATTCATGTTGGTCAAATATCTTTTCAATCTCATAAACAACAAGGTCAACCATTTACTGTATTGAATTGAATCCCATGTCTGATGTTTGCTGTGCAATGTGTTACCCATCCCTGATAACATTGTTTGTAATGATAGTTTTGTTTCCTATGGATATCTGCATCTTTTTATGGAGAATTTCTGTTTCATTTCCATAGGTGTAAAACTGGCAAGCATACTACTGAAAAACCAATAACAAAGGCTGCACCGAGCCCAAACAAGCCGATTCCTCAACCTTTAGCAGCCAAGGCTCCCACCGATGCGGAAAGAGCCAACTGTGCAAGATGTCGGCAGGGCTTCTTTTGTTCTGATCATGGTACTGGAAAATTCCCCCAAAAATTTCCAAATTGATGAATTAGAAATGGTGCATGAACAGTGTGAGTTATGATGTGGGTGGAATTCTGGCTTTTTCATCTTTTTTTGTGAAGCATTACTTTCAATGGATGGCAGAAGAATATATTTTGCAGACAAAGGGTGATTATGTATTCATGTAAATGATCCTTAGATACATTCACTAACTGTGCCACCTGGTATTTTGATGTCTTATTTGATGATTCTAACCAGATAACGTTTTTTTCGATGTCTATATTAGATTTTTTGAGCCGAAAGCTAAAGCATCAAATTTGGTGCTCTTATTAAGATCTGTTTTACATATCAAAAAATCTTTTTTGTTTTTTTAGATCCTACATTTTCTACATGTGAAGTATATTTATATGGTTGGTTTCTGAAAAACAGCAGATGGAGTGTTGGTAGGTTAGATAGTTGAGCCAGAGACCAAGATAAAATTGGATAGCAGCATATACAAGGATCGACAATGCCTTTTCTAAGTTTCCTGCAAAATTTAAGATGAACAAATTTTGTTATTTTGTTAGATACAGGATGAGTGCAACTCAGACTCACTTCATTCAGGCCTAATGTTGGGTCATGTTAGTGTCAGTAATGTACCCCTGTATGGTTTTGATTTAAGTCGATACATTGCAAGTCTGACAATACTGATTGTGACATATTACAGATTGCTCTGGTGCGCATGCAAGTTTTAGTGGAATACTTTCTGAGATCCTTTGGTGCATTAAGTTGTGAACTAAGCACGTTCATGTAAATTTACATCAAAATGTTTTCTAACGTTCCCTGATTGGCTGTTCTGATTTCAGGTGCACAAGTTAGGCAAGTTCTTTCCAAGGACTCCACGAAGCCACTAGTGTCCCCAGCAAATAGTGTAGCCAATGCCACGGTACCTCCTCGTACAAAAGTAGTTGACATTAACGAGCCTCAGGTCTGCAAAAACAAAGGATGTGGCCAGACATTCATAGAGAAGGATAACCATGAAGCTGCCTGTTCATACCACCCTGGACCCGCAATTTTTCATGACAGGATAAAGGGGGTGAGTTTCTATTGCATCAGTTTCTTCTGTTTTTTCTTTCGTGTGTTTCTGGTTAACTTGGTTACTGATGGATATGTTCATCGTCTTTGCTTGCAGTGGAAATGCTGCGATGTGCATGTAAAGGAGTTTGATGAGTTCATGGAGATACCTCCTTGTGCCAAGGGTTGGCATAATGCAAACCCTGCCTCGTAATCTTTTTAGTCTTGATGATTGATTTGTATCCTATGCACTTCAATTTGATATGCCAAGTGACTGTTAAGGCCAGCGAGTCCTCAAGCATATCGAACAGTAACTTGCCTGAAGATGTGTTTTTCATATCTCTTGTCGCTTCCATGGATGCAGGCACACGCACGCTCACACATGAGCACCTGCTTGTGTACCCCTGTATGGAAAGTCACATGCACTGGTTTTTTTCTTGAAGAATGCCTCCTGTTTCCTCGTTCTGGTCATTGGCTTGGTTGCAATGACATTGAAGCATTCAACCAGATGTAATGGATGCTCATGATTGTGGGTCTGGTTATCTTCTTCACTTGAATTGCTTAAATCATCTCAACTTTTCACTGTTTTGCGTATCCATTTTTCAGTGTTACTGATTGCGATGAAAAGAAATTAAAAAGGTATCCCTAGAATTCTTCAGGCTGCTGGGGTTGTGGGCCCCCTCCCCTTTTGTTGTAATCAATGGATGAAAAAATGAGTAACAGCACCATCAAGGGCATACAACTGTACAGCAAAATAAACCACCGGAGACCCTTATAACAGCCTTCTATAACGGGTGGTAGGGATCCAACAAAGAAACAAGAAAGAACATTACATCCAGTTACTAGCAGAAATCTCTGCTATTTCTGTACAGAACGGTTCTAAGACTGCCACAGCAGGGTTGCAGTCTCTAAAGTCCACATTTCCTGGATCACACAATAAATTGGTAACACTCATCCCCCTTGCACTATGAAGACTGACCGCTTGTTTCAGTTTATTTCTCTTAATAGGTTCATCCATCCCACTAACAGTCATCTCTCTTAACTCTCTTCACCTCACATGAGTTTTGAAAGTCTTTAGCGTCCCAGCTCTTCTCTCTGAAAATGTCTGGTCTGACTCCCTTCATCGACATTTCACCATTCTCCTTTTTGACAACAAAGGCAAGCTTTTGTAGACCTCTAAATTCCATGCACAGTAACTGTGCCCCAAGTTCAAAACTTCCAAATGACGGCCAGGGATCCGCCTCATTCGCACTTGCTTCACACTATTACTTATCTACTCGCTTTTCTCGTCCATTATGTATTGCTTATGAGATTACTAACATCATTCCACAACTGCCAGCATAAAGGCCTCCCATCTCAATTCTTTATAACTATGAATGCTTTTCATTTCTCTCCTTTAGCCCATATCATCATTGGGAATGTGAGGCGCCAGCATCTTCTTATCGATGCCGCCCTGAACCTTTTTCTCTAACAGCACTCAACGTTTCTTTCACATTTCTCACTTCCAGTTTCGCATTAAATTTGGGTCTTCAATAAGTTGGCATCTTCACTGTAGGTGATAGTAAGAATCGGCATAAACAGATTGGATTTGGGATGGAGAATCTGCTTCATTAAGACCCAAATTTGACTCATTTAACTGTGGATGAACCTGAATCTGGATCCAAATTTGATCTGCCTATCGAACCCAAATATGAAAGTTGTGCAATCTTACTAGGTTCAATCAGAAGGAACAAGAAGCCTGTGTGACATTTACACACAAAAGTTGCACTAGCGTCGGAAATTGATCTCACTCTAAATGGATAACCACTTTAAAGTTCTGAGAAGAACTAGATTCGATGTGTATTGGGTTTCGTTTTAATGATCTAAGTGCTTAAACAATGGATTTCTCCTCAAGGCCGGGCTTTTCTCAGGACAATGATTGTTGATTAGGTTGCATCATGAAAATAAAGAGGAGATTAACTTTGGACATCATCATATTCTGAAAGCCTCAAGGGGCATAGCGCAATGAGGCTGCAACACAGCCCACACTCAAGGGAACCAAGGTTTGAAGCTCATGGTCGCCATCATGCTCTAATGTGTTACTAATCTGGCTGCAAACGATAGCAAAGCCCGACATCCGAGTTGAAAGATGTTGTGTATGTCTACTCAGGCCCCTAAGCAAGCTAAGAAGCTTGGAATCATAAGGTATATGGCCTTGGTGATTTTATACTGAAGGGGTTTGCCCTAAGTTAACATTTAAAAAAAAAAAGAAAAAAAAAGAACATATTCTAGAGATGTTGATCTCTTTGTGTCATGAAAAAGGTGGTATGTCGAGGAAAACTGTCCAACTAAAATGGAGCAAGGCAGGTGGAGATTCCTAGCCACAGTAGCTGGTCACCACCTGACCAGGTAAATCTCCTACAGGATGCAACTTCAATCACAGGTCAAGCATCCGAGTTGTCTTCCGAACACAGCTAAAGGAGAAACTGACTTACCTGCTCTGGTTCTTGTCCCAGATAGCAGAATTGTTTTCATGGCAGACCATCATCATGCTGGAAGCAGAAAAGTGTGGGCCGACTGCGCTTGTACCAACCAACAAAAGGTCCAGGAAATTCCATGCTCCTAGACCAGGAGCTAGCAGCTGTGCAAAAAGCGGCCACTAGTAGCTGGACCCAAGTGGTCGGCATGGTGTAGCTTACCTAGGCTACTTTGTGGGCATCCGTGGTTCTATTTTCACGGGCTCTATTCATTGTGCAGAACCATGAAAGAGTTTGCACAACCTGAGGTGAAGGAATTTCCATCCTCTTACACAAGCTGCCTCTTAGGATCCAGGGATAAAGGTTTTTACGGTTTTCCCCATAAAAGTTTAGAACTGGGTTTTTCTCAAATTTGTCAAAAAATGGAAGAATTTTTAATGTTGTTCCCCGGAGAGTTCAACGCCTAAGTTTCTCTCACGACTAAGGAGATTCTATATGGAAGAACATCCTCCTAACCTACAAGCAACTGTCACTGAGCATATCAGCTTCTTCCTGGGTTACAACAAGGGCTCGTTCCAACTGCTGAGCAGGGAGTTGGCTTAGGACCTTGTACTTGAAGGCTGAAGTTCGACACACTTTCCAGGTGCAACCGGTTCATGGATGGCTGTCAAATTTCCACCACTTGCCCGATCCCAAAAACAGTCGCCAGAGAAACTCATGAGTTGAACTTCAGGATTTTCAAGTTTGTCAACTTAAAGAGTTGTATCCATCGTAAGTCTTGATTAACATAATCTGGCAAGAGAATCCAAAGTTTGCCTATGAGAAAAAAAAAAACTAAAAAAAAGGCTATTGCAGAGACAACTTGGTTTACATATTTGATTAATACTGGACAAGAGAACAAGACACCCGGGCCCATCGTGTTTTATCATTTGGTAGAAATATACCAGTCTAGAGATTACAGGCCCTATATTCCTACCCTCGTCTCATAGAGCGGGCTTCTCTTTTACTAATTTATGCCAACTACACGTGTGCCAGGTATTCATAACTCCCAGTCTTGAATTTGAAGGCCTTAAGTCAATTCCCAAGGCAACGGATGGAGATCTTGTTGGCCGCGGGCTTGAGGTTGGTTATCAATATTAAGAATGAAACATCCAGCGAAAGCAAATTGATTGAAGGGCACAAAAATACTGTCCATTCACCACCACTTTTATGACAGAGGATGGCGGATAGTAAGCTGAGTTCTGCTTTTGTTGATTCAAAAACTTCAACAGGATGATGTTGCCAATGAATCGCTCAACCACAGAGTTTTGCCTACATAATTTTCTCAACTTACAAATAAAGTTCCTCCGACTCCCTCACAAATTTAACACATCAAAAGCAGAATCATTAGCAGAATGGCCATGAACATGCCAGGAAAAGGAATAACAGCAAAACCTGCCTGGATTCCTGATAAAGGTGCTGATTCCACGACCGATTCCTTGCTACGTGAATCAAACTTCCCGACCTCGTAAGATGCTTAAATTTCCCATTCCATTTCATACAGCATACTCGAAGGGTTGCGGTGGCTGAGGCTCCTCATCAACAGCCATGGCGGTAGCAGATCCCTGCTGTCCAGTCGCACCAGCTGCTGTGGTAGCTACAGAAGATGGTGCATCGGTCAAAGAGAGTACCTCTGGTTCTGTTGGCCTAGTATCTCTTAAGAGAACAAATCCAGAAGGGGATAATTTTACAGGCACGTATCGGCTTTCTTCAAGGAATTTGATGTACTTTTCCTGAGCAGGAACCACACGAGCTGGATTTGTCAGAATTTCAAAAGACGGTTCCACCTCTATCTTCTTTTCTGTGACGCCATCCACCTGAGAAAGGTTTTAATCATTCAGATAAAATATTAGTGACAAAAGTTGTAAAATGCAATGCGCAATTACTACTTCTGAGCGTTCACAGAGATTTAGAGTGTTCTCTTTCATCCATGCTTCACAATTAGAAACATGTACCAAGGACGTGCAGAGGCTGACCTGCATGGAATCACCGTCCTTTTCAGTTGTTTTGACACCTTTCCCAGAACTTGAAGCTGTAGCCGATGATGAACCATCTTCAGCAGCTGATTTCTCCATGGCAGCCTTCTGATCCGCCTCTTTCTTAGCTCTGGCTTTCGCCTTTGCAGATGTTGATAGGACAGCCGTTGGTAGCTTAACAGTGGATGTAGCAGATGGGGGACTTGTGGGCCGAGGATACTCAAACAATGAAGGTTTGGCATGTGATAAGAACTCAAACCTTGGGACTTTGAGGTCATAATTTACCCCGATCAAAGCAGTGGGTGAAAACGCCAGGCTGATAAAATAGATAAGGGGATACCAATACCAGAATTGGCTAAACACAGCAAGCCCAACAACTGCAGTAACTTTGTTATGCTTAGTCTTGGAAAGGAGCCTAATGGTCACATTCCTTCCACCTGCATCAATGATACCAGATGCCAAAATTGCACCCATCTTGCTCATGGTGTCCTCATGCTTGTCAAGAATTATTTTCTCTAGTTGTCGCCTGAATAGACAACAATTTAACAATAATGAGTAGAATGATAATTTTGCAGGAAGAAAAATTCTGGGGATAGACGGTACCTGAATGTGCCAACACGAGGGTCACAAGCTTCATTAGTCTGAACCATTACCATAGCCATGGCAATGAGAGCACCTTGACGGACAAAATCTACAACGTCTGAAGTAAGAGGCTCAAGCAAAGAAATGGCCTCACTTAAGCCTGTTCCAGCACAAGAAATGCCCACTGCTAAAGCTGCACCATATCTAACATGTGGATTGTATGACTCTGACAGAAGGGAAACAATTCGTGGGGTCTGCAGAACACAGCACACATTGAGAAGTTAACTAGATTGTGAAGTGCAAACAAGAAAAAATTTTGATATCGACTTCAGGGTATGAATTACAAATATAAGTGTCATGCCAACATTCGATAGAAAATAAAATTCAGTCACTTCATCCAGATACAGTAACTTCTTTAACAGAAAACATAATGCAAATCTGAGTGGCAAGAGAAATAACCTGTTCCGGTTCAGAGTACAAAACAAAACCAAGTGCTAAAACTGCAGTTCTCCTCACATCATCACTAACATCCGACACTGCAAAATGCAGCAGCTGACGGATGGCTTTATTATTTGCAGTACCTCTATAGGCCAATGCCAGTGCATACATGCCTCCATATCGCAGGATTGGATCTTGATCCCTTGTCAGTTGCTCAATAAGAGGGTCAGCTCCCTCTTCTCTACCATATACTGTAAGTGCAATACCAAGAGCCAATCCCCTGGATGAAAAGGTCCCACAATGCAACAAACAATAAAGTTTGGAGATATGTAAAGTATGACACGCTACAAAAGCAATAATACAGCCCCGAGCTTCATACAAACCTGATAATTTTTTCATGCTGTGTCTCATGTGCGTAAGCAAGCATCTCGCCTGCCTTCTCTGTGTCAGTTCCAACCATGAGCAAACCCATACCAATACCAGCAGCTTCACCTGCCACAGCACTATCTGTATAAAGCACATTTTTTATGTCATCATATATATCTTCATCTGCTGTTCCTAGTGCTGCCAAACCAAGACCCAGGCAGGCACCATGTTGAATAATCTGCATACTCAGAAACAATAAAATGAAAAATCAGCACCAATAAATGATGAGTTGAACCCAATCAAGATTGAGAAGTGCAAACCTCAACATCAGTATTACGCATACTATCACGAAGGAACTGCTTAATGCCCTCGCCATGATTGGCATGAATTAACCCTAAAGCATACAGGGCACCACCTTCGGAATAGGGACTTCCTCCACCAGCAGCACCACTTTGTGGCAGGTAAGGTGCCATCAGAGACCTGCCCTGCTGAAGATGACCTCTATGAATAACACCAAGCCCAGCAGTTGCACTAAACTTTGCCCAGTTTGTAGCCCTACTAAGCCAGTCCTACAAAAAGCAGATGCAAATAATGTGTATCTTCTGGAGGTTGACAAATCATAATATGAGCTTAAAGAATAACAAGAGGCTTAAGTTCTAATAAAAAAGAATGAACAGGACAAAATAAAAGGACATGTACCAGGTTGTCCCTAAGGAAGGTGTCCACAGTAGTCCCTGCATGCATCATGGCATTAGCATATATGGTTGCACTATGGCAGACACTATTCCTCATCTCCACTGATTGCTTAATTGTTTTCAAAATAAGGAGATCTGACCTGTAGAAGTGCAACAAGTCAGTAATACTTGCATTAGGTGAAAAGCGTGCATCAAGGGCCAGGGTGAGGATAAAGATCAATGCACCTGTTATGACTGTACAAGAACTGCAATGTCAATTGGATGGAAGTTTCACCCGATAGGATTCCCTTTATCTTTGCCAGTCTCTCCGCATAGACAACTTCATTTGGGTCCATTTCATGCAGGTCACCATTGGAAGCACGAGATCCATCAGTCATTTGAGTGTCCTCACCAGTACTTGCAACAGTTTCCACTCCTGAAGCATCTCCAATTTGAGAATCTGCCCCACTAGCACCATTTTCAACCGAGTCTGATGGTATTCCAGCGGTCACTTGGTTTGATGATAGTGTCTCAGGATCAGGAAGAGAATTCCTGACATTCAGAAGAAATGCCTGGTGTTCATTCTCCACCAGATCGAAAGCTATCTGAAAGGCCAGAAGAGCATCATCCTGCAAAAAGCTAGTGAGTTAATGAAAGTTGATTCTAGGTCTTTCTGCAGAAAATATTGACAGGATTATGACACATACCTTGTTGCTGGACTTGAGCAATTTCACTAGTATATTGGCAACAGCTTCAGATTCATCAAGAAACATAAGACACTGACAAATGCTCAAGAAATCTGGTGAAGGCAGTCGTTGATATATTTGCACAAGCAGGCGCAGAACCTGAGAAGAAAAAAACGTGAAAGGGAAAAAACAAATGTTAATGTTTTAACTGCTATGCATTTCCCATTGTCAGAAGTATCTATCGAGATGTTTATAAACATTAACGAAAACCTGTCCTCAGACACGAAAATATTTCAAAACTGTCTGTGACCTAAATACGAAATAAGATTTTATTGATTATCAATTTATCATAATGAAAGTGTTACCTCTGTACAAAGGAACAGCTTCATTTGTGCAAAAAGAATGGCTAGTATGAAAACTACTTGAAAGCTTACCACATCAGTCAGTAAATTTCCTTCATAACAATAACTTTAACCTTCAGCAATGGGTGAATGCACTTAAAAATCATGGACATAGAACCGTCCATTAATGAACACAAAAACAGTGTCTGGCACAAAACTATTCTCACCTCAAATTTTAGAAGTATCCAGCAATGCATAACCTATGTATTGCTTAAATGCCATAAATTTCTATTCCTCAAGCAATATGCAGGGCAGTAATGGGATCCTACTCAATAAGAACCTCGAAAGCAATGACCACAAATGGCCATCCAGATGATAATGAAAATCACTGGTCGCTCACTGCATTCATTCTATTTAAGGTTCATACGAGCACCAGCACAGTTGCTCTTGCCCAGACTCATTTCCATTTGTTACACATTAGTAACCTAAATACAAATGCACCTTTGGAGATCACCAACCTACTCACCAGAGCACAAATTTCCACTCACACCTGGATTTTTTTTTTTACTTTCAGGATTTCAAGAAGAAACTTCTCTTTGTAATGGGTATGACCTATGGACAATTCCATAACAGGACTCCTTTTTATCCTTGGTTATAAAAAGCAGCACAGATACAGAACTATATTATGTTCGTGTACTGCATTCATCCATTGGAGTAAGAGAAAAACAGCTAGGGTCCTCAAAGAGCCAAGTGAATGATAAACATCTGACATGTTGAAGCATTAAACTTCTTAAGAAACACAAACTGACGAGAAGAGTAAAATATCACACCTCACGCCTGTACTCTCTTCTGTTGACATATGAATGAGATACGTTGATACAGTATGCAAGAGTCCCTTGAACATTGTCACTGCGAGTTATTGCTTCCTCTAATTTATCCAATCGTCTACACTCAATAGCCATTCCCATTGCTTGCTGAAATTTTCCATCCAGGATACACCTGAATCATGTGTTACAATTCAAGATCGCATAATCTAAAACACTAAAAGTTGCTGCAATTGAAACAGTGCCAAGCCAAATCATATACTTGTCAAGAAGCCTTTCGACAATGGCCTTCAATCTTGGATCCATCTTTTCTGCTTCCTCACTAGACTCGGCTGCCTTCATATGAAGATTTGCATACTCGTCTAGAGCTTTTGCTGCATAAAGAGGTAGAAAGAGTTCAAAATTTGATATCATTGCCAAGCAGAATACCTAAACCCATCAAAGACCAAAATTGATCAAAGACTCTACCAAGAATTGTGTGAACATAGTCTGAATCTTCAGAAACATCAAACAACGGCCCAGCACCCAGTGCATATGATAATGAATCATTGAGTTCACCAAGATGATAAAATACCTACAATAAATCAAACAAGTTGGGACAGAGATCAAAAATATTTATGTCTAATGAGTCCCCACAAGATGAGTTCAGCATGGGATGCTGATCCACAATGTGGGAGAAGATTAAACCGATCTTCAACCATTTTAATTATCAAACATGTACCGAAAAGAAAAACCAGATATTATGAAAGTGGTCTGCTTCTCTGATTGCATGGTATAACACACTTTATCAGATTGTATGAATCCCATGGCCCACAGCAAAATTAATTAATATTTAACAGACTTTGACACAGCAGTCTATGACATTAACAACATACAGATTAATCATTAATCTAATCAAAGACAAAGAAAAGAACGGTAATGTATCACCTTTGAAGCAACCAATGCAGCAAGTTGTCTTCTTTCAAAACCTTCATCTTCATACAAACTTTCGCTGCAATAATGATTTCAGATGTCAGAAGTGGTATACTAAAGTACATACAAAAATGTTAAATTCATAAAATTCAAAGATAACAGGCACAAAATAAAAAATTTCATCATCATATCCATGCACCTTTTGTAGATCATACATCATTATGATGCACAAGGTACACATATCACATAATGCCCTATATAAGTTAACAGCATCAGTTACAGCTCAGTCCAAATGTTTCTGATTCTAATGCAATAAGATATTAAGAAACCTATTTGTTTGGATTCAGGTTTGAATATGAAATATGAGATTTAAATCAAAATCACAGTGCTGATTAGGATTCTCCGGACCTACCTTGGAACATATCCAAGTCCCATATGTTAACATCCCTATTCCCAGGTCTTCCCTCACTGATTAGAAAATAGAGCTCTATTCTTCTATGTTACGTGACCATTTTTCATTATACTACAATTTGAAAACTAAAATTTAGATATAACTGTCAAATGGAAGGAAAAAAAATTGAAAATGCCTCTTCAGCTAACTTCCATGAAAAGCTGTCCACATTGCTTCAACCCGCTGGACCCCCTAAAATTTGAACATCAACTTCTAATTAAGTTGATTATCAAGTTCTGGCATGTTTGTCGTGTTTCAGTGTGTTTCAGTTGATAGTCATAAAGTTTTGATTGAAATATATTTTTGTGCATAATTCAAGCAGTTAACCCTGTTAACCTTGTATTTTTACTGTTTCTAAGGCTAAGGGTTGGACCGCCTTTGCCCAGTCCCACCTAGGCTATAGGGGCCTCTCAGGCAGAGCCTACTGCTTTTGACTACATAAGCTCAAGCCGTGGTGAATTAAACATGTATCTGTTAAGGCACCTAAAAACTCCAGCCGGTGGTTCAAGCCCAATCTAAAGAGCCTGATAAACATCTTCCTTGTGCTGCTCTGTACAAGTCTTCAAGCACGGTAGCAAAGAGGTCGCCGCAGCAGTATGGAATATGGATAGCTTTCCGAGATTGCCCACAAGCCTACAATCCAACCCGCGGAAATGAAATAAAAGAGAGTACTGAGATTTCCAGATATTATCCTGATGACCACCACATCATCCCACTGGAGCAACAGCCCGGAACACGACCAGTCAACAGAATAAAAAACACCCAAAAAATTGGAAACAAATCTAAAATGAGAACGCCCTCTAGAAAAGAAGCGCCTTTAAACATCTACAACCGAGAGACACTCTGCTTGACGACCAACACTAAAGCAACATCATTCTTCTAGCAAACTAAACCCTACAAAACTGCACAACTTGAAACAGAGGCGAATCCAAAATTTTGGCAAATCCAACTAAGCCCCGTCTCCAAAACCTTCCTTTTCCATAAAACAGCAATCGACATCAGCAAGCTTTGTAGTAGAAACCCACGGAACGGAGAGGACGAGAAAGTTAAAAAGCGAAGGACCATAACTAAAATCTTTGTGATCCAACACCATAAGGAACACATCCAGCAAAACCACAAGAGGACGAAAAATTGAACAGCATAAAACCCTAAGCGAGACCCCAAAACAACCCATTAACCTAGCTAACGAAATATCGAGCAGAATTCTTCAAGAAGCATAAACAGAAACCGCAAGAGATCAAAGGTACCCAACAAGAAAAAGGGAAAGGGAAACGAGATTTAAAAAAAAACTAAGCGTAGAAAGAAGAAAGGAGATCGGGGAACGCACATTGTGGAGACGCTGGTGGAGATCTCCGGCCAGAAATTGTCCACGAGGGCGTTGAGGTTGGTGAGGGCGTGGAGCTTCAGCACGGGGTGCGCCTCGTTAAGCATCGCCAGAAGGCCGCCGGCCGAACTCACCACGGCCGCCATTGCAGTCTGCAGACGGAAACAACGCGAGCCCCAAGCTGAAGCCGAGGCAGAAGCAGAAGCGGAAGCCGAGGGTGGAAGAAGCGAAAGCAGAAAAGCCGAGAAAGGAAAGAAATAGAAGCAACGAAGACCAACCTCGCCTTCTTGCCCAAGGCAGAACAAAGTAGCGGTGAGCGCAAACGGGTTGGATATCCAATACCATCTACCAGAACCGATCCACCGTAAACCGGAGTACTGGCTCCGTTCCGTTTAGGCTCCGTTCCGTTTTAGATAGTTATCCGGCGATAGAAGCATCAATTAGTGTTGTGTGTTGGTCATTTGTACATGGAGGATAAGTATATATATAAATTGAACCAATGAATAAAAAAAAATGATATTTCAGGAATTTTCACTCTTTTAAATGGGCGTTTGATATATCTAGAATCGTAGAATCAAAATAGTCTTTTTTTAAGATATTGGACTTATTAAACAAAGAGGGTTTTTTATTTCTAGAATTAAGAAACTGGAACATGGTTTTGATTTTATTCCAGTTTAAAGAGGAATTGTGATATTAAAATTTTCATTCTTGAATTAAAATTTCAAACCATCAACACTAATATACAGAAAGGGACAAATATTTGAAGGCATATATATGTAAACAAACAAAGATTGATATGGGCAACTGCTTGCGAAACCCAAAATATGTGATGGGTTTTTTTTTTTTTTTGTGGGGGGGGGGGAGGGGGGGCTCAAGCTCGGGCTTGAGTTAGGCCGGGTAACGAGTACCCGTCAGGTACTCGGGCCTGAGTTGAGCCAAATACCAGGTACTTGTCAGGTACCCAACCTTAGATGCAGGTTCAAAGCATGAGTGAGATCTACGCAAGCCAAAAAAAAAAAAACAAATAACCTTTAAGATACATGAATTACATAATATCGAAATAAAATTAAAATAGGTGAAGCAAAATATTTAATATTGAAGGGTGAAAATATAAGAGTGCGTGGCGTCGAACAACATGAATGTCCCAAAGTGAAATAATAAATGCATGATTATGCAAATCGAATTTCTAAGATAAAATGCTTAAACTGATCAAAATAAAAGAAAATATAAATCCGCAACAATCTAATGCAACACTTCAGTTGAGTACATGTACTATTTTTGTTTTTTAACACAATTAACGCATCCTATAATTCACTAGTGTCATGAATAATTTCTAATAAAAATGGGTTTCAATTTTAAAATACAACTTTAATTTGTTGTTTTTTCAGTAACTTGTGTTGTGAGAAAAAGACGTGATATTAGAGCGCATAGGCAATTATAACCTCATAAATAAATCGCAGGTGACTTGAATGTACTAAGAGACTCACATGTAAGCCAACGCAACAAGAATATATTATAGTTCTTTTAAACTGGGAACACTCCAATACCAACTTTTAAATTAATTTTTAATGACAAAAGTGACATTAATATTCACATGGATAAAATAAAATGTTGTGTTCATTTCATACATGCATTCATGGACATATACTTACATGAAAGCAATTCAAAATTTCTCGCCATTTTAATTATAACATGATGTTTACAACTTAAAGTCATACCCAAAAAGATAAACTAAATGAAAGATGAGATGAAAAGGGTGATAAGAATCGACCAATTCAAAGTCCTCAACATCTTCATCATTTTTTTTATAAATTAGCTTTCTTTTTCTACAAATATTCTCACCTTATGTTCATTTAAGATCTTGTTTCCTGTATAATCTGAAGAACAAGCGCTGCACTCTCCACAAGTTTTTATATTCTAATAATTTTACTAATATCAGCTTATATAAGTAAAATTATCATCATCATTAAAAACAATATGATTACTAATATCAGCTTATATAAGTAAAATTATCATCATCATTAAAAACAATATGATTGTGATCAGTTAGTCATTCAAAATTGTGGTTTTGGGTGAGTGGAAGGAGATCACACCATCAGGAAGGTTGAAACCTTCCTCCTTCTTCTATTCCCCAAGGTCTAAGGCCATTTTTGGTACCTTGTAGTGCCACCCTTAGGGGTGAACAATGAATCGAGCTACTCGAGTTCGACACTTTAAAGCTCGGCTTGTGAACAAGTTCGAGCCAAGTCATTTGCTTAATAAGTCAAGCTCGAGTTCATGAGTCGACTCGTTCAAATAATTGAGTTAAGTTTGAGCTCAACACGTAACTGCCGAGTAAAGCTCGAGCCTTAATCGAGTTTGTCGAGTCTTAATCAAGCTGATATATTCAAACAAGTTTATGAGTTTGTCAAGCCTTAATCAACTCAAGTTCGAGCTCAATAGGTAATGATGAATATCAATTCTATTCAAATGAGTTTGTTGAGCCTTAATCAAGTCGAACTCGAGCTCAATACGTAACGATGAATATCAATTCTATTCAAACAAGTTTGTCGAACCTTAATTGAGTCGAGCTCAAGTTCAACACGTAACTGCCGAGTTGAGCTCGAGTTGCTTCTATCAAGCGATTCTCGAGAACGAGCTGTGTCGAGCTCGAGGCTTCATTAGTCGAGCCGAGCTAGAGCTGACTAAACTCGGGCTCGACTTGGCTCGTGTTCACCCCTAGCCGCCCTCTGTACTAGTGATTACTCCTTTTACAACACAAGAAATTGATGCCTCTTGACACTCGGTGCCCCGTGACACTCGTATGAGAAACCAGTCGTCTATCAACTATCAATTTTAATTTCTTTCAATTCGATGGGTTCATCATATTCACTTTGTTTTTTTTTTCTTTCTTTTTTCCCAAAACATATTTACAAAAACCTTGTCATTCAACTTTAATGTGCCTGATAAGGGTCGTGGTGCCTCATCTCCAGCCAAAACAGGCATAGGTGTGTTGATCTGGAAGTGTGGTACTAACGTCGGAGTTTTACATCATGGGAACGAATTAAAAAATCTCTCGACTACGGTGCCGTTTCTCAGGCTAACAAACAAGAAAAAAACTTTAATGCATAATAGAACAACACATGCAAATGATGTACATAAGTTTTATGAAAAAAAATCAGGTGAAAATGTAACAAATATCAATTAATCATAATTATCCTTCCAAAACATCCACAACTAAATGTATTACATGTAAGACATGTTAATTTGAATTGTAAAAATCTGAAACTAAAGTCAACCAAGGCAGAGAACTTATATCAATCATAGTAAAAAGTAAAAAAATAATGTAAGCTTTTTAAAATAATTTACAAGACAAGTAACATAAATAACAAAAAATGATTAAATTTGATGACTCTTATTTGGCAATTTCTTTTTTCTCTTTGCATTTTCAGGTGGGCGAGAGGTATTAATCCCACCGCCCGAAACGGGCCCAAAGGCCCCACCATCTCCCTGCCTCCGGGTCCTGGCTAGTGTAGAGATACATGGGGCCCACATCAACCCATAAAATTTCATTGGAAAACTTAAAATATATATAGGGTGCCTACATCAGCCCCCAAGCTGGTAACTCGAGTCTTCTTAGACAAAAAACCATAGCACTTCCACTGATTTGAGTATGATAAACTGCCTTTACATAATTTAGGAATTGATCTGATCCGACTTTTTATCATCAATTTTTGAAGTAAGTGATATAATGCACTTGAATAAACCATTCTTTGCAATACCCTAGAATGACATACCGAAGACTATTATTTCACATCCCATATTTTCGCTCAATTTATAATTTGTTTTACATTGATTGTATATTTTATTTTTTTCATTAAATGCATAGATACCCTTCAAAGTGAAAAAACTGACGGCAGAAAGACACTATTGATTGGCATAGCTCTCATGCTACTTTCAAACTTTATCCTTCCTCTAAGCTGCAGACGGTGGCAAACGCAACAATCGAGTTAAAGGGTATCATAAGTCCACCTAGGCCCTAAAACAAGCCAGAAATTTAAAAGCATATAAATATGACCTTCAGGTTTTATGCCAAAGGTGGTTTCCCCCAAGTAACCATTGAAAATAAACTATCTTTCAATTCTAAACCTCCTTTTTCAAACAATTAAATCATTTTATGTCTTCCTAAGTCAAGTCTAAATAATGTACAATACAAAGAGTCTAATATAGATGTTTTTTTTTTTCATCCATAGCAATTCAGCCTTAACATGGTTGAATATATTATCTATGACAATGTTAAAAACACTTGTTCCACTCCACTAGTTCAAAAATTGCATCTAATAGCTTATTAAAGAGAAAATGTATGTATTTTAACAGTTTAGTTGTATCACTTGATTTTTAAGCAGGGGCAAAGGCAACTGGCATCGCTCTAGGGCGTATGCTTTATGAAACTCATTCTTTGAAAGTATAATCCAGTGTACAAACTTGGTTGAACTTGAGTCCAATTATATGAGGAAGTATGAGATCCAGTCACTGTCATAGTCAACTGAAAATTTGTTAGCTATATATTTAGTACCCCATGAAAAAAAAATTTGGTTCTGCCCTTGTTTTCAAGATGTTATTTATAATAGAAAATTAACTAAAAATGTTTAGTTTATGGTTTTCTTGTTACAAAATCGTGGCTATTAGGAGGCACCGTTTGTACAATTATTTAGTTCGACGTGGAGGAATTTGGTTTACTATTGCATATAGTAGTGATATCATTGTTCTCTTCTATTTCACTTTGAGAAACTTTCACATAATGTGCATGTTTGAGTGGTTGCTTTTAGCAACTCAATACTATTTTTACACGATCATGCATTAGATATAATTTGTAGTAAATGCTGCTTCAATTTGTAAGTATTTTGTTTACATGCCATCTCACATTCGAGCACATGTAATTAAGTTCATTCTTGTAATGCTCATGTGACATGTCCAATTCCATGTTAACAACTCACTACCCAGAAATTTTTGTCTATGGGGCATTAAATACATAAGTCTTAAGTTAGTGACTCAGGTCTCGTGGGGCTGTTATATAATTGGAGCGAAATCTACCCATATCTAATCATTAAAAAAATGGTTTTAGATGCCCCACTGAGCCCACACTTACCTCCACCCCTAGGTAGCGCAATGGGTTGGGTGGCGTACAATAATCATGTCCTCCATTTGAAACTTGGAGGGTGCTATCCTGATGGTATTAAAAACTACTATTGATATTGGGATTTGGGGTGCTGCTATGAAGGCCAAATGAACCATGGTTTTTCCGCAATGGATAGGGTTTTGTTTCATTGACAAAGAAACAACCCAAGCATAATCCACCCAAAAACAACATACCATCTCCATTGGCTTGGAGGGATAGTGATGTCACAATAATCTTGAGTAAACTTTGTGCATGCTTTTATCAAATTGAATCTTAGTCATATCTCATGTTGGGTCATAAGGTTAAATTGCATTTTAGTCATATCTCATATTGGAATATATGTTATCAGATCAGTGGTACAATGAAGATGTGTCCAACTTAATCGAACAACGTGGACTTAATAGTTCCTTTACGTGCGTGCGATAAGATTTCTTAGGAAAATGTTGAGTTCATGAAGCTCGTATGAGACCTTAAAATAACATTGATCCTAAACAAACAATAAATGCCACAATTTATTATTCTTATGACTGAAATTCCTAGTTTTTGGTTTCTATAAGGCAAGGGACATACAAAACTAGGTGGGCAAGGCGGCTCACACTCCAGGGATTTGAGGTTCAAATCTCATGGTCATTGTCATACTCCAATATATAATTCATCTAGGCTGCAAATGTAAACGTGACACCTGAGTTGAATGATGTACCAAACTCACCCAAGCCCCAAAGCAAGCCAAAAAGATGGTTTTTCTTAGGTAAACATATAAAGAAAAAAACCCTTGGCTTGGCAAGGTCTTTGCATTTTTGCATTGCCCCTGTGAAATTTATATTTGGTGTAAATGTTTGCATGTATTGGTGGATTTAGACTATACATTCAGGATTTTTGCACCTAGCTACTATGAATCTATCTAGAGACTACAGATACACATGGTTTGTGGTTAAACATTCCTTAAGTGATGAGACTTCTTGCAGACGTGGTACTGTTGAGGGACATAAATGAAAACTTTTTAAGTTCATAATTTGCTGTTGTTCTTTTTCAATCGGTTCAACCTTTGGTAGAACTTAACTCAATTTTAGGCAATTATTCTGGTTTGCTACATTGATTTAATTATTGCTGCAATTTTTGAATTTGAGTATTGAGAGAAAAAAAAAAGGAAACTAATACAGTGATATGACATGTAGAGCATAATATTTTTAGATGGTCTTTATAACAAATCGCCCCACTCTTACACCAAGCTCGAGTTTCTGGTTTCATGGATCCTAATATGCCTTTTAGCAACTTTAGTTCTAGCCCCAAAAGTGCTAGAAACTAAGACAAACAATCACTTAACAACCTCTATTTATAAGTTCCCTAATATTCCTCATAATGTTAGATACAAAACTAAACTTTTCAAAATAGTGTTAACGTTTTATCATTACAAAAGAAAAAGGAAAAAGTTCAATGCTCATGAAATATGGCTCAATCATTTCTAACAAAAGTAAATATTATTATCAATTATTATCAATAGGGCTGTCAACTCATCAGATTTGAATCAGATATATCCTTAATTGTATCTACTTTTTTCACATATTTGGATTCGAATACACACAAAGAAAAGTAAGATTTGAATGAAATCTGATTTTACAATCTGAATCTATTGTGCATCTGTTTTTTTACATTCATATTTGAATCTGAATTCAAATTTTGAACCGAATTTGACCTATTTTTAAAGTGTAAGAACATTAGATGGAAGATATTTATTTAAAAATAAATCCGATTTGAATTTTATCTCAATCCGATTGGATATTTATATATATTCGAGTCCGAAATCTGAATACAATTAGATGTCATTTCTTATATCTGAATCTGATCTGATTTCTTAATTTGATATTAATTTTTGTTCTTATTCAAATTTTTTCAGAACGGTTTGATTGGATATCCAATCCAAATCAGACATATTGACATCCTAATTATCAAAATCATGTAAGGTGGACGTTATAATAGCTATAAATTTTCTTTACGTAGATATTCAATGTCATATAATGGAAAACTTATTCATATGTTTGGTGAGATGGGGTGTAGATGCTCAATAACCATTGCATTTATAAGTTACTATAGAAGGAAGTCCAGGGCAAGTGAAAAAAAAGTTTGAATTATATTCTCAACTTTAACACTCTCAATGAAGCAATTTCGCACTAAGAGGAGAGCGGCAAATGAGTTCAAATGTATCTAAATGTTACGTTTTTGGTGCGCATGCATGGCTTTAATTGTTCAAAATATTTGACTAGTGTGATCTGTAAATATTATTAAATCGTGTGATGGTGAAATACGTGTACTCAAAACAAGTAAGGGAAAGACCAAAATCAGTCTTTAGTTCTCTTAACTTAACTTGATGGAAGGCATATCTATGAAACATAATGATAATGGAAGAGGGAGAGAAAGAGGTGTAAGTACCTTTCATCTACTAGTACTATCAATGCTTGCAGCGTGAGTTGAGTTTACTCGAGCAAGTTTGAATCGAGTTCGAATTGACTCGACTCATTGTACACTTCTACTCTTGTGGCATAATATAGAAATAGTGTATCATCAACCGGATACAACTCTGCCTTAAAGGGCCTAAGAGTATAGCACTCAAGGGAACTGAAGGTACATCTTTTTGGTGTCATCGACCTAACGAGCTACCCGATGCTCCTTGAGACCGAGATGTTTGTATTTCATTGTATAGCCACATGGTAATCGTCTCCACGATCTACACTCAAAGCTGCATACGAGCCAAGTTGAACTCAAACTTGTTTAGTACGACTCGACTTGATTAAACTCATATCTTGCTCTGCTCGATCTTGTTTGAGTCAAGCTATACAAGGTCAGCTCAAGCTGAACTTGTTTAAGCTCTTTTTTACAAAATCTCCATTAGACATGATATATTTCCTTAATTTTAAGTTTGAAAATTATAGAAGAGAAAAAATAACCTAGATGAAACATGTTTACTTGAGTTTAAATGTGTCAAGTTCATGTAATTCGAACTCAGCTCTCAACCAAAGAAAATTCGAATCAAGCTCGAGTTGACTAGACTTTATTAATGCCTCTTTTATGCTACGATCTTAATGTTTGAGATGGATCCTATCAGCACATGTAGGGATGAACATGAGCCGAGTCGAGCCATTCAGCCAGCTTGAGCTCGACTCGATTAATGAAACCTTGAGAATAGCTTGATAGAAGCATCCAGCTTGACTCGATTGAGGCTCGACAAACTTGTTTGAAATATGAACTATTGCTTTGCCATAAATCAAGCTCGACTCGATTAAAGGTCAACAAACTTGAATGAGCTTTTGTAAAAACTTACACAATTAATTAAATACTAGAGACAAATCAGATATTTAAAAAATCACTACACATCATTTTCAAGTCAAATTGAGCCTTAACAGTTTGTCCAGCTTTTGTAAAAACTTACATAATTAATTAACATTAATATACCAATTTTTTAATTTAAAAAATAAAATCAAATATTTAAAAAATCACTACACATCATTGTTTAAGCAGCAAATCACTTGACTTGAACTCATTAATGAGTCAACTTTTAACTAGGCGACCTCTTCACCTCGCTGCACGTGTAATCACACCCACGACGGTGGACCTGGAAATATCAGGTTCGGACCCCATAAAATATGGACCACTACAGCAAAAGCCCAAGGGAAACCGCAAGTTCCTAATTCGAACCGGGTTCGATCCACAATAACCGATTTGAAGGTTCCGCAGCCGCGCGTGGAAGCGACGGCTAGGGCTTTGCTGGATGGAGTTCGTCCCCGTCCATATATAGGGAAGCTCAGAGAGGGGAAGCATGTAGCAGCGCCGGCGGGCGACGCCATCTCTCTCTCTCTCTCTCTCTCTTTCTTACACGCACGCAACTTCCATGGCCGATAACCCTTTTGATGCTGTAAGCTATCTCGCATATAGTGTCTTCCTGTTTCTGTATTGGGGAGATGCGTGTTTATTCATTTTAATGCTCATTGTGTTATTCGGGAACGGGATCAGGAGACGGTTCATGAGATCTTTAAGCTGGTATGGAGGAGAAAAACACAAGGTGAGGTGATTTCTCATCCTTGTTTCCTCTCATGCTGCCATCTTCCTTTCCCACTCAATCCTCTCCGCTTGCCTCTGACGGGGATGGGGACGCGCTGCAGATCGCGAAAGGGGTGAAAGCACAGACGATCTCCAGAACGAAGTATGGCTATGCGTGCCGCCATTCTTTTTACTTTCTGGGGTCTTAACTTCCTTATTGATCAGAGACGGGAAAATCCTTCCTAATTTTTTTCTTTTTTTTTCATAACTATATGGAGGCTGTAGGCGGGGCGTCGAAGAAGAGGAGAAGACCTACCACTGGTGCGCGCTATGCTTCCTCGATCCTTATAACTATTGTCTTTGCAGATTGGACTTTATGTTATGGACCTTCAGCTTTATGGTGGTTCTCTTTTGAGATGCATTTTCATGGGTTTTATTTCTAACTTTTTCAGCGAATGCAAATGCTCTTAAACTGAGTTGCGAGCTTCTTAGGATCTTCGTTGCTGGTGAGTTTTTTAATGAGGTGTTATTTCGGATTTGTTTAACTATGTTGATCTTTCCTTCACGCTGTAACCATGAAAATGGTGTCTTTTAGCAGAAGCCGTACAACGTGCTGCCATTATTGCTGAAGCTGAAGGTCTCGAAAAAGTCGAAGCCACACACTTGGAGAGGGTTCTGCCTCAGTTGTTGTTGGACTTCTGAGATGTTGTACCATGAAAGATCAACGGAACTGTTAAACTGAGTGCTAAATATTTTAAGTAATGGTTCTGTCCCGCATTTTTCTTGAATCCTTTGCATTGCACATGCTTTATTCAGAGAATAATTTATGAGAATTTATGGAGTTCTCATTTTTATGTTTTAAATACTGCTCTGTTTAAATGGGCAAGGCTTTTTTTTTCTTACACAATCTTGGTATCGTTGCTTCTAAACGGTTTGTATGTTCCCTGATTGCTTTTGTGAGGCGTTGCATTCTTTAGTTGGTTCCTGTGAGCCACCTACTAATGAATGTGTCAACAAAAGCAGAAATGAAATTCGTCCTGAATTCGCAATGCAGATCATTTAATTGTGAAAAACATTCTTGTCATCATTTCTGATCTGCCTGCGAAAATTAGTTTTGTTTTAAAGTGTTCTCTTCTTATTGCTTTTTGTTGCTTCTTTCCTTCATTTTGAGCTCCTTCTGGATTCTGTTTGAGGGATAGTTCATGGTGGGAAGCATAAATTAATTCTGTGTAAGAATGCCAGTTTTAAACAACTTGTTGCTTCCTCTAGCATCATGTTACCTGTCTCCTGGTACATCATGAAATATATCTTGTATATTCTTAGTGGTAGCGTGCAATTCATGACATTCGTTATGACTTTTACTCCTGAATCATGATTTCTCTAAAAATTAAAGTAAAAAGTTGTTTTCTGTTTTTTTTTTGTTGTTTTTAGTGTAAAAAAGCCATGGTATTTGCCAAGGCGTTTTTACATTTTAATAGGGTTTGCGTTTCATGTTTATTGGACAACATTCTATGGCCTGTTTCGACGAACCTAAAGTCATGACTGAAACCAGGCTTAATTGTCAAAAATTGCTGTAAGAAAAATCTATCGTTGCTAAGCCATTGATACACGCAATGTTAGTTATTCAGTCTTTCTCCAAAATAATAGTTTATGTTGCTTGGGAGTGCAAAATAGGTCACTGCACCTTGTGGTGTGTATGATCTGCTTGCCTTCTTTTGCATCTAAAATATCTGATTTGAAGTTCATATCGTGTTTGCTTCGTTCCCTTTTTTAGATATCCTTCAAATAAACAAGCAGGAAGTTTTTTGGAAAGTAGCATACATTAATTTTAAGTAAGAATGCCAGTATTAAACAGCATGTTGCTTTGTCCAAATTCTCTAGCATCATGTTACCTGTCTCCTGGTATATGAATGTGTTTAATTTGTATTCTCTGTCTTTGGACGTTATACGTTTGCTGTGTTCATGTTCACTTGTGCTAATTGGAACATGAGTTTTGCTTATCAATTTTTTTTTTCTGTTCTGCAGTTTGTCTAATGACACTTTGAATTTTTTTTTTTCAGGCCTTACACAGTTGCTGCATCTCACACTTATGGCGCCCCTTTTGATTCTTCTTGTATTTCTGTTGGATTCCATTACACATGTATAGCATGAGTGAGCTGTGAATGAATCTCCTTGTCAAAGCATGTTAGAAAAAAAAAAAGAGATCATGGTTCTTTCATGCCAAAAAGAACCATGTATGAACAACAGGAAGGAAATAAGCCATTTACAACATCAAATTGTGAGATTAAGAATGTAACACAGAATAATAAACATACATACAGACAAGAATAAAGGAAAAAACTGCCATAGTTGCAATTTGCATCGGATGGATTGAGACCCTCTAGAAACTCCAGGATGCAAAAGCTGATGCCATAGAATTAATATAAGTATTCCGGTTTCGTTTGTACTTGAATATGCACGCCTTTATTTCTTCACCACGAAGACCTTCCAATTTCAATTTCCGAGTTGGAACCGGTATGGAGAAAAAAAAAGACTTGCTAAAAGAAGGAATAATTAAAAATATTGATGGCTAATTCTTGCGAACAACGGAGAACTTGATATGGGTAAAAGCAGCATCCAATTTGTGGTCATACGATTGACTGGATTAAACACAGGACGATAGGCTTGCTAAACTTATACATAAAAAGATCTAACAACTTCATAATATGAACCAAGTGGAAAATATGCAGTCTTGGCTGGTGCCCCTGCACACCCATGTTGACATGACATGATGCAACCCCAAGATCTTGGTTTGTGCAGAAATTTGTGCAGAAAATGAGTTCCACCTAGTGAAATAGAAGACAGATTCACCACTTAAATTATTTCTTCTTTATGGCCTTCTTTTGTACACTGGCAATTCACATGCAGTCTTGGCTGGTGCCCCTGCACGCCCATGTTGACATGCATCATGCAACCCCAAGATCTTGGTTTGTGCCGAAAATGAGTTCCACCTAGTTTATATCTTGATTTTATGAGAAATAGAAGACAGATTCACCGCCGAAACTAATCTCTCTTTATGCTGGAACCCAATTCTTTATGGCCTCCTTTTGTACACTGACAAGTTTATTGGCAACTACGCATCTGATACACAGTAAGTACACGTATTTCTGTTTAAAAATTTTCCATCAGCTCTTGATTGGAACAGCTATTTAAGAGAATATTGACAAGGAAAAGCTCTCCGAGTATTAATTACATGAGTTAAACTAACCCAACGTAGTAAAGTTAGAACAAAGCACGTTCAGAAAAGCATGACAAGTCACTCATGTGGGACGACTCACGGAAGTTTTGTGCACTTATATATAGTTTACCTTATCATAAGTTGCTCTAAATTATCTTGTAGGATGAGCAAATTCTAGATGATATCCTACAAACATCAACACATGGTAGTACTCGGGCAAAAAAGAGAGGGTCAAAATTTTAAAACGAAACCCTAGGTTCCATATCAATAAGAAAGTAAAATCACAAAACAAAGTTGAATTAAACCTTACCGATGAACAAGCTCAGCAGACAACGAAGTGAAAGCTGTCTCCCTCGCCCGCTGGCCCTTTTAATGAACTGAAAGTCCTCTCTTTCTCTTTCTCTCTCTCTCTCTTAGGTTTTTGTAGGTCAGGAGGTATTCATTTCATATTATCCCTTTCTGTAAGCATCCATCGTAGCAGACGATAAACATTGTTGTCAGTAATGACATTTCTTGGCTGTGGGTCATATAGAGTGCACAACCTTCTCTCCAGTCAATTTAATTTGTCCTGCAAATTTCTTTCCGCAGTTAACTTTTTGTGTTCCAGGATACCATTGTGGATTGTGCAGGGTTCGAGCGAAAGAGAAGCTTAAAAGAGCCATGGCGTTGTAGAAAAATATCATACCAACATGGTGAACCCAACCAAAAAAACATTCACGGTAAAGCGATTTTATTTCGTCGTTCTTGTCACATCTAACAACTAGCACACTGACAGAGCTACTTTCAGGTTCCATTAAAGGGAACCTGGACTACTGCATCAAAAGGACATGCAACCTAGAAGCACTCAAAGCATGTCGACGCTCCCAATCGAAAAACTTGTTTTACAGATTCTTATTTAGTAGAGAACTGTTCACTGGATGTCAGTTTGGAGCTAGCTAATCAGGGTCGTGGGGGCTGCGACTTGGCAAAGAGGTCGGCTACAAATTGACCAGCACCTGCTGGAGACGCATCTGTCGCTTGCGCTGCAACGACACCAGCACTTGGTGGGGACACAACTGTAGCTTGGGCAGGAATAGTTGGAGGAAAAGTTGCAGCACCTGCTGGAGACGCAGCTGTAGCTTGGGCAGTAACGACACCGGCACTTGGTGGAGAAGCAGCTACAACTTGGGCAGGAACAGTCGAAGGCAAAGTTGCAGCTTGAGTAGCTGCTGCTGTAGGTAGACCTGCAACTGCAGTAGCCGCAGCATCTTCTTCCGAGCCCCGCGAATCATCTTGGGTATCGCAGCATTGGAAAAGAAGGTACCTCTCCATGATCTTCCTGCACTCGGGGCACGACACTTTGTGCACAGGACTGGTGCTGGGGAGCACAAGTCTAACACAGTGATCCGCAGATTGGAGAGGAACGAGGCCACTTTGGAATGCTTTGTCGAATCCATCAGTGCCAATCTTGTCCTTCCATGAATCAAAGTTGTCCAAGAGGTTAATGAGCACCTTGCCTTCAGCCTTCACCATCTCAAGAGAGCCCTTGCTTACCATAGCCCAACCATAGTTGCTGTTCCCATAGGTGAGTAGTGTGATCACCTCCTGAAGTATCTGGTCGGTCTCTGTGCTCCTGTCACTCTGCAGCTTGGAGTGCATCATGCTCTCCAGCCTTGTCCAAAAGAGCCAAATTGTGTCGAAGTCCCATGTCCCGCTCAGTTTCTCTTTCTTGATCGCTTCAATGTTCTTCTTGACTGGGAAATTTGGGTGGTTCTTTCCTACATATACCATCTCCACGTTAATTGATGCTGCCTTCATGATTTTTTCCATCTCCTTTGTGAAGTACCTGATCCAGTCAATGCTTTCTCCTCCATATAGGCAAACTAACTTGCCTTCACTTATCTGTAATTTAAATCAATTTGCTACTGTTAGAAGTGGGTATATGTTCATTCTATAAGAATGCAACAGGAAACCAGCCTAGGCAGCCCAAGCATATTGAACTTGGGGTTAAAGTGTAATCCCCTTTGAATAGCATGTTGAAGTCAAATAAAATGTACAGTGTGCCCTTTGCTGCTCGAGGTACCTCCCAAGGGCTAGGAGGCCCTTCTTATCGATCTCCATTTTAAGTAGATAGACAATGCCAGCAAAAGAAGAAGAAGAAGAAGAAGAAGAAGAAGAAGCAGAAGTTTTGGGAAGGTTGATAGGCTTTATACCGAACGAGACAATTTGTTGTCCAAGTATCCCACCACCAGCTCGAACTTCCACGTTTCAGCTTTCCAAAGTGTTTCTTCCCTTGAGCTATAAAAGGGGAAGGCAACAGTGGCCCAGATATAAACCATATACAAAGCATTTCGGTTTGCAAGTTTCCCTTGTGCATCTAAGACCACCAAAATAGGCTTATTTTTGACAAAGTGCCACTCCTTTTTAATGTATCTGACAAATGCTGAGTTATGGTGTGGATGTGGGTATGTAGTGTACCATGGCATTTTAGCTGCCAGGGCTAGCAGAACCTTGTCTTCGTCGCTTGTCAGCTTGATGGCGCCTGGCTTGGTGATCGAGGACTGTGGCACAACATGGTCCACAATAGGAACCCATACAAGCTCATATGCAGGGACATACCCATGGCCATGGGTATCTCGATAGATTTTCTCAAGAAATGAGAGCTCTTCCTGCTTGATTTGTAACTCCGAGATCAAGAGTACCACCATCTTTCTGTGCAACACATCGATATTTACCTGAAAATGTTAGGGAATAATAAGCATCAGGCCTGTTTTCTTAATTTGTCCCCTGTGACAATGTGAGGTCAAATAGACGCCTACAGTATTATGCCAACAGAGAGGATACTTATGTCATTGAATTCTTGACCTTCCTCAACTTGAAGGCCTTGCATCCAATCTTCTACCAAGGTACAGTCAAAGAGTTATTGTTGGTGCAATATGTATCGTACTTGTTAAAGCATATCCAATGTTCCCCATCAATTAGTAGAGACCAGGTAGGAAATGAAAAATAAAAAAGATGGTGATTCAGTTTCTCCATAATGGTGGATCAATAATACCCAGACACTTCATCTCCTGTTGAATAGAATTTGGGGAATGAACTGAAAATCATCCTTTGCTTTCAGTATTAACAACCATCATGTTTGGACCAACAGCAGTCCACCAATTCCCTCATTCGAAAAACATTTGGATACACATGATCACCCTTATAAGTTTATTAACCTAATTCCTGAATTCAACCAGCCTAGACTAACAAATTTTTTGATACTGATCAACAGATGAAAAAGCAAGTGCTGACCTTTTTTGAAGGATCGCGCAGAATGAGGGGGCAGTCATCTTGTGAAGGGAACATTAACCTTAGGAGCCTCATGTTATCAAGATGTGGTGTTTGGAAGGTACGTTCAAGCAGATGGTAAGATTCTTCCTGCCTCTTCTCATCTGATACAATCAACTCTAGCATAAGTAGGAAAAGGATTCCATAGAGACATAAAGGTTTGACATGCCATAAGTGCAACTCAATTCCATCAGGCACCAGCCATGGCTGCTGCCAACAAGGAGCTTTACGCATAGAGCCAGTGAGGTGGCCGGCTGGCTTAGAAGCAATGTTATCACTGGCGTATCGTATCGCGTATCGGTCGGGCCGACCTATACGCCGTATCGTAACGTATCGTAAATGTATCGTAACGTATCGTAAAATTAATTTTTAATTTGTAAAAAATATTAAAAAATTATAAAAAAATAGAAAAAAATCAGAAAATTTTTAAATAAATTCGAAAAAACAAGAAAAAATCAAGAAAAATGTATTTAAAGGAACATTCATCATTCATGTATATGAAGTATGAACTATGAAGTATGAATATGAACAACACATTCCAAAATAAGAAATCAGACATTCAAAAATCAAAATAACATACTAAGCAGCCGAAGAGTATTCGATTACATCACAATTCATAAGTTCAGAAGTCAAAACATATAGACATAGTTATCATCTTTCATGATCCAAAAAGCCCTCTTTCTCCAAGCTTTCCACTGTGCCCTCTACGAGAAAGAAAGCTATCTCACGGGCAAAACTTAAAGCAAATGAGGAAAATCTCTTCCTCCCACGTCTCTTGCAATGTTTAGAAACAAGAAGAGAGAGAGAGAGGAGCATATCTTTTGAAATAAAATGAAAAAAAGGGGCCATCGGACCCTTTTGCCATTTTTCCCCCGTATCGTACGATACGGGGGTGTATCGACCGTATCGTACGATACAGTGCCCGTATCGTACGATACGGGCGATACGTCTACGATACACCTCCGTATCGTGTATTGTAGGCGTGTCGTATCGTTTTTGTTGATACAGACGATACGTATCGTACGATACGCGTCCGTATCGTACGATACGGATAACATTGCTTAGAAGACTCTAAGTTGAAAGCGGCATACTGTTGAATACCAGCCATACATTCTCTGCCGTAAGGCCAAGGTGATAGACATACTTTCCAACAAAAGGACACAATTTGATGTGTATTTTTGCAGAGTGCGAGAGCGATTACACTAAGTCAGATGGAGTATACTGGTCTACTCCCCACAAGTAGCGGTGGAGTAATGTGCAGCAGGTCCCATCAAGTGCTATCGATCCCACTAACATCACAGTGTTTTTTATGAAGACAGAGAAGGTGCATGATATACGATAAGAATGGTAAACGCCACGGGCGTTTGGGGTTGAACGCAAGCTTCGTGACCCCTCACAAGCCACCACATGATTGAGGGGCATTTCATCCTTTTGAAAAAGGATATTTCTTTTTTCTAAAGGGTATTTTGGTCATTTGCATATATGAACACCCATTTCAGTGTTCGGGACCCGAACATGTAACATGCTTTAAGAAACTTGCACTGCATCGAGTGAAAGTTCAATAAATTTGAAAACTAAATTGTAGATAGTTTCACTCATTAAATGCATCAGTAGGGTTCCTTTTGCTGACCTATGAGATCAAGGCATTTTTTCAGTAGATTCCTTAGGTGGTCGTGTATGTTCTTCACCTTATGAGCCAAGTTAGAGAGCTCCCAAGCCTCTGAGGCTGAAGCAAGGTACCTGAAATAATGGAGCATTAGACCGCACAATTGATAAGAAACAATGATGTTGGCAGGCATATAGATGGATGGTGTTCAAATTGGATTCAGATAAAACAGTCTAGATTTTTATTGATGTATTTGGAATGAAATGGTTTATTAGACCTAATCTCTACAATTTCAGAGGAAAACTGATAAACTTTACTGGTCTACTAGGGTTGTCTCAGACATTTTGTCTGGGTTTGAGTCAATCGTCATGCCCATCCTTGAGTATTGGGCTTCAACTTACTTTTAGTTTTCACTGCAGCAAGCACATTTGAGACAAACAGTATAGTAGTACTTACTCATGACCCATGCAAATGAGCCCAATGACCTGTGAAGAAGAGGTGATTACACTCTTGACGATCCAGTAGACAGCGGTTGGGATGTAAGCCTGGGCTGTCTTCAGGGTTGGCGTGTCCATGGAGATGTAGTCCTTGGGCATGTCACTGAACTCTATGATGCACCTGGTAAGGGCCAGCAGCTCCGCGAACAGGTTGTTCAGGGCATCGAACCGCGGCTTCAGGGTGTCAACGTGCTCCAACAGCTCCGGCAGCTGCTTGAGGACTGCCACTGACTTGGCCAAGGGATTGTTCACTGCGTGAAGCTGGCTGGTGAGCCAAAACTCACCATAGGTCATGGCAAAAGCGGCCAGCACTAGCACCGCCTTTGCATCCCACTCATAGTGGCTGAGTGGGCCCTTGAGGAGCACCATTGTTGTTTCATGTCCATCCCCATTGCCAGAGCACCTACAAGTTATCTGCAACCAGGCCAACAATTGTAATACGTACACACATGCATGTAGAGGGTGTTTAGTAGCAGTAAAATTTTGTTAATGTCTCACTAAAAAATTCATAAATTACTGGTTATTGTTTTGTGAATGTCATTCTACAACAGTATTCCTATTACCAAAAGACCCAGTAGAGTTCTATTTCAAAATCTGACAGGAAGACTTTACCTCACAAGCAATCTTGTGGATGGTGCAACCCAATGAGTCCAGAGCATCAACCCCAGTTGAGACATCAGTCACATCCTCTGCTGCTGGCACAATCCGAGTAGTCTGTCACAGAAATAGAACAGTTCTTTGGTGTAAGGCAGAACAACTGTAGAACAGAACCAGAGATCTGTGACCAATGGCAACAAAAGGATATCAAGATGAAGAAGAAGTTAGTAGAAGATAGAGTAGAACTAAAGATGCTGATGTGCAGAAACAGATGCGCCTGCGTACTGTGCTGAAGGGAGTGGCTGTGGTCTGGACATTAGACCGTGATCCGATCAGGCAGAAAAATTTTTTACACTTGTAGCTTCAAAAATTGTTGACTTGGCCCTCGTAGAAATTTTGGAAAAATAATGTTAGCCCCTATATAAGTTTTGAAATATTATTAGGTCATTTTTAAAAAAAAGTTCTAGCTATGCTCCTGATGTTGGTGCTGATGGGCCTCCATTATTTGTTTTATGGTAGCAGCTATAAGAAACAAAAGATATGAAATTATAAAATGAAAAATTTCCAATTATCCTAATTTTTGCCTTTGACTCTAAAACGGGTCTATCATTTTTTAAATTTCCTCTCACTAACTGGAAACTCTAGCCTTAAAACCTAGAATTTGGATCCCCTTGAAAATCCCAACTTTTATTTTTATACTTGTTTTGGCAGGCTTTCCGACTGCAAGGTAGAGAGAGTAAAAATTAATTTACTTTCTAAAAGTAAAATAATTGCTACTGTTTTTTGAGTTCACTAAACTTTCTATACTTTAAATGTCAAAGATTTCTTAGGTCGTTTAGTAAATGTAATACTTTGTGAGTGTTTTATGAATTTATCTCAAAAATTAAAATACATTCATACATATTTGAAACATATATAAACATATAATTCTAATGTTTTATAAATCTGCCTCAATACATATTTATGAAATAGCTATATATTATTTCATTTGCCGAACGGTTTGCCGAACGGACCTTAAGAGGTTGCTCAGTATTAGGGATACTATGGTAATATCAAATTCTGACGCATTCATTAGACACTAGTTCTAATATCCAATGAATATGATCTAATTTTTTTGGGTAGTTCGACACTTTTGGGAGTGTCCCTGCCCCAAAACGACCCCCAAATGACCCCTAAGGTTTTGAAATGGTTAAAGTTCAAGCATCCTTGACCAACATTCATAAGAACCTGTAACAAATAAAACTGAACTTTAAATGCTACTATAATGAATCTTAAATCGAGAAAGCTGGCTTTTACAATGGAAGCAGGAGCAGTAAGGTCGAAGATCTGCTCGACAACGGCGAGCACAGGCTTGACGTCGAAACTCCGGCCGTCGGGCTTGTGACTGTCCTCAACGTGCTTCATCACTCCGGTATCATCACTTGACGTGAAGAGGCGCGAGCCATACTTCAGCAGATTACGTGCCATTCTTTTCCTTCTTAGTTCCTTGTCTGATGAAGTCTGACACACTTAGAAAGAATGAAGCAGTAGAAGGGAAGGAGTATGGGTGCAGTAACATGCAATCTAAGGAAGAGCTTATATAGTGGGGAGAAAGTGAGCAAAGCCAGCTGAATCAAATCCCTTGCTTCTTATCTGGGTTTTCTCTGTTTCTCTTTATGGTTGAGGGGGGCCGCCATTTTCGTGCTTTACATTCAATAATATCAAAACATTCCATCTGGGACCGTGTCCTTGCATTTCCACCTTTATCTTTCTCCTGACTTTAGATTCATATTTAAGCATGAGCAAACGTTATTTCTGTCTTGGCTGATCCGTGCTTCGGTCGCCGGTCGTTTTTTCTGAAACTCACTCCACAAGCAAGCAGCAGCCTGGGAGTGAATGTCTCATGCACTGCAGACTGGCTTGGTGCCGACATGGTAGGGTTACATAGAACAGGGTGACCATGTGCTTGGCAATTATAAATACGTGACATCTCATCTTGGGGGCGATGCCCAAGCAGCTTAAATTTCCATTTTTCTTTTTCTTTTTATCTCTAGACCCCTATTTTTCTTTTCCTTTTTATCTCTAGACTCTATGGCGGCGCTACGGGTGGAGCCATGATTCAGCGTGAATCTTGGTTGGATGAGCCAAAGTTTCAAAATTTTAACAAGATTTGAAATAAAATTTTTCAAAATTAATTTTTATATGAGAGAGAAAAGCATGCCGCGGTTTACATTTCTTGGTTTCATGGGAATTGATTCATTTAGCATCTAATTCTGGCGCTTGAACAGGTTGTGAAGGAATCATTTAAGTTTCGTGTCAATTTTAATTCTCATAATCAAGTTGGGATGATAAAGGCTTGTCGTTAGCAATTGGTGGCATAATCAGTAGACATTGCACAAAATGAATGCAGTTTCTCTAAACATTATTTCAATGAAATAATTATGTAGTTATGTTTTTTTGAGGGGTTGGTGTGCAGAGGTTGGTATCAATGTTTAATTTATAATACAGTAGAAACAACACCTTGAGACACCAAAAACATGTATACTTTTATGCGACACCTCAACAGTGTGCAGAGGTTGGTATCAATGTATACGAATTAACACCTAAACGAGTCAAGTGAGTCAAGTTTGAGTTCGATTTTGTGTAGTCGAGTCGAGCTTGAGCTTGCTATAAGGAGCTCGATTGGAGTTTGAGCGGAGCTCGAGCTGGCCAAGTTCGGGCTCAACTCAGATCGTGCGCTTACTTCTCGATCTGGCCAAGCTCGGGCTGGACTCGGCTCTTGCACAACCCCCTACTTCTCGAGCTGGCTAAGCTCAGGCTCGACTTGGCTTGTGCGCAGCCCTACTTCTCTCTCTAGAGGCATAGTATCATCCAAGAACTGCTTCTCCGGCTCTACTGCTATTGAAACAAAGGAAGAGAGAGAGATAAAGCCAAAAGAGATACAAAAAACAGTTACAATCAAAATAGAGGTCATAAGGGTATTGTTTCCCTTCCTTTTTATCTAAACAAGATTTTATAATAATTCAGTTCATTTCATTTTCTTTCTTATTATTTTCTCGCTTTCTCTTTTCTTTTTCTTTTTATCCATCCAAACCTACCCCCGCAAGAATCTCGGCATTCTTAAATGACGTACAAATACAATGAACGAAGGCTGCGTCAGATCAAGATAATATGAAAACCGTGCAAATTTAAGTTCTGCAATTTAAAGTCTGTAAGTGCTATATGTAATCTGTCATATAGGTTTGCCCTAGTGGGTCCGCTTCAGCCTAGTAAGTTATTTAATATTATTTTATTTTTTAATAATATATATTTTACTATTAAAAATATATTTTATATTTAAAAATTTTTATTTTATATTTTAAAACCTATTTTTTTAATTTTAACTAGACCTAATCGAGCCGAAGTTTCAAACATTGAGCTGGGCTCCTGCTCGGGTTTCTGGAATCGGGTGAGCCCGAGCCCGACTCTTATCGGGCCCGATGCCCAGACCTAATTTTGGCCAAGGCATGTTTTGTCCCTAATAAGTTCTTGCATTGATTGTGTTTAATCACTGGGTCATCCTGTATTCTTTTATGTACACATATACCAATCTTTGAAAATAAAATGGCGAGGAGCCTATCTCCCAACGCTCATTCATTGGAATCTGCCATACTCATCAGTAAGAAGCAATTTAAGATCATTGGCAATCTCAGATCTATGGATTAATTACACCTCAAATTCATAAAATGCTTTTTCATATAATGGTAAACTTCAATGTTTGTTTAGTCCCATACAAAAGGATCACAGATCAGCGTTGATCTCAAACAAGAGTCTATCAAACACACCCTAAAGAGTTTGATTTTTTAATAAATTAAAATAAAAATATTATATGAATAAAAAGGAAAAGATCCCTTCTTACATCTTTGGCACTAAAGGGAAAGTTACAAGTGTTTGTCTCCTCGGGCGTCACAAAAGAAGTTGATCATTACGCTTCGCCGTCCTCCTTTTCACTTTTGAGAACATGCTAAAATTAAATGCATGCGATATTTCAGAAGCTAGATTCCAGACTTGGTCTCGATACTGTATTCTGAATCCAAATCCAATTAAATTTCTGCACTTAACGGGGCTGTTTGGACTTAACCTGCATCTGCATCAGATTGGATACTTATACATATCCGAATCTGAAACTAGATCCAATCAGATGTCCTCCTCACATCCAAATGCTATTCGATTTCTCAATTGGATATTAAAATTTTTTCTATATTCAATTTTTTCGGAATGATTCAATCGGATATCCGATGTAAATCCGATGTATTGACATCCCTACTCAAGGGTAGCTAAGTTTTTGTTTAATTATGACCCATTTAATTATGATTAAGAGAAACGTTTTGCTAAGTAATCGGAGACCGATTTTAGCATTAAAATAATGATTAAGAGAAATGATTTGGTAAGAAACTATGTGGCTTCAAACCTAAGCTTCGAATTACTGGGTGTACAAGAGCGACTTCATTTATAAAGGTTTTGAAAGTAAAGGGGGGAAAGAGTGAGTCAGGATTACAATGCAAAACGATACATGCTATTTATAAAAGGACCCATAGAAAAAGGGAAAGGAATAAGAATGGCCCATAATGGAACAACTTTTGGTAAATGAAATGTGATCCGAGATGAAGAGTTGATGCTAGTAGGGACGTCAATGGATTGGATATGCCCTTAATCATATCATTTTCTTTTTATGGACATTCACATATTTGGAATCAAATTTTGGATTCAAATACGAATAAAGAAAAGTCACATTTTCGGATGTGAATAAAAAATCTGATTTCACATTCTCAATTCAATCTAAATCTGAATTTTATATTTATATCTGTATCTGTACCTGAATCTGAATTTTGAACCAAATTTTACCAACTTTCAAAATTTAAGAGCATTAGATATAAGATATTTGTTTACAAATAAATCCGATCAAAATCCGTATCCAAATCTGCACCAATATTTATATATATCCAAATCCGAATCTGATCGGGTGCCATTTCTTAAATCCGAATCCAATTTCTTAATTGGATATTAAATCGAATATATTGACATCCCCAGTATCTTGGCCAAATTCAGTTCAGAATCCAGTTCAGGTTCATATAAATGTAAAAAATCAGATTTTGGTAAGATTTGGATTATAAAATTGGATTTTGGATTCAGACATAACATTTTTTTCTTGGTATTCAAATCCAAATACAAAACCAAATATGTAAATATCCGAAAACATGGATAGAGTTAAGGGTATATTTGATTCAAATCTGATCCATTGACATCCTAACTTGATGGAGTCCACTTTAAGTCTCTGAAACCAAAACCATCTTTTGTGCAACAACTACTGTCACCTACCATTTTACTAAGAGAAAATGGGAAGCAAAGGAAAATTGCATGAAAGTAAGGAAGGGAATTCCAGGAGTTCGACGAAATAAGGAACTTATATTGTCAATCCAACAGAGGCAGACCTAGAAATTTTTATTAGGAAAGTTGAACTATAATTTAAAATTTTGACATGGGGCAAAAATATAGTTTTTAGAAGTTTTTATATAGGCTAAATGAATATATATATATATATATATGTGTGTGTGTGTGTGTGGGAAACTGAGATAGAGTACAAGAAGAAGACAATTTCAAAGAAAGATAAAGTTTGCTAAGAGGATGGTAAGAAAGATAAAGTTTGCTAAGAAGATGACCATCCTAGGTAATCAAGAAATCAGCGCCAAGACTTTGCTTATCATGAAAAGATAAACCACATCTGAACTTGTACGTCGACCAACAAAAAATGTCCAAGAAATCATATTTTAAAGTAAACACAAATATATATACACATATAAAAATATATGTATTAATAAAAATGAAAATTATTCAGTATTAAAAATGGTTAAAAAATTCTTAAAATAGTTAAGCAAAATAATAAAGAGAGGTAACAGATTTGCTACCAATTTAGAGTGGAATCGGCTACTCTAGGCTGACTTTCATAACAGGGTCGGGTCGTAGTGGGAACTTGAATATGAGTTTGAAGATGGATCCTCATGATACCGACAAGGGTCCATAAATGTGTGAGATTGAATGGCCTGGTGTCCACAAATGAGAAAGGACAGTGGAGTTGGATCCGGCTTGTTTGAGAATGACGCTTAGCAGATCCGGGGTCTGCCAGCTATGTGCCTCTTATTTTCTTTCTTAGGGACCTCTTTCCATTGTAAATGCAAGGGGATGACTTCCTATGACTAGCGGTAAGAGCCAAGATTTTTTTTGTTTTTGTTTTTGAGGAGGCCGAGCCCATGAAACATATCAACACACAATGACTTATAAGGTAGACGAGTCCTAGAGTGAGCAGGAAGAGTATTTCTGTCTGCCACCTAGATCAGAGCCGAAACACCCATCCAACCCCCTTGTCCATCTATAATGTACAATATGTTTTTTATGCCTCGAGGTACCATCCCTACCGTGCTTCAGCTTGTACATCAGTAACTTCCTTTTTACAGGAGAGAGAGTTAACGCCAAAGAGATTTGAAACAGAAACTGACCACCTACCAGCCCCCATGCCAATTCCCTTGGAACAAGTTAGGTGGACGAATTGACACTTAAAGCATTAGGAGCCATCCTCTATATTCAAATTTGCTAAGACTAAGATGAGATTTCATTTGTTGTTGAAGCATGGATACCAACCATTGAGATGCTTGGGAAAGGAAGAAAGTCATTTGGGGCCCATAATTGTACCTTGCCAAGTGGGGAAGGTAGCATAGGATTATAAAGGCTAGAGGATGGACAAGACTACTATTTTTCTTAAAGCAGGAGGGATATCATCTTTAGCTGTGTCAATGTTCCTTCTCCAGTCATTGCTTTCGTTCTTTCCTTGTTTTCTTCTTTCTCTTTTGTAAGGACTATGTGATCCTTATTTTTTTCTTTTCTTTTGTAGTAGCAAATGGTGTGAGATTTCTACTAACGCTGTTAGATATTAGTGGGAAATTAGCCAACTCAATTTTCATAACGCATTTCGCAATAGTGAGCTTCTAGAAAAGGTTTACATAGCTCAACCTCTGAGGTTTGAACAAAGTTTCGATCTGGTTTGCGAGCTTCGTAAAGCAAGTTAGGGCTCAAACAAGCCCCTAGAGCTTTGGTATCAAAAACTTTTGTTATCCTACAAAATGTTGATGCTTAGTCGAAGCCCCTCTAATACATTACGTTGACAAGACCAGATCTAGGGATGTCAAAGGATCAGATTCGAATTGGATATACCTTTAACAATATTTGTTTTTTGGGGCATTAACGTATTCAGATTTAGATACAAACAAAGAAAATTCATATCCGAATTCGAAGTCACATTTCGAATCCAATCCCAGACCAATTTTATCTTAATCCAAAGCCGAATTTTGAATAGAATTTGACCAATTTTCAAAATGTAAGAGCATTGGGTATAAGCTATTTTTTTGAAAAATTAAACCGGATCTGAATCTGTATCCAAATCTGATCTAATGTTTATATATATCCTAATCTGTATGATGGGATGTCATTTCTTAAATCCAAAATCTAATTTAGTATCTTAATTGGATATTTTTTTTTCTCATATCTGACTTTTCGGAATGGCTCAATGAGATATTCGTTCCAAATCAAATACATCTCTAACCAACTCTCACATTTCCTATTATTAAGGTGTACCAATTTATCAGTTTATGCATCACCAGACCCATGAACACTGCACCACTGTAAACGGATCCTCCGTCATATGAAAGGCCCTATTCAATGTGGATTATTAATTGGTTCACCCCGATCCCATTTTCATATTAAACGCCTGTTCTGCTATTGATTAGGTAGGCTGTGCAGAAGATCGAAATTATGCAAGAGGCGTAGTATACTGGGTGGCAAAGTGGTCCACCTCTTCTTCTAAAGACTGGTATTCGAACCTTAAAGTAGTCACTGTCACGTCCCAGTGTGCCGGAGTATCGATCTGTTGCAAATACCACTGCCGAACTTGTATGGATTCAATAATTATTGCAGGAGCTCCATATACCAATTTCATTTGTTTCTACTATATGGTGTGATAATACTGGTGCAATGTATATGATAGCTCCAACTATCGTCCATCAACATAGCAAACATGTTGAATTGGAGGTCAGCACTTTATTCGTGACCGCATATCCAAAAAATCAGTTGCAAGTTCTCCACATATCCTCATCCAACCAAGTCGCGGATTTCCATCTAAGCCTTTACAAAGCAATTCATCTCATGATCTGCGATCCAAACTCAATGTCTTCCCGGGACGGTTGAGTTTGCAGGAGGAATGTCAAGAATAGCAAAGAAGAACGTGTGGGATCACAACATTCAAGATGATGAGAACAACTCACGCAGTGAAGATCATCAAACAAGGAAATGCAATATGTATAACTGTAATTTAATATATAGTTTTAAATTTGAATTGCAGAACGCAAACGCTGAAATCATGCCCAGTGAAGATTTTGAAACTTGTTGCATTAATGACAGAATATATTACTGCAATATCCCTTGATATTCAAAGTAACCTCTCCTCTTTGATTGACATGTTAAGGACGTAGGTGCATTAAGCACCAAAACTCTTTAAATCCGAACACATTCTTTCTTTGGTATTTTCTCACTTTCCATAACAATTTTTTTGAGTGTTTGTTCCCCATAGTTTCTCCGTCAAGTTAGAGCAATAGAATTTTATGAAAACCCTGTTTGGTCGGACCCACAAAGAATGTAGACTCTGCCCAAATTGGCAAAGTTCCATTTTCCGCAGGTTCATAGAAGAAGGCAGCTATTTTTAAAAGATTTAGGTTAAATTTACGTTATTTTCAGATGTGCTCAACCAGACTTTAAGTAGATTGTTTATTTGCAAAAATCAATAGTCGTGGGGTGTCAAGCCTGCGAATAGGTGTCACCCAGGTGGTTAGATACTTGGCTGTTTTTTTCTCTTAATTTATTTTTGCATGTATTTAATCTTTTATCATCTTTGAATAGGTTCTTTGGTGCTTTATTTCTGTACTTTTTATTTATTTTGAGGCAACTAAGATTGTTTGCATAGAACACAAATGGTTTCAATCTTGTTCCCTGCACTCGATTAGGCCTTGAAAGCTACTAAGAACTAGTTATTTGCAATTTCGTTTACAGTTTTACTATTCCTAAAGATCTACCGAAGGAAGGATCAAAGTTACCGAGCGGTTTCCTAACCTGCACCAGATTTTTCCTCGTCTTCTGGTTGTTCGGAATGAAGTTCCGGTGCAGATTATAGAAAGGCTGTTGTTGTTGATTTACAGAGCTGTTAATGCTCACACTCGATTAGTTTGACTGCCCTGAGATGTGTTTTTGGCGCTGAGTCTCGGTTGGACTTCGGCTTTAACTGCTGTTTTTTGTCTGTTACAGCAGTGTCTTAGCTTTTGTTTAGATTGTTCTTGGTTAGATTGTTTATTCCTTTTGTATAACTTTGATTTTTTACTAATAAAGGTTGGGAGATGAGGGTGGGCAACGGTCTCGGTACCTTATGGGTAGTTGGGTACTCGGCCTGTGATGGGCCAGGCTTAGGCGGTTATTTGACACATGAGCCAGCCCAATTAAAAAAATTTGCTGGGTTGCGCTAGCCCGAGTCAGGTATTGGGGGCCCGACTCGGTATGTATTCCTTGTCATATAACATTAGCAATCGACTCTTTTAAAAACATTTGGTGCATTTACGATAACTCCCATAGAAACTCTTCATGTGTCATTGACACCCTCATAAACTTTTCAATGTGTCACCGATTACACCCTTAAAAACTCATGCATGTCGCTAAGGGTTTGAAATATTAAGAGTTTCAAATATAGGCAGACATCAAACTGTGCACCAACTGATGTAAAGTTGATGGTTGAGCCTAACCCGATAACTAAGCGTCCCAATCTTGGGCTGCTAGCAAAGACTTTGGCCCAGAGCGAGACCGACTTTGTGGTGCCGTGGGCCAACCTGGCCCGTCCCGAACCAAGCCTTATTGGGAGAGACAGATGTTCAGCAGCCTTGATGCATTAGAATCCCAGAGAGAATGAATGGAGAAATATAAAAAGAACTAGTCTGTATAAAAAAAAATTAGTGATGGATGAACAAGAATAGCTACCAAATATATTTCATGTTTTGGATTCAAGAATGCGTCTCCTGTCAATGCCATATTGGACGAGCATGGTCTTATGATACCGATGTCACATAATTCCTCCTTCATTGCATAACACTCAACTGCATCATGAACACAAAAATATTGAGTTCTGTTGTGCCATTTTCTAGAAACTGTCTAAAACCAGCACAAACAACTAAGAAGCCACATAAACAAAAATCAAAGATTAAGACGCAAAAGAAATATTACTTCTTCTGGCTAGCTTTGACATGTCAATTTTCTCACCAACTTTTCAACTCTTCTTCTGAAAAATAAATACATCCATGCTACTGCCTCTATTTTCTAGGTAGATGAAGTGTTGCCAGAAAAGGGCCCTGTCTCACATCAAAACTCTCATTCAACAATTTGGGCAAAACTGAGCAATGGAATGCCAATGCCAATAAGGGGGTGTTTGATTGCCTTGGATCTGAGATCAAAGGTAATCCGATCTCTAATATAAGGTTTTGCCATAAACTGATAGCCTCAGCTCCTTTTTTTTTTTTTTTTTTACACAGTAGTAAAATCCAAAAACAATGGATCCCACATAAAAGAATCTTAGATCAGACTTAAATATGAGATCCGAGACTATCAAACACACCCTACAGGTGTTATTAATATGTCCGAAGTGAAAACCACATGGGCTGCTGAGCAGTTCACTTGTCAAAAGGGTGATCTTCCTCTCAATGATCTTGAATTGCCTCCTTGTCTTGATCAAGTGAAGGAAGCCACCATCTCCCCGTTCTCCTTTAAACTAGAACATTGTGTGTGACATTTCTATGAATGGATCATATATATGTAAGCATGTCGACCTTCTTATTGGGGTAAAATATGCTTGCCTAAGGATGAATGGGGAATAAGCATGCGGTAACATCTGTGCTGGAGGGCATCAACTCGAATATGGAGTGGGCCTGGGCGGAGGCAAGTGTGCGCAAGTGTAGGCAATTGCCCACACAGACCCAAAAAGGTTTTTTATTTTCGTATTTGATGTTTCAGGATAATTTTTCTCATTTACATACTGGTGCCCCTTAAAAATTTAAAATTTTATACCTAATACCCCTTAGCCAGAATTTTCTCGCTCTCCCCTATAATAATGGGCAGTTTTTGTCAGAAGTAGTATCTGCCTGCATGCAGACTTTGAACTGCCAATTACTTTGTTGGTTCATCCTCCATTTGGGAAAACATAAAAAGAGAATGGAAAAAGATTAGGGATGAGACTTGCTAGTGTATGCGAGATGGATCTAAACAAGATTGTGAGCAGATAAACGGAAAGATTCTCCATTGGCTAATGAGATCTGTCACTCTGAACTCGGAAGGATTTCAACAAACCTGCATGCAACTTTCAAAGAGACTCATTTTGCTCATAAGGATGTACTCGCAATGTTGAATTGGGTCGGACCTGCTTTGAAAATTCCTGACATCAACGAAACAGCTTCTTATCGATGAGCAGCTCAAGAAATTCGGATTTGTTATTCCCTCCAATGTTAGCTTTGCTGTGCTGACATAGAAAATCAGAGCACTTGTTTCTTAAATGTTGGCGGTACATGAGCCGAGTCGAGCTCAAGCTCGGTCAGCTTGACTCGACTTGACTCATATCTTGCTTGGCTCAAGCTCGCATCATCGAGCTGTACACGGTCAGTTGCAGCTTGACTCATTTAAGCTTAATGACCAACTCATCATTTGACTTGCCTTTCCTGGTTTTAAATTTGAAAATTATAACAGAAGAGATAACCTAAATTAAACAAGCTTACTCGAGTTCATGTATAACTTGAACTCGATTCATTTATAAGATCGAGTTTTCATTTAAGATGGAACTCGACATTCTTACAAACGAGTCCAGCTTAACCGATTGAGTTCGAGCTGAGCTAGAGTTGGCTCGACCTGTTGTACATCCCTACTTAAATGTAAGGTTGCTAACTATATTTGGAAATATGTAGCTAATAACTTTGGAGTAATCAGAACCCAATTGAAGCCACCTCCATTGAAGGGCGTTGTAAAAGCCAATTCCAGCTTGATTATATGCCAACATGTAATTGATTTATTATCAATACTTGCTCACATATTGAATGATTTATGATCATTACTTGGATCCCCATTACACCCGCACTTACGTGATCACCAGCTTGATTATCCAACTTTAAACTTAATCATGTTGTTCTTAAAAGAGTAAAATATCAAAAAAGTAAGTTCTCTGTTTCTCCTTTTCAAGGCAAAGTGCCCTACATATATAAAGACTAACTTTGTATTGTTTACTCTCGTTAATGTTTGCACTTTGCAGTACATTATAATAAATTAAACTTAAATATTGATAATAAGCTAGTGTAAAGTTAGATCAATTCGTTTCAATTACGAAGTAAATTTCATTACTGTATCAGCTTTTGAAGGGCGCCCCGTTGCAATCCATGTTCCGATGCCATGATTACAAGTCGTGTACATGTTTCGATAGATAGAAACAATTCTAATGTGTGCGAACATGAATTATGTATTTAAAATTCTGCATGGGGTTTTGGTCGCAGTTCTACAAGGCACTCTTTTACTTCTTCCGAAATTTACTCTTGAGATCTTAACATTTTCCCATATTTGTAGAAACCAGCTTTATGTTTCTGGGTTTTTATTCTTTTTTTTTTCATAATTTTAGAAACCTGGCCCACGTTTTTGGGTTTTATTTTATGACGTGGGCATTTTGGTTCTTGCAGAAAAGTTCATATGTTGAGGTTAACGGGGAAGAGTTTGAAAGCATCCCCATCGGCAGGGATGTCGACGGATCAGGTATATCTTTAATCATATCCGTTTTTTTTTTTTTATATTCACATATTCATACTTAAATTTGAATAAAGAAAAATCATATTCGAAACCGAGACCAAAATCTGATTTTACAATCCAAATCTGATTTTTATATATATATATCCAAATTCAAATCCGAATTTTGAACGAGATTTTGTTAATTTTCAAAATTTTAATAGCATTAGATACATGATATTTGTCTAAAAATGAATCCGATCTAAATTTGTGTCTAAAGCCGATCAGATATTTATGTATATCCGAATCTGATTGGATGTCATTTATTAAATCTGAATCTGATCCAATTTATTACTCGAATATTTATTTATTTTTTTTATATCCGATTTTTTTCGATATTTTGGCATCCTTACCAATCGACACTCGAGCCGATGAGTGGTATGTCATTAGCAGTTGTGTTCTCTCTCTCCCAACAGGTGAAGCCGTCAAGAATGAAGCAATACCTACCTCTATGTTATGCAAAGCAGAGTTTCCTTGGGGCTGGTGTGAGCAACTGCTTACTCCAGTTTGTGCAAACCTTTGGTAAAGTTTTATTCTGATGATGCTGAACTTAAGCTTAACCGTAAGCATTATCGCATCTAGCTCATTGCGATAATGTGATGCTAAGTGCTTCCTAACTAAAATTTTTTAGCTCAGCCAATGATGTTATGGTGTATTTGTGGCCATCAACTGTGAAGGATTTTCAACCTTGTGATGTGTTGACAAGAAGGAGAGGGTTTTCACATATTGACGCCTCGATCGCTTAGCACTGACAAAAATTTTAAATTCTAGAAAAGAAAATGTTGGTTGGTGGTATCGATCTCCTCTGACTGGACTGAGCTTTTAACCATAGTAGTAAGCCGCTCTTGTTTAACGACTCTGAGAAAATGAAGCTTGTGAAGATAAATTAAAAAACACAGCAGTTCCTCCAAATTACAGACCAAAACTTGTCTTTCAAAAGAAAATCTTTCATCTTTAATATATAAAAACTAAACCAACTTAATCAAATGAAAACAAAGAGCAAATTAAAACCTCCCTTCGTTCAATCCCTTGGACGGCAAATAATTGGACCGGCATGTCGAGACGCCAAATCAGGTATCAAATCATACCAACCCACGTTCTTCTATCTATGACCGGCCGGCAATCCGGAAAATTCCACAAAGTAACAAGGAGGCACGTGTTTGAGTGGTACGAGTCAGGCAGTCCGAAAGGGAGGAGGGGTCAAAAGGTGAGCAGGGGCCGGAGCTCGATGCTGCTCGTGCTGTCTCGGGGGAAGAGAAGAAAAGATGGGGGAGAAAAGCAACGGTAAAAGTTAGGCGTTCCCCTTCGCTTGGCCGAAAGATTGAGAACCCATCATCATCAAAACTCATGAGCTCACGAGGTGCGCACGCTTGTCCCTTGAGACCAATAATGCCTTTCTACTTTTTTTTTTTTAAATTTATTGACTGTAAATATGCAATTTCAGATAAATTTTTATCAAGTTCTGTTTTGAACTTTTAATTCTATAAATGAGCTTCCAAGGATCGGTCGGTACGTCGTTGGTTAATTTTAGATTTTTGTGGATGATATTCATTGGTATTAGTATTGTTTAAACAGTGACATGCATGACAATCGAGTTAAAATGTATACAGTAAAACCATTTAGATCTCAATATAACTCCAAATCTCATAATTAAGTAAACAGAAAAGTGCTTCGGCCTCTCATTTGGGCGGCGGAATTTCATCTTGTTCATCCAAAATGAGGTTGTTTTCGATTTTTTGTTTGTTTCAGGATGTTTCACTGACCACTTTCAAGAAGGCCCTCTTAAATTTGAAAAGAAAATGTTGCTTTTGTTTTGTTTTGTATGTCCTAACAAGGGACAAGGCAATCAAGCGAAAGTAAATCAAACGAAACTGGTCTTAAGCGTTAAGTCACATTTTCCTTTTGAAGTTGAAGGAGGTCTTGAAAAGACACTTTAAAATAAGGTTTTTAGAGTGTTAGGATGCCTAGGTTCGAAAAAAAGGATCAATTTTAATCAAACCAAATTTTGTAGATGATGGAGAAGTCATCCAAACATTTATTAGAAGATAATTCATTTTGAATTTATATTGACCTGATCATGCATTGAAAATGAACAACAAAACTAGGAGCAATTGACAATTATCAGCAAAAACCTTGGCCTGCAAGGTAAAGGAGAACTCAACAATGAAATGTTCAGTTTGTAAATTAAAAGCAACAGGATTCGCTAAAGCAAAAAAGTCCTCTTCACTCAGACTTTGAAAGTTTAAGTGGGTTTTGGGGTCTCTTTGAAGAGACTGATGGTGAGCCCCAACAGGGGAATATGTTGAAGAATGTGCTTGACTAAGTCCAATAACACTCAACAAATAGACAAAAAAAGATACAACTCTTATCATAGTAGCTTCATGTTGGTGGTGGAAGACAGTCAAAATGGCCTGCTTTCCAGCCAATGCTGCACCAAATTTCAAGGACAACCTTCCATGAAAGGACACGCCTTTCCACTCCTCCCCCACATCCACATGCTTGACAAGAACCAAAACATGATGGCTGTGTCCATTAACATATCAAACGTGGAAGGAATAATACACAGGATGTGACAGACACTCTCACATTTCTTACCTGCATTGTCATGATAAATTATCATGGCTCCCAACTGTCCTAACACAGTGGACCATATGAGTCCTTTGCACCCACAAGAGATTATGGGGTTTCATCAATCAATGGCACTCTGCCCATTCATCAGACTAATGGTAGGACCCTTGGGAAGTATGGAGACCAAGCCATTGTTAGGGGCTTAGGCCTTCAGCTCTGTCACAACACTGCTTGTTCCCACCAATGATCGACCAGAAGCAAAAAAAAGAGGCTCCCCACATGTTTGGTTGTATGCCACTTTGGGTCTATGCGCCAAGGAGTCAAATTAAGGATTTCCGTTTCGTCTAGTGGCGGAGACACGTGCGCGGCCAGGGCCATCTAGGTTCTAAACTATTAATAAGTTTGGACATTGGTCCGCCAGCCATATGGTCTGTTGAAGCTGGTTATATGCGCAGGCCTTGGAATGGGCTAGAGGGACACATGTCATATACTGGGAGCAGTGTACAGCGCACCTTGGTACACATAACCACCTCTGATGGTCTTGCCCTGACTTTTTGTCCGATTATGGATTCGTCGTGAATCTTTTGACTGCAATTTTGGCCACTAAGGAGAGAATTTGCTGCTCTTTTCTTAAGCTGTCACTCGGTGTCGCTTGGCCAAAAATTTCTAGTTCTGCCACTGATTGCGCCTTATTTTGTGTACGATCATGAACTTTTTCATTAAACTCACATTTACACATATCCTCTAAGCTTCACAATCTTCTAGTGAGTTGATTATCATGAATCTGCCTTCTGCATTGCATCTCTAAAGTGTAACTGCAGCCGGTGCCTGTTGGACCCAAGGCAATGGAAATGCTACAAGATATCCCCACATAAGCACCCAACATTAGCATCCCTTCCTTTACCTACTAATTTTCTATTCTGAGAGAAGTCTTTGGAAGTGGAAAAAATAATGACCAATGGAAAGAAAAACACCTTCATTGTTTCGTTGAATATTTTGGTAACTTAAGAAACAAATTTAATATGTGCACTTCGTCCTTCACTCAAGTATGGAAAGGAAGTAAAACAGCATCCTAGCGTTCAAGAATTCATTTTTCTATTGAGATTACATATTTTAGTTGGTGCACTAACCTACCCACCACCTCTACTGCCAAGATATTAAAAATAAATGCAAACCTATATTGCTCTTAGACATAATGTCTCATCTGATTTTTTATTAATTTTAGTGGTTGAGATAGTGGATATAGAGTCCACGGAGTTTGGTAGGAGAAAAGATTTGAAAAGCCATACTTTTGGTGATGCATTATTGGTTCTAAATTGGAACTACCAACATCAACGAAGGCAGTCATCGTATAAGTTTGTACATAAATAAAAGGTGGTTTAATAAGAACAAATGGACATCTAGGCTCACCTAGTGCACATCAAAGTCCCATATAAAGAAACCAACTTGCATGTCGCATGCATTTCCATTTGTCTTGGCCCTCTATGCTGTTTTATTTCTTGCCCTAAAAAGTCTTCTATGTTCTTGAGGATGTGTTCCCTCAGTGCTTTGCTTTTGGGAACCGTGACTATATTTTAAGCAAATTAGGATATAAAGAAAACCCCCTATTGTTTTGTCTATATATTAACCAATGACAAGAGATAAGTCTTTGTCCAAGCATTGACATTATTGACCGAATTCGTTCCAGGGATGTCTGTTTTTCCTTTTTGGCAAACAAACATAATAAAAGTTTCATATTTCCATATTAAACCTTAGGAATTAATGACTCTTGAACCTTTTTTTCAGGTTGGTTTTGTAAGTCATGCCGGCAGAATCTTATGATCCAATAGCCAACATTGAAAACTATACTATTTCTTTCTAATAGATGGAAAATTACCATTTTGGGGGGATCTATATGTCACAACTAAATACCTGAAAAATGCAAGTTTACCATTAAATTCCCCATTCTACTAATTGATATCCTTGAAGGCCACCAAGAAAATTTTATATTCTTATAGCTACTTTTTCTAAACAACACACACAAAATAAGATTAATGTCATCTTGATATTTTAAACATATATGCCAAGGCCTTTCCTAATGGCAGGATAGTGACATAACAATTTAGGTCAAAAAGGCTAGAGTGATTAGGAGGTAGTTTTATATAGGGTAGGCACCTCCCCTACATTGTGGAAGATTTGACTGTTGAAGCATCTTTTGTAACACAGATGAAATTTCAAAAGGAGGGGAAAAGGAATCCTTTTGAAAATAAGTATGCCATGCATAAGGAGATGTATATTTAAAATTGTTCCTCTTGTTTTACTGGTTGACACAATTTACAAGAATCCCTGGTTTTGGCTCAATAAAATGGATGACAAAGATCAAAATAAAATGCCAAATTTGGAATTTTTTAGAAGAATGAACAATATATAATTTCTTTTTCTTTTTCAGAAATATAATATATAACAATTCTGAACTCTCTCTCTCTCTCTCTATTGGGTTTTTAATTTCTTTCTGTTCTATATGGCCATTGTTTTTGTTGGTACATGCAGTGTTAGGAATACACATAATAGTTTACTTAAAAGATATGCAAATTAGTACATGGAGGTCGGCGAACAGTTTGATAATTATTTTAGCTAATAAGGTTGCAGTATCTTAAAAACAATTCTTTTTTCTTAGCTACAACAAGGGATATGCCCTCTATTTATTAAAAGAATGACTGAATACAACAGAATAAAAGAAGAGCAGCTAAGAAAAAAAAGAAAAAAACAGCTCAATAAGAGCAAACAATCACATGTCTAGCTATTAGCCAAAGGCAACCCAATTAAAAAAATAACACAATTAAAAAAAATAACACTTTTGCAAACAAAAAATCATTTCTAACAAGCAAACAAGGAATATGTCGGTGCAAACAAGGAGCCATTGGTAGATCTAAGCATATCATCCTTCAACCAATTTTTCCATTTTACATTATTAGATCACAACTTGATAATATCAACATCCATGAAACAACCAACAACGCAAAACCTAACGTTAATGTAGATTGCACAATCTGATCGTCACTGCCTACTTGTCTTTGTTCCATTACAACCAGACCATTATTCCACAACAGAGTACTTATAAAAATCCTTGTGCACTACCAAAGCTTAATAGCATGATTGATCTGGTCAATCCAAGTTTGTTTTAAAAGCACTTCTGAACAGACATGCCAAACCTCTCTCTAAGCATGCCCAATTGTCTTGCATTGAGTTCTATGGAAATTTTGGTTATGTAAGGGACGAAGCTTCCAAATAATAATATTAAAACATAAGGACTAGCATCTTTTCATTCTTTGCTATATAGTTTCCTCTTACTCCAGCACTAAAAAGATGGAGCAACGATCCCCCTTAAGGAATCTAGCCACACCAAATCATGATACAGAAAGGACACTAAAAAAGCAAACAATTTTTATTTTCAATAGCTCTTTTGCACAAGTTACATTTAGAAGCAAGTGCCATATCAAGATGTTGCAACCTGACTGACTGCAGTTAAAAGTCTACAAAAACTACCAATATAGGAAAACCAATTTTCTTTAGGGATACAATTAGATACTTATATTTCATTCTCCAGCATGTAAATGCCTGAATCCTTACTTTCTCTAAAATTTGGTACCTGGAAGAGACCATAACCACATTCACTTTCCATATTAATAAGTCTACCGAATGAAAATTGTGTTCGCAAACAATTAGCAATAAAATTGTCTTCCCATCGGTCCTTGTTCATATCTTTATGCCAAACAAAAGTTTCCTTAATAAAAATATTGGTCTTAGACATAATCTTGTCATACGCTTCAATTTTGACATGGTTAATTAAATATTTGTACTCTACCAAGGATTAGTATGAAATCTAGCAAGGCTTCCATCTCTCACTTGCCAACACACCCCTCCACTAAATTGTCTTAATGTTTTTATGATCTCTTACAATAAAAAAAACTCTACTCTTAATTTGCAAGTCCACAAATTGCCCTTCTGAAGATATTTAGCTCTACAAAAAAAAAAAAACCCTAAAGTTCATCACTAGTTATCACAACACAACCAAAAAACACAGATGAGATTGATTAATTTCAGTAATTTTTCTGAGGTCCAGACCACCTTCAACAACAACCAGTGACATTGCCTTTCAAGAAAGAAGATGAAGTTTATGAGGCCCCTCCACCTCTGCCTAAAGGAACTTGAGAAAAATATTTTCTAACTACATCAATAAGGCATTTAAGTGTAGTCAACCAGTATGCGAAAACAATATGAAGTACTGCTTTGATGAGACTCAATCTCTCAGCGAATGAGATCAATCTTGCTTTCCATAATCTTATTTTCTTCAACACTTACAATGTCACATCATCCTAAACTGAGATACACATGTTTTCAGGGGGCATAGGCAGCACTAAATATTTAGTAGGAAAGGCCTTTTTTGACCAGCCAACCATTCTTTCACACTATTGCATATCATGCCGCTCATATTAAAAGGGAAATAAACTGACTTAATTACCAACATCCACCTTCACACCCAATCTGTTTTCAATGTCATTTAAAATTTTTTTAAGACCCATTACATAACCACCAACACCCTTAATGAATAGCAAGATGTCATCAACTTACAAAAGTGATGAAATCCATTTCCCAACACCTTCAGTTGATGGAGTATAAAACAACAATTCATGATTGTAAACAATAACCTCCAAAGGAAAATATTCATCACAACAAGAAAGGGATATGTGGAAAGACGGCTGCCTTGGTAAAGTCCTCTTCTACTATGAGAAAATTATTTCACTTGTCTATTGCGCAGCAAAACATAAGAAGCTACCATAACAACCTTCATAATTCTTCTTACCCACACATGATAAGCTTAGAAATTTAAGGGCAACATCTAGAACTTCTCAATTGACCATATCATATGCTTTAAAATGGTGAAAGTAAACACATAAAGAAGGGGATGAACTCAATGACAAAGAATGAATAATTTTATGGGCCAATAAAGAACTCAGGTGAAAATAACTACCAACCAAAAAAGTTCACTGGCAAATAAAATTTGTTCCAATTTTTTTTTATTTGATGCACCATAATCCTTGCAATAAACTTGAAAACGTTGTTCCCTAAAGAAATGGGCTTGAAATTAGAGATGTGAGAGGAATAATCTGATATCTTAAGTAGCACGATATGTTTTTTCCTATTCTTTTAAGTAATTTCTCTTCCAAAAAAAAAATCTTTAATGACTAATTTAACATAATCACTAATGATGTCTCAATGTTGTTGAAGAAACTATTGGGAAAACTATAGACCTTGGTGTACTATCAATATTTGACTAAAAAACTATGCAATGTATTACATCATAAGCTGCAACCTTAAGCATGCCTTCCTTATCCTCTTGTGATATCAAAGGCTACTAGGCAACTCTTTCATTGAGTCAACCTTAGAAAAGAAAGCTTTAAAACGATTGAAGTCCCTTATTGCTCTATCAAGATCCACTTGAACTATTTTCAGTTATGTATGAAGAACATATAAGAGAAAATGTTTAGGTTAGGGACCGAATCCTTGTCAGTTTTTGTCATTACCCATCTTATTTCTTCATCAGTACTACATTTAATTAGATTGTTCTTCTCCTTTTGAAATAATAGAACCTGGACAATATGAGTAGGAATTTGACATGTAGTTTGATCACTTTAAGATGATATTTAAATAGTTTTTGCAATCATTCGTTATATTTTGAGGTTTTGATACATGATCAGCATGTTGAATATTATAAATTGTATTTGTACTTCTTTTTTCTTTCATTGTTCGATGGAAATAATTAGTGTCATAATCACATTGCTTTAACCATTTTACTCATGACTTAATTTTGTCTCCATAAGTTTCATCCATTATAGGAAATTCTAGAAACTCTTCCTTGGATTCTCTTTCTTTGAAGTTGACATCTATGTTTCAATTCATTGCTTCCTCTGACATGTTTTACATCTCATCTCTAAGTTTAGTAATATGTTATAAACCTTTGTCTCTCTCTTTTGATTTTGTATGAGTATGTTTAATTTTTTCAGTAGGCACCTTTCTATGTATATTTTTTTGTAACAACCTGGCCAACTCCCAGACCAAGCTCGAGCTCCTAGCTTAGTGGATCCTAACTTACCTCCTAATAGATTAGGTTGTTTGCCTAAAAGTGTTATGAATAAGTACAATCTATCTCTTATTTAGTTCTTTTATCAGCCTCCAAGATTATTCTTCATCTTATTTTTGGACTAAGCTTTTACATTCCACCCCCCTCAAAGCACACACATCCACACGTGTAAAACCTCAGGTTCAATTGTTAAGTTGACTCTGAAACTAATTGTAATAACTCAACCCACTAATAACTCAACCCACTACTACACCCAACTTGGGCTCCCAGTTTAATAGATCTCAATTGGCCTTTTGTAGCTTCTACTTCATCATGTACAAAGTTAAAAACCACGATAAATCACTTAACTAACCATTTTATAAATCCTTGAAAATTTTCTACAATCGTCAATTTGGACTAAAGTTATCAAAGTGGAGGGTCACAATCAATTCGCTTAAGGCACATACGATCATGCACATAGGACCTCATGTATAAGTGTTAAATCAGCTATAGTACCAATTGTAACAACTTGACCCACTTCTGCACTGAAGTTGGGCTTTTAATTTGGCATATCTTGACTTGCGTCATGTGGTTTCAGTTTCTCTTTCAACAAGACTAGGAACCAGGACAATCTATCTATTAGCTGCCTCTTTTATAAGTTATCTAAGATTCCTCTTAGTGTTAGATATGGAACTATACTTTTACATCTCGCACATACCTTCATCCATATTTACACCATAAGCATTGTATTACCAAAAGTTACAAAAATGAAATATAAATTTCCTAGGTTGAAATGAACTAGTTTGTGAGAAAATGAACAGAAATGGATTATGATTAGAGAGTGATCCTAGAAGAAATCTTTGTTGTGGATGCATATGAAGTTCTTTGATCCAATTTTAACTTATAAAACCAATATTCAATATTTTCATTACAATAAAAATTCAACAATTTAGAAACCTTGCAACCAAACCTTATTACCTAGATAAGCACATGCTAAAATAAACAAACTCAACCTCCATAAGATAGAAAACCGTTTCATGCAACATGAAGTTGATTCATCTTCGGGAATAATGCCACCATAGTGTGCCAAATTCATCTGCCCTTGATACAATTGAAAGTTTGCATGTCTAGCAGCAGACCAACAATTTAGCACCTTAGCTCAAGAACTATACTGTCTGCCTGGGACACAGATACCAAGAAACGAATGATGGGTTGATTTAGCTAGATCAGCCTCCAGCTTGAATTTTTATGAAGAATGTCCCTCACCAAATTGAGGTCATGAATTGGCCTGGTTTCAACGCTGCATAACTCCAACAAATCATTTGGAAGGCTGGGCATCATTGGACATTTCCCCAATCTAGCTGTGGGAGATTTTGTTAAATATTGATCTACCTTCCTTGCCACTTTTTACTGGACTTCCATTATGACAAGAAAGAGGAGTAGACAAAAAGGATCACCTCGCCTATCTCTCCGCTTCATATAAAAAAACTCCCCTATTTGTTCATTAATCATCAAACATGCGAGGCAGTATGAATGCACTTCATACCTCTATCTGCCCATCCTTCATTGAAACCCAAATGAAGAAACCAATGCCTATTAAACTAAAATCAATTCACCTTGTCATACACTTTTGTCACATTAAGATCATCCTCTTACACTATCGGTGGGTTGCACCATTTCATGCATAAGCATTACATCGTCATAGAGCTATCTCCCCGGTAGAAATATCGCTTTCTCTTTTCAATCATCTTATTATGAATGCTCCACATACAATATGATTGAATATTTGATTTTATATAAAAAAATTACCTAGGTAAATAGGTCTGAGCTGTTGAACACATCTAGCAATAAGAACAATGGTAGAACTAATTGTTTTAAAAGCAAAATTACGTGATGATAATGAAAATTTTCACTGGAACAATGTCTTAACTGCTTAGCTCAATAAAGTACCGTCCAATGAAACAGATGTGAATGATTTTTAAATACATTAAATTAATAAAGTATTCCGGCAAGATAAAAGGCTAAAGATGATCCACAAGCTAATGATAATTAATCTTTTAAAAATATTATACAGTGTATTTATAAATTACTTGTGGATTTCAAATATGAGATCCTTGACGTATATACACATGAAAACGAACTATTTATTTTTAAATAGCATTGAGAACATACAGAGGAACAAAATCTTCCAACATAAATAAAACATCTTTTGATCTAAAATGAAGTTATGGGCATTATTGCAAAAGAGCAGAAGTAAATAAAACCCTTGTCGTGGCTTTCCTTTTGCAATGTAGAAAATTTAAAAATTACCATGTGAATGTTTTCAAAGAAAAACATTGACAACCCCTTAAACCCAACCCTGATTTTTTTTTTATCAAAATCATAATTCCTCCCTTTGTAAAAATTTTCTAGCTTACACCTAGCTCCAAATATTAAACACTGCAAATAAGTTTTTTTGCCAATATAAATATGATGAAGCAACTGGAATGCAGAAGTGATCAACTTACTTTTGCAACTAAATGTTATAACAGAATTTAGACATTACTAGCACTTTTTCCTTTGATTATGTATTGGTAGTCAAAGTGTCCCACTAGAAGCTTTGGCAACGCCACTCTGATGGAGTACAATTATTCTTGATAATGATGTCTAAAATTTTGACTTGTTCATTTTTAGGGGCAATAGAAGTTCCTGATTTGACTAACTATAAAGAAAGATTACACATCAGCCAATTGTTAAGAAGCTGACAAGATTATGATCTTGAAATAATGACGTATTATATGATAAGAAGGAGAATGACATAAATGAACAAATGCATTGAATGAATGTGTCTTTGCCTCGACAAATGCTATGTATATGTCATACTGAAGTATTGGCTACCATCATTGAATCTAAAATCACCAAAGTATCTTTTGGATGGTCGTCGAAGACCAAAATTATAGAAACCAACTAAAAAGTAAGAAACAAAGACAGATGGAAGTTGGTGCCCCTTTGCAAATTGTTCTAAGAATTGTCATAAAATGATATTCTCTAGTGTTGTTATTATCAATCTTGTCATCACCCTTATCTAAGTCATGAGAAATGTGACAAGGGTGTCAACATAAAGAAAATCCACCTCCCAAGTGCATTGTCTCAGGACTCGTCCACGTCCTGTGTATGGCTAGATGGGCGTGCATGCAGCTTATCCTAAAACATGAAAATCTAAATCAGTTTGCATCCATATCCTATCCACTCGAACCTTTGAGCACAAAAAGGCCAAAAGTGAAAAGCAACAGATATATATATATATATATATATATATATATATATATATATATATATATATATATATATATATATATATATATATATATATATATATATATATATATATATAGGTAAATAGCATATCACTTAGATAAGAGACAAAAAACCAAACATATTAAAAATAAATATTAAAGTGTTTTTTTTGTAATCCAACCACATGAATATGATCTTAAAAGTGATTTGATGAGTAACATGTTTTAAGTTAATAAACTTTTATTTCAATCACGTTTTTTTTAATGATAGAGAAATTGAACAGCTCTTATTGCATCAAAATTTTGATAGCAGAAAAATCAAACTTTTTACAAAAATAACTTGAACTGAAAAATGATTTACATTGAATTACTTTTTATGAACACGTTAAGATGTTCACATTTTGTTTACGATACTTTTTAACGCAAAAGTAAAAGTTACTGTTTTTTTTTTGTTACCTTATCGGTATGTATTTACCAATTTTATATATATATATATATATATATATATATATATATATGTATGTATATATTAAAATCAGTCACCCATCTCTATAGCTAGATGGTTACTTTTTTTATTTTGTATTGTTAAAAACCATTGCAAAAAATGCATTTTATTGCTGAAAATCATGATCAAACAACTAGCTGTGGCAAATGTATATTTTGCAACTACAAAATATAAAAAATATAACTATCCAGCCACAAAAGTAGCCGGATTATATATATATATATATATATATATATATATATATATATATATATTCCATCACTCTCACTATTCTATTGCTGACCGTAGTTTACACTTTCAATTAATCTGTGTCGGTATTGCCAATCTCTATGCACGTCGCTTCGAAAACTTTGATATACTATTATGCCACAAATTTCCTTAGTAGTAGTGATGTAGTCTGTTCAGGCAACGTGTGGTTTCTGTGCATTTTGTAGTTGTGTCACGAGTCAATCTTTTTGGTCTATTTTCCACTTCTTTATGGTGTTGTTTATGAATTTTGTCTTCTTCTTCCTTTCCATGTAAATCAACAATGTGGCCGCAGTGGTCAAGCCGGCATTTATACTGGAGTTGCCACTTGCCTATACATCTTGACCTGCAAAAAATTCAACAGAAGCTCAAGTTCAGAGGTACGAATTTACTGAGGGCTTCATAGATTAAACCGTTTTCATATGAACACAGTAATTTATAAAATAAAATCACTCCCTATGAAATTGAATTTTTTTAATTGCATTTAAAACAATATACGATGCGACAAAAATTTTTGAACATAAGAAGCTTCAATCTGATATCGAAGTAAAATTAGATACACTATTTTGCCAAAAACTAACTGAATAAAAATTTAATTTCTTGCTATGGCTGGTTTTATTATGTGTATTTCACGGTTGGCTTTGTTTGGTTTCAGCCACAGACAGACCAAGGGACCTTGCTGCCCTCTGCCCCCTCCTTTCTTTCCAAATTTATGTTGAAAATATAAAAATTAGTTTGTAAAATATTTTAAAATTAGCTTCGTACCGGCTAGTTTTAAATGTTATATACTGCAATTAACTGTTTAGTAAAATGAATATGATCGAGCAACTATAAATGTAAAAGTCATCATCCGCATGATTAGTAGTTTAATATTTCTAGTCCATCAATTTGAACATTGTAAGCACTTTTCTTATTTTTCGTATTAGTTGTCAAAGTGCCTGAAAACTTAAATTTTTGGCTCTACCTGTTGTAGACCGACTATGTCTCACCTGGCCAAGCCAGTAGTATAGAATGCTGCTTGGTCAGCTTGGGCATTCATCGAGAAGCATGTGGGATCCAATCAAATGCTAAGTCAAGTAGAAAGCAATGCACTTGGAATATGCAGCACAATAAAGTGTATAAGTGCATCATGGTCATCAGTCCCTTTAAAAGTTGTAAGTTCGTTGGTAAGTTCCCTACTTGTAGCGTTTGGATGTGCACGCAGGTGTGTGTAGGTTAGGGTTAATTTTTTTGATGGACTCACAAGCTGTGTCCACAACCGCGTAGAGTCACGCAAGGGCGAACAAGTGAAAGCTCATCGTCGAGTAAGGCGCCACATTGTTTAATGATATATAGTTGACAACTAGTTTCGGTCAACCATATGTAAGCAAGTTAAATTATTCTCTTTTTTTACCTTCTTCGTTATGGACAAGTTTTCCAAGAAAAATACATTGTGACTTTTTTTATTCACATTTTATGTTCTTTATACACTTGCTTTCCAAATGATATCTGCACCCCTTTCGATGGTCTTAAGGCCGACGCCATAAGGTGTTTGTCGTGCCGCACGGACTGAAGTTGTCATCCCTTGACATTACCGCTCCAATGAACTACATATAAGTGTCGCTTTTCTAGCCACGAATGATGTCTAAAATTATTTTCTTCATTTTTAGGGTCTATTTAACAACAATAGCATTCTATTATTGTCTCATAATCCTACCTCAAAAAATGGAATAGATACATAAAACATCATAACAAGTGTTTCATGAACCTGGTCTTTTTTTTAATGGTTGCATATATTGATAGGATACTAACAATATGTTACTATTGTCAAACAACCCTTTAAGAGTTATTGGCAACATGGACACTCATTTGGTGTTCTTGCTACCAAGCGACCGTTTGCAACAATAATATTATGTTACCAACTCTTGAATCTATCTAAAAAATGAAACAGATTCATAAGACATACAAAGAAAATTCATGAGATAGTGACAATGTGTTACTGTTACCGAACGACCCCTTAGAGGCTGTTTGGCAACCATAATGTTTTGTTACTAACTTATGAATGCACCTCAAAAATGAAGTGAAGCAGATTAAGAAGACATGTGGCAAAGATTCATGGGATAATAATAATGTGTTATTGTTACCAAACAACCCTGAATACTTCTTTTGCTTTTTGTCAACAAATATTTTATCTCAGCCACTTGAAAAGAAACTAAAAAGATGATTTTGAAATAATGAGATCTGCTTAAGATGCAAAAATAACAACATAAATAAATGAATAAATAATAAAACTACGTGTGTGACTTGACAGTGTTAGGTACGTGTCATGTTAAAAGTGTTGGATACCATCATACATGGATCTAGAGTATTCCCCCAATTATATTTTCTAAACGATAGGGAGCAACTTAATTAGAAAAGATCAAAGAACTTACAATCCACATATGTTGGTGTGGCTCTTAATTTGTAAATTGTTCTAGACTAATCCCTCTCAGAAGTGCATTGCCTGAACATACTGTTAGAATGTACAGCCTAATCCATACTTGATAGTCTTCCCTAATTTCTATGAATCCAACTTTGCGGTAAGCTGTTTCGGGGTTGTAGTGGGGCAGCGCACCCTTGCCCGGGAGGCTGGGGGTTTGAGGGCGAAGGCGATTTTTAATGTAAGGGCAGACTTTTTTCTTTTTTTTTTTTTTTTAATATCATGTTATAATTTTCTCTATGTGGCTGCTATACATGTAGGAGAATATTGTCTCCGAACCATGTAAATCTTTGTATGTTTTTTTTTTTGTTGCTCTTCTTGTGTTTTCTATTTTTTTGGTGCGTTAAGAGAGTGTGAAAGAGGTTTGTTCCTAACACATGCATTACCTGTTATACTGCCCAACATTTGTGTCAAAGCATCCCTTTCTCTGAGTTTGTCTGTAGCTGCATATGGCTTGGTGGGCAGGAGGGCACCCCACCCTAACTCAGGTTGCATCTTGATTCAAAGCTCAAGAACCAAAAGGAACAAGATAGAGGAGGAAAAAAAATCAAATTCTCACTACAAAAAGAGAAAAAAAGGTTCTGCTGATGTAGTGCCTGATGCGAAAGCACCAGTCAGTGAAGTTCTAGTGTCTAATCCAGCTCCTAATTAATGTAGATTTTAGTTTTTGTTTGTTCTTCACAATAATCTGGTGAGAAAATTCTCTAAAAAGTTTATGAAGCACAAAGATAAAAAGAAAAAGGTTTTCCTACATTCACGGCGGCATTGAGTCTCTACTATTTTGAACAAGAGCTGTCACACTAGGCGTTGGCCCTAGAATGAAACACTTGGACTAGGGATGTCAAGGGATCAAATATATCCTTAATCATACCTTCTTTTTAAGATATTTTATATATTCGAATTCGAATTAAAATAAAGAAAAATCATTTTCAAATCTGAACCCAAAATCTAATTTTAAAATCTGAATATGATCTGAATTCGATTTTTATATTTATATCCGAATTTTGAAGTGGATTTTGATGCAATAGCATTAGATACAGGATAGTTGTCTAAAAATGAATTTGATCTGAATCTAATCGGGTATTTATGTATATCCAAATCCGACCGATTAGATATCATTTATTAAATTCGAATCCAATCTGATTTCTTAATCGGATATTAATTTTTTTTTTCTTGTCCGATCTTTTCGGATTGGTTCGGTCGGGCATCCCTAGTTGGGACAATACCACAAAAGCGGAATTTTAGTGTCTGTGAAAAATAAGACTAGATCAGGCTTAACATTACAACAATTTCTGTTCATGCATGGAACGTACGGTTTTGATGCTTGTTATTTTAAAGTTTTTCTATCGCCCAAGTTTTCCACGATTTTGCCATAAAATTATTTGTGAATCTTATTATAATCCTTCTTCCCATGTATATCACATCACAGGAGGGAAGGCTTGTTGTTTTGGCCTAGCGTTTCCACTTTCCTACCCTGACCTGCCAAAATTAAATAAGAAGGTCAGCTACTAGCACATGGACCATCCATCCCTAGCTCCTTAATTAATTCTGAACATGTCCCTCTTACTTCATTCAAGCAAAATGCTCCAAAGATACATTAAAATAAATATCAATAATTTTGAAATGTACCATATTGATAAGATATTCATGTCAAATAAAAAACTTAAGGAGCGTCCTTGAACTATTAATAATTTTTTATGTATATTTACCATGTCTTTTATAAATTTATTGGGAAATTCACATTTAAGACCTTTTACATGTAATTAAATGCAATCGGATATGGTGATTACGACAGAGGAGAAGAAAAGTCAAAATTTTTTTATGAGAAAGTTTAATTAAAGTTTTTAAATTTTGACAAAAGCCGAATAATAAGAAAATATTAACTACCATAATTATTTTTAATTGATTGTGTGTGTGTTGGAAAGTGTAATGTGTCGTGAAAATATTAACTGCCATCATTATTTTTTTAATAATAAGAAAATATTCGACACTCAAATTACTAAAATGCCACTTAGGGATGTGAGAAACTAGGACCATATAAATTGGTCATTTCCTTGTTAATTGTTCTAAAAAGATTTCGTCTTTTGTCATAAAATGAAACAAATGTCATCCGTTTTATGTGTGTGATGAGGTTATTTTCATTACGGACAACATCCTTCTAACTAATCTCTAAATGGTGGCAATTCAAATAGAATCCAACTAATAATTCGATAATTTTCTTACTTGTTGCTGCGTAGACATTGCCAGTTTTTGTGATAGACCATTGCAATTTTGAAAGCACGGGACTCCAACAAAGTTCAACTCTTGCCGATTCGTAAGAATGATTTCTTTCATCTGTTCATGTGTGCATGCTATTGTTAGTCAAATCTAGAATTAAGTTCTTCCGCATAATTTCTTTATTAGTGTATATGTCTTCCATCCACCCAAGGTAGAACTAAAGAATTCTGGCTAAAGAGCAGTATAAAATTTTTAACTTTTAAGAGGCAACAATATGTAAATGAGAAAAAATGCTCATAGATATGAATATAAAAATATGAAAAAAATATGAAGGGCTATGAGAAAAAATGCTCATAGATATGAATATAAAAATATGAAAAAAATATGAAGGGCTTTTTAGGTCAGTGTGAGCAATTATCCACACGTAGCCCACACAACCAATTTCCCCTACAGATTTTTCAATCAGGACAGCTGCAAAGACTGAACTCTAAGTCTAGAAACAAGTGTTATCCTTAAGTCTCTAATAGTCAACTTACTAAAGGAGACTAGATAGACTGAGTAGCGTGCACACTTCTGTGCATGCAAGAAATTAATATGCACTCAAAAACTAAAAGGGGAGGCGGAGACATTTTAGATTTTTTTATAAAAGTATGTATATTTTAGTCTTTTAATATTATTAAATTTTCTTTTTCCTTTTTGGTTACTTTAATAAAAGTATTGTAGTCATTACTACATGCACAAGGGTGTGCACCTAACCAGCTTCTGTTTGTGCTCCAAATACTTTCCACCAAATGCTTCCGTTGCAGTGATCTTCCTCAAAATTTCAGCACTCCTATTAATTCTAAGTTTGATGGCAAAAACAAATAAATAAGCTATTCATGCCAAAACCGATATGATAAATCACCCTCTTTTTTAGCAAGTCAATGGATGTCCATCCCAAGATTGGAAGATGGTATAGTGGATCTTTCAAAGGTTTCTAGAGCCCTTCCTTGTGTTCGTTTTTTTGGGTTTTTACAAAACATGCTTTGAAACTTTTTACAGTCAAGAGGTAAAGCGCATTGAGACATGACAGTGACCATTGCAAGACCCAAACCTAAATCCTTAAAGGAGTTGGATCACCTTGCCGCCCAATACGCTACCACTCTTCGAGGTTACATGCAATCTTCTACTCTCAAATTAGAGGAAAATCACATAGGAATTTTTCTTAGCTCTTGAATTTTGGGGTCCACAATCATGCTTATATGCTTATGAGGGTTCAAATAATGGTTTGGACTATCGTAAACCGGATACGGATCCTCTTCAATTTCTTTATAGATTTGATCTGAGACCCAAACTTACCATATCACTTCAAATTGGGCCTACAGTCGCCGCTAATGTAGGATGATCAACATATACAGGCCCACTAAATAGATTTCTAACAAGGCTTCTCCATAAAATAACAAGAGATGATAACGACCAGGAAAAGTTGGGAAGAAGCAGGGAGCAAAATCGGGTCCCCAAAAAGCTTGGTAATGGGCAGAACAGAACAACCATGGGAAGTAAAAGACATCTTGAGAAACTTTCACACACGCACGCAACCCTTTCATAAGAATGAGAGGGACACAGGATCCTATGTTATCTCTGTCCCCTCTAACCTAACTTGTGTTTGGTTTGGTGGTTATCAAGGTGCCTTCGTTTAGGGTCACCCAGCCAAAGCATAGTCTGCAAAAGCAGGTGCATTGAAAAAGAAACAGAAAAGAATGGAGAAAAAGAACAAGGGGAAGGGGGGGACACCCCCAAAGGATCTCCTGCTATAAAGTGGAGGCCTGGGCTTTACCAAAAGACTGCAGAGGCTGAAGACATTGTTAGAAAAAGAGGGTGTTGGTAGGTACTGTGGAGAAATGGCTGGAGGGGTCTGGTTTGTACTCTCAGCTCCTTTTTTGGTACTGGTTTTCATCCTCAGTGCCACTCCTCTCTTCAGTAAAAAGCTGAGAAACACTCCCCTTGGAAGCATGGGGTGGCCTTTTCTGGGTGAGACTCTCAGTTTCCTGAGGCCCCACAACTCCATCACCATTGGGAGTTTCCTGGAAGACCACTGCAGTAGGTGAAGCTTCCCTCTGACCCAATTCTCCGCCATGATCTCTTTCTCTGCAAATGCAACGTCTTCTCTTAGTTGGGCAGACTACACCTCTGTTTCAGACATGCAGCTCTCCATATCTTTCCTCTGTTTCCTGTCCTCTGAATTTCCATTCCCGAGTTTTCAACATGGTTTTGATTCTTGTTCGTTTTCTTTTTCGATTTATGAACTGGAAGGAAGACCCGAAAGCCGGCCAGTCTTTGCCTGCCAGAATCATGGCCGCCGTCCCAACTTCATATTACAGACCTTTTCTCTTTGAATCACAGAAAAAGTTTTCCTGTGATTGGTTTTTCCTCAACTTTTTCTTGTTGAATTTGCTTGACAGGTACGGGAAAATTTTCAAGTCCCATCTGTTTGGCTGTCCCACCATAGTTTCCTGCGACCAGGAGCTGAATTCCTTCATACTGCAAAACGAGGAGAGGCTGTTCCAGTGCAGCTACCCGAAGCCCATTCATGGCGTCCTTGGAAGGCTCTCCATGCTTGTGGTTGTTGGGGACACTCACAAAAGATTGAGAAGCTTAGCACTCAATTTGGTTCACACTTGGAAGTCCAAGCCCGATTACCTACAGGACATAGAAGAGCATGCAATTTCTCTCATGGAGACATGGAGGGGAAGAGATGAGATTGTGTTCTGCCATGAGGCCAGAAAGGTAATGTTGTTCTTCCAGAGTAACTCCTTGGCTTTTCTCTGATCTAGTTTTCAGCAACTTCTTCTTTCTGAACTTGTTTCGTTTTGAATTGTGCATTCAGTTTACCTTCAATGTTATAGTGAAGCAAATTCTTAGTTTGAAACCAGATGAGCCGCAGACTGCAATGATCTTGGAAGACTTCCTCACCTTCATGAGAGGGCTGGTGTCTTTCCCTCTCTACATTCCAGGAACACCCTATGCCAAAGCTGTAAAGGTAATCTAAAAGGCTTTGATTCCCCTCCCCTTTTTCTTTCCATATTTTAAATTTGCTAATATTTTCAAAAAAAAAAGTTGAAAATAACAGTTATTGAGAGAAAGCAGCTCAAATTTTCAGTTATTACAGTCAGCGACCTGCTTTAATATCATAGTCACCCGCACCTACCAAATCATCTCCTGCTTCTCTATTGGTCACTTTGGCACTTGTATATTGGTGGGTTCATAAAGAAAATGAAGATCGCATCTTTAGCGGTCATGCATAGAGTTGATAATGTAAAAGACAAATAAATAAAAAGTTGAACCCATCTTTATTGAAGCAGACATAGGATGAGTTATGCACAAAAGGGCAACTTTAAGAAGGGTGTTTTGCACCTTGTGCACTTTTACTGTAACGGTGGAATGGTTTAATATACATGACATACTTATATGTTAATTGAGTTTTTTCACTCTTACAAATAAAAGACCATAAAAAACAACTTGCTTTGAACGAACTCCAAGTGGTTCACTGTTTCTTACATATGGTCAGACCTAGACCAAGTTAAATTTACACTCTAGTCATAGAACTAAAAACGAAAGGGGGAAGAAGGACTAAATGTCTAGAAATGGCCAGTAACATACACACAGAAAACACAGTTGAATGTACGTAGAAAATACAACTTTGGTATGTTCTTCTTATAATAGCATATATGTTTAAGTGTCTTTTGGTATCTCTCTTTCTCTCCATTTGTTGGGAAGCGCAAGATAAGATTTTTTCTTGTAATAGAAACAAACAGTCACGAGAGGAGATAAAATTCAATAAATGGTTCCTTCATAACATTTTCTACAAAAAGCTTGCCAACTTTCACATATTGGTGCTTTGCCTTTCGTATATTTTCAAATGGTTCACATTCAGCTGGTCGGATACTGTCCTTACTAGATTGGGCTCAATCCGATTCTATGTAATCAGATCTGGATTTGCTTACTAGACCCAACTATACAAATTTGATATCAAATCTGTAATCGAATATCTGATCCATTTACAAAGGTAATTGCAGGCCAGGTCTAGAATTTCCTGCAACGTCAAACAAATAGTGGAAGGAAGGAGAGAAGGGTCAAAGGGCAACAGTACTGGAGACTTTCTTGACATACTTATCTCGAACAGCAGCCTCTGTGATGAAGAAAGAGTGAGCCTTGTCCTTGATCTCTTGCTTGGTGGGTACGAGACGACCTCCATGCTGATGGCCATGGCTGCCTACTTTCTTGGGCACTCACCATCTGCTCTTGAGCAGCTGAAGGTAAGGTTGAAACGGCCCTGTCTATATCGACTCTCACAGCGAAATGGACTCCACCCTCCATGAATTTTTCTTTCCTTTTATGTTTTTTTCAACAGGCAGAGCATCTCGCTATAAGAAGCAAAAAGCAAGAAGGGGAGAACCTCAATTGGGAGGACTACAAGCAGATGGAATTCACCCAAAATGTATACAAATATTGCTCCCTCATCTTTTGTCTGTCTTTCCACTTTTCCCTCTGTGTGTGTGTGTGTGTGTGCACGTGCGCGAGAGAGAGAGAGAGTCCCTAAGACCCAACCACCTTCGCCTCAATGACAGCAACCCTGTCACAATACCACCAAGATAATACGCTCATGGCCTTCGAAGATCAGGAGTTCAACGTAAGATTTTCATATATTCATCTGTAATTGTGCAGGTAATTAACGAGTGTTTAAGATGCGGAAACATAGTGAAATTTGTGCATCGAAAGGCCCTAAAAGATGTCATGTTCAAAGGTAGCTGTCGTTACACCCACCCTCATCCATCTCTGACCAATCATGATTTTTTCATCAACTTGCACTAAAATTCCCTATTCTTATTCATCATCCCTTTCTATCCGTTCTTTCTGCAGAGTATTTAATTCCATCCGGTTGGAAAGTGCTTCCAGTCTTCAGTGCTGTACACCTAGATTCATCTCTCCACCAGAGCCCACAAGAATTTTGGCCATGGAGATGGGAGGTAATAGTTTACGTCTTTTGCTCTCTCTACCACAAACACACACATGCGTTCCGCACCCATACACGTACTGGCATCTCTACCCATACCTGCACCCACACCCATACTCATATGCTCGTGTACCATAGTTCATGTGGATTAATCATGTGTGTATATTATATATATATATATATATATATATATATTGAATGGCGATAGTAGATTTTAAGAGTCATCCATCGATCTCCTGGGGTTATTCTATCCAACATGATGAATGGTTAAGAGAAAAACAATAAACAAAGATAATGCGTATTTTCATCATCTAATATTAATTTACACTTTTTTCTTCTTGCTTTTTTTCTAGACCATCGACTTCAAATGGATGGCACTATTACATGGTTGGGTAACTTCAGATGGATGGCCCTAATAACCAGATCACACAGGTTGATTTCACTTACTAATCTATACCAGATTGCAAAAATTTGAAAATACTATTGGAAAAAAAATAAATGGAATTTGCAAAGAAAAATACAGTAACCAGCAGGTTGTAGGAAAAATGGGTAATGTTAGGTCACACCGACGCACACATATATGCATACAAAGCATATATGAACTTTAAAATTAAAGAAGGGTCAAGAATTCACTATTCTTGAGTTTAATTTAACTGTAACCATGTGAGGTACGTAGCTCACTTCGGGTGCAGTTGGGTCCCCACAAAGCACGTCGATATGTGTCGGCATCGATGAGCCCCACAACTTGAATCAAACACTGGTGTTCAATAGGGAAGACTATAGAAGGCATTCCTTTGGTGCAACGCAATTGCATTCTAAGCACTTGATGTGAAAAGTGGGATTTTAACTTGTTGGTGGTCACATAAACGCTGTATCTATAGATTGATTCCTCCGTAATTTCTTGGAGGCATTGCCCAAGGAATTTGTTTATCATTTGGAACAGCTATGGCCTATGCCTTACTGCGATTTGCCATGTTCAAACTTGACATGGAAAAATATCTGCCACTTTAACTTTCATAATTGTTTTACTAATATACATATATATATATATAAAGACACACACACATATAAAGTGGAGGACTAATGTTTAAAAATTTGTCACTATAAAGTCACTATATTGACATTAGCAACAAAATTTTTTAATTTTACCCATCTGGCCCCTATTCAGCATCCTTCAGCATTGTGTGCGCACAAACATGCATGCACTCACACACACACACAAGCACAGAAAGAAAGAAAGAGGCCGGTAGGTGCTAGTAGACACTTAGATGCTGCACAGATAAAAGAAAAAAAAAAAAACAATCCTAGCCATTGAACCTTCTCAGATCTGCAGTGGAAAAAAAGGAGCTACTATTAATTTACATCTTTTTTTTCATTGTTTCTCTCAACCATGGATCTAGAAAAGCTTATGAGCTGAGATTGTTCCTCATCTGTCTGGTGTCTAAGTGTCTAACACACACGACACACACACAATATATATATATATAAGAGTTTATGTGATAATTTGGGATAAGAGATTGATCCAAAGTGATGACATGGTGCAGGGTCATACCTCAAGTAAGAAGTTTGCCCCCTTTGGTGGGGGCCAAGACTATGCCCAGGAGCGGAATTAGCTAGAATAGAAACTGCTTTTTTCCTTCACCACCTTGTTCTTAGGTTCCGGTAAATTTCTTTATCCTATTCATATTATCGTGTGTGTGTGTGTGCGCGCGCGCGTCAGACTTTTATCGAAAGAATAACTATGCGTCTATGCCTGCTCTCCTTTTTATATGCATCGCATGTCTGTCAATGATAGAGAAAGAGGAACGCAGCCATTTATTATAATCATGTTTTGCAGAAATCAGGTGGCTGTAACTGAAAATTTTCATATGTGCCAAATATGTGCATTCGGTACATGGCAAAATTTATCTGTTGAACAGTAAGAGCTCATGATCCAAATTATCCCCCTTAATTAAGGTAGAACCCGTGTACAATATACATCCGATTAGGCCCTTATAAATAACATATGGGAAATGAAAATGCCGAATTGAATTTTGGTTTGTCTTTGACTGCTTACAAATAGTTAAAAGTGCCCACATGCCTTCTCAAGTAATTGGATTTTTCTTGAATGTCAATTGATTTTGCTTGGATGTTACACAGCAGCGGGTTTAGAATCAGACAATTCTGATTAAGGGGCACTAGTTATAAAATTTTAAATGGTACCATTATATAAATGAGAACATTTTCTTAAAAAATATCAATATAAAAATAAGTTTTTTCTTTGTGGGTCTGTATGAGAAATTACCCACACAGTGAGCTTCGTTTTTCCAAGTCAAATGGATAGAGATTATTTGAAATATGATTGACAATTTGTCTTGGTTCAAAACCACAAAAGAGGACGCTTTACACCAAAAATGCTAGTTATGTGCTTTCCAAGTGTGATTGGTTTAATTACGTTTCAATCGTGTGCTCGATCCAGTCATGAGAGGAAGAGAAAGAAAGAGAAGCTAAGTGTCTGTACATCAATGGCAGGTGGAGAACAGAGAAGACAGACTGCCCAATGGCATATCCTTACGTGGAGTTTCAAAGAGGTCTGCCCATGAAGCTTCAACCTCTCTCGTGATGGGTTTTGGGTTTTGGCCGGACTCAAGGCGGAAACACTCCGTCCAAATTATCCCACTGATTCAGAGAAATATGACGGCGGTGGCTTTTTTTCTTTTCCTTGTTTTGTTTTGTTGGTTGGGGCAATTTATATCTCTCTTATATGAGCTGTAACTACTGAAATCAACCGTCCTATTGTACATGTATGAAAAATGTGATAGAGTATGCCTATTGCCTTCAGTTTTGGGGGAAAAATTTACGGGAAAATGGAAAATCAGCTGCCCAAATGGCCAAAGCTAGTTTCTAGAGTATATTAATCAAAGCCATACATATAAATAACTTTGTACCATATGCAAGTATATTTTAATAATGTTTGAAAACTATATATTTTATTATCATAAATTTGACACACTGGGTGGTTTACTTTGGAACACTTGGTGGCTCCATTTAAGGTTTCTTAATCCATATATATGCCTACAGGGAAGCCATCAATAGGGAGATCATGCAGGAGGTGCAAAACGAGAGATTGGAAGACGGAAGCTTCTCTTTCAAGAGGGAAGAGTTGCCCTTATTAATATACCGATTTATAGCAAGACTTGCATGATTTGCTTGGTTTTGAAAGTACAGACTTTCTCCATCTATGTGGGTAGTATTATGTAAGGGTAAGTACCTAAAAATAAGAGAGCTTTTGGACTTGAAATAATAAGGGTAGCACATCAAGGGCTGGAAAAGCATATTATGGGGTTGGGACGAAGCTAGTCACCTTATAAAATGACAAGTAGAGGATTGCGAATCCTGTAAAACATGGTCTGAAGAATGGGTTTGGGCCTTCTTCAAAATCTGATTAATGTTGAAATATGATGAATGGACCGGACCGTTCATGTTGCTATTTTTGTGAATTAGGTTCTTTTGTTAGAATTTAGTGTAAACAAAATGAAGACACTATCTCTTCTGCTAGTACAAGTATGTAATTCAACCTTTTTTGGGGAGAATAGAAGGTAAACTTGTGAAGAAAATAAAGAAATCTTAACTTTATTAAAGGAAGATGTATATAATGGAATTAGAGTGAGAAAAAATGTAGAAATTGATAAAAAAACTTATTTGGAGAAATGATGTAGTCCCAAGACCAAGAGCAAACTGGTGTACCATTTTTTCCTTTCGAGGGAAGGCTTTTTACTTTCAACAAAGTGCATAAATGGGTAGCCCGTCTAGTCAATTGCTATCCCATGTGCAGAAGAGCTATGGAGTTGTGTGCTTTTATAAATTGTCTAATAGTTGTTTCTTGAGGAAGCTTGTTAGATGAATCTTCAATTTGGAAGTATGTCCTCCTTTTCGTATGAGGTAAGCGATAAGTTAGTGGTGGAAGCTTAAGATGTTGCCGAAATGGATAAGAAGACAATTATGACTTGTGTTTCCGCTTGTAGTTTGCAAGTGTGCATATTTATTAAATGTCTCTTCATAATGGGGAAAGATCAAAAGGGTGACACTCCATGCAATGAAATTAATTAGGCTATGATGTGCTGATTTGGGAGGGATGATAAAGAAGAAATCTTCTTATGGCTTAAGCATGGTGCCAGACCTAACTTCCAGCCATCATGTAGGAGTTGGGATATTATGGTCTAATCAATATGTATCTACAAGGGTAATATTATTAAAAATTGTGTATATCATCAGTAAAAGAAACAAAGGCTAAAAAATCTTTAGGAATTATATTTTTTCCTTGCTTTGAAGAAAAGTGGGTGTGGCTGTACCTCAAAAAGGCCACAGCTCCCCTACCCTTCCCTGAAAGAGCGTGACATAGCTGGTTGGACTGATTGGTGAAACCTTGCTTTGAAGAAATGGATGGTGTGGCTATTTACAAAGTTTTTTCATATAAATTCGTAGCTTCATGGGTTCTACTATGGTTGCAGCAGGTGATTTCAGGTTGCAAATCACATGGAAATTGACTAGTAAACAACATATAAGAACAACTAAAGGCGGATAGGGATTGCCATGCAACCCTTCTAGCCATGTGCAAAACCAGGATTTTTTTTCAGAGGCGGGCCAAATGGTCAATCGAACTTATCTGAGTTGGATCAAACTAAATCCGAATCTAAAAAATACATTACCCAACCAAAATTTTTTCAATTTTTGTAATGTATTTTTTTTTTTCCAATTAGTTGGGTGGGACCACTCTCCCTCCACCCCTGTTGAATTTTAGAACACAACCTTGCAAAAGAGGTTATCGTTTTTTCTAAGCACGAACTGCCTCCTTGCACAATGGTTGATAAAATAATCTCGTGAAGGCTGAGGATGATATTCTGTTTACCTACAGTTTTATGTGCATGTTTGGTTCCATAGAGAAATGAAACCCTAACCCAAGTTCATTTCACATTCCAATAGCAAGATAGAAAGCAAAAAAACAAAAACAATGATGGCCAAAAGTAACACCACAAGAGGCTGTTCGGCAACATAACATATTGTTACTGTCTTAAGAATCTACAATCATGAAACACTTGTTACAGCATTTTATGAATCTGCCTCGTCTTTTGAAGCAGATTCACGTGATAATAAAAGAGTATTACTATTACCAAACAGCCTCCAATGAAACTAAGGAACCAAAACAAAGGAGGCAATTTTATAGTTGAAGTAACAAGAGAAAAGGGAAAGATTTGCAAACAAACACAAATAACAACTCTAAATTTTTGGAATCCCATTTACCCCAATGTTTTAAAGCTTGATACGTCAACTCATTGTCTTAGTTGACTCAGCTGGACCTGGACTTGGCCCCCTATTGGGTTAACCTAGTAGCAGGACTCTTTCTTGCTTAAACTTGGCTTGACTTGGCCATGAGTCAGCCCGACTTCGTTCACTCATTGGCTCTGTTGGAACTTGGTTTGACTTGATTTGAAACTTGTTTGACTCGATGCAATTTGGTGGTAAACTTTGCATTTTGTAATCAACATGACTGGTTATAGTTGCTTCTTACTACATTTCAGATGTAAATCTTCTACCATATTTTGATACAAACATATTGAATGATTGCCCCTTTAGTAAATTTACATATGATCACAGACGACGAGTGAAAGTTGATTAGGATTGACTTTAAATGTGGTTAAATATATTCATTTCAAGTTGAGCATTGTGCTCTTTACTTCTGGACTTTTAGTTTTAGATAATATTATAAATGCATGTTGAGTCTATTAACTATTGGATAGCTGTAAATATTGAACAGCAATTTTAATGCGAGAAAAGATACCTCTTTATTTTGAATTATAATTTATCCTATTTTAGAATATATGTAAAAGGCACTTTGGTGCAGTCACGTGTCCTCTAGCATTTTCTGTCAAACACCATATATGCGGTCATTTGTGAATTAATTTGTTAACCACGTGGTGGTTCTTATTTCTCAAAAGTTGAGCAGTGTTTTATAAATAGTTAAATGCTGACCAGTAACTTGTAATTTTTTCTTTCATTTGAAGGGAATCTTGGTGCCTGTCCTCGACATAGTTTAAGGCGAATAAGAATGTCGATGTATTATTATTTTTAATGTTTAGAACAACGACGTTCTTGGCAAGAACTCAGCTAAGACTGGTTCGTGTCTGGAGCACTTGCCCTGTTAAGGTCCTTTAAACGTGTCAACAGATCTTTACGACACGTTTGAGAGAAGGGAGATCAAGATGGCGGTGAAGGCTCGATGAAGGTTAGGTTCTTCCGGATATTTGGTGTTTTGATTCATAAAATAAAAAAAACTTCATGGTGGGAGAATCTGGAACAAATAAAAACAAAAGCGAGAAAAAAGCAAAGTTGGGAGGAACTAGAAAGCATGGAATCAATGGTGTGAGTGTATATATGGTGCCGTTGTTTGGATGCCGATTCGGAGGTCCCTTGCTTTGTCTGGCCGCTCTCTCCCTTTCTCTTCGCACTTCTTGTCGCTGTTCTTCTTTTTCACCACCACCATCCTCTTGGTTCTGCAGAAGACCGGGATCCTCGTTCCTTCCTTCATCGTCGAGGTTGGTTCCTGGCTTCCGATTCTTCACGAGAATGGAGGTATTCCGTCGCTCTGTTAATCGCTTTATTCGTTTCACCCGTCGAGTAAGTCCCTGTTGGATATTTGGTTGGTCGCTTTATTTTGATCCGTTCTTTGCCCTTCTTCTTCTGTCCTCCTCCTTTCGATCATTATACCAACATAAGGAATCGATATTTCCTTTATTACTGTGGTTTACTGGATTTCGTGAATTAATGGAGTGTGCAGGAGGAATTTATGTGTCCGATGATTGGTTAGAAGAGGATTTGTAGGTGAACGGTTGTCTGGTTACTTGATGGTGGTCTTGGGACTCCCCACGAAGAGATGCTAGAGAGAGAGAGAGAGAGAGCGAGAGAGGTCGGACCGTAAGGAACTGAGTACTCGATTGATTATCGGCAGTTACTTTTGGCGACCAACACGCCCCGCTTATGCTGTTGATACAGTTGCTAGGACCAATTACGCGAAATTTACCATAGGAAGAATGAAATGAATGTTGAGAACGAATTAGATTGCTTTGTTGATTTGGCTGTGGTCGTCGTCCGAACTATTTCCATCTCTGTGTTATCATGCGGTATTGCTGGCGACAGAGTGAACTTCGTTCTCTTTCTGTTTTTTCTTTTTGTTCTTCGCTATTAATATAAATTGGTTTCTTCTATGTTGCTTCTACACTAAGTACGCAATTGATCTTTTGATTTCTGGCGTGTTAATGATGTGCTGTTTTACTGCCTCTTGTGTTGTACAACAGGATGTAAAGCTCAATGTCGTTGGTTTTGGTAGGCTAAGGGGATCATTCAAAATTATATTACTGTATCGCATAAAACTTTCTTTTTTCGTCGGCAAGAAATGCCTATGCTGCAATTATCGTGACCGGATACCTTAGTCTGATCTTCTTATGGCCCTGTATTACATGCAAAGGGATCATTTAGTGCGTTATTGAAGCTTATATAAGGATGTGCTCACCGGGACGCCTTTGGTGATGGAAATGTAGAATTGTTTTGTCGGTATGAGAAAGAACTTGGTACTCTAAAGTTATGGCATGTAACCTTGGGAGGAACATTGAGCTTGTAACCCCTCTTTTTGTTGTTGGACACCAGGGAAATTGTTAAATAATTTATGTTTGGAGCCTAGCTCCATTCACTGCAGATGGAGCAATTTGATTGTTGACCAAAGCAATGAAATTAAAACTGTTTTTAATTTGCTAATGTATTGGAGTCTCCCCATGTGAGCATGCTTGTTATTTGGCTTGTTTTATTGCAGACTGATTTTGAATAGGTTACATAATATTTGCCAGAGGGCTATCAGAACCTGGCATTGGTGCTCTCAAGATTTTTTATGATTTAAGCAGCAAGAATCAAGTAGGAAGCAGCACGGAGAACTATTTCTGAAGTTATACATTTGATAACATGAGATACTAATAAAGCCACATACCTATTAAAAATAACATTTTGAAGAATTTAAGGATCAAGGCCAATGTCGTAGAAATTGGGCTCATCTGTGAGGTCTGAGATTCTTGATGGGTCATGTTTCCTGATTCCTAGATTCTTACTTACTGTAAAATTGGAATAGAAATTGGGCTCATCTGTGAGGTCTGAGATTCTTGATGGGTCATGTTTCCTGATTCCTAGATTCTTACTTACTGTAAAATTGGAAACATAGTTGAACTTATGCATGTGTATGTCTATGTATGTGTACAAGCTCTTACATGAGCTTCCTTCTTTTTTTCTGTTTTCTTTGCTCATATGTAATAGCCGTTCCTGCTAGAAACATGTGTTTGTGCATGGATGATGGTGTGCTGTGGTATTATGTGTGATCGATCTCCCATTTTCAGCGACTTGATAGCAGTCGCTTGAAATGTGGAGATTTTTTGTGATTTCAACCTTCTGTATAACAGTATAAATTATATTTATTCCTGACATTAACTTCTTATCTCCTCAGCATCTTTGGACTAGTGGTGGTGTCGACAAGAACAAGTTACTGGTACACAATTTGCAAAAATATGGTGTAATTAAGTCGAAGAAGGTAGCTGAAGTCATGGAGGCTATTGACAGGGGATTGTTCGTACCTCCAGGAAATGATCCTTATTTTGACAGTCCTATGCCGATAGGTTACAATGCAACTATTTCTGCCCCCCATATGCATGCAACATGTCTCGAATTGTTGCAGGAGCATTTGCAGCCTGGAATGCATGCTTTAGATGTTGGTTCAGGTAAGTTTTTCCTTTTTTTCTTTTTTATTTCAATGTCATTTTTCTGTTTATTATGGTATCTCATTTCATTCTTTTCAACAGGAACTGGCTACCTGACTGCATGTTTTGCTATGATGGTGGGACCAGAAGGCCGTGCTGTGGGCGTGGAACACATCCCAGAGCTAAGGGATAGTTCTATTGACAACATCAAGAGAAGTGCTGCTGCATCTTTGCTCGAACAAGGCTCTCTCTCTGTGCATGTTGGAGGTTATCATCCATTCTGTTGCCTCTTGACCAGCTTAACTTAATGTTCTTCAGTTAATGTCAGTTTTGATTCTTATGTCCTTTGGTCTATTCAACAATTTTTTGGCATGGTTGTGCTTTAGACGGTCGACAGGGGTGGCAACAATTTGCTCCTTACAATGCCATTCATGTGGGGGCAGCAGCTTCTGAAATCCCGCCTTCACTCATCGAGCAGTTGAAGCCTGGGGGAAGAATGGTGATTCCTGTTGGAAATTTCTTCCAGGATTTGCAAGTCGTTGATAAGCAGCTTGATGGTTCTGTCAATGTCCGAAGTGAGACGTCGGTACGCTACGTCCCGCTTACCAGCCGTGCCGCGCAGCTGCGGGGTTCTTAAATGCTTATACTTGCGTAGAAGGTTCTTAAAGGAATTGGTCTTTCTATGATACTGTGCTGTAAATACGTTATGCCTGTATACTTTTGTAGCTAAAAGAATCTTGAGATTTGGAAGTAAAGACTGGATATTTGGCTGGGTTGCCTTCTCTTTTTTTTTCGCTTATTTGTTCATAATCTTCTTCCTCTGTGTGTTTTTAGTTCAATTTCGATGTTTGCCTGGTGGAATGCAGTACGTAAACACCGCTGTCATTGATAATGTTGATGTAGCTAAGAAATGTCGCCGACATTTGTTAGTAGTACCGCTGACATAGTTGTGCCGATGTAGTTAAATGGGTCGTAATTCTTCCACTCCCGTGGAATCGAGAAGCCATTCTTTGGTGGATACCTAGCCTTTGTGGTCTACCACTGTAAAACTTGTTCATGATGCCGCCCCTATGCCAAATGTCCTGTGCAAAAACATTAGCAGCTATAGTAATGGCTCACAAAACACTAGCATCTTTTTACTTCCTCAAACAAATCCCGATACCAAGTGATGTTTAGAGCATAGGGCACGGGATCCTGCCGCCATTTTCATGGAGTGTAAGTTTCACAGCTGCTCCTAGGAGGAAGAAATACACCCAAGAAGTTCTAGAGCTGCAACCCACAGGATTCTGACCCGACTCCCCTTTAAAGCTCCTGTGCTTAAAACCCATTTTCTCACCCCGCCCTCACTTGCACAACTTCAGGTCAACTATCTGCTGCATTTACGAAGTTGAATATTGCCAATATAACCTCCTAGGAGAATGAGCAGATAAGCATTGTTAAGCACGTACGGCTTTAGTTGGCCCCGTCGCATAAGAGAGCATCTTGATGGCAAACAGTTGGGAAGTTTTCAGCTTGGTGATATCTCTTTGTCGCTGCACCTAGCTTCCTGGAGCTCATCCGGGCTGCTTGGCTCGAAGAAAAAAGGTACTTATACCGAAGAAAGAGTTGGACCAATAGTAAATCCTGCAGAATTGAACAGCGCCTGCCAAAAGATCTGGATCTAATAGAACCATGATGATTCAACAATAATTCACAAGGATAAACCTCAAAATACATTGGCAAGTAAGAGTTGTTATTAAGATCTGTTATTAATGAGCATGGTTCAAATCCCTTTTTGCATAACGGATTCAGCAGGGCTTCTCTGACATAAAACGAGCTAGTACAAACCCAAACTGCAAGAAGTTGGAAGCCGCCGACTTCTTACAGTCATGACAAGTATTGGTGTCGAGGCAGGGCTTGTTTAGCCATCCTTTGTCAGCCAACTTCTTACGGAACCATGGAGAAATAAAATTCACAAGGAAAATAGAAACAGACAGCCATTTCTCACAGCGATGTTCAACCTTGTATTCTCTTTGCACTTTTCATGTTAAAACTCACAACTACCTAAGCAGTTCAACAAGGACCGGGCCCTCTTCTCAGCAGCCATTTATCGGACCTAAGCAGTTCAAACGATTTTTACCAGCTGATCCTTTCAGACGTGCAAACATGCGACTTCCAGAGAGTTGTGCAGGTTTGGCGTGCAAGTCTATGCTGATCTTCCACCACCAAACCTAAGACGCAGGTTGTCCAATGTTCGAGCAACCAGCAAAAGCCTTGGGTCATCTGCAGGTATCTCCCTTTCCTGATGAAAGGAACCCATTACATGTCAGTTCCACAAGAGGTGAGCAGATTAGCATGCCTGGAGGTTGAAAGGGATCTAAAACTACCAGGTCATGTGTCACAATATTGTAGAACAAAAAGAGCAATGATACCTTCAGCCCTTTATAGTAAGCCTCCACGGTAGGCAGAGTAACGTTGATCCTGCGGCTCTGCATCAGATCCCATATGTAATTGGCAGTGGTATATCCTCCTGTCTGCAGGCAGTTATTGAACAGATTACATTGTCATGACAACTGCATGAAATGAGATGAAGGTACTAAACGCGTCCATCTCACCCACCCTTTCTCCTGCTGCAGCCAAAAGAAGATCATTCCCCATCTTTGCATTCAAAAAGAATCCTCTTGCACTCATCTTCATCTGCAGAGTGTGACAACCTTTTGAAGAACTTGAAATCATATTTCAACTAATTAAGAAACTTCACAAACATCATAAACCAAGATACCAATGTCTCTTGAGCTATTTCCATTCCTCGAGGAGTATGTCCAACCATTGCTCCCTCTACCAGTGCCTACAACCCAACATAGTGTTATTGGTATAAGAACTAAAAATTCACAAGCCAGAAAATGCATACCAAACCATAAAACAATCATCATTTATTTAAATAAACCTTAAGATAAAGCATAACCAAATATAAGAAGCTAGCACGACTCAAAAGGCATCAATAGTGGGGTAACATGGAATATCTGGATATGCTGTCAGACAATATAAAGAGAGGGTTTTTGGCAGGCAGCTCCAAAAGAGCTTGTGATGCCAGCTCATTAAAAATTCTACATGAAAATAAAGGTCGTCACATTCTCTGAAGGAAATTTCAAGCCCAGGAAATTTCAACGAAAAACGTATAGCAGTTTAAAGATGTAGACATGCAGTATTCTGTTCGATCATATGATAATTGTCTGAGGCTCTGAGCCCTCTATTCAAAATAAGTCACATGGACTCACCAGAGTGTTGTATCTGAGTCAACTCATCTCAGCTGCAGGACCGCAGGTTTACATTGGGTGCGACAGAAGCCAAAATCAAACAAGTCTGGTGCAGTCAACCGCATATGAATACTTTCACCCAGTTTTAGATGCGCACCAGACTCGAGTCGACAAGTCCACCACAGTCAACCGCGGCACCATATTTTTCATCCAGAAATTACACTAAGTCATTTTTTACCAAGTCCATTGGGGTGAAAATTTATCTCTCTCTCTCTCTCTCTCTCTCATTTTCAAATTAGTATTTGATAATTTGGTTTCTATGAGCAATATCATTTATTTGTTGTTTTAGATTGTGTAGAAACATGCAATGGGAGAAGAAAACGAAGACAAAACACAAAGGAGACCAGCAGCGGCAAAAACGACAGTGGCGGCGGAAACGACAGCGGCGGCGGAAACACCAGCAGCGGCGGAATCACACGATCACAGAACAAATTCCACACGTGCTGGCTCTGATACCATGTAGAAACACGCAATGGGAGAAGAAAACGAAGACAAAACACAAGATATACGTGGAAAACCTCAGGAAGAGGTGAAAAACCACGAAGAAGCTCTAACCTAGGGGCAAAACCGCAACCCTAGGAGAGAGAAGATTATTTCCACTTAATCAACTAATTTATAATAAGTGGAGATTATAAGAGAGAGAGGTACAGAGCCCCGCCTAGGGTACCGAGCCAGCCTCGGTATTCGTGCCCATGGGACCGGGTCCATATCTGGACCCGGTTCCCTATTACAAGATATTCAAACAGATTGCTTTGTGTTTAATTATCTTTGTATTTAGTTACTATTTGCTAAGTGGTTGCTTATCAAATTACTCTACATGTGTGTGTGTGTGTGTGTGTGTGTGTGTGTGTGTGTGTGTGTGTGTGTGTGTGTGACTGAGTTAAACCAGACTGACTAGAACCAAAAATCAGCTGACCAACTGAAACTCAGAATCAGATGACTTGACAGCCTCGTTAACCCATGTTGGACAAGCCTTGTCAGCTTCCTGGTTTTGCTATTTTTTTGGCCAGGTCGGCAACTGAGTGACCAGATTGACTTGGCTGACAGCCTGACTCGCTGAGATTGTAAACTCCTAAGACAACAATTGAGAACACTGACGCACACACAAAATTCATGTAAAACTCCTCACCAATACATTATGACTTCTGAAAGTTCTAAGAAACAAGAAAGTAAACACAACCAAATGACACACGAAAACATGTTCCAATCTGAACATGAACTGGACCCATTTTAATAACTCCAATTTAAAATGTTCTTTAGTTGTCATAATTGTTAAACTTTACAACTAAAAAAAGACCCTTACCACATATAGCTCTATCATAGGTGGCCTTCCAGCGCTGAAGTAGTCCTCAAAAACTTTAACACCTCGTTCAAGGTCTCCACAATGAAGATAGCACCTGCTTGAAGTTATAACCAATGTGAATGATAAAACCATTGACTTACAAAATATGATAGGATTCAATCAAAAGAAACCTTAAGAACATCATGAGGACATTGATGAACAAGACTAAAAAAATCATAAAAGAAAGCCATATCAATGAATAGAATGCTATGCTTCATATATTGAAAAAGGAACGATGTATAGGATAAATCATGAATCACTATTCAAAACAACGTGATCAGTTGGTACTACATCATCCAATCACAAGATTACTTCTCCCACTTTGGCCATTATCGCAAATAACCCAGGAGATGATCGGCAATCAAGTCGGTGGCATACAATTAAAAAACAGCTTCTTTTTACCAACATCAGTAAGCCTTTTCACGACATGAACCAGAAACTGCCTATGTAGGAATGGACTCAGCCAACTCTGACTGAATCCATTACAATCCTTCTGTGGTTAATTAAATTAAATTACTTTAATAATGAAACACTAAATAAAAAACCAAACTGGGTCAAAATGAGACCCTTTTCAGTCTTCATCCTCCTGACTGTGTCTTTCCATCAGCATCTCAGGCAATTGGCTGCACCCATAAATGCATCCCTGATAGGAATAACTAAGCAATGAACCAGAAAGACAAGTTAAATTTTACTTACTAAAAAATGTTCAAAAAAAGGGGGAAACCACATAATTTCCCGTTGTAAATCATGCAGTAACAGAAAAACCTCCATGTCTTCTCTCCTGCCTTTCATTTTTCTAGACTGTTTTTAACTTTTAAGTTACAGTAAGGATATCGAAATCTAATACTTTTCTACATGACCACAAGATCAACTTTATTTTCAGGTAAGCAGAGCATTTCCTCGTCAGATTCAATTCTTCACTCTCATTTTCACCAGTATGCTGGACTGCAAATGGATAATCATACATTGACCTGATGTCTATTGACACCTTTGACTAAGCTTTTGAAATACGATGTGTGGTACATTGACCTGATGTCTATTCACACCTTTGACTTAGCTTCTGAAATGCATTAGCATTAAGGCTTCAACAGAAGACCTAGGAAAAGCTCTAGATCACACAATCTAAGCCGGTCACTGCCATTGCCTTGCAACTTGAAAAACAGCAACCAATCTGCATTATAAAGTATAAAATAATTGTCTATGAGAACTTTGACCTGATAAGAGAAGTTGGTATAGCCACTCCATTAATTTATCATTGATCAGCTTTCTTTCTATATCAGCTCCAAAGTCTCGACCACCAGGCATGACAAAGAAATTAGCCTTTGAAATCCCTTTTTTGAGTTGTATATCTAAAAGTCAAGGTCATTACAATGTGAGATACCTTCATTTTGCTATTGAGGTTCAGCTTAACATAATCCTTATCCTACAAAACTTTCACCCACTCCCTCCACAATGGAGAACCATTCCAATTCACCTACTACTGCAACTGCTAAGGCAACCGCTTCAGGACTATTTTTTCCATCATTAGTTTGGGTTACCATCTTAAGGTTACACTGCAAAAACCCTCTGGACATATCCTCAAGATATATACATATATATATAAGTATGTAAGTATGTATGCATGTATGTATGCATACACACACAGACACCACAAACATAATGATGCTCTGGCTGAAACTACTCCATTGTCAAACCTACTAGGTTCAGATATAAAAGTTGTCACCAGTATTAACCACAATATAGCAAAAGTTAGAACTTATTTGACCTACACATCCACTTCCCTCTAATCTTTTGTTTTCTCTAACATTGGAACCAAATTTTCGATATTTCAATCTTTTCATATGTTGAATGAAAGCATTGCATTAGCAATAGTATCAAACTATTGCATTCTTCTCCAAAGAGTAAAGGCTTGCTGGTTCCCCAAGGTCGAAAAATATGAGTTCAATGAAATGTTTCATTGAAGTCTTGGCTGTGATTTTCAATCAACCTATCTGTCTCATTTAAGGGTTTAAGAATGTGAATCTATTTACCTATCTCCTTGCAAACCTTTTAATATAAATGGTTCACCAGTAGCATAATGCTGCTTCATTCATGTATTAACAGAAGAGAAAAGGTTTAGTAAAGCATGCATGCAAGGCCTTCAGGACACCTAACAACTATGTCTTAAGAAAAAGAGGTTCATGATTTACAATCTCAACAACCCTGAGTCAAGGCAGAGTTGACAGTACAAACATGAAAAAATTGTGGAAACAGTTGTGCAAGTCCCTAAAACAATCTTATATCATACGTGCTAGGATAAATTGACAGGCAATCACATGAGAATATAGAATCACCTCATTGTTTGTATTACAATAAAAACATCAGGGGAATAGTTGTCCTGCTTCAGCACATCCAAAAGTGTCTCCATTGTCTGACAAATGAAAACACAGAGCTACATAAAATTCTAAAATCAAAAGAAATAAGTAATTTAAAAATTGTCAGCATATATTCCATATCTGAAATCATAACTCACAATGTTTTGGCAGGTAACCATCAGATACTTAAAATCTGTGTAAATTATCTTTTTACAGTTCTGACATTCACTAGCAGTACTACATAAAATTACAAACCTAATCATCAAACATGAGCATTTTCTAGACATTGATAAGCTTCACATTCCATGTCACAAGAATTGGAAGGCACAAACACATTTACTGAGTGCAATATGGTGTGAATATTCCTGACCAAGATTCCATACTCCGCTATTGTGGTCATGCTACATCATGAAGGCTCCTACAATAGCTTCCTCAGAAGTTGCCTGATTACAGACGGGTTGCTGCTCGTGCAGCCTACAGCTGCATATAGCTAACATTGTGAAAGATGTAAGCAAATCCATGCTCAATCCTAAAGGTACAACTTAGCTCCACTACATTCTCCTATGTGTCAGAGAGCATAGTTTGGGATTAGCTTCCATGAGAAAGGAAGATCCATCACAATAACTGGTTTATTCTAATCCTGTAATTGTATCCACTTGTACTCTCCAATCTCAGTCTCTAACTGGAACCAGTCAAGACATTTCAGTTAAAGTTGAGGTGCTATTTCCTGTACTATAGGAGGAACTTTTCTTTTACTAAATCCATTATTATCCAGAACATGATACCACACCTGACATTATCACTTGGTATTCTTGTTTGGATAAATGGTAAACCATAATAAGATCTGACTTCAAGTACTCTTACTTTTGAAAAATCACAAAAGCACCTTCATGAGTAAAAGACACTTTGAACCTCTCTCGGAAACAATTGGACTATAATATGGATATTTGCATGTTGTATTATCCTGTCAGCCCAAGCACATGCAAATTACCATCACATGTTGAAGCTATTTCACGGATATACATGTCCTCCCAACTGGAAGTGGTTCAAAAACTCATCAAAGGCCTTATTTCAGATCTTTTATTGCAGCCAACCCAGTACAATAAATTTAAAAGAAGATAGCAACAACCCTGTGTAACAGAGAGGTTTCTATCTTTTCACTAACAAAAAAGAAAAAGAATCTTTATCATGTATAACTCATATATATGTTCATACACACAAAACCACAGAATTTAAAGAAGCAATTGCAAGTCAAGCTTATATTGATGAACCATAGTTGAAAAGTCATTTATTAAATTCTAACTGAACGAAAATACTCAGTTTAGAAAAGAAAAGCAGATATCAGGTCCACAAGGTTCTCTTTGTTTGAACAAAATTTTGCAAAACCCACTACAAAGAACAGTGCAGAACATAAAGAGGTTATTTATGTATAAGTGTATGCCTCTGTGCCTTGTTTTACCAGTGAATACAAATATTCGTTATAAATACCAGATAAGCATAACATACATGAGTCTACAATCAGTACCTCTACACTCCGGAGCTCAACACAAGCATGAAGAGCTACATGATACACGGTTAATTGTCTGTTTAAGAACCCGTGCCTATGAACATATTCTGAAGTTGGAATATTATAAAGCTCTTCCTCAGACACACCCATCATCACATTTTCAGCAATATCACCTGATGCCTCAACAGAGGACCATCCCTTGGATTGCTTCACAAGCTCAACTATCTTTTCAATGAGAAGAATTAGTCGTTTACAAAACAAGCCAAGGATTAGCTGCTTAAATGAGGTTACTAGTAACTGCTAACCTTCTTAGTTGTCTCCTCAGTCACAGGTGTCTTATTTTTATATGCAGCTATTAGGCCAGCATAACAAAATTTATTCAATCCCAAGCCAGCAGCAGTCATATCACGGACAATTGGATATCTATTAAAAAAGAAACATGCAAGTGATAAAGCATCCACATGATTCACACATCAAAGCAAAGAAAAGGAGAAACACAGAAAGATAAACAGTTACCTCAGATCTTATTAAACTTGTTAGCTCATAGAGTGGAGAAAAGGATACATCAATTTGTCCTTAGAATGCAGATGGTAAAAAAATATCAGCATCACCTACATCTCCTATATCACCATTATGAAGCCAGGCATTCTTTGGAACATTGCCCAAAAAATCATCATAATATCTACACACAATCCCAAGATATTCTCGACGATCCTTTATAAACAACTCCAAGATATTCCCAAGTTTGTCAAAAATCCCTTTTCATGTTTTCAAATATATAATATCTCTATTATTTTCATCTTTTAAAAAGCTTGTTCGATTGTTTCAATTTTTGCAAGAAGATACCGGAAGACCTATTATTATGATGATAACTCTTTTACTATCTCTTTTAGCTTTTAAATGCTTTCACATATTTTTAAGCTTTTCCCAAGAAAAACCACACCTTGGAAACACCTCCTGAAAAAAACATCCCAGAAATTGCCAAGAACTATATTACTTACTATTAAAAGTTAAAATGAAATAGGAACAGTGTGGGATCCATTTGATTGTATTATGTTATTTTAAGCAGTAAGTACATTAAAACCAGATACACTTATACCTTGCTAAAACAGGAAAGACAACCTCCAAGTGTCCAGATTCATTCGCTATATGCTACTAGAGATATTATGGAGAAGTGCTTTGCAAAGAAAGGGACAGGTCCAAAGATGTATGTATCAAACCATCTTTAACTGTTTGAGTCTTTGAGATGAGGATGAGTGGTTCCATCCTTTACACCGTTTCACTTCTCCCTCGCATACTTTTCCCATGTTATATATGCCCTATAAAATTGATGGAATGCATAACTACGTGTGTACAATATGTGCACATCATATATATATATATATATATATATACCAAAGGCTCGCCTAGGCCTCCAGGCTTGGCTGGTCACCTAGGCTACCAGTTCCTAGGTGACCTGCCACTTGAAAACGCCTAAAACATCACCTAAGATGCGTAGGCTAGCTTAGGAGCTCAGCTGCTTAAGCTTTTCTTCTTGGACGACCTAAATTTTGCCCTTCGGTTCCTTCCTATTCTTCTTTTTCTCTTTTTTTGAGGCAAATTTTCTCACTTTTCTTCCTGTTTTTGTGCAGTCTTGTACTTTTTCACTGTTTCACATTATTTGCTTTAAAAGGATACAAATGAACATATGTGTATGCATGCATGTATGTATATGTACCTATAGTTACAGTTACAGTTCATATATCATTATGCTTTGAATATTTGTATGTCATTTAGGTTCTAAACTATCATCTTTGTTAATAATTTTTTTTCTTTTTTTCTTTTTCTTTTTTGTTCACTAGAATCACAACAGAAGACAACTTCACATGAAACACACTTATTATATTGAAGATTTATCATTTATACTCCCTTTTTTAATAGATTAGAAATTTTAGGTTGTGTTTTGGAATTTCGTCTTTGAAATAAGTAGAGATCTAGTAGTTGGCATTTAGGAAATGGTAAGATTTTGCATGCTCTATAACATTTAAAATTAAGATTTACTTGAAATCCTTTTTTTTTTCTTTTCTGTTGCATAACTCGTAAACCTTAATTGTTCAACTTTACCAAATTTGATCTTTCAATCTTTGGGTCATAATTATAACATGTTATAAGGTGTCCAATGTGTCTGTGTTATCATGCATTTTAGTTTTTTACTGTTATATGTTGATAGTTACAGGTTTTCTATTGACAAATTCAGCTTCAATTTTGTTGTTAACTTCAACAATTAATATTGCAGTTTACTGGTTTCCTTTTCTTGAGAGGAAACTGCTTAATGGACCTAGTCCTAGTCCTACCCAGTCCTGCCTACTGGGCTTATCTAGCTGCCTAGTTTGTTGCTAACACACACACGTGCGCGTGCACACACATATGTCATATATATGACTTGATGTGACTGTATATTTTTTTGTTTAAATAGTTTTTATACGAGTGGTATGTGTTTATGTGACTAGACCCAAGCTCCATGCCCTACACATTGCCCAGGTACGGTTAAACACTTTTAACAACACACACACACATACACATATTTGATGAATTTAATATAAAGATTGTTCACTCTAAACTTTCGCATTATTAACATTTAATTAGATATTAAACATTTTTCTAATTTTATATTTAAATACTGACTGAACCAAATATACATACAAAAAGAAATATGTATTTGGAATTGTTTAATTAATCATGGAATCATGACAGAATAACTAATAGGAAAACTCGAGGTGCAAATCATAATTTATTCTCCAACATCTTGAAATTATTCAGATAGTATCATAATGTGTGAGCATAGTGCACACCCACATGCACTAGCTAAAAGTAAAAAGACGATGCGATTTTAAAAAATCACAGAGAGAGAGATTACACTCGATCAACACGACCAGTTGCTGCGCAGGCATTCAAAAGACAAATGTATGTCTGCCCAGTTGGTTTCACTCCACTTCCTTTCATTTCTTCCAAGAGCTTCAGAATAAAAAGAGGTAAATGCATAAATTTTTCTGTTGCAAGAATATGAACACAAATATGATGCTGGAACCATAATATTGCTTCAAATTTGAAAACTTAGCTGCAACAGTACCAGTACTGTGACATCTAGTGAACAACAGGCGTGAGAAGTGGAGTTCAGATAAAATGAAACCAATTATTTCTAATATCTCCTAGCATATTTATGAGGATCCACTGAGGCAAAAACAAATTTGGAAACATCAAATGTAGTATAGATCAAGGCTAGTCAGTTGTTCCCAACCTGAACTGCAGCATTAGAATTCTTGCACTTTCCACATGTTGACATAAGGAAGTTATATAAAGGAACCTGCACTAGAAACAATAGGGTCACAAAGAAGCAAATTTTGTGCAAGAAAGGTGGCAGCACTATCAAAAGCTCAATCCATGTTATGAAGAAACAAATCTGTGTCATGTAGAGCTTCCTAGACATGAATTTCCCTTCTATGACTTTCTGATCTAATCATTGTGTGCACAAAAGTAGTCTCAGTTGTTGCCCCAGCAGCCTTTAACAGGGATTTTACTTCAAAAGATACTTGCATAAAACACAATCATATAGGCAAAATGACTTTTCCTATAAACAAGTTAATCATGCTAAGGACAAGAGTTGTCAACTTGTCTCCCATTACCTGACCCAAACTGCATGCGCACATGTGTGTGTGTGCATGTATGCGTGCATGTGCACATGTGTGTGCATGCGCACTTGCAAAACAAGGGTAAAAGTTGTTCTAAAAACAGGATAGCTTCAAACCGACTTTGTACTGCTTAGAAAAAGTTGCCACTACTAGGTCTCTCCTTGGTGCTGTCAGGTGGTCGCATCCTCATCATAATTTCCAGTTTTCCACAAAGGATCAATTTAGAAGTTAGCTGCTTTATCTAACTTCCAACACATGAGCCTTTCCTTCCCCATAACGGTTTCCTTTTTCAGGATTGACTCTTTAGCAAGGTTACTGGAAACACAGGATAGGAACGCGCGACACCTCTTTATATAGATGTTATAGTACTCATACTCACTCTTCGGTATACATCATATATTATACGTGAGGTCTGTAACAGCGAGAAATTGTCAATATCTAACTGCAATTTTCCTAATGAACATTACAGTCCTTACGTCAAGAACCAATCCCATGGCCCTCATCTCGTCTCTGAAGTAGAATGAATCTTGAAGACGACTCCCCTTCATCGCCCCAACGATCAGTGAGTGAAAAGTATCCCTGCTAGGCTGCACCCCGTCTAACATCATGTCGTCATACACATCCCGTAACAGGTAGTGCCTGCACAACCATGAACACAATGCGGAAACCATATCAAAATAACACCGACTCCCCAACAGCCAAAAGGCATCCGCAGTTGTAATTCTCACAAAATTTCAAGCCCATACCTTCTCTGACCAATAAGAGAACCCAAAACAGTGTTGTATTCCGACACATTGTTCGCATAGTTCCTCTTTGCATATTCCTCACTGTTAGGAGCTGAACTATAAGGGGCAGCAATGCAACGAAGCCCCAGCAAACCACGAACCCCGGACACCGATTGCTTAGCGTGCAGTGAAACCAGACGCCGGACTGCAAATTCAACAAGGTTAAAGAAGTGCCCAAGTAGTCAATTTTAGTCTCAATCGGTGTCCTTGACAACCTACTCATCATTCAACATTAAGAAAGCCCCAAAACATGAATAACTATACAGCCATTCCAAAACAGACAGACGCACTAAGCTTTTGATTCAATCATCAAACACCTTACAATACCAATAAATCGAGACTGCAAGAACAATATCAAATGCATATGGGTGTGTGTGTGTGTGTGTGTGTGTGTGTGTGAGAGAGAGAGAGAGAGAGATCTTGCCGGAGGATTGCATGAGACTCGTGATGGGCATCTTATTGAGGGAGGTGGACAGAGCAAAGCAAAGAGAAGGTTGGGCTTCTGCAAGCAGCCGGCGCCTTCACTCGTTCAACTCAGGGGCGGGTTCGTCGAGTCCATGTAAGGGGAGAGAGAGAGAGAGTGGCTAGCTTTGGGGAATGCAGCAAAACCCTCAACATAGAGTCATTGAGAGGTTTATGGCCGGAGACAAGAGGGTATTCGAATTATTTCCTTCCAATAAAGCACGTCAGTTCGGTTTCAGCGTGTTAACGAAGGTTCGGGCGACTCCGGTGGGACGGGCAAATATCTGTTCCCACGTTACGCATGAACAAGAAATAAATCAGACCCATGAAATCGTTAAGGTTGTAGTTGAGTCGAGCTCTTGATCAGCTCAACTCGGAGCTATGGTCAGCTCAAGTTTGACTCAATAGATTTACCAACTCCTTATTTGATTTGATCTCTTTTCTTAAATTGTATAGAAAAAAGATAACATAAATTAGATGAGTTTATTCGAGTTTAATCAGATCCAACTTATGTAACTCAAACTCAATTTATTTATAAACTTGAGCTTTCAGTTAAGCTCAAGCTCAACTTGTTTACAAACAAGTGGAGTATCAGTCAAGCTTCACTGAGCGAGTAGGAGTTGGCTCGACTAGTTTGAGTCAAGTTTAACGTCATGCATAGATTCTCATGTGATCAAAACCATAATTTGTCATGTGCATATATATATGTCTCATTTGTTAAGAGACGTCTTCGTATTTTGCAATCGATGAATTAGTTGATGGTCTAGCATTGCACCAGAGAGATGTGCAATTACTTTCTAAGGAAAGATAGCTAGTAGTTGTAAGAATGTGTCATTCACAACTAGATTATCAAAACCACTTGAGAAGAAAATGGACAAAAACAAAGACACATGGTAAAATATGTGCCTTAGTTAATTACTTGCAAAATAAATCAAGCAATGACTCTAGTTTCTATAATATGTCACAATCAGATAAATATGAATGTGCCCATGCACATATATTTTGTGGGCAGGTTTGATCTCAAGAGTGGACTAAGAATGCTTCATTGATGTGCTTGTTTTTGTAAGCAAACGTGAACATCAATAGTCATTAGTAGCATTCACCTAGTTCGTAAGGCTTAAACCATTATTATGACAAGATCATGGAACTCTTTGATTGTAATGTCACTTTGTATATAAACCAACCATTCAAAATCTTACTCATTCTTTATGCAACAAAAAATGTGAAAATATTGATATGAGCTATAGATATGTCTACCCAACTACACATATGGCTTAGGAAAGATGTTATCTAGGCCATTTATCTTAGCACAAAAATAGATATGCAAGAAACACATATGGGAGTTATTTTCATTCCTATGTGTGTTCTACACCCGAAACGCATGTTGAAAACTCGCTTGCTACAACCAATTTTACGTTAACTAATACGGCTATTTCTAAGTGAATAAATTCTTGGTATACGATTTGTTATATTGCATTTATCATCTCATAAATATGAGTGAAGATGTACAGATATATCCATGTCATGTGAAAAAAAACATACTTTAGTTCAATGCTAATGGTTTGTGCTATTATTAGATTGGGATTTTGGTGTCGCATTCTTTTTCTTCAGGCATCAAAAAATTAGCTTCTTAGTGACATTAGTGACATCAACCATAGTTAGCAAACCTAGGATTCAGATTGGTAGATGACCGGGTCAGCGAGTTGACTCATCGACTCATGAGTTGATTCGTTGACCTGGTCGAGTTTTAAAACAATCTGAACCCTGCAAGTCAGGGCCGAATCAGGGATGAACCGGACCAACCTTTGACTTGTGGGTAGGTTTTCTAGCGATCGGGTGATTCTGAGCCAACTCGACAAGTCAACCAACTATGGAATCAACTAAGGACAAAACAGAAAAAACTGGAGTATCGGATTCACTTGTCGAGGATCCATAGATTTGGCACCCTTCTATGATAGTGCAACACCATCCGATTACCAGGCCAGGCCCCAACTGAAGCCTGCCAAAATCTTTTGAATCCGATTTCATGTTGAAACTTTGAAGAACTAAATTTATATTTGTGAAAACAAAAATTTTCAAGTATAGTATAGTTGGTCGAGTTAGAGGACACACAAATGGTCCTTCTTTCCATTTTAGTAGATGCTATTCTTCCATATTGCAAAAAAAAGTGAGAGTGGTGTCAATTATTAACCACTCGCTCACCTTGAAAATAATGGATAGAGTGAGGATTATTAAAAATTATAAATTATGGAATAAAAAAACCCAACCTATGCGACAGATTTCCCTTTCTCTCCGACTTATTATTGTGTTCATCGGCAAAAAAAAAAAACCACAAAATCATTTAAACAGTTAATTGTATATGCTCATCAACCGCTAATTCATGTTGCAATTATCTTTGACCTCATCCTTTTCCAACGCGTCCATATCTCCACCGCCCACTCTGCCAGGCAGAGAGAAAGAAAGAGAGGGAGAGAGAGGAGTGAAGCCTGGTACTGGTAGTTTCCAAATGCTAAGCCTCCTCCTCTCTCGGACCGCCGGCGCGGCCACCCTCCTCCCTTCTCTTCACTCCAACAAGATGAATGAGAGCCCCAGAGCACGGAAGGCTGCCGCCATCGTCAGCCGCGCCGGGGAGGTGCGGCGCCAGGTTCTCTCGGCGGACGGCCGGACGAAGCTCAACCCTCGCCCGGACAAGGAGTTCTACGACTACCCTCGGCTCGTGAAGCACGTGGACGACGGGTTCATAGAGTCGTTGACGGAGACGTACAGGGAGAGGGTGGAAGGAGAGGGAGCGGAGGTGCTGGACCTGATGAGCTCGTGGGTCAGCCACCTTCCAGCAGAGATCCGGTATCGGAGGGTGGTCGGCCACGGCCTCAACGCCGGAGAGCTTGCCAGGAACCCCAGGCTCGACCGCTTCTTCGTCCAGGACCTCAACGTCGACCACCGCCTCCCCCTCGGCAGCGCCACCTTCGACGCCGTCCTGTGCGCCGTCAGCGTCCAATACCTTCAACAGCCCGAGCAGGTTCGCTTTCCTTTGAAAAGAGACCATGTGAATCCTGGTTGACTCTCTGAATCCAGCTCACACGATAACCATGTGAATTCAGGTTTTATGAGAGTGCTGGGCACCGGGCCGGCCGGGCTCGATGCAAAGTTGGGCTCCGGCCAGCTTCGGGCCTGTGCCCACAGACTGGGCCTGACTAGACTCGATCTGATTTTAATAAAAATATTGAAAATATATAAGCTTAATGTATAATAAAATGTATAAAAATGTAATAAAAATATTATACATACACGGTTTCTTAAACTTTGGTAGAAATAGGAGGAGCATGCAAGAACTTGAGTCTGAAACGAATATTTTATTTGTTCATTCTTTGGGGTTGGGTGAACTGGCAGGTATTTGCAGAAGTTTTTAGAGTTCTTAAACCAGGAGGTGTGTTCATAGTGAGCTTCAGTAACAGGATGTTCTATGATAAAGCAATCAGTGCATGGCGGGATACGAGTGATTACGGTCGGATTCAGTTGGTTGTGCAATACTTCCAATGTGTATCCGGTTTTACAGAGCCAGAGGTGCTGAGAGGCATGCCCAGGAAGCAGGACGACCTTTCTCCCTTAACTTGGATTAAGAGGTTGATCGGCAAACTCAATTCCGACCCCTTTTATGCTGTAATTTCTTACAAGAATGTCCGGCCGATTAAGGATTGAGCTTGATTCACCCCATCATGTGGAGATCTCGTCTTTTACTTTCCGATTTTACAAGGGTAAGTTGCTTTCAGTGAGTACATTTTGTATCAAACAGCTCAATACATGCGTCCACTAAATACAGTAGAATACTTAGCTATTTGTGTATTCTTCACAAAAAATAGCGACAGACAAACAAGAATTGGATTGAGGTACCAATAGACAGTAATTCTCGTGCCACATCACTGCTGAGTGTGTTCCACCTCGTGCTTAGAAAAAATCTGTAAATAATCTCTTGGAAGAATCGAGTAGAGATAATCTCATGAGTTAAAAAAGCTCCTTTAAGTATTCTCGGTTGACCTCAATATGTGATGGAAATATGTCTTAAGCTTCTCCCTTTTTGACTCCCCAGAGAAAGTTTAAATGTCAATAGCCCATCCACAGTGTCATAATCAAAATCCACTTCCTCGGCGTCCACAAGGCAGTGCTTAGGTTTCATGTTGGAATAAGCACCAAAACAGCCGCACCCACGTGCTGTGATCTTTATGACTTGTTCAAAAGGATCATTTGTATTGCTCAGTTCTTCAATTGCACCTCCAGAGTTATACATGTCGGTTAGTCCAAGTGGTGCAAACTGGATATGGTGACAGAATTCCTGAAAACAGAATTATATTTTGTTTCAGGTGGAACGATGTTGCTGGATATCAGTTGGAGGAGCAATATAAGTTAATGTAAAGAATGATGAAAATCTTACCTTGATTGGAGATATTGTAAATATTTCAAATTCCAGGGTTCTTAAGGAGATGCCAATCTTTCCTGAGCTTGGTAGTTTAGAAAGTTTACCTGAAGAATATACGCAAAAAAATTTGTCAAGCAAAAATGCTCCAAAGAAGATGCAGGAAGAAAAATTCTAAATTGGACCGCTACAATCTACATTACCTGAATTGAAAGCAAAGACAGCACAATGTCCTGTCCAACTTTCGCCAGCAAGTTCTTCAAGGTATTCAATATTTTTAGGACTCACATGGCCAAAAATTTTTGCAGACTGACTAACTGGTTCATGTTCGTCTTGCACTTTTTCCCTGCAAGGCCAACTTCCTGCTCCTTGGCAATTGAATGCACCCAAAACTCCAGTGGATTTGTTTAAGTTCCAAATCTTTAGTAGGCTACAGTCATGACATGGTAGTTAAATAAGTATACTGGTTGATAGTTTTCTTAGAAATAAGTATGTAACTTCATTCACAAATGTAGGCTACCTTTTGCCATCCATTACTGGGTCATTGAACAAACAGTCTCTTGTTGGCCGTCCTGGATATCTTGCTCTCAAGACTGACCCATCTGAAAGTACCAATTTCTTGAGAATCTTGAAGTCATGCTCGCCAGGCTTGTCACTGACAGACAAAGGAAAGTAACCAAAAGAATAAACCAATTTTCTTTTGCTATATCACTACAATTTCCTTGATAGATGAAATGTGTTGTTTACCTGACATATACTCCACAACCTCCCAGAGCTCTGGCTGCAGCATGAAAATGAGCTGTAGCATGGAGACTCTGTAGCAAAACAAAAATTATCAGACAAGACAATTAAAATATAAAGATATGGAAAATTGTTTTTTTTTTCTTTTCTTTTCAAGAGGACATACATGGAACATATCCCAGTCTGGGACAACAATTTCTCCAAGAAGCATGCTGTTAAATGCAACAGAAGCAATGTGGCGAGTTTGTAAGGTTGGTTCATTAGGCATGAAGTCTTCTGATGCCCTCGCAACTGCACTCGCCTTTGAACTGTGGAAGCCAAATATCAGGTAGTTATTACTTCCGAACATCAAAAGTTTGTTCAGGAAAGGTTCACAGGAATTTAGGAAATTACTGAAGAGAGAAAAAAGCTGCATTGGCCAACTAACTTGTAGATATACTCGGAGTCATGGCTCATGCAGCAAATGAGATGGTTCCCCTTGAAGTTTCGTGCTACTGATTCTTCTAGAGCTCTTTGATACTTCCGCATAAGCAACACACGTCCTCCATAACCTTTTCCAAGTGTCTCAACTGAGTTTTGCACATCCACCTTCACCCCATCTACTCCTTGGCTTGTAAGGTAGCCATGAAGGTCATTGAAAAAATTATAGAGTTTCTCAGGATCTATGACACCAACACCATATTTCTCCATACTGTCGATGGCAACATCCCTTAAATTTCCAATATTTCCTGGAGATTGCACAGGGAACTCCATCCTAGGATTGTACTTTTCCATGGCAGGAGAGGTTGGTAAAATTCCTCCCCAGTAGCCAATCAAAGCATGCCACATGTACACGTATCTGTGCCATTCAGAGAGATAAAAGGCAAGTTAATTGACATGCTTATGTTGATGTATGAAAGTTGCAAGTTCACTTCTCTTACTGCAGTCCATATGTTTCCTTCATTTTATGTATGAAATGTTTGAGATTATTGCAGGAATCGTCCGACCCAAAGTCCTGGAATTTTTTATTTTCCTTGATATCAACTAGCCTAGTTGCAAACCTGTGATATTGCAGGAGATTTTTAGTTAGGATCAGTGTGTTCTTGAAAAGGGAGGACAAAAACAATCTGACAGGAGGAAAATATACAATATTTGAATAAGTTATTGAAGAGTATCAAACATGATAGATAAAGGACTCGCCAGACTTACTGTGTTCCATCTGTCATTTCCTGCCCATCTTTTTCATATTCATTTAGTGTATTTTGCCATCCATCATCAATGATAAGGAACCTTGCTGGTGTACCTCCTGCGGACAAGCTTAAAAAACACACAAGCAGACCAGGACAGTCAGATGAATGCATGGATAGGAAAAAGTAACAAAAATCTACGGATAGGTGTAGAGTTCTGGGGAGTTGATCAGCAAGTGTGTCAGCATATTTTTTCTTATGAGTTTCGAAAATGAGTACTAAAACAATCTTTGGTTCGTTGTCCATCATAATTTTGTTCCCCAATAGCCATTCATGTGCTGCCATCTACTTGTAGCTTGCACAGATGGGAAAACAATTTTGGACAAGCTGCAAGGCATCAAAGATTTTGGAGATTCAGAAAATAAGACTCTAAGTTATGATATTTGTTCTACTTTTCCAAATATTTTTTACTCTACCTAACACCTAGAAGGATAATTTTATTGAAGTAAATTCAGAAGCATCCTCTTTTAGCTTAGACTGGGTACGTGGGGAGTGAAAACTTGGTTCCTAATCTTCTATTTCCTAACAACATGGTATTCAAGCATGCCATTGCTAAAAGCACTCGACGATTTGTGATGAAAATATTTACTCCTATTCACAAATTAGCAGTTATTAAATCGACATGTACTATGGTTCATGGATTAGCAAATCTCAAAGGCAGACATGACTTCATTCACTAAGGAATAGAAAGAAAGAAATGGAAGCTCCCAAGCCTAGAAACGATACCTTTCTAGACCTTCTTTGATCCCTCGAGGGTCGACATTAGTATAGAATGCATCCCAAGTGCACCAACCAAATAAGTCCAGATGGGCAGGAATCTGCATAAAACCAAATGACAGAAACATACTTATGAGCACATTAATCTCTTATAGGAGATATCCCATGAATGCTTTAATGAGAATCATGATTACCTTTTTGCTCTCAATATGGCTGAATGTTCCTTTATGTTTAGCCAACATCCTAAATGGAAACAAGAGACCAAGCCTCGTAAGAATTTTGAGATGTGAAAAGTTCATACCATAAGCAGAGAGGAGCCATTCTCACTCACACATACATCCATAAGAAATTGAAAAGTTATAAATCTTATAATCATCATTACTTTCATTATTTTAAAGGGTCAAAACAATTGAATGCAGTTAGATTTACAATGCAAATTATTAGTAGTATAACACTGGACAGTGCTGTTAGCTATTTATTTGAAAGTCTTGAAACAGGGGAGTAATAATCAAGGAACTTCTGTATCATAATATTAACGTAATAAGCAATAACATGAATCTAGCACCAAATCAAACAATGCAAAGTGGCAGGGAAATAGAAGCTTACTGGATGGATTCCTTCATGAGCTCAAATGGGTGATCCCCTGAATTGACAAAAACAGCCTCAAGAGATTGGTTGGTTTTGACATCAGGATCACCTGTAATACAAGCAACTTATACATTAGCTACACAAAGAACATGAAAATCTCAAAAACTTGAACTAGAGTACAACTGACTCAGAGGCCACTCACCGCTCTCGATGCAGAATTGAATCTCATTCTGAGAATTTCCCTGCAAACTGCTTCTGAATTTGCCATCCAACACAGGCAGCAATAGTACATAGAATGTGTTCTCACCACTGCCATCATCATCTTCATCATGAATAGCACATTCTTCTCTTACTTCTATCAACAGCATCTGGCTCTCCAGTGGCACATCTTTTCCACAGTTTCCGTATCTAGGTATCATCCACCATATATTGAATCTGAATAAACACATCCATCTGTATCCTCTGCAATATCAAGTCCATTCACCACAAGAGGGCGTTACTTCCGACGATGTAGATAACTCATCTGACTGCACGATCATAGACATGGACTAATTCTTTGAAAACCTCACAACCGTGTCATACTATCTTGAGGCATCAGCAGTTCCTAAAGGTTCAAAACTACCCACATATACCAAAATTTGAGAACAATATGTTTAAGGCCATCACATTGTGATGACAATAGTATGAGATACATAACTTCCACATGCTTTTTATGTTCACACTGTCTGTAATAACTTCTGCCAATCTGAAGGAAACAAAATTCTTAACTATTTTTTTCGTTCTTCAGTCTTCCAAAAGGAGAAGACCGTTCTCAGGACGAGGCACGTAGAAAAGAGTGAGAGAGAGAGAGAGACGCACTGGAGGATGCCGAGGGAGAAAATGTGGCGGGAGTCGGCGACGGAGGAAGTGGCGCCGAGGAAGGCAGCGGCGTGGCCTGGCGGTTGAGGTGAGGAGACAACGACGTTCTCCGGCACGTTGGTGAGAATGGGCTTCCCGCGGACGGTCAGGATGCGTTTCCGGATCGAAGGGACGGCCGTGATCGTCATCCTGATTTGGCAAAACCGTGATACCTGAGCGGTGTTCGAGCGGGAGATCCTCTTTTCCTTGTATTTATAGTTGAGAGACACGTCAGGTGACTCAGATCCGACGAGGATCCAGATCTGCTGTCAAGACGCGTTCAATTAAAACATGCTCCCACCCACTGCAGTCCAGAAAAGCTGCTTCAGAAACTACCCTTGGTCCACCTTATCGGAACTACCATCTACGGTGACGTCATCGTCCACATCACAAGGGGGCACATTAAATTTCTTTGAACTGATGTATGTCTAGATCCACAGTAAAATCTAAGATTTATTAAACTAAGGATCTTAAGTTAGATATAGGCCAGAATTTTTTGTATGAAGAGGGTCAAGGAATAGTTTTAAAATTTTAATAAATGTTAAAATATATATATTTTTCAAAAATTTTACATAAAATAAATGATTTTTTTTTTAAATTTTACATATATCTATGTATATGGGGGTATCCTAAGGATTTTAGATTAAATGCAATCAAACGCTTCTTAAGATAACAATGTGCCCATATCAGCAGCTGATATGTATGCTTCTTATGGCCCCTTGCCGATTTTTATTCGTTCTCTATAGTGAAATCCCAGACCGTCAAACGGGCCTGATAATTTATATGTCATATCAGTTGCACCGGCCATCTGAATTGATTTTTGAATTTTTATTGGTTTATCTTTTGGAGAAGAAAAATTAAATTTAAAAGTATTATGTGTGGAACGATAACACACCGATACGGTTCGGGCGCATCATTTCCGTTGCAAAAGAGACAGGGCAGCCCTTTCATTTAGCAGCCGATACGTCCTAGTGGCTCGTATAGAATGATATTGTTTCAGTAGTTTTTGTTGGTTTTCTTGAAAAGCAAATCCAAAGCTAAAATATAAAAAGATAATCTTATTAATCTCAATAATAAACGATACGAGTTGACAAGGCGGATGCACCGTACCGTTTAAGATGACGGTGGCAATATCGTAATTAAATCCAAACAGAGTGCCCCATTTCGGGCTGTGAGTCCGTAGGCCCAGCTCGATAAAGGTTGTACGGACGATTTCGAGTTTCGGGTCAAACCAGCGTCACCACTGCAAAAAAAGGTTACGGCATTGCCGTGGACAAGGATGTTTTCATAATTTATTAAAAGAAATGTACTTTATAGTCTTTTTACTTTTTTTTTTTTTTTTATATTTTCAAGTTGAAAGAAGACATTATTCTTGATAATCAACAAATTACTTCTTTCAGAGAAAAGCATAGCTCAACAAGTTGTTCATCTCAAAAGCTCGATCCATGGATTTAGATGTTATTTGAAAACATGATTTAATGATGCCTTTATTTGTTCATTTCTTATTTTATTTTTATCTTAAACAAATAATTCTTGGTTATCTCATTGTATGAGAATATTTGAAACATTATGTCTTTACATGAGGGGATTGTGAGCTTGTGATCCATTGAGATAGCGATCACTTCAGATTTGTAAATTCATCTTGACAAATTTTTCATACTTTTGTAGATTACATGAATAGTGGGGGATGGTTTGGGGGGTTATTTAACTTTTAAACTTCTGTCATTATGAAATGATTATTGACTAATTGAATCATACTAGACACATGTGAATTAAGTCTGGGCACCTCCAGCGGGTACTCAGGCCCAAGTCCGGGCCCGGGAAAAAGGGCACCGGCCACCTCCAGCGGGTACTCAGGCCCAAGTCCGGGCCCAGAAAAAAGGGCACCGGCCCACCGGGTCGGCCCTAATGCGCCTAATAATTTATCGGGTGGGACCGGTGGGCCAATAAGCTCGGGAGGGCTCAATAAATTTTTTAATATTTATTTTATTAATATATATATATAATTATAATATTTTATTACAATCAATTTTATATATATATATATATATATATATATATATATATATATATATATATATATATATATATATATATATATATATATTAATTTAATCAGGTCGAGCTCGAGCAGAGCTCGAGCTCGGGTTGTAATTCTCAAGCTGAGCCTAGGTTTTGGGTGTCGGGCCGGCCCGATGCCCAAACGTAATGTGAATGCGTTGTGGATTAAAATCATGCTAAAATTTTGACTTATTCTTGTTTATCAAGAAGTCATGGTTGCACCTTGTTGGTGAAAATACAAGCACTGCACCAATTTGGCACACACATCAAATTGCTTTGTGCTTTTTTATATGTGAAAAGTTTTTTTATTGCCAAAAGATAGATTTGAAAGTAATGTGCTTTTCAGGTGCCTTTACTACGCATAACTAAACCAATAATTGAGCAGATGTCTATTTATTGTTAAATATTTGAATATAAACCTAAGAATACCAATATAAATGCATGATTTATTTTTAAAATAAGTTATCTTTGTTAAACAATGGAGAGTCTAAGATTTGAAAAATATGGAATTTCAAAAACCTTAATTGGACCCCAGAGTTTAAGAAATACGTAGAGCATTCTTGGAATACCCTTTCATCATTGGGTCCATGCATGCATACAACTTAGCTTTGTATGATGCTTGACTTAGAAAAGTGAAGGCATGACGATTAGGTTTGAAATACAATCTAACCAGGTCTTGACCTAAGTTTTGGAATGAACTGAAATCGTGTTTTGAAATCATGATTTAATCAATTGGGCATTGAGCCTGATCTCGATGGCAGGCTTAATCTTCTGATTTAGATACAAGGGAAAATATTGAGAAATTCTGTTTTGAAACCGTGTTTGAGATTTTGAAATTTGTTTGGAATGGAAATGACATAGACCAAGAAAAACAAGGGATGGGTTCTTTTGAGTTGGATCAAAGAAGAGGGAGGTTGGAACAAGATAACTTAAACTTGGAGGTGTTTGATGGTTTGCAATTTTGATTCAAGAATGAAAAATTCTAGAACCATAATTCCTCCTAAGACTGGAACGGAATCAAAATTTCAGGTTTTAGTTTCCTAATTCTGGAAACAAATACCATTTGTTTAATAGTTCCAATTTCTTAAAAATTAGCATTTTGATTCTAAATTTCTATGGTTCTTGTTTTATCAAACGCTCCTTAATGAAGTGAAGAACTCAAAAAAAGAAAAGTGGCCAAAATCTGGAGTTTTGTAGATTGGTTTTGTGATAATGGAAGCACAGTAACATGGAGAGGTACTTGGTAACTTACACCTTGATAATGGCCGCTTTTGTGATTCAGTTTCTTTGTTTATTTCTTGAGCCTGAGTTTCTACAACACCATAAAGTAATGCCCATTTAAACTTCTTTCACCATCCTTTTTTCACAATCCCTAATTAACCATGCATCTTCCCCTAATTAATCCATAATTGAATGGAGTACATGCGGTTCCTTTTCCACCATTATGGTAATGGATCAATATGCAGTTATGTCATATCAAGTATTTATAAATGGAGAGAGAGAGAGAGAGAGGGGAGAGAGGGAGAGATAACTAATGAGAGTATCCTAAGAGGCGGGAAGATAATCGAAAGAGGCCGAACGTCCTCCCACTTTCCTCTATTCCTAAAGTTCGGGGCTGCTTTGAGAGTTGGGTGTTCATCAACTCTAAATGGAGAGAGAGAGAGAGAGAGAGCCGATCAAATGAGAATTCATGCCAAAATTTGGGGACAAGAAGTCCCTTAAGTACAAGAACAAACCGCAAAAACAGAAATAAAAAATGAATATACAAGATAACCACACAGTAAAATGAAAATAAGAAGAGGTGGAAAAAGAATGGATAGATGGCACAGCACAGTCACCCAGCTGCAGACAGAAGACGGTATCATAACCAAAAAGCAAAATGGACATCCCCCTGCACCAGACAAGCCACAAGATCCGGCGATGAGAAGGTGTCCTTGAAGACCATATTGTTGCGCTCCTCTCAAATGCACCACCAAGAGTAAATGGAGAGAGAGAGAGAGAGCTAACGACAATATCACAAGATTTTTTTCTTTTTTGGAAGGATCAGATAATTCGAAGAGGAAGAAGCTACTCTTCTTTTCATCATGCACTTAGGTTTAGGACTGCTTTGAGACATGAGTGTCTAGCGCTAATCCTAAGCAAAGCTGGGGAAGGAGAAAAAAAGAAATAGGAGGGAGAAAAAAAGAAAAGGAGACTAAGAGAATGGGCAAATCTCAGCATAAGTGGCCTCACTTTCCACTAAATTAGTACCATCTCACTCTTCATAACTAAAATACCTTTAGTTCACACTAAAAAAAAAAACCTTTTTGTAAAGACAAAATTAAAAATAAAAAAAACAAAATTACGAAAGACATTTTTTTAATAAATTATCAAAATATCATTCCTTCCTTTAGGCTGTAGGCACACACGATCCCCAGGCATACTTAACTTTCTCTCCGGTTGCACTGGTAGGCACAAAAAGGGGAACACACATGAACAAGAGTGTGAGCTTTCACTACCAAAGTGGCCACACCCTTGGCTGCCATTCTTGACTCACAAAGAGAGAAAGATCAAAGAAGGACAGGTGAAAAAAAGTCTAAGGGGGGACGGTCGCCGCATGGGCTCTGGCCCCACAAAAAAAATAATAATAAAATTTACATATAAATTTTAGAAAATTTTACTTGTCTTATATAAAAATTAAAAAAAAATGATATTTCGGCCCGTGTCAAAATTTAGAAACTTTAATTCGACCCCCCTCATAAAAAATTTCAAGCTCCGCCCTGACAGCGACCACCGTGAATTAAATCAAGAAAAGCAGCAATCGCAGCTGGGTAGAAGGCGGATTCAACCTCCCTCCTCTCGTGAAAAATTTCTAGCTCTACCCTTGACAGCAACCACCATGAATGAATTAAATCAAGAGAAGCAGCAATCGCAGCTGGATAGAAGGCGGATTCAGCCTTTCACTTTTGTGCCTCCTAATTTAACTGCGTGGTCTTTTCGACCGTATCAACATGTCTTAGCTACCAAGCTGGGTTCGAGCACATCTCTGTTTAGTTTATGCTCTTGATCTTGTTTAGCTTAAAAGGACACAAGTGATCAAGTGTTTGGGGTGTGAAGCCTGAACTATGCTGTACAAGCTTCCCTAATTTTTCAAGGGAATTTATGTTATCTGACATTTTTTTTGGGGGTTTTGCCTTACTTCATAAGAGAGGCAGCAATTTTTTCTTAGATTCTTGATCTTTCTAAGATAATGAAAGAAACCCTTTGCAGCCATGGACTTAAAAGAACATTGTTTTGGAACCAAGTAAAAAAACTTTCTGTCCCCTTTTTATTTCTTTCCTTTGTTTCTTCTCATAGTCCCTTCCTACCTGAACCTAGTTATATGCGCCACGCTAGTGTACTAATTTTTGTGGCGCTAGTATGGTTAGTGACTAAAATACCTTTAGTTCATATTGATTTTTTTTTCTAAAAGCAACAATCAAAATTAAAAAAAGTAAGAGAGAGACTTTTTTTAATCAAATTAGCAAAATGTCCTTCTCTCCTTTGCTGCACATGGCGCACGCAACTTTCTCTCTCCCTCCTACCACCAGTAAAGCACAGTCATGGCATAGAGAAGATAATTAACTAGAAAAGACCACACATTCTTAAAGACTGAATTAGTAGACGAAGAAAAAGAAGATTTTAGTGATAAAAAATCTAGTACTATCAATTCCCTATCCCATTCAAAATATTTGCAAACATCCGATCCCTTTCATGTTCCCCCAAGATCTGTCTTCCCCTATTACTATTGTCAAGCAATTTTGGTACCATAACAGCATTCGACTCGGTTCTTGTGGTAAGAAATGTGCGTACAATCCACTGTCAATTTTTCAGTTAAAGTTCAAAGCCACGATATTAAACATGCTCGTGTTTGAATGTTTTAGTTTAGCTACGTGCGTGTAAGAAAGTGAGGGTATGTATATATGTGTCTCTATGTAAACATAAAAATACATGTATAGAGATATTGAATTCAGCCAGCTGCTTAATATTGCCGGATAATAAAATCTTTTAAAACCGCCAAAAAAGCACCTACTATAACAATGATTTATGATACTTTTACAGTTTATGGTATTTTTAGCAACAGTTTTTAAATGTTTAACCATTTGAATATATATATGTGTCTTTGTCTGCAGCATACATCCCGATGGATGTATCAGGCCATTCTGACGCTGTTGCACTGCACAAGCTTACGAACACAGTAAAAGAAAGGGGATGCTTTTTGTAATTTAGAAAAACATGTCTTTTGTAGTTATTTCACTTTTTTATTTTCATTTCTATCTTACCAGAAACTTGTCTTTTTTAGGTGAACTAGAGGTACTTTTATCAACAACCATACTAACTCGTGCATCAGTGGGACATATAACCAGCTTTGCATTGTGAGAGGCTGAATGGACAGATGGCTAGATGGTAGATAGGTATGCGGGTATCAGGTTTGTTTTTTGGTGCATGCGGATGACGTCTTTACTACGTTTCAATTTGTATGTTGGTACCCTCCTTTTTCCCCTTTTGCTCATCACCCTCAAAATTCACAGAACTTGCGTCAGAACCCATTACGATACAAAGGACGAACATTGAGTCATGACACCAACCACAAGATTTGAACCTCCAACCCCTTTAAAGTGGACCATTTTTCCACCCAATGCACTAACCCCTCAAGGTTCATTTTTTTCTTGTTTAATACTAGGTCTAGGCATCGGGCCGGGCCGCCGGTTTGGATTCATCGTTAAAAAAACGGGCCGGATCTGACCGGCCCGTTTATTAACGGGCCGGGCCGGGTACCGGGCCTCGCCTTCCCAGCCCGAGGCCCGGCCTGACCCATCTGCAATCAAACTAAAACTCCCGAAAGTAGCAAGCGGTGAAGCCGACGAGAAAATCCGGCTAGGCTTCCTGGTGGCCGGAAAAGACTGCTGCTGCTGCTATTTTCAGGCGACGAAAAGCTGGAGCCCTTCGAGGAGAGATGCTGGAAGCATCCGTTCTAGACGTTGATGGGCGTCTGCCCCTTTTGCCTGAGCCACCGCCTCAGGCTACTCTGCCCCGAATGCGCCGCCGTCCGCCCTTGCAAATGCTCCTCCTCCTCCGCCACTTCGTCCGAGATTCCCTCCACCTCCTCCTCCTCCTCCTCTTTCTCTTCATCCCTGGACCTGCTGAAGCATCAGGCCGCCGGTGGTGGCATCGGATCCGTCGCGCAGGCGTTGGTCGCTCTGGTCGTTCCTGGTTCCGGAGAAACAAAAGAAGCAGACCAACCCCTTGTCGGAGAAGAAACTGGGTGGCGGACCGAAGGTCGATGGTGGCTGTGGTGGACCAGCGGCGGTGCAGCGACGGTGGCTTGACTCTCTCTCTTTCCAACCAAACGAAACCCTAACAAATGTGTGATGCGTTGAATGTTTTTAGTTTGAAAATTTTTTATGGATACTTCATAACGGGCCGAACGGGTCCCAACGGGCTGAACTAATAACCCGGACCCAGGCCCGGACTGGGCTGGGTACCGGGTACCCGGTGGCGGCCCGGCCCGGTGCCCAGGTCTATTTAATACAAATTGCCCAACTAAGGATTGAAAACATGCCCGGGACTTGATGACTTAATCCAAAACCTTCTCAAATTATGAACCTAGAAGTTCATGGATCAAGGCCTTTTCCTTAACAATGGCATGGCACGGGAAGCAAGGGAGTGTTTGATACGCCGGAAATCTCCTATAGCAGAGGAGAAAAATTTCAAATATTTGAAAATTTTCTGATTTCATCAAACGGGGAGATATTTTTTTTTACCGTTGGAGGTGGAAACCAAAAAAAATTTCCAGAAATTTTTTTCCAGCCAGAGGGGTGAAAAAATTTTTCTGGAAACTTTTTTTTTACCGTTGGAGGAAGGAAGGAAGGGAAGGAAGAAGAAGGGAAGGAGAAGAAGGGAGGAGGAAGGGAAGGGAAGGAAGAAGAAGGGAGGAAGAAGAAGGGAAGAAGGGAAGGAGAAGAAGGGAGGAGGAAGGAAGGAGGAAGGAAGGAGGAAGGAGGAACAAGGGAAGGAGGGAAGGAGAAGAGGGCACGGCTAGGAGGGAAGGAGAAGAGGGGAAGAGGGCACGGCGAGGAGGGAAGGAGAAGAGGGGAAGAAGGGGAGGAGGGCACGGCGAGGAGGGAAGGAGAAGAGGGGAAGAAGGGGAGGAGGGCACGGCGAGGAGGGAAGGAGAAGAGGGGAAGAGGGGAAGAAGGGGAGGAGGGCACGGCGAAGAGGGAAGGAGAAGAGGGGAAGAAGGGGAGGAGGGCACGGCGAGGAGGGAAGGAGAAGAGGGGAAGAGGACAAAAGGAAAGGAAAGAGGAAAGAGCGATAGAGTAAAAACTCACCCGTGGATGACCAAAGCTTCCCGGCGGATAACCAGAGCCCACCGCCGAACGTCTGGGCCCCGTTTGCAGCACACACAGGGCAGCGACAGAGAAAGAAAGAGGGGCGAGGGCTGCCGGATGGGTAGAGAGAAGAGCCGGCGGCGCTCAATCTTGAGAAAGAGGGAGAGAGCTCTCACTTATGACGGCGGCAAATTGAGAGAGGCAGCAACCCCTTCACATCTTAGCCGGTGAGGGGAGAGAGAAAGTTTTGCGACAATTCACCGATCACCCTTCTTCCGTCCTTCTTCATCTTAACCAGAAACATGATTGTTTACATGTTTACATGAGTTAAAACGAGTTACATGGTTAATGCATACACAAGTTAATGCTTACATGAGTTAACGACAAACGAATTTACGCGTAAACGAGTTAAATGGGTTAAACAAGTCGAGTTCGAGTTTGTTTCTTTCAGCCGAGTCAAGCTCGAGCTCGACTCGACTGGTGTGCAACCTAGCCTATTTGGCAGCAAAGACACTTCGTGACTGTCCCATGAATTTGCCCAAAAACTTGGAGTAGGTTCATTGGACACTAAAACTATTGTTCCATGAACTTGCTTCATATTTAGGGTAGATTTATGTAACAGTTATAAGGTGTTTTTGCTGTCAAACTACCTCTAAAGGGTGCTTGTTTATATTGAAGTTCCAAGGTGATTTGAGATTCCTGAAGATCTAAGACATGAGGAATGAGGTAGCAGACCTCAAAGTGAGGTTTTGGCCGCATAGAGAATCGGAAATCCTCATTTTCATATATCCGATGTACATCGTAAGTATGAGAGTTTCCTGACGGCCTTTCTACACCGTGGGTAAAATCTTTTTTTCAGACAGCTCTTGGACTTCATCAATGAAATTGCTTTTTACTGATGGTTTTATATCTTACCGTCAGTAAAGTTCTGTCTTTTTGTAGTGTATAGATATGAAATATAGTGTCTCTTTATTCTATGGGACCAACATAAAAAGGGACTTCAGGTTAGTCATCAAACACACATCCAAATGGGAAGTAGAAACTTTTTTCCAATTCCTTTTTTCTAGGAAACTTATTTCCAGCAAAATGTCTCCAATTCTTGATTTCCATTGCATCAAACGCCCCCGGAATGCCTTCGACCATATGAACTTTGTACAATCTCCAAATTTATGCAATTTGTAATAAAATAGTTAAGCGAATCAAGCCCACATATCAGAGTCACAGTTTCAAATCACAGACAGTAAGGAGACATATCCACTGTTAGTCGACCATATATAATTTACGAGTAGTGTAGATAAAATCCAAAATCATGGTCCCATAAATGGTGAGCGAACTAGGACATCAGTATATCCTATATATTATTCGGATTGGATATCCGATTGAATTGCTTCAAAAACATCAGATATTGAAAAAAACAATGAACTTCTGACTGAGAAATTGGATCAGATTTGAATTTAAGAAAGTTTGGATTTGTATTCAAATTTAAATGAGAGTGTGTTTGCTAGCCTTGGATCTCAAATCTTAGGCTGACCTGAAGTCCCTTTTTATGTTGGTCCCATAGAATAAAGAGACACTATATTTCATATCTATACACTACAAAAAGACAGAACTTTACCGACGGTAAGATATAAAACCATCAGTAAAAAGCAGTTTCATTGATGAAATCTAAGAGCTGTCTGAAAAAAAGATTTTACCCATGGTGTAGAAAGGCTGTTAGGAAACTCTCATATTTACGATGTACATCAGATATATGAAAATGAGGATTTCCGATTCTCTATGCGGCCAAAACCTCACTTTGAGGTCTGCTACCTCATTCCTCATGTCTTAGATCTTCAGGAATCTCAAATCACCTTGGAACTTCAATATAAACAAGCACCCTTTAGAGGTAGTTTGACAGCAAAAACACCTTATAACTGTTACATAAATCTACCCTAAATATGAAGCAAGTTCATGGAACAATAGTTTTAGTGTCCAATGAACCTACTCCAAGTTTTTGGGCAAATTCATGGGACAGTCACGAAGTGTCTTTGCTGCCAAATAGGCTAGGTTGCACACCAGCCGAGTTGAGCTCGAGCTTGACTCGGCTGAAAGAAACAAACTCGAACTCGACTCGTTTAACCCATTTAACTCGTTTACACGTTAACTCGTTTGTCGTTAACTCATGTAAGCATTAACTCGTGTATGCATTAACCATGTAACTCGCTTTAACTCATGTAAACATTTAATTCGTGCAACTTGTGAAAATTTTTTTTACCCTAAAAGTTAAACCGGTGAATCGGTTTTGGCAGTATTATATAGAATACTAGTTTGCAAGTCAGAGTCGAGTATAAACGAGTCGAGTTCCTGAAACTTGAACTTGACTCGTTTATCATTTCGAGTATCTTTATAAGCTCAAACTCGACTCGTTTATATATGAGTCGAGCATGAATCGAGTTTTTTTAAGCAAGTTCGAGTCGAGCCCGTGTCGGATCGGCTCGTTGTGCAGCCCTACAAATAGCCTCATAAATATCCGATCAGGTTTTAACTTGAATTCTGATCTAGATTTAGTTTTAAACAAATATCATGTATCTAACATCCATCCACTACTGCTCTTCAGATACTATTTAAAAGTCAGATTCATCAGATTCAAATGTAAATTTAAAAATCAGATTTGGATTGTGAATTCGAATTCAGATATCGTATAGGTTTTTCTTTATTCGCATTTGAATCCAAATATGTGAATATTTGATAAAGTCAATATGGTAAAAAGTACATCCGCTTGGGACTCAACCCGTGGATGTTCCTATGTAAAAATAACTGTTTTGCCCTCTCTCAGCTGTATTTTTACTCATGAAAATTCGTTAGATATGAAAAGCCAAGCATGCTTCTTAGAGATGAACACTGTTTTAGATTTCAAAGTACTTGGGACTAATTTCTTGTGGAGTTAAGTGGGGAAGATGCCCTTGGATTAGAATGGAGGAGAGGAACCCATGTCATAATCCAAACTGTCCTCAAATTATTAAAATATCTTTTTTACAATCTAAGATATGAGCTTAAGAGTGATTTGATGAGAAGTATATACTAAGCTAGTCGTTTTCTTACTTAAAAAGAAATATTTTTTTTATTAGTAAAAAATTGGATGGCTCATATGACATCAAAATTTTGATAGTATAAACATCAAATATTTTTACAAAAATGAATGGAACTAAAGTATGAGTTATATTAAATCAGTATTTATAAACACATTAGGAGGTTCACATTTCGTTTAAAACATTTTTAACATGAGTTTAAGATGCCAGGTTTTTATCCATTATCCAAATGGTCTGCTATCTACCAACTTATTGATACAGTCCCAAGATATTTTCTAATGCGGATTTGGTGAAAGCGACCTGGGCAAGTGCAAACACGATTGATAAGGAACTCTGTGCCGTTCATCCTCTTTAATATGAACTCTCTAGATGGGAAAGGAAGAAGATATGATAAAATATGGGGAAGGGGACAATTTTCTATACTGATGTAAAGAGTTTATGAATGAGATATTGTTAGGTACATATTCAAAGAAAATAATTTTTTAGATAAATAATTTCGGACTAACTCAAAGGACCTAGACTTAGTGAAGAGCGCTTTTAACTGTTGGGTATTGCATATCCCAGGGAGGAGGAACCCGTGCGTTAGGGCCTGTTTGGATGGAGGGAAAAGAAAAGAAAAGGAAGAAAATATAGTCCATCTTGTGTTTGGTTGGTTATAAAAAAAAAAGAATGAAATAAAAATAAGAAAACATGTTTGATTGCAAAAGAAAGGAAAGAAGAGTAGAGAAAATAAAAAGATAACTCAATGTAAATTGAATCTCTCCAAAACTAGAGGAATAAATAAGGATGAAAAGGAAAAGAGTTCTTATTTCTTTTCTATACAAACAAACCTTATAATTATCTTTTTCATTCCCTTTCTTTTACTCTCGTTTCCCTCCTCATTTCCTTTGGGTTTGGGTTTCCTTTGCTTCCTGTATTTGTAAATTAAACTTTGTAAAAATACTTTATGGCTTGAAATTGATTGAAGAAAGGATTCATTCATGGCTATGGCTTTTGCATGAGTAATCTATTTTTACCTACCACACCAATTGGGCTTTACATGAGACTGACACATATGTGCTTGGCTCAAACTTGCTCGGCTCGAGTTCGAGTCGAGTTGTACAAGATCAGCTATGTGTCAGGGCTCGAACTCGACTCGTTTAAGCAAGTTTACCAACTCTCTGCTTGACATGATCCCTTTCCTCATTTTAAGTTTGTTAATTACCAAAAAAAAAAAAGACAACTTAGATTAAACAAACTTACTTGAGTTTGATTAAGTTGCATTTATGTAACTCGAACTTGGCTCATTTAGAAGCTTGAGTTTTCAATTAAGCGCGAGCTTTAACTGAGTGAGCTCGAGTTGGGTCGACTCATGGTATAGACATACATACAAAAAAATCAACTTGTTAACTACTTATTATATATGCATATATGTCGAGAATATTATCCTCACTGGTACGATCTTCTTCATGAAAAATTTATTAATCGCATGGCTTTATTAATTTTTAGGAATTAAAGTCCAATTCTGTTCTTTTAGCAATTCTTTTGCTCGATAAAATATGACAAGGACATTGTCGAAAGCGGCCGCATGATTAACTGTAAGCCTTCCATCGTTCCCATGAAATTAAAAAATATTGCCAGCAGAAGAAAAGAAAGACATTTCAAGAACTTACTTTTAATATTCGGCTTCTTGAAGCATCTAACACTTACCATTGATAGAAATTTCATTTCTCATCAATTATGTTAGTTAATTTATTCATACGTTCTTAGGAAAAGACATTTTATGTGATAAAAACTTAATTTGATACTTTCTTTAAATGTTTATTTACGAGCTACCACTTTTGATAGAACTATACTTGATTTAACAAGTGATGAATTTCACATAGTAATACCAAAGAACATATTTTTTAGATACCGTTTTAAACTGGATTGAGCATTTGCATGGTCAACTAAATAAACTCATAAGATCTGTCTGCTGTTTGAAACATTATTATTTTTACGCTTTCAAATAGACATGAGAAGGATATTTATTCTTTGAATATACTTAGAGCTATTTATCGAGGCTTATTTTTGAATTCGTACTTTATATTTATAGTCATTCACAAAGTTTTAGTATTTTTCAAAAAATTAATAAAAATGCAAAAATAAAATTGGATCGGGTCGGATCAAGTAGGACCGGTCCTTTGCTCATCCTTCCCCAAGCTTCTTCTTCTCTCTCCCTCCCACTTTCTCCCTCAAAACTATCCCCTTCTCTTCCCTCCTCCACCCTTCCTTCCTCTACCCAATCTTCTTTCCACTCCGCCACCGACCACCACCTCGCCGCCATGTCGGCCACTTCCGTCTTCCAGTCTCTCTCCGTCGTCGACGCCTCCCTTACATCTCTCCCTACCATCTTTACTGCCAAGAAACTCGGCCACCCACTTCGCCCTTTGGCCTCCTCCCTCCGCTTCACCTCCCTCAATCTCCACATCCCTTCCCTCTGCCTCAAGAGGAAGAATTATGGAGTCGGGTTTGTCGCTAGGATCTCCGACTGGGCTCAGGAGCAGGAGGCAGCCCAGGGTGAGGAGGGAGAGTTCCAGTGGGGAGAGGGAGGAATGGAGACACAGGCGAGGGTGTCGGATTGGGAGGGCGAGAGCGGAGAAGAGGGCGGAGATTTCGAAGGAGAGGAGGCTGGTGAATCGGGTGAGGAGGGTGGGTACGACGAGGAGCAGTACCAGGAGCCTCCAGAAGAGGCGAAACTCTTCGTAGGGAACCTGCCTTATGATGTAGACAGCGAGAGGCTAGCTCAGGTGTTCGAGAAGGCTGGGATTGTGGAAGTTGCAGAAGTGAGTGGTGAATGCTTGACTTCCTTTGTATATTATGGCGTACTTTGTGGTTACTGTTGTCTTGTGCTAAATATGGGAACAGAGATATGGAAAAAATGTTCTGTTGGTTTTTTCCTTTTAAAGATTTTTTGGCTCTTACGTACCGAAATGTTGCGCTTATTGTCATCTTTTGCTGCATTCTGTAGGTAATTTACAACAGACAGACAGATCAGAGTCGCGGTTTTGGGTTCGTTACGATGAGTACTGTTGAAGAAGCCGAGAAAGCGGTGGAAATGTTTCACCGTTATGTAAGTCTACTGCTCGTTCCCACTTGTAACTACAGTTATATGATTTTTAGTTTGTCGCTAAAAGCTTGTTTCCTATGGTTTTTGAGGTAATGTCATGCATAATTGAATGCCTTTCATGGAGCGGAAATTCTACTGCGTGTTCTGTTCTACACTTCTACTATACCTATTTTACTCGTATGCAAGTTTAGTCGAGATTTATGCATGTTTTTCTGTAATATTCAAGTTCGCAGTTAGATGTTTTTGGTTCAATAGCTTAAGAAACGTAATATTCTACCCTCGCAGTTAGGTTTTTTGGTTCAATACAATAAGACATGCTTTATAGTAGTTATCTTTTTACTTTTCCTGGTTTTCTGAATGAACATGCAGGCACTTATTGGTTTTCTGACATCCTGGGAGTTTAAAGTGCTGCACTATAAGTTTATGATATCCGATATTCTGATGTTCTTTCTCCTGTAGATTTTTCTGATTGGAAGTGGGTGCTTTTTATAAGTTTTAGAACATCTCAAAGAAGTAATATTATTAGCAATAGCATACGCTCAAGAGGAAAAAGAAAAAAACATCGATGGAAGGAACGGTACATGATGCATCCAGTTTTGCCGTTTCCCAGTTGTGAGAAAGAATATGTTTTTTATGTGCAAAACTCCATATTTGTGCAGTATAGAGCATTGTGCTAGTACGAATGTACAATTACAAGCATTATTGTGACAATAATTCACAGGCTTTCATCTTTCTCCATCTTCAAATGTATACCGATTTTTTTATTTGCCCAAGTGTCGACTTAGTAAACTTAGCATGCGTTGTGGAAATTTGGTCTCTTCCAATTCTTGTACTGGTACCAAAATGTTAAGTTGATCCATGTTGTCATTTGGCATAGTTCTTTTAAAGTGCTACGTTATTGCTATTTCAAACTTCATGTGAAGATCGGTTTTGAATCTTTGATACTTAGTTTGTGGCCTATGAAACTTTGTTGGTCCTTGGTTCGTAATCTGTTGGTTTTGGATTCATCCCTTCTTTAGTGAGGAAAAATTAAAAGACTGGATCCTAGCTCCCTTGTGACTCTTCAAAAATTTTCACAACGTTAATGAAATGCTCTATTGCTGTTTGAAAGCCACCATCGGCATTTCAATCTACAATTCCTTTAGTCAAGTATATTAAGGCAATGCCCTTTTCCTTTTCTTTTTGTGTCCTTGAAAGTGCATATGGACCAAATAGGTATTTTTCTTCTTTTTTACTTGTATTCTGCATTTCCTTCATTTCTTGAGCTAGTAAAATGCCCTTCCCCCTCTTAGTTTATTGGTCAGGAAGTGAATGCTTTCATTTTGATATGGTTTATTATAATTTTCATCATGTATTACTTTTAGTAATCCATGGGTAAAAATTTTATTGTGAAAATTATCATGACATCTTTTAAAATATCATGATATTTTAAAAAATTATCACTATGTGTATCAAAAATCAGAAAAAATAAAATCACATTTTTCTAAAAAAGTGAAAAGTAAATTTATTGCATTTTTTCATGTCTTTTTGTTGTATGTTTTTCTTATGTTAATATCATGGTCATCCAAATTAAAACTTAAACTAAATGATGTACAATCACTTTTTTTTGTAATTTAAAAAGAATTTTTATCTTTTTATCTATTTTAGTCTCCTTATTAGTTTCTCATTTATTTTATTTTCACATAAAATTTTGCCGAGTGAGACTGCTAAAAGCTTGAGATTCTGACTTGGACCCATGGTGCTTCTTGGTTAATATTTATGGCATATATGCACTATTAATAGGTTTACTGTTGATAAAATAGCTGTATTCGGTGGTTGAAGATATGCACGTGTCCTCATATTGCTGCTGTTTTGTTGCAAGATATCTTATGCTATTCATGACGTTTTTCTTTTTTATTTTTGAATGCAAGTTGTCTCTATTCTTCCTTGCATTTGTATAACATGGATGGATGTGTAGCACTTTTGGTTGATTCCGTGACCCTCTAGAAATTATTGTGCATCCTCTCTCTCTCTCTCTCTCTCTGAAATTGCTGTGCGCCCCCTCCACACTTGCGTGACATGATTGGCCTAACCTTCCGATGGTCTGGCACATTGTGCTCCATGTCTTGAACTGATGCTTAGATCAGTATAGGTAACATATGAATAACACCAACTTCCAAGGTGAGTGGAGAAAGAACAAATTTACTTCCGAAAAACCTTTGGTACTTTGGTAGGTGAAATGGAAACCAGAAAAAATAAAAATGTCAATGTTCAGCATCTTTGTTTTCAAAATGTCATGAGAATCTATAAAATTTTTACGAATATCTGAAATTACAAGAGATTACAAAGAAAGTCTCAAATTTCTAAGCATTTTAATGCTACAGAGATTCTTTAATAAGCGATGATATTGTTTTCTTATGGCAATAAAAAATAAAGGGTCAGACATAATTTTTTGTAGTTGCTTGTTAAGTGTCTCAGATACCATCTTAAGGAAAACACGTGACAGGACTATAGAATTTGGAACTGGATTTTTATGTACTTGATTTATCCATCAAGTTGCCATACTGACAGGACACGTCTGCCAGTCAATATAGCTCACTCTGATGATGTTTCTAGCATTTTCACTCATAGGTCCGTACATGTTAACTTCTACTTGCCTGTTCAGATATATCTTCGAACTTGTTAAGTTTCATGAGCAACATAGCATATCGGTTTCTGCTTTCAAGATTATGAAATTTTAGTCCATGTTTTTCCTAGGTGTCATATTATAGCTTCCTGTTAGTCTTCTAGGGGATTCCACTCGCTTGTCCTCCATCCTAATTGATTAAGCATATGGTGTCCCAATGCTGAAGACCCTAATCCTCTTCACTGTACTTGATTCTTAAAGCTGTTTTATCTGCTTAAGGAGAAAAAAGTTGGTGGTCATGCTTTTGGGTCATTTTCCCTTAGCACCAAGAACACATTTTCTTTACAAAACTGAAGGCATTTAAGACAGTTCAATTTTACATTCATTTATGTTTTAATTGCTGACTGAGACTTAATCCTGCATTGGAACAGGACCTGAATGGGAGGTTCTTGACAGTTAACAAGGCATCACTCAAAGGATCCAAGGTTGAGCGTGCTCCTCGTCAGTTTGAACCTTCGTCTAGGATCTATGTTGGAAACCTGCCATGGCAAGTCGACGATGCACGACTAGAACAAGTCTTCAGTGAACATGGGAAGGTTGTGGATGCCAGGGTCATTTGTGACAGGGAAAGTGGACGGTCACGTGGATTTGGATTTGTGACAATGTCATCAAAGAGTGAACTTGATGATGCAGTTGCAGCTCTAGATGGACAAGTAAGTATATGGGTTGCGTGTATGAAGATTAGCAAATATACCTGTGCTGCTGTGCATCTCCATCTGTTTCCTGACTTCCTTTTTATTGAATGCAGATTGTGGATGGCAGGGCCCTTAGAGTGAATGTGGCTGAAGAAAGGCCAAGACGGAGCTCCTTCTGATTACCAAGAGCTCAGTTCTTATTTCGGAAGTTGTTGTAACCTTCATCCACGGAATAGGTGTTCATTATTATAGTGGTTTCTCTTGTTTTTGTCTTGGCCATCTTTCGATTCAGTTTTTGTTCTTTGTTCTCGATATGATTGAGTTGGTCCAGGGATGTACAACTTAAAGAGGGAAGTCCTTTTTTTTCTTCACCTAGATTTGATGTCAACTTTGCAGTTGTATTTCTCTAAGTAGATATGGAGTGACATTTTTTTTTCATAAGATGCATCAGTGAGAAGAAACAGAGTTGGTAACAAAACATTCAACTATGACAGGCGATTACTCCGAATGTGTATTTTTAATAGTTTGTTTGTCTGCTCTTCCTGTGGCCCCAATGATTCATAAACTTCGTAGTTGCGCTGCTAAGAATTCAATTGTAAGGACAACTTAAGTATCGCTGGGATCATCTATTATAAGGGTTCAGACTTGATCATTCTTGTCCACTTCCCTGTCTTCCACTGTCTTCCACTCATGAAACAAAGCAAATGGTACAAGATCCAGTCGCAGTGTCAAAAATTTCTTGTTAAGGAGCACTAAAATCTTAAATTTTAAACTGTAAGTGCTACTTGTTTATAAATAATGAAAAATTATAGAGGTGTCCATATATAAATACGACAATCTGTGTCGGCGGATGCTGCCCCCTCCCCTCCTGATTTTGAGAAAAAAATGAAACTACCTTATAATTTTACCCAAAAAAATTGCTTAGGCCCCTTCAAAGATTTTAGAAAATATATTTCAGCCTCCAGTAAAATAATTTGAAAAAATAATTTAGTCTCCAATAGAAAATTCTTAGCCACTGATGGCAACCTTGCACCAAAGTTTGATCACACCCTCATATTGAGTCTCTCTTGATCAAAATCTGTCTGAAAGAAGATTGGCATTGGCTGCAGAACGTGTTTCTCTACCTGACGTTGGCTGAATTACCGCCTTGCACAGATTCACAGCTACCAACGTCTTCTGTTTGTGTTTCCTGTCTATTGATGCCTTTCAAGTCGTCTGAAGCAAAACTCAGCTGCAAAAGCTCGGGTTGTGGATGTCCGCAAGGGCTCTGGCTGTAGATCTTTGCAAGGGCCCTGGCTTCAGCCTCTTTTCCCCATTAAATGTGTGTTATAATTTCGATATCCATCTGTCATGGATCGATGATTTTCTCAGTGAGTAGAAGTATTTCATCCTACCATTCATCTAAGAGTTGAAACTCTAGCTTTTGGTACCATATATGACTGAGAGCCGATCTTACCCTTCAGAATATTAAACCTACTGTTGATTTCCATCTATTTCAGGCCATTATCATCTGGTTTCCTTCTACGTTTGCTTTGGAAGGGACTTGGTGATAGATGTTTTTTTTTTTCTAAGTTTGAAAGAAATAATAAAATCAGGAGTGACGCATATGATAAAATTTTAGCATCAACAAAGCATTCCTAATTTTTGATATTATTAAAGAACACAATTAAAATTTTTGGATAGTCAATTATGAAGGTTCGTGGATCTAATTCTGCCACTTTTAAAAGAATTATTATTTTCCCTGTCATGTAGAATGAAACATGCACTTAATTAAATATACGCAAATTTCTAATTGATTTTGATATACCCAAAAAACTTGTTATACTTAACGAATGTAATTAAATGGATCAACATCCACTAACTAACATGCGATCAGTTCCTTGGGCATTTTCACATCATTAACTAAATTTAGTGATAGCCTAAGGTCTAAATGATTGAAAGTATATATTACTGATTCATCAAGCTAATCAAACCTCAGAGAAGGACAGTCTTCAACTACGAACATATATTAACATTATGAGAAAGATATTGGTAACTTTTCATTGTAAAAATATGCTGCATTTTTTCAGAACATTGAAAAATAATTGCATTTTCGCTCTTTTTTTTTTTTAAATAAATTTCTCAGCAAAGAAACCACGCACAAACTTTTAGAGGCCATGGCCATCCCACGAGGGGGGACTGAAGGGATGTGGACCGGGTCGGATCAAGTCGGACCATTCTCCCAGGCGTCCTTTGTCTCATTACGACCCTTATCCTCTTCGTTGCCTCTCCTCTTCCCCTGCTCCAAAACCTCTCTGTGTCTCTTCCTCTCTAGTCTCTTCCCTCCTCCATCCTCCCTTCTTCCACCCAATCTTCTTTCTCCCCCCCCTCGACCACCATGTCCGCAACTTCAGTCTTCCAGTCCCTCTCCGTCGCCGATGCCTCCCTTACATCTCTCCCCACCATCGTCACTACCAAGAAACTCAGCCACCGACTTCGCCCTTTGGCCTCCTCCCTCCGCTTCACCTCCCTCAACCTCCACACACCTTCCCTTTCTCTCAAGAGGAATCACTATGGGGTCGGGTTCGTAGCTAGTGCCTCCGACTGGGCTCAGCAGCAGGAGGTTGTGGCCGCGGAGGAGGAGGAGGCTGCCCCGGGTGAGGAGGGAGAGTTCCAGTGGGGAGAGGAAGGAATGGAGACGGAGGCGACGGTGTCGGATTGGGAGGGCGAGAGCGGAGCAGAGGGTGGAGATTTCGAAGGAGAGGAGGTTGGTGAGTCGGGTGAGGAGGGTGGGTACTTGGAGGACCAGTACCAGGAGCCTCCAGAAGAGGCGAAACTCTTCGTTGGGAACCTGCCTTATGATATAGACAGCGAGAGGCTAGCGCAGGTGTTCGAGAAGGCTGGGATTGTGGAAGTTGCAGAGGTGAGTACTTAAGAATGTCTATGTTTTTTCATGGGTGCTTGATATCCTTGGTGAATTATGGCTTACTGTGTTGTTGCTGTTGTTATCTTGTGGTAAAGAAGAGCAGAGAACTAGAAAAAATGGTTGTGCTGGTTCTGTCTTTTTGAAAATTTGCGGTGTGTGCTTATTGTCGTCTTTTGCTGCATTTTGTAGGTAATTTACAATAGAGAGACTGATCAGAGTCGCGGTTTTGGGTTCGTTACGATGAGTACGGTTGAAGAAGCAGAGAAAGCGGTGGAAATGTTTCATCGTTATGTAAGTCTGTAGCTCGTTTTCACCTTTAAGTACGGCTATATGTTTTTAATTTGAGGTCCTTAGAAGTTTGCTTCCGATGGTTCTTGATGTAATGCCGTGAATAGCTGAATGTATTTCATGGGACGGAAATTCTACTACGTGTTCTGTTCTACTAGAGCTATTTTATTATTATGCAAGTTAAGTTGAGATTTGTGCAGGTTTTGTCTGCAAACTTCACTTTCACAGTTATATTTTTTCGGTTCAATAACATGAGAGACATGCTTTATATTAGTTATCTTTTTTCCTTCTCTTGGTTATTTAAATGAACGTGCCCAGGTATTGGTTTTTCACATCAAAAAGGTTTAAAGGTTTAAATTGGTGGACTATAAGTTTATTGAAGACGTTCTGATGTTCTTTGTGCTGTGGATTTTTCTGATTTGGGAGTTGGTGTTTCTTCAAAGTTTTAAAACATTATAAATAAATATTATTATTACTAATAATATACGGTTCAAGAAAGACATCATAGGAGAAAAGCAGTATACGAAGTATCCATGGTTTGCTGTTTCCTAGTTGTGGAAAAAATACGTTTTCTATTTGCAAACTCTCCATATTTCTGCAGTATGGAAGAAGCATTACACTAGCATGAGTGCGTAAGCGTAGTTGTAATGATTCCCAGGTTCTCATTGTTCCGCATACTTAAGTACACAAAGTCCAAATAGTGTTTTCTTCTTTTTACTTGTATTTCCACAGCTCTTCAACCCCCCACCTCCCCTTTTTTTTGTATGCTAGGAACTGGGACTTTTGCTATTGATTTGGCTTGTGATAATTTTCATTCTATATTATTGTTCATAATATATGGTAAATTGAGTTCATGGTGATTCTTGGTTAACATTTTATAGAATATATGCACCATAAACTGATTAACTGTTGCCAAATATTAAGTTGTTGGAAAGATATCAGTGTCCTTTGTTCCTTCATCTTGTTCCTGCTTTTTGCTGCAAAATTTCTTGTGCTATCTGTAATGTATTTCTTTTTCCCGTCTGAATGGAAGTTGTGCACTATTGGTCTTTGCATTAACATAACATGGATTCTCTGACCCTCAGACGGTGAATGTGATCCTGGCATTTGTTTCTTCTGTGGAATTTGAAAATTAAATAGGCTTCTGTGGAATTTGAAAATTAAATAGGCTGAACGATGTTAGCTGGAACTTAAAATAAGCATTATATTTAGATGTGTTCTTGTTAGATTATTTGTGCTACTACATGATGGATGCAATTAGTTTTTGCCTTTTCTATCTCTCTATCTCGTTCTGCATGTGTGTATGGTCTGTGTAAAATTGCTGTCTGCATCATCTACACTTGCATTAGCATGATTGGCACATTTTCTTTGTCTAGCGCTGATGCTCTGTGTGTGCATGTCCACATCATTCACACTCATATTGGCATGACTTGCACATTGTATTCGATGTCTAGAGCTGATGCTTTCTGTCTTTCATAGAATAGCTATCTGCACTCCCACACACTTCACACTTGCATTGGCATGATTGGATAACCTTCTGATGCCTATCATGTACTTTTGTACATTGTATTCCACGCCTAAAACTAATCTTATACTGGTATAGGTGGCATAGAATAATACCAATGCCCACGGAGAGTGGAGAAAGAATATCCTATGGGAAAACCTTGGGTGCATTGAAAAGTGAAATTGAAGCAGAAGAAAAAATGTCATCAGTCAGCATCCTTTTTAAAGAAAATGCTATGGGTATTTACAAATTTCTGGAAAAGTTAGGATTTTAAGATGTTACATGGAAAGTCTGAGATTTCTAAGCATTTTGAGACTATATATATTCTCAATATTTCATGATATTAGATATGATTTTTTACTTTTTGCAATTCTGTGTTCATCGTCTTGAATGCCATCTTGTGGGAAAAGCATGCAACTGCACTTCAGTATGTTGAGTAGGACTATTGTATACTGATATTTGTCTATCAACCTGCCGGGGACATGTCTGTGTTGGTCAACATACTAGCTGTGATGATTTTAATAGTATTTTGACCCATGGTTCCATGACATGTTAACTTTGATTGCTGAGCCTCCATATTATATTCAGGTATGTCTTGAAAGCTGTTACCTCCCATGAAGAACATGGTTTATGGGGTTCTGCTTTTGAGATTATGAAATTTAGGTCCAGGTTTTTCTCTAGGTGTCATTTTATAGCTTTCTTTTAGCTTCAAAGGCAATTCTGCATCCATGTTCTTTTGTCCCAAGATCCTTGCATATCAAAGCATGTGGTGTCCTGATTCCCACTAACCCGATCCTTTTTCGTGCCACTTGATTCGTACAACCGTTTTAGGAGAAAAAGGATTCATGGTCATGCTTTGCACTCTTCATTGCTTTCCCTCATCACCAAGAACTAATTTGCTTTATGCAATAGTTTAAAGGGTGTAGTTTTAGGATTGTATTATGTTCTAATTGCTAACTGAGACTTAACGCTGCATTGCAACAGGAGCTCAGTGGGAGGTTCTTGACAGTTAACAAGGCATCTCCCAGAGGATCCAGGGCTGAGCGTCCTCCTCCTCGAGAATTTGAGCCCTCATTTAGAATATATGTTGGGAACCTGCCATGGCAAGTAGATGATGCACGACTGGAGCAGGTCTTTAGTGAACATGGGAAGGTTGTGAATGCCAGGGTTGTTTGTGACAGAGAAAGTGGACGGTCACGTGGATTTGGATTTGTTACAATGTCGTCAAAGAGCGAACTTGATGATGCCATTGCCGCTCTAGATGGACAAGTAAGTACACTTGTTGCATGTAAGAAAATTAGCAACTATAACTTTGAATCTCCATCTGTTTCCTGACTTCCTACTTACTGCATGCAGATTGTGGATGGGAGGGCCCTCAGAGTGAATGTGGCTGAAGATAGGTCAAGGAGAAGCTCCTTCTGATCACCTAGAACTTGGTTCTTTTTTTTTTTGGAAATTGATGTAGCCTTCATCCAGCAAATAGGTGTTCATTATTATTGCATGGTCTCTCTTTTTTCTCTTTCACGGTCTTTCGGTTGAGTTTTCACTACTTTAATTTAATATGGTTGAGTTCAGACCAGGGATGTACTACTTAAAGAGGAAGGTCCAGCTTTTATTTTTTTCACCTAGATTTGTTTTCTGCTTTACGATTATGTTGCTAGAAGTGAATGTCAGGTGATGAAGGGGTTCCTTTTCCATGACATGCATCTGTAAGCAAAAACAAAGTTGGTAGCAAAACATTCAACTACGGGAGAGCACTGTCACTTTTCTTCTATAGTTCGTTGTCTGCCCTTCCAGCAGGTGTTCTTATGAATCATAAACTTGGTAGTCGTGACCCTTAACAATTCAATTGTAATGGGAAATGTGAATTATATTTGGACTCGCGTGGGGATTAAGTATATGAAATTCCTCACACGGCAAATATTGTTTCCTAATGCCATGAACTGCGGAAGTGTTGGAACTTGACGGTTTCATCTTCTATATCGTTTCATTTTATTTGTTCTTTTGCGCTTATTATGTTTTGTGGTGGTTGTGAACTATTGAATCAGCTAGCATTAGTTTCTCTCAGTTGCCTTGGTCCTCAAACGGATGGAAGTTGCCGATTTATGTGCTTATTACAACTACTTTATTGTGGCCGCGTTCTGGATTCAGCAAATTACAGTTTTTCAGGCTTAGGTGGGAGTGATCGTTTCTGTCATGATCTTGATATTCTTCTTATTGGTTATGTTCGACATGTGAGTTCTTCCACAAGAAAATTGATGGTGTGACCTAAAGGCCTCATAGTTGTTTATCCTCCTCCTACCTTACGAGATTTCTTTTGCCCAGAGTTCTAAAATGTGCCTGACAAAAAACGACAAGCCCAGCCGTTAGCGAATGACCCAAGATCCATTTTTCTCACTAGGAAATCCGCTCAACTTTGGCCTTGTAAGGACATTGATGGAGATAAATGTGCACTTATAATTCATGGCGATCGTTTGTTACTTGTTAGCCTTTTTTCATGTTAACGCCATTGATGCCTAAGTCACGTGGATACTAGTATGGGGATACTTGTACAGAGCAGTTTTAAAATATTTGGACACGGGTAGACAACAAGGTAAGATACATATATGTTTATATGTGTGCAAAATTCTACAAAAAAAAAAAGCACAATTCTTCAAGAAATATGGAGAACACCACAAAAAATATGTAAAGTTAAAAAAAAAAAAAGTTCCATAAAACCCTGCAAAATTTCACAAAAAATAGACAAAAACCAAAACTGCATTTCCAAGTGTGCCGCCGTACGCATGTGGGGGTCTGGCAGCCTCCCGGCCGTGTCTATGTTACTTAGATTGGTGCTTCTATGATAATGAACAAAGGATGCACTTTTTGTCAACATTGCCATCATTTCTCAGGTTTGGCTTGATCATTTCTTCTTCGTTCATAAGAGGCACGCTTTTGTTTGCATAAATTCCATATAATTGTGAGCTTCTATTATTGTGAAAAGAATTTTAAAAGAATTGTGAAGAGAATTTTGAAAGGACTTTAAAAGGGAGGATTTAAGCAAGCGGTTTGAACCTTTCGAGCTTGAGCCTTGAGCATCTTGCACGCAACGAAGCACGATCGGCAGTCAGTTTTTATGTTCTGGCCATGGAGATCATGTCTATATGATATTTTTAAACAAAATCCTCACAGGCTGGATCTTGATATGAACCAAACTTTATGGATCGATAAAAGTAGAACATTAGCCTAAAAACACTGATAAAATCTTACTGGCACATAAGTAATATCAGATTTATATCGGGCCACAACGACAACCAATCCGGATCCGAATGATATGTTACTGCTGAGGAAATCCTAGTCATGAAGATAATAACATGTACCGTATATCAACGGCAACCACCCTGGTGATCATAGCAGAAGATATCAGCAAACGAATACCGAGAGAAGATCTAAAAACATTGGTAAAGCAAGAGAATACTTTTTGAATCTTAATGTGCTGGTAAGAAATAAGACTCTCTCTTATGGATGTATACATCCTTGCCTAGCTTTTTGTACATGCATGTTTTGTTATATGTTATCAGAACTGGTGCACTGTAGGATCACCGAGGTCTCGAAGCAGCCCTAGATCTTGGGGGTGCGGAGTGGCTTTGCCTCTAGCCGACCATTATATGGTATTAAAACTTCATACTGAAAACTTTAATTATTCTCTTCTATGACCATGGCCTCTCATTAAAGCTTAAGCATCGATCTCTAATTGAAATACCCATTTCCTGTAGCACTGGATCTGTGCAGAACTGGTGCCTGTAAAATTGAGTCATACCAGTTAGCTGTTGTAGAAAACTCAAACTCCTACGACTTATGAAAACCCAGGATTATCAAGGCCTTATCAACAATTTCAATTCCATCCCAATGGACCGTACACCACAAAGGATAATGGAACACAAACCATATGGAGTCCAAATTAGGGATGTTAATATTATATGATTTGGATCAGATATGCAACTGAACCGTTCCAAAAAGATCGGATGTGGAAAAAAAAATTAATATCTGATTAAGAAACCAGATCAGATTCGGATTCAGATCAGACTTATTTTTAAATAATTACCTTATATCCAATAATTTTACATTCAAAATTTGAATTCAGATTATGAAATCGGATTTTGGGTTGGGATTCAAATATGATTATTCTTTGTTTGTATTCGAATTCAAATATATGAATATAAAAAATAGCAGATATGGTTAAGGGTATATCCGATTCAAATTCGATCCATTGACATCCTTAGACTAAATTGCATTGCTTGGTACAATCCATTACCGTGAAGATGGATCATGGGCAAATTTTGTCCAATTTGGTGCTTGGATTTGTCATAGAGATCTCAGCCGGGGTATGGCAATTTCTAGATGAAGCAATATTTGCTCTACAATCACAAGAACGAGAATGGCATTTAATTTAAAAGTTGCAAATTTTCTTTTAAGGAGAGACCATTATATAATTTTCAAAATTGTACCCAGCACGACTATTTTTTTTGAAAAAAATGAAGAATAACATTTAATTTTTCAAGAACAGAGGGGAGGCCCTGGTGCCCTTTGCCTCCTCTGCAACAGGGTGCTTATATCTCTATTGTTTTCTTCGTCTTTTTGGGTACCTCAATTCGATTGTCAACCTCCAAGCTGCGCTATATTTAATTTGGGTCACATTTTAAGCATTGCATCACATATAGACCATAGAATTAGGTGCCCGATACATTTAGCGGGTATTGACTTATGGTGTTTCACATTACATTTCATTTGCATTAATAATGCATATAGCCTGGATTTAGGGATCGCATTTCATTCATTTAACATCATTTAGCATTTATTTCAGTTGCATTTAGGTGGACCTTATAGAGTTAATTATATCATTCTGTTTCTTTATCATAGTTCTTAGTACAGCATAAAATTATGTAGATGACATTATCCCAGGGAGTCAAACACTTGTTTAACTTTCACATGCAGCAAGTCAACTTTTAACTTCTAAATGCCTTAACATATGGAATGTCCCCATTCAATTCCACATTCTGTTGGCGAAGCACTTGCATGAGATCCGATGCTGATTTGAAAGCATCCCATTTATAAGGAGCCCATAAAGTAAAGGAATACTGAATTTCAGATCAATAAAAAAAAATGAGGATTGGAGAACCTGACTAAAACCTCAGATTTGATGTCTGATGGAAGGGTAGCCTGACTTTAAATCCTGGGATCAGAGATCCCCAATAATCTTCGATCTCTGAAGCTAACAAACACAACCTTTAAAACAAAATGCCATCAAGGGCACCATTAGGCTTTGCTTGATACCTAATAGTTCGTTTATACTCTATCAGATATTTCATAATTTGGGTACCAAACTTGACTTATGAATTTCTCCAAAAACGGGTTTGAAGGGATCAATAACGGACGTAAAGCATAACAATAGGCAATCAAGATTTGGAGGGGAGATACCTCGAACAGGTCAAAGCCCCTCCTCCTTCACCTTAGTGCCACAGTTTAGGGCTTCTTACCACTTGAGTGCGAACCAGGACACTGTTTCATTAACTGTCATGTGCAGGACAATAGCACCCACAGGAATCAAACTGACGTCTAAACCTTCGTATCTTCACGGGTCCATCTCACTAATTATGCTGCTCGGGGCAATCCAGATTCGGTAAGAAGGCAGTCATAATAGCATCTGCAGTGCCAGTGAAGACAACGCCAGTGATGAATTGGATAAGTTGATAACCAGACAAGAATCGGCAACCATATTGCTGATAGCAGATGAAGACATGCTGCATGTAAGTACTGCCGACAGTGGAGATCAATAAAATCCATCGATTATGCACCCAAACTAAAAAAGAGAAAAAAAACAATATTGTTGATGAACTAAAAAAAATACTATATTATGTATCGGACGTGCATTCTTGCCACAATCGTCTCTCTCTCTCTCTCTCTCTCTCTCTCTCTCTCTCTCTATATATATATATATATATATATATATATATATATATATATATATATCTTTTGGAACATCCAAAGTTTGGCATGTCGCGTGTATTCCCGACTCTTGAATTTATGACCAGAACCCGGCTGGAAAGTTGGCGGGTTGGCCAGATGGGCCCCATTCAATAAATAAGCGTGGATGGCATCATCAATGGGCTCCCTATATAAAAACAACATTACATTGGACATTATATCCATGGTATGAAAAGCACAAATAATATATATTCTTTCATCATAATTTAATTGATGGAGTAACAGCTTGGACAAAAAATATAATTTCAAGTATGAGAAAATTTCACACATTGCAAACCATTTCCTCCAAGACGTTAAGGTACTGTAAGGTTACATGATTCGGGTGAACAAGAGATCAATTCATTTGTGTATAAAGAAATAACCTTTTATTAGTGGAACTAGATGTTACTTCGGCGCCAGTAAAAGGGCCTACATCGGCTCTGCTGTAGTAAAGCTTGCTCGTGCGCTAGTATGCATTAAAGAAAGGGGATGTTTTTATAATTTAAAAAAAAGTGTGTCCGTTTTAGCCATTTTACTTTTTTTGATTTTCATTTTAATTCTACCAAAAACTTGTTTTTTTCTGTGTGAATGAGAGGAACTTTTGTCATTAACCATACTAACCCAAGAAATTTTGTACACAAATATGAAATATGACGCATATAAGCAGCTTTGCCAAAGCTGAGGTAATCTGGTGCCCTGCACAAAACAACACACCACATAATGAAATACTGTCATTGTGCAGCTACAATTCTGGCATTTGTGCAGCTACAATTCTTGCACGCCCTTAAGTCTTTCAGTGGCATGAGTACATACATAAAGGAAAATTGAAATCAGCCGGTTATGGATGGTATATATATATATATATATATATATCTCGTAAAAACCGTCACAAAATATTCATTTTATTCTTAAAAATCATGGCCAATCAACTGGCAATATTATTTTTGAACAGTTAGTGATACAAAATTAAAAAAATAATCATTCGATCATAAAGGTAGCTGACTTATATATATATATATATATATATATATATATATATATATATATATATATATATATATATATATATATATATATATATATATAAAGAGAGAGAGAGAGAGAGAAAGAGAGAGAGGGAGAGAAAATAAAATAAGCTATTGCTGGATGACTATTTTTTAATTTTTGTTCGTTAAACACAGTCACAAAAAGTGCATTTGCAATGACCAATTGTTTGACCATGGTTTTTAACAACGAAATGCATTTCTTAAGACATTTTTTAACAATACCAAATAGAAGAAATAACCATCATGCTACAAAAGTAGCTGGTTTGTTTCACTTTTTCCTATACATATAGACGAAAATTCAGTTGCATCAGATTTTCCTTCGTGTACTTGTCGGCTACAGCTCGATACAACAGTGGTATGCCGGCGTAATGTTCTAAAAGACTTGCTCCTAAGATTGCCACTTCTTGCAGGCGGGACTAGAACAGTATAAATTTCTGTTCATGGAAAATTCATATACCATATGTGCATAATGTATGTGATAATATAAGCACGGGCATATGACCAGACATAACAATAAGTAAATCAATCTACAGAAACAAAACCCAAACACGCAACTTCTGTAATGAATGCGAACTGCAAGATTGCAGATAATTGAAGCAACACCACCCATCACACTTTGCAAAATGCAATCGATCATGATGCCTGGAGCTGTGGCAACTCTAGCCTTGGTTTGAACCAGACTTTGAGTCCATGCTTCATGTAGAGGGTAGTAGTCAATTTGGGCTCCACAGGATGGTCCTTAACAACACAGACTGAGTATCTCATCAGAAGGGAAGCAGCCACCATCTTCATCTGGTGGTAGGCAAACTTCTTCCCTAAGCACAGCCTCGGCCCTGCATTGAATACAGCATATTTGAACTGGCTTTCACTCACGAACTTCCCTTCCTTGATCCACCTCCCCGGATTGAACTCCCTACAGTCCTTTCCCCATATCGATTCCATCCTGCCCATCGAGTATATGCAATAGAAAATCCTTGCACCTTTCTTTATTTTGTTCCCGTCCGGGAGAACATCATCGTTCAGTGCTTCCTTGAAGTCTATGGGAACCGAGGGGTACAGTCTCAGAGACTCTGACAATGCAGCCTGCAGGTATTCCATCTTCTTCAATTCATTTGTTGTGAAGACTACACTCTTGGCATCCACCAGACCAAGATTGACTCTCTGCTTTAGAATCGCCACTAGTTCATCAAGGATTTTGCTTTCTACATCTGGGTTTTTGTTAAGGAGCCAGAAGAACCATGCCAGTGCGACGGAGCTGGTGTCTCTGCCGGCAAGGATAAAGCTTATGCAGAAATCCCTTAAGAACTTGTCGGAATAGAGATGGGTATTGGCCTCCATGAGGTTTGATAAGAGTTCCGACCGATGGCTCAGCCCACCGAGCTTCTTCCGCTCCATCCGTCGACTCAATACCGTCTTCTCCGCAAATTCATGGACGACCTCGACTGCTGCCCTCAGCTGTCTCTCTGAGCCGACCTGTAAGTACCTCATTACCTTCCAGACGAAGGGTGGAACCGTGAACCTGAAACAACGCAAGTTGTCACGCTAAGTAGCAGCTTTATTGCACGAACCGAATGTTTACAGTAAACAATCATAATGTGAGTCGCGCGTTTAATGAAGCAAATAGCCAAAAAATTTCCTGCTCGAGTTCCCCTGATCATCACGGATGAGTGTTTTCAAGATCTGAAGCAAGCAGATCTGTCGGTCATGAAGTTACTCATTTCCCGTCACCAATCATCAGTATGATCGTGATCATGGTGAAGAAACGTAAGAAAAAACTCATAAAGGAACCATTGGCTCAGTAGTAATATATGACCTGAACAGAGAGTACTCTGTCGCTTGCTCGAACGCTCGCGCAAAGGGCACCTCAGGGAGCTCGATGTTGAGGCATTCCAGGTCGACACCTAACGCTGCCATGCATATATTATCGAACGTGAAGCGGAGGAACATGTCCTGCAGGTCGACGCTCCGGCCGTCCCTGCTGAGCTTCTCGGCGAGCTTGATGAGCTTGTTGTGCGTCAGTTCCTCGATGGTCTTGGCCGAGTACTCCACGAACCTCGCCGAATGCATCTCTCCGCTCGCCGCCCTCCTCTGCACCTTCCACATCTCGTCGTCGGCGTTGAAGATGCCGTCGCCGAGCAGCTCGGAGAACCTCTCTCTATAGTACTTCCCCTTGGGGTAGTTCTTGAAGTTGGTCTTCAGCATGTGCTCGACGTTGGCTGGGTCCATTGTGATGAACCCGAACGCACCGCTCTTCCATAGGCCCCTGTAGGGGAAGGTTCCACCTGCCTCCGAGAGGGTCTTGGTGATGTATTCGAAGATTTCATGCAAGTGAAGGGAGAGAGAAGGGAGGCAGCCCAGCAAAGGCCACTGCATGAAGCCTTTGGAGGACAGCCTGTTCATGACAGAGCTGAAGACGAAGAGTCCGGCGATGGAGATGGCAATATCTGACAGGGTGATGCTCTTGAGCAGGGTCTTCGTTAAGACCTTCTCCGTCCATGAGTCTGCTGCCATGGAGGTCGTAGAGAACTCCGTTTGACACAGTAGTGAATGGGTTTAGTTGTCTTAGTAGTACATGGGATGGGATAGGGAGGAGACCTTTCTCTACTCAAACACTTATATTGAAGCTCCCTACCACATGAATCCAGGATCTTCAATCGGTGGTAGACCCCATTACTCGTCGTCCTGCATGTAATGGGGGAAGCTTCGGGATTGAGCTTTACATCTACCCTTTGCTGTGTCAGAAACTTAAGTTGAGGGCAATAGCGGAGTTAGAAATTCTGGGTAGAATGGCAGTCATTCAAACAATTTTATATTTTTAGAGCATATATATATATTCGTACCAGAAACCGAATGACGCCGATGACTTAAATTTACAACATATGTATCTCCATTCCTGTAAAAAAAGGTTCACAGCATTGGTATTAGTGAGACAGTTTATGGTGTGGTATACCGGTGGTTTTTTATGACTTTGTGAACTATTTATGGTCATGTTGGCAATACATTTTAAAATTTTAACCATTTGGCATGTACCGGCATTTAGTTTTCCTATACATATGTTTTATAACGTTATATATATATATATATATATATGTATATATATATATATATATATATATGCATATATACATGTGAAAATCTTTTTTATTTTTAACCATACATCAACATTTGGTATCTGGCAGAACTCGTCACTCTCTTCCTCTCTCTCTCCCTCTCTCTCTCTCTCTCTATATATATATATATATATATATATATATATATATATATATATATATATATATATAACTTTACAAGCACGCTTAAGTGTTTTTTTTTTGGTTTAGCTGCTTAGATTACGCACGAAATTGGTATTTTATAAATGAATCCAAACTTAATTGTGCTTTTGTTATATCACCAAAATTTGAGAAGGTTAGTTCATAACCTTTTCAGTTTTTTATTTAACTTGCTCGTTGATTGATCTGTTACATTAAAAAACAAATTGAAATGAATGACCCAAGCTGATAGAGGCAGTGGAACCACTTGAACTGGCGTGCAGTTTTGGCAGGTTATAATGGCAAGTGACCACTTGGGTCAAGTGGTTCCGCTGCTAGCTAACCGGAGATTTGGTGGAAGTAATATATATATATATATATATATATATATATATATATATATATAGGTTTGATGGTCTTAGCATCACTCAAACCATATAAATGAGAAACATATTGATAGAGACAAAAGGGTCATCTGTTTCTTTGACCAGCTTTCATTAATGCATTAATGCCCCAAACATAATTATAAACTGAATATGGTCCCCAATATGTAGCTGCTCTACTTCCTGCTTGCGTTTGCCGTGATGCAAGAATGGAGAAGAGAAATTGATTTTTGATAGAACAATTGATTGTGATTTAATTTGGTCTGGTTGCATCCACCAGCGTGTTTCAATCCGATTCACCCGTGACGGTACTTCTGTTTTCCAAAAAGCCTTTTCCCCTTCAATTTTTGAAGTACTCACAAGAGAGCTCTCCCTTTCCATGCGAGGGCATTTTAGTCATTTAGGATCCAAACATGCATTAAGTTGCACAGCAGGTTGAGACAACTCGAGTAGAGCTCGAGTTCAAATATATGCTCTAAATGTTAAACAAATCTAGCTTGGGTGACAGACTTTATAGAAACAAGTTAAACTATAGAGTCGAGCTTGCATTCAACCAGGGGTGGAGGCAGAATTTTTTCAGGGGCGAACCAAACAAATCTACGGGAGGAGCGACGGGTAGGGTCAAAAGGAGCGATGAGTCGGACCAAACTAAAAAAATTTAACTTTTTCAATGTAAATTTTTTTTTTTCCTGCGCTCACCCGAGCCATGGCCCAGGTGGCCCCCCCTCCCACATTCAACACAAGTCAAGCTTGCACTCGACGCAAGTCAAGCTCGAGCCAATTCTATGGAACTCGACTTGAATTCGAGGCGACATTGAACTCAAGTTTTCTGAGTCGATCGAGTCCAGCTCGACTCATCTCATGTGCAGCCCTACATGCACTTCCACGTTAAACGTATATTTAAACTTTTATATCAAACTTGTATAAAAAAGTGGAAGAAAAGAAGTTGCAAAACCATCAATTTCACAAGATCGGACCACTTCAAGTGGTTCTCATATTTTCTAGTACATACTTTATGAACTATATCTATATACATTCATTGATAGATATTTTATGGTCTAATATTAGTTTATATTTTTTTCTCATTGTTTCTCTCTAACTTTCCATCACAATTGCCTTCATATCTCTGCATAATTAAAGAGACCCGAGGTGGGATGGTGGGGGGTGTTCAATTATGCCGAATTAGTAAAATTTTAAAAAATATTAGTAAAAAACAGTCACGAAATTGGCAATATTAGTCATAATTTATAGTGTAGTGATAGTTTGTGGTGGTTTTAACGATGATTGGTGATTATAAATTTTAAATTATTAGCCAACCACCAACTGTTTGCACACATCAATATGATTTTTTCATTATACATATATATATATATATATATATAAATATAAGTCCAACTAAGAATTTGCCAACAGGGCAAGCGTGTGCGTTGTGGGAGCCTTTGTTCTTATTTCTCAAGTTCATTAAGCTATTTAGCCTAACACTTCTCTCCAACATTAAGTAGGTCATCAGCCGTCCCATGCACAGGGGACACCTCTTTTCTCCATCAATTATGATGAAACAACTTGAGCCCGAAGATTAAAGTCTTGACTCTGCAATTTGAGCACTTGATATCTTGTGGCATTAATTTTAGATCAAACTCCTTTTCTTTGTGATCTTAGCCAGGTTTCTAGCTGTAGAGGATGAGTTAATATCTTCACATTACGAAATGTCCTTTACTAATTACAGTCGACGACTTGTTCGAACTTTCTTGTCCATCTTTTTTATAACAAAATTGACATAGATTGTCATTATTTGATAATGAGTTCTACCCAATTAGTCAATTTAATTCGATATATTAATTATACCATTTATCCGGCCCTACTTTATGTATCCTCCTCCTTTGTTCCTCCATTTAATATCAAACTTGTCTTTTTTTTGGGTTTATCTTGTGTTTAAACAGTGTTTTTTTTTTATCATAAATTCGTTTCTAGCGTTCTTTTCAATTGCCATATCTTTTCTTCAACTATGTTTCAATTTCTGTTTTTCATTTTTCTTAGTTTAATCATCCTACACAGTGTGTGGTCTATAGTCGCCAACCTGTTATCACAAGAAAAAAAAACACAAATCAGCATGCCCTTGCAGGAAGTGGTCGACAGAAGAAGGGCTCGGCAGAGCGAAGCTGGTTATTTGCACATGCCTGTGCATGTATAGGGGTGTGCAGTGCTAAAAATGTCTTTGTCAAAAGTAAAAAAAATTAAAAGACTAAAATTTACATATCTTTATAAGCAAAATCTAAAATACACCATCTCCTTTCTTCCTGTTTTGGGTGCATATTTGTTGCATACACAGGATTCAATTTGACTGTTGAGGCCATGGCTAAACTCCACATTAAAAAAAAAAACAACAGGAGCTTGATTCGACCCGATAGCTTTTAAATAATATTTAATAATAATAATAATATATATTTTATTATTTTATATTAAAAAATTATTTTATATTTTAAAAACTAATTTTTTGTTGTAACTGGGTGGAGCTGGGCCAGCCTCGGGTCCAGGTTTCGAGCATCAAGCCCAAGCCTAGCTCGAGTTTCGGACATGGGGCCTTGCCGGGTTGATGCTGTCGGCTGTGCACCTTCACCTCTTCACTCCACTTGTCTCTCCAAAAATGCAGTTTGCTACCATTCCCAATTTGCCACCAAACTAGGTTCTCGTTTTTCTGCTAGCTCCAACCTGATCTCCTCCATACAGCCAACCCTTTCCGAGGATTCTTGGTCATTCAAACGCTGCTCTTCAAACATGACATCTAGCGTGAAACCATTTCCAATGGTAAGGTTATCATTAATGAGCATAATGTGCCACCATACAACAATACCTCTACTTTTCAATTTCCATGCATCCAATACATTCGCATGGACGTTTTACATTCTTATCTCCAATCAGAGCCAATGTCTATGCGAGACTCAATTAAATTATGCATGTAGAGAAATAGATTTAAGTATGAATGAACATTTAGTTTATTTTATGAATACATGCATGCACTCACTTCATGAGTGCACCCACCCACCTTTGCCAAGATTTAAGTGAGTCAAGTGGAAGTCGCTACCGTGACCAAGTCAAATTGCGAGAAAGACTTGGGCACCTCATATATTTTGATGCGCAAAACAAAATTTTCAAAATGACTACACAACCAGATTTTTCGAAATTAATTTTGAAATCAATGATTGGCTTTTCCTGAAATCAATTTTCAGTCCAAAATCTACTCAAAATCAAGCGAATTTTCCATGATCCTTGCCAAGTCTCAAAGAATTTAGGATTTCAAATCAATTCTTCTTAAAAAATCCTAGAAGTTCAACTAATGTCTAAAATTCTTCAAATCAAAATTTCAATTTTCCAAAATCAACAAAATTCCCTAAACTCAGGACTATCCAAATCTTCCCATTCTCTTTTTCGGGATAAGAACTATGGTTTCGAAATCAAGTTTAGCCTCGACCAAAACCGATCCAAATCCAATCTCTAGATTTTGGCTTCAAAACCAAATTCCGGTCCCAAGGCTTCCACAAAATCTTCCAATCAAATTTCAAACCTTAAAATCCAAACTATCTTTGAAACCCCAAAGCCTAATAATTGAAGGTCCAATTCCAAAAATCTCTAGCTAAGCTTCAATTACAAATTCTATCTAATTGTCGATTATCAATCCAAAATTCCCGTTTTTAGATTAAATCAAAGTTCAATTACTAAAATCTGGGATTAATCCAATTGTTCCATTCCAAAAGCAGTTTCAAATCTTCAAAATTCCTGAAATACAAAAGCATTCCTAAACAAACCTGAGTCTTTGTTCCAAATGAACTTTAAAAGTTTAAAATTCAATCCCTGCACAAGCATGCACATAAGAAAAGTAATCTATTAAGCTTAAGAAAATCTAAACCTTACATCGATTTCTTCTGTTAATGATGTTAGGAACAGTCGATCCTCTTAACGATCAACGGGTTAAACACAACTTTCAATTTTCATGAACATGACGTTCATGGCAAGGAGATTGTAATGTTGTCGTGAACTTCAATTTTAGGTAATTTCTCAACCACCATCTTGTTTTCTCTTGGATACGATAAGAATCAAGATTGACTTGGGCTTTCTAAAATCTTGGGTGACCTGTTTATCCCTAAGGTAACCTGTATGAGATTCAGCTCCACTAATGTTACTGTGAATCTTCTCACTAGCACCATGCACCCTTCTTCCTAAACAAAATCATCCCTCAATGCCCTTTTCATCGCTCTAAGAGTGTACCCGTTCCAGATTTCAATCAGGAGGTTCGGAAACTTTAACCAGATTTCCACAGTTTCTCCAAGTTGATCGACGACTCCACTCCTGACTTTTAGTGCTGATGATCAGGGTTCCATTTCTAACCCTCCATGCCCTCTTCCTCAGCACCTCGCCAATTTCTTCCTCAGCACCTCTCCGATCACTGAAGATTGGAGATTTCTCACATACATTCACTGGTTCCATAGCGATGCAGAGATACAACTACAGTCTGCTCCTAGCCTGGCGCTGCCTCCATATAGATCAGCCACAGCTGCGATTTAGAAGTGTCCAGCCATTCTATCATACGCCTCCAGATGGATCGAGATCACTGGGCTGCCCTCTTCCTCAATGGAGACCACCGCCTCAAGCAAGTCCATCTACTATGGCACTGGCCAAGGAGTGCCATATTAAGTAGTTGTTTGTGGCATTTGGATGTGGAGAGTCACATTGAAGAATGTTTATGTTGTTTCCATATGGAGTGTCGATGAATTTTTAAATTGTTAGCATTTTATGAATGCCAGAGAAGAGGAGACCATATCGGGGCACCCGTAAAACGCCATTGAAAGGGGAAAAAACTTTGCCTCGCCTTTCCTCTAATCTTTGCTGGCATTTGAGTTTCATTATCCTTTTCTCAATCGAGCATTGGAGTTTCGTTTGACTTCGTGCTCTCCGTTTTCACTTTTGCCTCTTTGAACTTCGTAGACCTCAGCCATCTATTTCTCGAGCATTTGCAATCGATCGATCGATCATTGTCGTAGCCAGAGGAGTGTGGAAAAGAACATGTCACTGTAAGATCATTTGGTGGGCCGTCATATGTCTATGAGGAGTTTCAGACATTATGACTATCTTAAGGTAAATACCCGCTTAAGTGATTGCGTTTTGGGATATTACGTCATTTTAGATGGTATGAGATAATTTTGAAATGTATAGATACCTGTTTGTAATTACGGACTCTTTGTTGGGTTGAATATATAATTGTCCTTAATATAAAATGGTAGTGGTCATTGGAGTCGTGCGAATGGTTGCCTGAAACGTTGGTTTCTAGGGTTTCCTCTCCCCCATTTGACAGAGACCTCATGCGCGCCGCACGTACCCTGGAAGACCATGCTGTGATTTTCCCGAGCTCCAGTTCTTCAGATGGATTCAGGTACGCTTCCATTTCAGTTTAAGATTTTGTTTAATTCAATGATTTAACATGAACATGATCTTGTTTAGGGCATATCGTTTTCTGTATGCATGAGGGAGAAATCCCAACAACTGGTATCACAACCATAGTTCATTGTTAAATCGTTGATTTTTTTTGGATGGTTCTGTGCGTTCTTCTTGTTCGGATGTTCCCCTTTTGGTTCTTCGGCTGCGAGTTTTTTTGTTTAAAAAAAAAAAAATGGCCGAACAATGGAAGACGTCGGGCTTCCATTGCAGCCACCTAAGGAAAAGGGTAGGGGATGCAAGGATCGGTGGGCGTCGATTGCCGTTTGGCGATGGCGGACCTCCGGCCGTTGGGGCGCGTCCCTGCCGGCAGCCACCCACGCAGTTTGGGGGCCTGCGGTGCCCTCTACGCCTCTGTTGCAGCCGCAGAAAAAGGGAAAAGGCGCACAGGGAGAGACGACGGCAGGGAGGGGGAGGGCCGGTCGGTAAGCCGCCGAACGGGGCCGTGCGACCCTTTGGCGCCCACCCATGGTCTCTGGCAACCCACCGGTGGCTTTCCTGCTGCCGCCGCTGCCGTTTTCAACCATACCCAAATATGAAAAGGGGGCGGAAATCAGAAGGTGAAAACCGGCCGTAAACGGCCGGTTTTCGACGGGCGACTACCGGCCACTGCGGCGGGCGACGGCTGGCCATCCTGGCGGCACCCGCCGGCGGCCACCCACGAAGTTGGGTGGCCTGCCGGTGGAAGACCACCACCCGCCTGCCGTTCGGCAGGCGAGCGATGGAGACGACGCTTGCGACCACTCGCGCGGTCGAGCGAGCGGTCTGATTGGGTCGGGTCGGATCGGGTCGTGACAGACCCGATCCAGATCCATAAGGCTAAAAAAAAAATCATTTTTGCCGCCCCGCGCCCGCGTCTGCGTTTAATATTTTCGGACCGGGTCGGGTACAACCTGGTTTTAAAACAAAACCGGTTCATTCTGTTTTAGAATCGGTTCAGACCTTTTGGAATCGATTCGGACCCTTTTCGGACCGATTGAGGGCTTTTCAGACCGGTTCATTCAGTTTTAGAACCGATTTTAGCCATTTTTCAACCGGTTCAGTGAGTTTTGGAACCGATGCGGTCTATTTTTGACCGGTTCGTCCAATTTTTAGATCGGTTCAGCCCTATTTAGGGCAATGTAGGTGTTCTAGTTGTGGTTTAAGAACGATACGGGCCATTTTAAGGCCAATTCAGTAGTTCTTGACCCACTTAAGCACGATTATGGTACCAGTTTATAAAATTTTGACTCTTTTGGGCTCATATCATTGAATAATTTGGTCTTGGATTCAATGTAGGGATAATGTTGTATGCAGTTTTAATTTGTGTATCATGTTTTGCATGTTATTAAAATTGTGGATGTGCTTTAGATGAATGTTTGGACTATGAATTTGAATTTTGGCTATGTCTATTGTTCGAAATGAGTAGGTTTGTACTTTATGTCGCCAAAGTGACATCTGTTGTATGAATTTGCCTGTTTTGAATATTAGATGATAGTATACTTGATCCATGCGGGCAATGATCAACCTAAAGGAGGATTGTTGTTTAGTCAGGTTTAAGTATACAGGACAATGAATATGTGATAATTTTTAGGTTTCCATGTGAATAGCGAGTCAATCTAAAGATAGGCTCGTTGTTTGACAGAGTTAATTATCTATATTCATTGTTGACCAAGGATACCACTTGCAGTTAGTATTTCAATCTAAAAATTAGATATTAACGTTGCACCGGTACCTTGTGATGGGTTTTTTGGGCCATTGTGTTTAAATTCATTTATATTTGTTGTTTCATCTTTGTACATGTATTGATTGTGAGCATGCTTTGGTATTTTTGTTCTTTGTACAGTAAGTACTATTTCCATGATATCTGCAAATTTGATTAAAGTTGCAGTTGACCAATCATCCATTAACAAACAGAAGAAGCATAAGGAAGACCAATCAAACTGCTTCTTTTGTAATGGTGAAGGTCATATGAAGAAGAATTGTACTAAGTATCACGCATGGCGTGAAAGGAAGGGTATACTTCTCACTTTGGTTTGTTCTGAGGTCAATTTAACTTCAGTACACAAAAACACTTGGTGGGTAGATTCAGGTACTACTACTCACATAAGTGTCTCTATGCAAGACTGCCTAAATTGTCGAACGCCAAATGATGCTGAAAGATTCATCTATGTGGACGATAGCAAGAAGGTGAAGGTTGAAGCCGTAGCAGATTTTCAATTATTGTTAAAGACTGGTTGTTATTTGAATTTGATAGAAACTGATATAGTACTACCGTCTTTTAGACCGAATTTGATTTTTTTTATTTTTTTGCTGGACAAATTTGGTCATTATTGTTCATTTGGAGGAAATAAATTTAAGATTGCCGCTGGTTCTTTGTCTACTAGCAATAACATCTATTTGCTTGATACAATTGTTTCATATCATGAAACCTTGCATGTTACGTCTAGTGGTAGTAGAAGAAAATTAACCAATGAGAATTCTGCTATGTTATGGCATAGACGCTTAGGACATATCTCTGAAAGAGAAAGACTTATGTCGAATGAGATTCTTGAGTCTCTTGATTTTGCAGACTTAATGTTTGCATTGAAAGTATAAAGAGAAAGCGAACAAACATTAAGAGGTTATAAGTTTTATAATTAAATCTAGTAAGTCTTTTTTTGAAACAGGAAATGCCAATTTCTTTGAGGATATTGAGTTTGGGGGAGGTGATCAGGTTAGGAGCATTGCCTTTGAAGAGGGACATGAGTCCACTCATACGGATGTTGTAAGCAATAGTCAGGTATTCATTCATGCCATTATTCCATCAACATATTCAGAAGAAGACAATAATGTCGATCTCCCTATTGAAGAACAAACTCAACAACTATCTATGAGCTAAAGCATGTTTCCTGTCAGTGGTATTACAAATTTCATCAAGTTATAGTTTCATTTGGTTTCGAGACTAATATGGTTGATGAATGAGTATACCAAAACTTCAGTGGGACAAATTTATTTTTCTGGTTTTATATGTCGTTGATATATTACTGACAAGTAATGATGTTTGCATATTGCATGAAACTAAAAAATTTTGTCAACAAAGTTTGACATGAAGGATCTTGGTGATGCATCTCTTGTATTGGGGCGAATATTTCGAGATCGTTCTCGGGGTAATCTTGAATTATCACAAAAGGCCTACATTGATAAGGTGCTTCAGCAATATGACATGAAGGATTGTAAACCAGGAGATACTCCAGTTACTAAAGGAGACAAGTTTGGTCTCAAACAGTGCTTTAAAAGTGAAATCGAATCTAAGGAAATGAAAAAGATTCCCTATTCGTCTGTTGTGGGAAGCTTTATGTATGCCCAGGTTTGTACTCGTCCAGATATTGCATTTATCGTTGGAATGTTAGGCAAATACTTAGGTGATTCTGGTGTGGATCATTGGAAAGTAATCAAAAAGAGTTTTGAGGTACTTACAAAGAACATAAAATTTTATGCTCACATACAGGAAGTTAGACCAGTTGGAGATCATTGAGTATTCAAATTCTGACTTTACTGGGTGCCAAGACAGTAGCATAGCATGTTACGAGGCATCTAATTATGCTTTGTGTTTGCGAAATTTTGTCACGGGGCTACGCATTATGCATGGTGTAGAAAGACCAATAAGGTTATTGTGTGACAATAATTCAGCAGTCATGTACTCTTATAACAGTCATAGTTTGTTAAAGTCGAAGGACATCGACATAAAGTTTTTGGCTGTTAAAGAGAGGATATAGAATGGTCAGGTGTCTTTAGAGCATATTAGGACAAACTCTATGATTGCGGATTCGCTTACCAATGGTTTAACACATAAGGTCTTTCATGAACATGTTGTTTGTATGAGGGTGTTATCCTTGGATGATGTGCTGGTTTAGTGGGAGTTTGTATTTTATTTGCTATTATGTATAGACACATTCAGTTGTCTGCAGAATAAAATTTAAAGTTCTTTGGTTCCATTCTATGCTTGTGTTTTTGATCTCCATAAGGTTTTAAAGTTGGACCAGTTGAGAATAGACATGTTGTAATCACATTACATGTAATTCTCATGCTATACATCCATATCAAATCTATGTCATTGGTTGTGTTAATATTTGTGATCATTGAATGTTTCACTAATTTTGATATAGCGAAAGCTGCTTTGGTTCTGTGTTGATATGATCATGGACGAGATTGGTGAAAATGACGTTTAATAAGATAGCAGTTATGAGCCCCTAAGGTTTTATGTAATGTCTGAATGTATAAAAACATATTTGGCCCAAGTGGAAAATTGTAAGATCATTTGGTGGGCCGACATATGTCTATGAAGAATTTCAGACATTATGACCGTCTTAAGGTAAATATCCGCTTAAGTGCTTGCGTTTTAAGATATTACGTCATTTTAGATGGTACGGGGTAATTTTGAAATGTATAGATACCTGTTTGCAATTACGGACTCTTTGATGGGTTGAATCCGTAATTGCTCTTAATATAAAATGGTAGTAGTCCCTGGGGTCGTGCGAATTGTAGCCTGAAACGTTGGTTTCTAGGGTTTCCTCTCCCCCATCTGAGAGTGACCTCATGCGTGCCACATGTACCCTGGAAGACCCTGCTGTGATCTTCCCGTGCTCCAGTTCTTCAGATGGATTCAGGTACGCTTCCGCTTCAGTTTAAGATTTTGTTTAATTCAATGATTTAACATAAGCATGATCCAGTTTAAGGCATATCGTTTTGTGTATGCATGAGGGAGAAATCCCCACAGTCACTATTCGCATTTTTTTCCTTTTTTTTTCACCTTCTGTACACATTGGTTTGCCGTTGTTTTCAAAGGAGTATCAGGGAGGAGCATGTGAGTATTTGATTAGGGGTTTTCTGCACTATGCTATGAATTCACGTCTCTCTCTCTGTGTGTGTGTGTGTTTTGATTTTCTGTTTGGTTCTGTGGATCTAAAACAGCCATGAGAGTAGCGGGAGAATTGTTGATGTAGTAGTTCTTCATAGCCACCTCCATGACTTGTCTAACACCTTCGGCCTTTATATTCTGTTCAGTTGAAAATTAAGGAACTAAAAGCACAATTGAATATAATAGAGCTGTATCAGAATTGCAATAAATAGACACAACGCCACTCGTTTCTATGTGAACAGTGAAAGTGCGTTCTCTTTTTTAGAGATATTTTCAGGTGAATATGCATGCTTTGATGAGGGAAACTACACAGCTTTTTAAAAGTGTTAAAATCTATGGTCTAGAATGTGCATGTTCACTATATCTCATTTGGATGTGGATGTGGTCGAAATCTATGGTACAAACTTTTATACATGAGCATGGTAGTAAGACATATCACACTTTTGGTTTTGGGTTTATATATACATGATAACTCAGGAGAAAAGCAATATAATTTTTCTATTTCAACCATAAGTAGCTGTCTGTATCGGCAAATAATGATACATAGCCGTCAATGTGGGATAGACAATGAACTCCTTAAATGTTGCCATGGCACAACCCCATTGAGGTGGCTATTGTGGTATGGAAGCAAGGTGTCAGTTCGGCTGCAATTGTATGGTTTAATAGCGAGATTCAGGTAGAACGATGTTAATGTACATGGGCAGAGAGGATCGGTTGTCATGTAGTGATCATAGTTGCTGAATAATATCTTGTCAACCATTCCATTATCTGATCTGCCAGTTAGATCAAACAATAGGAAATGGAAAAACTGGTTGCTTCATTATATAGAGGGTCTGCAATTTTGCATGAGGAAATTTGTCCACGTATCTGATAATACCGGACGCTTGTTGATCTCCGGTGACAATATGTCTGACCGAAGATTATTTCTTTGTTGGTTTACTGGGTTTTGTCCTATGTAGTAGTAGTTGTTGGTATGTTTAGTTTGTAGCTTTTCTGATCTTCTCTTCGGTTTTTGTCTCTATTCTTTAATTCTTCTCATAAATATCAGGGCGATCCCCCAGCAAAAAAAAAAAAAAAAAAAACTTGTACTAGTGAGATTGAGTTGACGACACCATGATGATTATGTAATAATACATAATGTTTGATAAAAACGACGTTGCATTATTCGAACATATATTCTCCAAACACGTTCCAAAAAAGCAATAAAGAAGGCAGATCTTTGTTGTTCTTTACAAATTCAGGAGGTGTGATATCTTCACTAGTTTCCTTTTCTATGACGTAAATGCCGTTTTTACACAAGTATGGAGGCCACAGTAGCTTTTATTATCCAGCTAATTACTCATTCATTGTCTTGTGTCTTTTGTTTGTCTGTTCATGTTCTTTTCAGCTGATACATGTCATTCCAAGAGTAAAGCCAACTCAAGAAGAAGCAATTGGAATTGTCAATCCACAAGATGTAAAAATTGGTAGCAGGTAATATTACAGATTTGAAGGCTCTCTCACCACCCCTCCGTGCACCGAAGGTGTGATTTGGACTATAGTTAAAAAGCTGAATATTATTTGCTATAGCAGAAAGCACCCTTGGTATGGGCTATGCAGTACCTCCAGCTTCAAGATAGACATGGTAAGAGGAGGCAACTGTGTTAAGCATCATACACAATATAAGCATTATATGTATATATGTATATACAAATATATATATATATATATATATATATATATATATATATATATATATATATATATAACACATCACACAATTTTTAATCGTTTGTTTCATAATTTCTATGTATAATCTCATAGAACATAAATAAACTAACAAAAATATGATTAAAAAATAAGAACAAATGAAAAAAAAAGTATGGTTTGGATTAGTTCTGAACTGAAACTGATCCAAACATACCACCGCCATACCGCCGTACCAGCATTGGCATACCGCCATACTCGTACTGGTATGTGGGGACTTAGATTGCTACATATTTCCTCCTGCCGAGTTTTGCCCTGAAAGGAAACCATATGAATCAAGGAAACTTAGTCAGGAAGGGAAGCTCCCTACCGAAGGTGGTGTTAAGAAGAAAGAAATAGCATGACGTACTGCTCATGTTCATCTGGTAAAAAATGAAAGGCCAACATATTTGGCCACCCAAATGAAAGAGAGGAGCTACAGGAAACAGTTATAAGGTTCGGAGACACAACTCAGCACTGAGCATTGTACACGAGTGCTGGTTTAAGTTGAAAACGTACACCATGAAATTGCATAAAAGGGAGGAGAAATTCCTCGACAGCAAAAGCGAAAACTGAAACTCTAAATCAGCATCTTAGACTAACATCTATGCCTTTTATTTATGAAAAGCATGGAGTTTACGAACCTGCATATTTCCATATTAGTTCTGCACAATCAAGCACACTGCTTTGAATCGTACACGAAGTTCTTCTAGGTTCCATATCTTGAAGGAAGAGCTGAGCAGCCAATAGAGGCATGTTTACAGTAGCTAGTATGTTTTTGAACCGGAGTTTTACTTCTTGTCTTCGATGACAATGTTGTAAGCACCATATCAATCAACCGATCAACCATTTATTGTAAAGAATATTGGAAGCTCTACCTCCTCTTTCATTTAGAGGTGGACATGAAAAATGAGTAGTTGTAAATGTTATGATTTCATATTGTACAACAAACTTAGATGTTCCAAAATTTAATTCTAATGACAGGGATCTCTATGTTATAAAAAACATTGTCATTTTTCGTATTTTTGAGTTTCTATGGCAGAATAATTTCACTGCTGCTAAAGATATGTCATTAAAAATTTTAGCGGTATTCTCCATATGCCATTGAATTGTTTGACATGGCATGGAATGGATGCTGCTAAAAGGTCTTCAATGGCATTTAAAACTCACCATAGAACGACACCGCTAGCATACCTAGCATGTCACCGATAAATGCTACAGAAAATGCTTCTAATGGCATCTTTAGAGATCTAGAGCCATTAAAACATCTACAATGACAATCTTTGTGCGTCACTGAATAGCTTTTTAGTGACATGTATTCAACACCACAGCCCCATTAAAGGCATTTTGAAAAGTTTGCCATTGAACGTAATCAACGACTGGGTACTCTGGCATTTATTTAAAATGGCACTCTATTTTTCTAACTGAAAGCCTTTATTAACGTTTCTCAGATGCCACTAAACGTTATATATATCTTATAGCGAACCGGTTGCCGGGATCCATCATCCCTCTGCCATAATGATCTCAGAGAGAAAGGAGAGGAAGATGCACCCTCCAATCCCTCGCTCTCCATTTATTTTATCCCTTTTGCATTGTATTCAAGGTTCCCTTCTTTGATTAATTCCTTTCTTCTTCCTCATCCAATCAAATTGGTTGCGCAGTTTACAACCACCTAGTCTTGGTAACCAGTTCTTTTCTATAAGAAGATTGGTTTAATAAGAAAGCTTTGCCACACTTATTAGCCTTTTCCATATAGAATAATCCGTTCATAGTCCCAAGGGACATAGTATAGTTGATGGGGTTGGGGTATTGATACGTATTATCAGTTTCATTCCCGTGAACACTAAACATCGGTGCAGCCTATGACTCGAGGTAAAAAGATTTTTCTTGAGAGGGAGAGGAGGGCCGGAGGGGAAAGGCTTCGGTTCTTTAACGAGCTGTAGACCGTAATTCTCTTGCTCACCCAAATCTCTCATATTTATAAGGATAAATAACTTAGAACTTTACCTTTCCAACAAATCTATGTGCTATGCATTCCTAATCATTTTGTGATGGATGGTCGACCATCAGATCATATGATGTGCTTTATGCTCAGCTGTCTAAATTAATGGTTGTCTAAATTAATGGTTGGATGAGATCAGCAACTGATGGAACAGAGAACCACCCATGTGGCCACATTTGCTCTTACAAATTTCGACCACAAGTGTATATGAGGCAGGTCAACATAGTTTCTAAATCTCCATATGTTCATGGGAAAGGCTGCTAACTTCCAAGCTCTCCCTGCCCATTTAGATTCAAACTTCATTTGTCACCACCATCTCCAAGTCTCCATAACTGAACGAAAAAAGCAATATAGTTGTAAACCAAATTTATTGGCAATGAAGAGCCAAAACCTTCTTGACCATGCCGCACCTTAGAACTAAGTGAGTTTGGAGGATTCGTCATCACATTTACAAAGAATGCACATGTTGGCAAGGCTGATATTATAAGATTCAATCCTCTTATATTTGTTCATGCTAGCCAAAAGGAGACACCATTGGTACTCTTGTTGTTAGAACTTTCCGGCGATTGTTCACATAAGTATCATGGGTGAAGCCAGAAAATTTTTATGAGAGGCTGAATTAAAGTTTTTAAATTTTGACACGGGTTGAAATATCATTTTTCACAATTTTAATATAAAACAAATAATTTTTTTAATATTTAAATATAAATTTAAATTTAAAAAAATTAAGGTGGAGCCGAGACCCCCTTAGCTCCACCCGTAATAGAGACTATCAACTGTAGAGCAGGACATCACCCGATGCAAACTACTACTGATTACCAGAAGTGCATTATTAATGACCACAATAATTTTCTTACATCATCATGCTGGACAGCGGTGTCTACTCGACGTGATTTGACATGATCTAGGATCTCTCTCTCTCTCGCTATATATATATATATATATATATATATATATCCATTCAATAATGACTCCAATGCATCCAGCACACTACCCTGTAATGAGAGGCCAAAGGATTTTGTCATCCAAATCTAAACCGAGAAATCCACAATATGATGTCTGTCAGAGCACATTTTGTTCGACGACCCACCCATAATCTCAAATTTGACAATTATATAGTTACTACATGATATCCATAGAGATGATCAAATTTAAATTGGACATTACTCTTTACCTAATCCAATTTGTCATACTTTCACATACTCGGATTTGTATACGATAAGAAAAGTCTTATACCATATTTGAATCCAATTTTTAAGTTCACAATATGAAAGTGATTCGGATCTGACTTATACTTTCACAGATGAATTCAAATCTGACTTTTAATATACAACTGAATGCAAACAGTACTGTCATAATATGCTAAGAATCAATCAATTTTAAAAAAATATATGACATCAGATATAGAATATTTATCTAAACTGAATCCAAAACCCAATGAATGGATATTTACTTAAAATGTAATGGATATTTAATTCAACACCTAATCAGACTTCTTAATTGGATATTAATCTTTTTGTCAATATCTATCTTTTTTCGAAGTAGTCCTGTAGATTCGACCCATTGACATCGCTACCTCATTCTTTTATAGCAAACCTGAATCATATTTGGCATAGCAAGCTAAATTCTCACTAGAAAGAATTACGATGCAGAGGAGAAGATTAAAAAGTAAGCTACCATTTTTTAAATTATTAGATATGTCATGTCTTTGACGTCGTACTCACAGTTGAGACACTAAAATCTACTCAGTTCAAAGAATTTATATCTCTGTGTATTTAATGTACGTACATGAGAATGCCACCAACCCTAATTACTCAACCTATGTGGTTTATGTATATATAATCAATGTTTAAAAAGTGACAAGGAGTGAATTGTCATAATCAACTTATGACAGTGGCAATGGGTGACACTTTAATGAACAACTTGTAATGATTTAACCGTTATTTTTAAAATCTTAAGCATCTTTTTTGTAAAACACAACAAAATTTCAACGGCATTCAATAAATTTCTCAAAAACTTGAGAGACATTTAAGTCTACTCTCCAGCCGTTCCCTGCATCAAATAGGCACCAACATTGAATGAACTGCGATATGAATATGTACACTTGAACAGGACGGACAGTGATCCTTTGTACGAAAACCTTGTTTTTAAATATCACCGAATCCTAGGCAGAAACATGTCACATGCAGGTTTTCCTAACAATTTATTTTGGCGCACTATCTCACACCGCCGTATTGGGGTCGTCGTCAGGCAGAGTTCTGCTGCCTTTAATTGTCCTTAACCAAAGTTTCCCACCTCAAAGTTGAATAAAGGAGTGTTTGCCAGCGTACTGCCCATGAATAGTATTTTGAGCACTTTCATGATATATATATATATATATATATATATATCAAGAGAGAGAGAGAGAAAAAGACAGTCAATATTGTTCTTAAATGTCTATATTAGATGTTGATATAACTGCAGGTGAATACTAAAAGTATTTCATTTTACTACTGACTTGACAGTTCAAGTCACCACCATTCTTATATGAGTTCTTCTTTTGGTGGATCCCCATTATGTTTTAACTTACATCAATGTTTTACTATGAGAATTGAAATTAAGAGACCTAAAAATAGGGACTAGTTGCTTACCAATCCTGTCTCAACCATTGCACCAACTTACCAAACCTTTCAAAATTGTTAAATGGTTATAATACAAAAATTTGCCACCACTCAATCATTAATTATAGTCAATGCCAACTTTGTAAATAGTTATTGCGTTATAAAACATTGTTAATGCGGATGACATGATTGTTTCTGGACTGCATTCTACAGGCCCATGTAGTTCTCATCATCGTCCTTAGCCCCTTCACGAGGGTGATGGAAGTTCAACGAAATTCACCGGTGGTTCGCGAAGCATCTGGCTGACCGGTCATCTCGCGAAGCATCTGAATGACCGGTCATCTCCCATTCCCGTCATCGAGAGACTAACAGAACGAGAGACTAACAGAACTATAGCATGCCAGAAACTTTTGAATCAAGTTCAAGTCAAAGTTCTTTTTCCCCCTTTTTATGTTCTCTTGTATCGTCCTTGTTGTATCTCGACATTTAATTCTAGTTTGATTTCTCAACTTTTACTTGACACTATACGAAAGAAACATCAAACTCTCAAATCATGCAAGAAATACCAGCTACAAATATTTCATAGTGAGAAATTATATGTATATATAAACAAAACAGGGAATCAACAGCAAGAAATTAAGGCAATGCATGACCGCACAACTTAGACGATCACGCTTGGCGTGATGGAACTCAAATTTATGTCTATGGCGCTGCCAGGAGCTGGGCGAACGAGGACCTCGGCTTGAACCGGACTCGGAGTCCATTCTTCATGTAAAGGGTGGTAGTCAATTTGGGCATCACCGGATGGTCCCTATCGACGCAAACAGAGTACCTCAACAGAAGGGACGCAGTGACCATCTTCATCTGGTTGTACGCAAATTTCTTCCCCAAGCACAGCCTCGGCCCCGCGTTGAACACAGCGTACTTGAACTGGCTCTCACTCACGAACTTCCCTTCTTTCATCCACCTCTCCGGCTTGAACTCCCCACAGTCCTTTCCCCATATCGATTCCATCCTGCCCATCGAGTATATGGAATACATAATCCTCGCGCCTTTCTTTATTCTGTTCCCGTCCGGGAACACATCGTCCGCCAGTGCCTCCTTGAAGTCTAAGGGAACCGAGGGGTAGAGTCTGAGAGACTCCGAGAGTGCAGCCTGCAAGTACTCCATCTTCTTCAGTTCATTGGGTGTGAAGACTATGTTGTAATTGGTACCCATCTGGCCAAGATTGAGTGAATCTCTTTGCTTCAGAACACTGTGTATCTCATCAAGAATTCTGGTTTCTACGGTTGGGTTTTTGTCAAGGAGCCAAAAGAACCAGGCCAGTGCCACGGAGCTGGTGTCCCGGCCAGCGAGAATGAAGCTTATACAGAAATCTTTCAAGAATTTGTCTGAATAGAGAGGATTATGGGCCTCCATGAGAACTGATAGGAGGTCGGAGAGGTGGCTGAGGCCGTCGAGTTTCTTCGACTCCGTTCGTCGGGTCAACACCGTCTTCTCCGCGAATTCGTGGACTTCCTTAACTGTTTCCTTGAGCTGCTTCTCTGAGCCCACCTGAAAGTACCTCATTGCCTTCCAGACGAACGGCGGAACTGTGAACCTGAAATCGTGTTACCATTTAAGTGAAAAGAAGTTCAGTTTTATTCTTTTGTCATTTCTATGTCTTTTCTTCGTATATATATACCTGTTCTTTGTTACTTAACCTGTTATAATCCATACAGCAATAAAACCTTATAAAATGTTAATTATGCGTCTGATTTTCATAAATATATCGTCCGAATCCTATAGGTAAATTTGAAAATTTATCACAATCTGATTCACGAGAATGAAGATAAAACTTATCGAATGTTATATATACAAACCATCATTTATACGATGGTCGGACAAATTACTGCCAAATTGAAATAACAACGAGGAAAAAAATGACTTTCTAGACGTCTAAGAACTCCAAACACATACTACCCAAGCAGATGGTTGGGGCTCCAAATATACTCATCGAAAAGACAAAAAATACTTCTTTTGAACAATAAAAGACTGAGTTAACAAATTAAGAAAATTACAAAAATACAAAATAAAAATTCCTGCAAAAAAACTTATTATGTATTTGCTGATGCTTTCTAAATGGTAGAAAACGTGTAGGGTACGTTCTAGTTGGACGGGAAACAGTGTGTACATATATATATATATATATATATATATATTCCATATCCTTCTCCCTCTTTCTTTATAAAACCGCCCTTTTTTTCTGATCAAACATTTTATAGACATTATCCAGTGCATTATTGTTGATCGAGTAGCGTAAATAAAAAGAAAAATGTGGACTGTGGAGTTGGTGTAGTGTAAATTAATTAAGTATTTCATCGAGAAAAAATATTTTATATGTGACCTCTCTCAGTCCCAACTCTCCCCCACGGACGCGAGCGCGCACACACGCACACACTAGGACATGCACAAAGTGGTGGAAGTTAGGACCTGAACAAGGAGTGCTCGGTGGCATGCTCGAAGGCGCGGGCGAAGGGAACGTCCGGCAGGTCGACGGCGAGGCATCCGGGGTCGACGCCGAACGCCGCCATGCATATATTATCGAACGTGAAGCGGAGGAACACGTCCTGGAGGTCGACACTCCGGCCGTCCATGCTCAACTTCTCGGCGAGCTTGATGAGCTTGTTGTGCGTCAGTTCCTCGATGGTCTTGGCCGAGTACTCGACAAACCTCGCCGAATGCATCTCGGCGCTGGCCGCCCTCCTTTGATCCCTCCACACCTCGTCGTCAGCGTTGAAGATGCCGTCGCCAAGCAGCTCGGAGAACCTCTCCCTGTAGTACTTCCCCTTGGGGTAGTTCTTGAAGTTGGTCTTGAGCATGTATTCTATGTTCGCAGGGTCGACTGTGACGAGACCGAAGGCACCACCCATCCAGATGCCTCTGTAAGGGAAGGTTCCTCCTGCTTCAATGACGGCGCTGGTGACGTATTCATAGACTTCATGCATGTGACAAAGGACGGTGGGGAGGCAACCGAGCACCGGCCACATCATTATTCCTCTGGAGGTCATCTTGTTCTTGATAGAACTAAAAATGAAGAGGCCGAGCAGGGAGATGGCAATATCTGACAGGGTTATTCCCTTCAGTGCCTTCATTAACGCTTCCATCGATGCTGCTTCTCCCATGGCGAGATGCAGTACTCTGCGTGAGACAGTGGTAGATGGTTTTTCTTTCCGTTCTTGGAGGTTGCATTTGAAAACGCTGCACGCCTGCCGATAAATAGAGAGGGAGCTCAACTGTTTCTTTCACTAGATTTTATGTAATTAGCTGGAAAATAAGGGTTCATGGACCAAATTAAAGTTGATATGGGGCCCCTCTTTCTTTCTCTTTCTCTCGCTGGAATTGTGGTGGGTTAACAAAACTTTATAGCTTGTTCATCGGCACTATGTTTGTTACGAGTTAAAATAAAAGTGAAGTCTTACAGATTTTTTTGGCCTCCACTCTCTCTCTATCTCTTTTTCTCTCTAACTGATCAGGTTGGGTTCCTCATTTGACTCTTCATTTACACTATACAATCATGATAGTATTAAGAAAGTTAAATTGGAGGTCCAGGGTTACAAGTTTATTGTAGATTTGTTTTAGTTTTCCTTCGTTTTTTTTTGGCCTCCACTCTCTCTCTATCTCTTTTTCTCTCTAACTGATCAGGTTGGGTTCCTCATTTGACTCTTCATTTACACTATACAATCATGATAGTATTGAGAAAGTTAAATTGGAGGTCCAGGGTTACAAGTTTATTGTAGATTTGTTTTAGTTTTCCTTCGTTTTTTTTTGGCCTCCACTCTCTCTCTATCTCTTTTTCTCTCTAACTGATCAGGTTGGGTTCCTCATTTGACTCTTCATTTACACTATACAATCATGATAGTATTGAGAATGAGAAAGTTAAATTGGAGGTTCAGGGTTACTAGTTTAATGTAGATTTGTTTTAGTTTTCCTTCGTTTTTTATGGAGAGCAAGTTTTGTATGTTGTTTTGCGTATAAACTCTGCTATTAATATGTATATTTACTTTCATGCTCAAACAAATAAATAGATCTATACATTAGTTTTTTTGTTTCTATTCACTTTCAATATATATATATATATATATATATATATATATATATATATATATATATATATATATATATATATATATATATATATATTAAAGGAGTCCAATCAAAATTTGTTTTCAGCAGAAGAATTATTTTCTAAATTGATTTGTAAAGGCAGTCAAATCAAAATTTTCGTTTGGCAGAAGAATTATTTTCCGAATTGATTCGTCAAGACTGTTGGCTGATCAGGAATCGAAATAAAGACTCTCCAAAATGGCAAAAAGAGCTTGGCAGTATGCTCGCTTCCTATGGTCTCCTTTTGTTATCTTTAATATGACAGTGGGCAAGGTTTTTTTTATAGATGTTCGCCTTTGCTGGTGATGGAGTGATAATGCTTGTTTACTGTAATTGATTTGCTTGTCGAGCTGTGCGCAGAACCCTCGAGTACGAAATGTTGATTTTTCTTGTTCGCAAGAAATTGGTATTACAAATCTGCCGACAAAAATTTTGACGCTCTGATTTGTCTTTATATGGCTCTCCATTGTGGAGAACAATAGCCATTGGTTAGCTCTTTTAGGGGTGTGGTTGATAACCTCTGATTCAGATCCATGGCTGATTTGAAATCTCTTTTAGATGCGGCCACATGATAAACAAACATTGAATTATTGTTAGATCTGTACAAAATCGAGGATTTGAGATCTTCAGTATTTTACCAAAACTTCAGATTTGAGGTCGGATGGGAAGGGCTTTAACCTCTAATCTTCGAATATAAGATTCTTAGTGATCTCAAATCTAACTGGGGCTGAAGCCTGAGGCTATCAAACACACCTTAGATGTGTACATTGGTCGTCGCAATTCATTAGTGTGACCTCCCATTATGATCTGGTCTTCAGAAAAATATCACCACCAGGGTTTTGCCACCTTGGGCAGCTCAAGTACTGAACTTAATTCAACCCGTAATAAATAGAAAGAAAAATAACTTAGAATTGCACACTTTGAGTGTGGATCTCTTGATATTCTTTCCAGCTCACAAGCCTCAATGTTCTTGGTAAGGCATCCTGGAATTTCCATTAACCACTATGAAATGCTATCTATGTTTCGATTTTATTTGAATAACGATGAATCCTCTTAGAACTAGCAAGATCACTTAGGCTTGCTTCGAAATGTTTAAATTGCAATCGACCCTTTAATGGCACAAAATAACATTAGTAAAGAGAGCCAAAAAAATTAATAAGAAAGTTTCTTGGGTGGGCGGGGTTTGACCCACCACCCGAACAAGGCCGAAACCCCCACCCAACCCCTCATTCTGATCATGTGACTACTGGGACACCACAAAGCGTTAATGAGCATAATACCACTAAAAGATTACTGATGAAACATGCATGCATCAGTGAAAGGCACTGTTACTGTTATAAGTCTTCGACTTGCCAAATTAAGCTTGTAAGTTTTCATGCCAGCATTTGCAACTTATTTTCAAGAAAGTATTGCCCTTCTCTCTAGAACCCATCAACAATCGTAGTCTTCATGTTGTTGTTCTCTGAAATAACTTCGTAGTGTAAAAAATTAAATCAGCAATTAGGTTCTCTTGTACAATGTTTAACCAATATGAAGTTGATGGAAATGCCCGGCTAGGACATAGGAACCTAAGCGTAGGTGTTTTTGTGTTGAAAGAAGCGCACTGCAACGTCCTTTAATTGGACGTAGGTGTTTTAGTGTGGTTAGTAGTCCTAATGTTTAGTAGTCCTAATATGCACTGCTGCAATATTGCTCTTTAAAATCAACCAATAATTCTACTTTATGCAAACTTATATGCTCATTAGTACTTGAGTCAAGGACGCTTAGACTAAAACTGAAGAACTCGCCCTTATTGTGTATGATGGCACAGTTGATAGTAAAGGCAAGTTTTGAGAACCTCCTTCTTTTTATCATTTCTCATAAGAGTGAGTTGTGCCTGCCATTAGGTGCACACAAATCTTATAGTCATAATAAAAGGAGGGACATTTTGGTAATTAAAAACAAATTTCCTTTTTAATCTTTTCATTTTTTTCGATTTCCTTTTTTGTCCTCACAATTTTTTTTCCCATTAATCAGGGGTATTTTCATCATTAGCCATACTGGCAAACGAAAAATTTGTACACCAGTGTGACTTACATAACCAGCTTTGATTTCTCATTACCAACTGGCGTTTAACTTTTTTTTTTAATCATATAGTAGATGGCGTTGTAGGATGGCTGTGTTGGAGACCAAGTATTTGGCCTAATATCTTCATATATAGTCTTCATTAAGGCCAATTAAGAGCTTGAATATTTTATCCTCTCAATTCTCTGTCGCATGATTGATTTAACTCGTCCTGCATGCCTCAAAGAGTTCCTACCTACGAGTTGAAGGGCCTATCTCCTTTCTTCAATTGAATGATTCTTAGTTGGAGTTGATAAATGCAGATAATGTAGTTTTGGTGGCCGGGCTTCCCACATTGCTTCGAGGTTTCCATAAACTGTAAATTGTGTACAAAATGCAGGTTTCATGGAGTTAATGGCCACAACATAATGAGTTCATTGTTTGGTCGCCATTCATATTTAGGGTTGATGTCTTTGGGAGTGGTCTTCTAACCATTAACATACCTGGTTTTCCCTTTAAAGAAGAGTGGACATGAGGTTGGGCTCTCACACTACCATCTTAGTCTTCTCAGAGCCTTCATTGCTAGACTGAGATTGGTCTAACATGATGATTGCCATAAGCACACACCATACTCAAAACCTTAATAACATATAATGGCAGTAAAGGAATGAGGAAAAATAGCAGACAACTTCACGTGTTTCAGTTGATTCCTCTAGTTTATAATTGCATGCATATTCCCTTTTATGCAAGATAGAAAGAATCTGAATAGCATAAGAGATAACAAGAACAAATATTAGGAAGGTTTTCCTTGATAGGTCATGAGTAGGAGAAGATATGGTTTAGATTTTGTAGCGATTCTGCCAGATCTGGATGGTGAGGTACCTACTTTCGTCCTAATGTCGGCATAAAATGATTGACAGAAAAATGTTTTCGCCTGCATAAAGTTATGTGTAAAGATTCTGAAACTTCAGTGCCAACTGAAAATCTAGAAAAGCACATTCATAACGCATGATACATATGATGCAAAAAATTTAGAGTTTTTTCTACAAATGCGTGAATGGTATTGCAGTGGATCTGGTATCTCTCCATACTCGAACATGCCACAAGAGTTGTGCCTTGAATGAGTGCCAAAACATCAAGTTGGTAATCTTGCATTTCTGATGTGCATGTAGCTTGATGTATATACACTATTAGATCTGGGTGCTTCTCAGCTTGCAGCTGTTATCAAGATCCTTGAATGGAGTATGGGCCGAATGTGCCAAGTTTTCCAACTGAATTGGTCAAAATAAATAGAATGGTAAAGTGGGTCTTGGTTCCAAAGTGTACTTGAGCTTCATTGAATGATCTTTTTCACCATTGATGAAGGAATCCAAGTCTCAAGGGCAGGTATAATCTTTGATAATTTGTTTGAATGGGTCATCTCTAGTAGGTCTTAAATCTCTCCTTTACTAATTTTTGCAACCTTATGTAGTTTATAGGCATTTGTCAAACAGTAAGAACTGCAATGGATACTTTCTCCCATATGTTGTAAGGTGTTTTCTCCCTTTTCTCAATATATACTTGATATATCTTTTTTTTATACTTGTGATTTAATTTATTACAATGTCAAAGAAAAAGTGTGTGTTATCCAGTTAGCCCTTGGAAGCAGTAGGGGAGCCAGACATATTTAGCTGAGGCCAGGGTGGAACTAGGAATTTTTTATTAGGGAGGCTGAAATATAAATTTTTCAAAATTTTTATATGGACTAAATGAAACTCTTTTGAAATTACATGTAGAAATTATTTTGCTTTTTTTTTTTTTGAAAATTTGAGTGGAAGTCATGGCCCATGCTGGTACCCTCTTGGCTCTGCCAGGGCACTTACTATATATTTGAAGGGCATTTTATATGTAAACATGCAAAAGTTTTGGGTTAACCAATATGTAAATATGAAATTTTATTTGACTGTGCAGGAAATTGCCCACACATGCACACATGTAGCTCCACCCTTGTCTGGATGCCCACCAATAGGCCCTTGCAACGTCTATATATAAGTTAATACTCCTTTTCATTTAGAATTTAAAGCTTGGAAAAGGTCAAAACCTTCCAATAAATTAAGAAGAGCTATTTCTTTTTGCCAATTTATCCACATAACAACAAAAACTTGAGCCCGCCATTATTGGTGAGATCTCGCCTTACCTTCTTTCATTAATTAGAGAATGAAATAAATGGGTCAAACAGATGGAGAGCATGTACTTTTCAAACAACTTAAAACACATTTTCCAACACAGAATGACTAGACATGATACTGAACTGCTAATTAACCGTGGTTAAAGTAGCAAGAGAATGAACTTGTCTAACAGGTGCAAACGACAAAGATGAATTTGACAATTTGCAGCTACAGGGACAGTTTGAAAGGGTTCATTTTTGCCTTAAGTGGAGGATGAATTAAACCAAATAAAAAAACTAATTAAATAACCAAACTCTAACAACCCAAAAAAGAGACATTAAAACTGAAAATCTGCGCGCTTCATGTTTGTTGAAGAACTGCAAAGATAGAAAGGCAGCTAAACAAAGTAATTGCATGAAAAATGCATAATATATACTTGTTAGTAATATATTAGAAAGTGAGAATGCATAAATACGGTCACATAATAATGTGCATGTAGCTCACCTACCTATATGAACTCACATTATAAACTATTAGGAACTTGAAAGAGACGTTAGTGGTATATAGATATGAAGTTAATTCCTTGGAATTAATATCCCAACAACATCCTTTGCATAAACTGTTCCCTGGTATTGCCTCTATTGACTGTGCAGATATGGGTCTTTCGCCATAATTGTTGCACACAGCTCATTGATGTTGTTTACTATCGAAAACTTTCTGGTGGATCAGTCATCTTCTCGATTAGCTTCACATTCCTGTTCGTCAACTTTTTAAATAGAGGCATTTTCAGTGTTGGCTTTAGACTAAATTCCATGCACAGCTCGGCGTGCACAACCAGCTTCGAAGTAGGATATATAACCTCCGATATATGCATGAATATGACAAAGCAGTGGCAGAGAGACGTTGTAGCTGGTGTCGGCACTTACTCACTCAAGCCCACTAAATCTATTTTATTTTTAAACTTTTCATTAAATTTTACTTTTTTTACATATGAGCACCTCTTAAAGTTTGAAATTTATACTTAGAGTGTCCTTAACTAAAAATTTCTAGCTCTACCACTGACTAAAAGGTCCCACTAATTAATGTTTATTATGGTGATGACTGCAATTGTCATTACTTGTTTGAAAAGTTTAGACATGCCCATGTGCGCGCGCCTCAGTTTAGTAATACCTTGATCAATAGGTAGAAGCTTTACAATTAATTCAGTAGTCCTTTGATCCATCTATACGCATTGTACGTTGTGACTAATAGTCTTCTACCCTTTTTTTTTTTGGTAAGTTGCCATTATGGAAAAATTCCTGGCCGTTCACGAGCGACGAAACCATCCGCTTCCTCTTGGCCCTTAGGTATATGACTGTTTTAGAACTTAACCAGTAATTTACAGTATACCCTTCAATCCAAACATCACACAACTACCATTTCCAGTCCAGAGAAGAAGCATACTCCAGAATCAAATAAAAGACTTGTTGTCAATGCAACTTTGGGCCGACCAGCTATGCTACTTATCTTAGGGCCATTATGGACAAGTCCCAGAATGGCTAGGTACTAAAAGTAATCACAGTTGGTCTTGGTATCCATATGTTATTGAGAATATTTTTTATCCACTTCAAAACTGAATCCACGCTAACTGTGACATAATTAGAGATGCCAACCTGCCTGGAGCTAACCCGTCCCATATAACATATAATGAACTCAACTCAAATGCAGGGGCTATTTCACTCACAGTATCGCCCCTAAGGAAGGATTGCTTTTGCGTTCAAGCATGTATGTTATTACTACTTGCCCGAACCTAATGCTGTCATATGCAGGACGTTGTTGGATGATTAAAATTAAAAAATCTATCACTAAAAAACATGAGTCCCTAAACTGGCATTAGCTATGTGATTTACGGTGCAATAATAATTTATGGTGACTTTAACAATGATTTACAGCGTTTTTAACTATAAAGTTTTAAATTTTAACCATCCAGCCAGCACATATCTATATAACATTGACTTTTTCATATTTGGCTTGTGCTGCATGTGGTTGTACAAACTGGTCCTCAACATTTGCCACCATAGTACATTTTCACTTATACTAAAACTGCATAAAAAGCTGTAACCAGCTAAGTTAATGTTCCATGAAGGTCAAGTAATTATATAGAAAGACAAATGTAGTCTTCAATAAAGAAGAGACCCTTTTAAAAGGTCCAACTGAACCTCTGCGTCAAAAATCTATGTCGGTCCTATTACAGTACTTCAAGATTTTGATGAATTTACAGCCAGGAAGGTTACGGCTGGTTTTGGCCGGAGTTTTCCTATGGCCTATCGTAGCATGCACCTTGGTATAATGCATTCCATCTAGTGGGTGATAGTAGAAAGGATCCGCACCATTCAAGTGAATGGTGATTCTACCTATCCATAGTTACCATGTCATCTAACCAAGGCGGTCCATCTAATGCAAATGAATGGTTGAGAGAAAAGTACGAAAAAAAGGATATGAACTAATATTACTTGATTAAAATGTCCATCACCATTCTCTCCTTATTTTCTCACTGTCCTAGTTAGATGGATGAGTGATTCTAAAATGCTAGAGTCACCATTATATATATATATATATATATATATATATATAACGAAAAAATGTGTGAACTAATGTGGATGACAAAAATACCTATTACATTTTTCTCTTTATTTTTCTCTTAACATTCTATCATGTTAGATTGGATGCCTTTTGTAAGACGGTTAGGTCACATTTATGTCAAACTACCAGATAATGTCACACAATCATTTTCTTTGTATTGTTTCATTCTCAACTAATTCATTTATTAAGAGATAATTTAAATCTATCAATATTAGAATATTTGAAGCTACTCTATTTTACTGTCACACCCGTGTCGCATCTAGTCGAATGCGGACCGGACATGGGTGCGGCTCCGATTCACACTCGAGGCCAGTTAGAATGTCACATTACTAAATTACTTATATAATATATGTTCTTATGATATTTTCCTATGCAATACAATTATTCAAGTATGTTATATATATTAATAACTAAATAATAATAATAATATATACATGTCTATTCTGTTATATATATATATAATAAATTAAATAATAATAATAATAAAATACGTTCGCCGAACATAAATTTTTTGGGATGTGCCGCTCCAGCGACCCCACCCCGCACTTTGGTGACATAGATTTGAAGCAAGTAGCACCAAAATGGTCTTGGTGACTTACTGTACCAACTTGCATTGGGAAGCCTACCCCTCTATTTCAAATTAATTACTCGGAGGCCAACGATGAACAAATATTTTTAATCTTTATAATGCATAATCCTGCATATTTTCACTTTCTTTTTCCCCTTTTGAATGATGTAAGAAGCAGTAATTTGTTGTCCGAGGGCTTCTAGTTTGATTTTGCAATTTACGTTGGTCATTGATTGACAGTACGACTCAGTCTCTTCACCTACCAGTTTGTTTCCCTTTAACGGGCATATTGTACAGTTGTACTCATTGAGGGAGACTTCACGATAAGCCTTGTTTGATTGAGCAGACAGTAGGTGGGCGTCAGAGAAGAACTCAACTTCATTTAAAGGAAGGCTGAAGGTTCCCACTTGGCCTTGCAAATGGGCAGGATATATATTCTTGTATCGGGTGTTTGATATTTTATAATTCGGTCGAAGACGTAAATACATATCCTGATCTCTTCCGTTTGTTGTATCTTGATTTTTTTTTGTTGTTGAAATTTTCAAAATTTTAACAATTGGTAAAATATAATTTTCAAAATTTTCAATACAAGTTAAACTAAAAGATCTGCACACCCTGCCGCTAAATAGACAGAAAGTGAAAGAGAGAGCACGCCTTTTTAGTTGACTAGAATTTTTGTGAATAGTTGGAAACATGTCAATGCATTACCAGTCCAAACTTACGGCGCCCTTAATGTACGGTTCTTTTTCTTTGAGTTATGGTAGTGAAAGAGTCAAATCAAAATTTTCTTTTGGGAAATGAACTATGTTATAATTTAGTCTATCAAGATTGTTGGCTGATCGGGATTGAGAAAAATCAAGATTTTTCAGACATGTTCACTGTTGTTGGCTATGAGTTTACGTGATTAGTTGGAAAGACAACAGGTCAATGCGTTCATTGTCTACGTTAAAGTTGATATGGGCGCTTTTTGCTGATTCCCTCGTCTTCAAAATCTCTCAGTCTCTCCCGAAGAATTATTTTTCATCTGATTTATCAAGGCTGTTGGCTGATGAGGAATCTAAATAAAGACACCAAGGTGGCTAAGATTTTTTGGTCAACAGCTGCTTGAGAGAATAACGAGAGGTTGATTTTAAGGGAATTAGCAATGGTGGTGAAGAATATCTGTTATCATAGGAGACCAGAATGCTCATAGATGGCCCCGTGACAAAATGGGTAGGCACAAGATCGAATGCCAAAACTTGCTATGATCGATCTTGCTAGATTCTTAAGTGAAGATGAGTTATTTGTTGTTTATGATCCAACCAAGCTATTTGTTGTTGATGATAGAGTTTCCAAATGACGTAAAGTTTTCACATGATGCAAATCTTGTGGTCACATCTAGTGATATGCTTTGTAGAGAGAAAGAACACAAGATTTATCGTGGTTCAGTCTGCTCAGACATACATCCACGACAAAAGCTCCACACCTCGTTTTCTATTTTCATTAACTTCGGGCAAAGAGAAAACACATTATATGAAAATTTCCACATGAATACCTAACCAACATGGAAGGTTCTTTCACAAGGTAATACAAATAATAATGGAAGGAAGAAGAAACTATGGTAGTTTCTAAAACATGCACAAGACTAAACGGCTATATGCCCAACTGGTGGGAACAAGAAGGGCAACTCCATTCTTCAACACTCTTCCTCAGGTGGGGTGTAAATATTCGTACACCCCCACTTGATAAGATTCTTGTAATGTTGATCACGATGTAAACATTTAGTAACACCATCCGCTAGTTGATATGAGTTTTTTGTATATGGTGTAAAAAGTTCTCATTTTTGTACTTTCTCACGAATATAATGACAATCAATTTCAATATGTTTGGCCATTTAATGAAAAACAAGATTCGCTGCAATAAAAATTGCAGCTTTATTGTCACAATGCAAGGGAATAGGAATATCAACTTGTAATCCAATTTCTAACACAAGAGTTTTAATCCATGTAAGCTCACCTGCTGTTGTAGCCATAACTTGATATTCTGCCTTAGCACTGGATCTGGACACTACACTCTATTTTCACTTTTCCAGGACTCAATGGTTCCTCCAACAAACACACAATAACCGGTGCTGGATTTTCTATCTGAATTACCAGCCCAATCGACATCAGCATAACCACATATTTGATGATAACCAGTCCTTTTGTACCATATACCTTGTCCTGGAGTCTTCTTTACTTCTTTAGATATTGCAATATACGATTGAAGATTTTCCAATGATGTTCAGTAAAAGCATGCATGCACTGACTGGTAATACTGATTGTATATGTTATGTCAGGCCCCGTAATAGTAAAATAAATAAGCTTTCCTACAAGGCATTGGTAGCCTTCTTTGTTAATGACAAGTTCATCTCGAGTAATTTCAACCTTTTGACCGACTTCAATAGGTGTCTCTATTGTTAATTTTCTGAAGCAACTAAAACGCCTTGCTGCTAACTCTTTGTCACATAATTAAAACTGAATGTACAAGCTACTGAAAACAGTAATACTTGGTGGGAGCCAAATATGAAGACTCTTGGAAACCGCTGCAATTCTGTCTGAACTTCAAATTCTACTACCAGTGAGACTAATACAAACTTAAATCTGAAAAATCCTACTGAAATCAGAAGATCTACCAAAAAAAGTCCGCTGAAAATTGAACTAGGACACGCTGCAAATCTGCTGGCTACTACCCAAGACTGCTCTGATACCAATTGTTAGGACCCAGACCCGACCTCGACCAAGATCTCTACCAGATGCCGATCATTTTCCAAGATCTCTTGAGTCCGTTGGACAAAACCAAAAGCAAATGTCTTTACAATAAAATGTTCGGCTGGACAGAAAGCCCCGGCCTCAAAATTCCTTAGGACAGTGATTACATGTGAGATTAACCCGCCCAAAGGCTGGAACCTACTATAATTGGCTAGATGGTTGTGAGGCTAGTACAAGCGTGTGCGATATAGAAAAGTTCTCGTCAGACCATTCACATTCCTTCCACCTTGTCATTCATTCTTAAGGTCAGCCAAACTATGCCTCGTCCATAGGTGGTCAAGTGCTCTCGAGGGTGTGGGGTTCTGCTTTTGAGAGGTCCAGGTTTTTCTCTAGGTGTTATTTTATAGCTTCCTTTCAGCTTCAAAGGCAATTCCGCTTCCATGTTCTTTTGTGCCAAGATCCTTGCATATCAAAGCATGTGGTGTCCTGACTGCCACAAACCTGATCCTCTTTCGTGCCACTTGATTCGTAAAACTGTTTTAGGAGAAAAAGAATTCTTGGTCATGCTTTGTGCTCTTCACTGCTTTCCCTCATCAGCAAGAACTAATTTGCTTTATGCAATAGTCGAAAGGGTGTAGTTTTAAGATTGTATTATGTTCAAATTGCTAACTGAGACTTAACGCTGCATTGCAACAGGAGCTCAGTGGGAGGTTCTTGACAGTTAACAAGGCATCTCCCAGAGGATCCAGGGCTGAGCGTCCTCCTCCTCGAGAATTTGAGCCCTCATTTAGAATATATGTTGGGAACCTGCCATGGCAAGTAGATGATGCACGACTGGAGCAGGTCTTTAGTGAACACGGGAAGGTCGTGAATGCCAGGGTTGTTTGTGACAGAGAAAGTGGACGGTCACGTGGATTTGGATTTGTTACAATGTCGTCAAAGAGCGAACTTGATGATGCCATTGCCGCTCTAGATGGACAAGTAAGTACGCATGTTGCATGTAAGAAAATTAGCAACTATACCTTTGAATCTCCATCTGTTTCCCGACTTCCTACTTACCGCATGCAGATTGTGGATGGAAGGGCCCACAGAGTGAATGTGGCTGAATATAGGTCAAGGAGAAGCTCCCTATGATCACCAAGAACTCAGTTCTTTTTTTTTTTTGGAAATTGATGTAGCCTTCATCCAGCAAATAGGTGTTCATTATTATTGTATGGTCTCTCTTTTTCTCTTTCATGGTCTTTCGGTTGGGTTTTCGCTACTTTAATTTAATATGGTTGAGTTCAGACCAGGGATGTACTACTTGAAGAGGAAGGTTCAGCTTTTCTTTTTTTGTTTTTTTCACCTAGATTTATTTTCTGCTTTACGCTTATATTGCTCGAAGTGAATGTCAGGTGATGAAAGGGTTCCTTTTCCTTGAGATGCATCAGTAAGCAAAAACAAAGTTGGTAGCAAAACATTCAACTACGGGAGAGCACTGTCAGTTTTCTTATTTAGTTCATTGGCTGCCCTTCCTGCAGGTGTTCTTATGAATCATAAACTTGGTAGTCGTGACCCTTAGCAATTCAATTGTAATAATATTTGGACTTGCGTGGGGATTAAGTATATGAAATTCCTCACACGGCAAATATTGTTTGCTAATGCTATGAACTGCAGAAGTGTTGGAACTTGACGGTTTCATCTTCTATATCGTTTCATTTTATTTCTTCTCTTGCGCTTATTATATTTTGTGGACTACTGAATCAGATAGCATTAGTTGCTCTGAGTTGCTTTGGTCCTCAAACAGATGAAGTTGCCGATTTATATGCTTATTACAACAACTTTGTCGCGTTCTGGATTCAACAAATTACAGATTTTCAGGCTTTACAGTGGGAGTGATCATTTCTGTCATGATCTTGACATTCTTCTTATTTCTTATGTTTTCTTCGACAAAAAAATTGATTGTGTGACCTAAAGACCTCATAATTGCTTATTCTTCTCTTATCTTAGAAGAACGCTTCAGTTTTCTGAATGTGGCCAAACTGGTGCAAGAAAGGGAACGAGTTTCACTACATATTCATAAGGGTTAGTGTGAGTTGTCACTTTTGGAACACATAGCTGTCATCTCCTTCCATTTGCTCTTCCATTTCTTTTGTGAAATTCCTCGCCAGATTAGAGACCTTTTTGATGTGTTTAAAAAATTATGCACCCATTTATTGTTCGCCAGATTCTTGAGCGGCTCTTCGCAATTTTTTCTAATTCCTTTATTACTTACGTTTTTATGAAGGGTGGGACAGAACAGATAAGATAAATTAACACCTTTTATTAGGCGTTCTTAGACGAGGCGCATTGAAAGTTGAAACCATCGTTCCAAACACCCTTCGATTCCACATCCATTAACAAGCAACTTAGCTAAATTGTGGAAATAATTTTAAAAGGAAGGATTTAAGCAAGCGGTTTGAGCTTGAGCCTTGAGCATCTTGCACGAAACGAAGCACGATCGGCAGTCAGTTTTTATGTTCTGGCGTGGAGATCATGTCTATATGATATTTTTAAACAAAATCCTCACCGGCTGTATCGTGATATGAATCAAACTTTATGGATCTATAAAAGTAGAACGTTAGCCTACAAACACTGCTAAAAACTTACTTGCACATAAATAATAGCAGATTTATATCGGACCACAACGACAACCAATCCGGATCCAAATGATATGTTCCTGCTGAGGAATTCCTAGTCATGAAGATAATAACATGTACCGTATATAAACGGCAACCACCCTGGTGATCATAGCAGAAGATATCAGCAAATGAATACCGAGAGAAGATCTAAAAACATTGGTAAAGCAAGAATATACTTTTTGTATTTTAATGTGCTGGTAAGAAATAAGACTCTCTCATGGATGTATACATCCTTGCCTAGCCTTTTGTACATGCATATTTTGTTATATGTTATTAGAACTGGTGCACTATAGGATCACCGAGGTCTCGAAGCAGCCCTAGATCTTGGGGGTGCGGAGTGGCTTTGCCTCTAGCCGACCATGATATGGTATTAAAACTTCAAACTTCAAACTTTAATTATTCTCTTCCATGACCATGGCCTCTCATTAAAGCTTAAGCATCGATCTCTAATTGAAATACCCATTTGCTGTAGCACTGGATGTGTGCAGAACTGGTGCCTGTAAAATTGAGTCATACCAGTTAGCTGTTGTAGAATACTCAAACTCCTACGACTCATGAAAGCCCAGGATTATCAAGTCCTTAGCAACAATTTCAATTCCATCCCAATGGACCGTACACCACAAAGGATAATGGAACTCAAACCATATGGAGTTCAAATTAGGGATGTTAATATTATATGATTTGGATCAGATATCCAACCGAATCGTTCCAAAAAGATCGAATGTGGAAAAAAAAAATATCTGACTAAGAAACCAGATCAGATTCGGATTTAAGAAATGACATTCGATTCAGATATACATAAATATTTGATTGGATTTAGATCAAACTTATTTTTAAATAATTACCTTATATCCAATAATTTTACATTGAAAATTTGAATTCATATCAAATTCAGATTGTAAAATCGGATTTTGGGTTGGGATTCAGATATGACTTTTCTTTGTTTGTATTCAAATTCAAATATGTGAATATAAAAAATAGCAGATACAGTTAAGGGTATATCCGATTCAAATTCGATCCATTGACATCCTTAGACCAAATTGCATTGCTTGGTACAATCCACTACCGTGAAGATGGATCATAGGCAAATTTTGTCCAATTTGGTGCTTGGATTTGTCATAGAGATATCAGCCGGGGTATGGCAATTTCCAGATGAAGCAATATTTGCTCTACAATCACAAGAACGAGAATGGTATTTAATTTAAAAGTTGCAAATTTTCTTTTAAGGAGAGACTATTACATAATTTTCAAAATTGTACCTAGCACGACTAAATTTTTTGAAAAAAATGAAGAACAACATTTAATTTTTCAAGAACAGAGGAGAGGCCCTGGTGCCCTTTGCCTCTGCAACAGGGTGCTTATATCTCTATTGTTTTCTTCGTCTTTTTGGCAACCTCAATTAGAGTGTCAACCTCCAAGCTGCGCTATATTTAATTTGAGTCCCATCTTAAGCATTCCATCACATAAAGACCATAGAATTAGGTGACCGATACATTTAGCGGTTGTTGAATTATGGTATTTCACATTACATTTCATTTGCATTAATAATGCATATAGCCTGGATTTAGGGATCGCATTGCATTCATTTAATATCATTTAGCATTTATTTCAGTTGCATTTAGGTGGACCTTATAGAGTTAATTATATCATTCTGTTTCTTTATCATAGTTCTTAGTACAACATAAAATTATGTAGATGACATTATCCCAGGGAGTCAAACACTTGTTTAAATTCCACATGCAGCAAGTCAACTTTCAACTTCTAAATGCCTTAACATATGGAATGTCCCCATTCAATTCCACATTCTGTTGGCGAAGCACTTGCATGAGATCCGATGCTGATTTGAAAGCATCCCATTTATAAGGAGCCCATAAAGTAAAGGAATACTGAATTTCAGATCAATAAAAAAAAATGAGGATTGGAGAACCTGACTAAAACCTCAGATTTGATGTCTGATGGAAGGGTAGCCTGACTTTAAATCCTCGGATCCGAGATCCCCAATAATCTTCGATCTCTGAAGCTAACAAACACAACCTTTAAAACAAAACGCCATCAACGGCACCATTACTCATGGGCTTTGCTTGATACCTAATAGTCCGTTTATACTCTATCAGATATTTCATAATTTGGGTACCAAACTTGACTTATGAATTTCTCCAAAAACGGGTTTGAAGGGATCAATAACGGATGTAAAGCATAACAATAGGCAATCAAGATTTGGAGGGGAGATACCTCGAACAGGTCAAAGCCCCTCCTCCTTCACCTTAGTGCCACAGTTTAGGGCTTTTTACCATTTGAGTGCGAACCAGGACACTGTTTCATTAACTGTCATGTGCAGGACAATAACACCCACAAGAATCAAACTGACGTACGTCTGAACCTTCATATCTTCACGGGCCCATCTCACTAATTATGCTGCTCCTTACAGAAGGCAGTCATAATAGCATCTGCAGTGCCAGTGAAGACAACGCCAGTGATGAATTGGATAAGTTGATAACCAGACAAGAATCGGCAACCATATTGCTGATAGCAGATGACGACATGCTGCATGTAAGTACTGCCGACAGTGGAGATCAATAAAATCCATCGATTATGCACCCAAACTAAAAAAGAGAAAAAAAACAATATTGTTGATGAACTAAAAAAAATACTATATCATGTATCGTACGTGCATTCTTGCCACCATCGTTTCTCTCTCTCTCTCTCTCTCTCTCTCTCTCTATATATATATATATATATATATATATATATATATATATATATATATATATATATATATATATATATATATATATATATATATATATATATATATATATATATATATATATATATATATATATATATATATATATCTTTTGGAACATCCAAATTTTGGCATGTCGCGTGTATTCCCTACTCTTGAATTTATGACCAGAACCCGGCTGGAAAGTTGGCGGGTGGCCCCATACGATAAATAAGCGTGGATGGCATCATCAATGGGCTCCCTATATAAAAACAACATTACATTGGACATTATATCCATTGCATGAAAAGCACAAATAATATATATTCTTTCATCATAATTTAATTGATGGAGTAACAGCTTGGACAGAAAATATAATTTCAAGTATGAGAAAATTTCACACATTGCAAACCCTTTCCTCCAAGACGTTAAGGTACTGTAAGATTACAAGATTCAAAGTTTATTTTCCATTATCTCATATCTGCAAGCATCGGTGAACAAGAGATCTATTCATTTGTGTATAAAGAAATAACCTTTTGTTAGTGGAACTAGATGTTACTTCGGCGCCAGTAAAAGGGCCTACATCGGCTCTGCTTGGCTAGCACCAAAGCTGTAGTAAAGCTTGCATGCGCCATTTTTCGTGCGCTAGTATGCAGTAAAAGTAAAAGAAAGGGGATGTTTTTATAATTTAAAAAAAAGTGTGTCCGTTTTAGCCATTTTACTTTTTTTGATTTTCATTTTAATTCTACCAAAAACTTGTTTTTTTCTGTGTGAATGAGAGGAACTTTTGTCATTAACCATACTAACCCAAGAAATTTTGTACACAAATATGAAATATGACGCATATAAGCAGCTTTGCCAAAGCTGAGGTAATCTGGTGCCCTGCACAAAACGCCACACTACATAATGAAATACTGTCATTGTGCAGCTACAATTCTGGCATTTGTGCAGCTGCAATTCTGGCACGCGCTTAAGTCTTTCAGTGGCATGAGTACATACATAAAGGAAAATTGAAATCAGCCGGTTATGGATGGTTTATATATATATAAATATATATATGTCGTAAAAAACCGTCACAAAATATTCATTTTATTCTTAAAAATCATGGCCAATCAACTGGCAATATTATTTTTGAACAGTTAGTGATACAAAATTAAAAAAATAATCATTCGATCATAAAGGTAGCTGACTTATATATATATATATATATATATATAAAGAGAGAGAGAGAGAGAGAGAGAGAGAGAGAGAGAGAAAATAAAATAAGCTATTGCTGGATGACTATTTTTTAATTTTTGTTCATCAAACACAGTCACACAAAGTGCATTTGCAATGACCAATTGTTTGACCATGGTTTTTAACAACGAAATGCATTTCTTAAGACATTTTTTAACAATACCAAATAGAAGAAATAACCATCATGCTACAAAAGTAGCTGGTTTGTTTCACTTTTTCCTATACATATAGACGAAAATTCAGTTGCATCAGATTTTCCTTCGTGTACTTGTCGGCTACAGCTCGATACAACAGTGGTATGCCTGCGTAATGTTCTAAAAGATTTGCTCCTAAGATTGCCACATCTTGCAGGCGGGACTAGAACAGTATAAATTTCTGTTCTTGGAAAATTCATATACCATATGTGCATAATGTATGTGATAATATAAGCACGGGCATATGACCAGACATAACAATAAGTAAATCAATCTACAGAAACAAAACCCAAACACGCAACTTCTGTAATGAATGCGAACTGCAAGATTGCAGATAATTGAAGCAACACCACCCATCACACTTTGCAAAATGCAATCGATCATGATGCCTGGAGCTGTGGCAACTCTAGCCTTGGTTTGAACCAGACTTTGAGTCCATGCTTCATGTAGAGGGTAGTAGTCAATTTGGGCTCCACAGGATGGTCCTTAACAACACAGACTGAGTATCTCAGCAGAAGGGAAGCAGCCACCATCTTCATCTGGTGGTAGGCAAACTTCTTCCCTAAGCACAGCCTCGGCCCTGCATTGAATACAGCATATTTGAACTGGCTTTCACTCACGAACTTCCCTTCCTTGATCCACCTCCCCGGCTTGAACTCCCTACAGTCCTTTCCCCATATCGATTCCACCCTGCCCATCGAGTATATGCAATAGAAAATCCTTGCACCTTTCTTTATTTTGTTCCCGTCCGGGAGAACATCATCGTTCAGTGCTTCCTTGAAGTCTATGGGAACCGAGGGGTACAGTCTCAGAGACTCTGACAGTGCAGCCTGCAGGTATTCCATCTTCTTCAATTCATTTGTTGTGAAGACTACACTCTTGGCATCCACCAGACCAAGATTGACTCTCTGCTTTAGAATCGCCACTAGTTCATCAAGGATTTTGCTTTCTACATCTGGGTTTTTGTTAAGGAGCCAGAAGAACCATGCCAGTGCGACGGAGCTGGTGTCTCTGCCGGCAAGGATAAAGCTTATGCAGAAATCCCTTAAGAACTTGTCGGAATAGAGATGGGTATTGGCCTCCATGAGGTTTGATAAGAGGTCCGACCGATGGCTCAGCCCACCGAGCTTCTTCCGCTCCATCCGTCGACTCAATACCGTCTTCTCCGCAAATTCATGGACGACCTCGACTGCTGCCCTCAGCTGTCTCTCTGAGCCGACCTGTAAGTACCTCATTACCTTCCAGACGAAGGGTGGAACCGTGAACCTGAAACAACGCAAGTTGTCACGCTAAGTAGCAGCTTTATTGCACGAACCGAATGTTTACAGTAAACAATCATAATGTGAGTCGCGCGTTTAATGAAGCAAATAGCCAAAAAATTTCCTGCTCGAGTTCCCCTGATCATCACGGATGAGTGTTTTCAAGATCTGAAGCAAGCAGATCTGTCGGTCATGAAGTTACTCATTTCCCGTCACCAATCATCAGTATGATCGTGATCATGGTGAAGAAACGTAAGAAAAAACTCATAAAGGAACCATTGGCTCAGTAGTAATATATGACCTGAACAGAGAGTACTCTGTCGCTTGCTCGAACGCTCGCGCAAAGGGCACCTCAGGGAGCTCGATGTTGAGGCATTCCAGGTCGACACCTAACGCTGCCATGCATATATTATCGAACGTGAAGCGGAGGAACATGTCCTGCAGGTCGACGCTCCGGCCATCCCTGCTGAGCTTCTCGGCGAGCTTGATGAGCTTGTTGTGCGTCAGTTCCTCGATGGTCTTGGCCGAGTACTCCACGAACCTCGCCGAATGCATCTCTCCGCTCGCCGCCCTCCTCTGCACCTTCCACATCTCGTCGTCGGCGTTGAAGATGCCGTCGCCGAGCAGCTCGGAGAACCTCTCTCTATAGTACTTCCCCTTGGGGTAGTTCTTGAAGTTGGTCTTCAGCATGTGCTCGACGTTGGCTGGGTCCATTGTGATGAACCCGAACGCACCGCTCTTCCATAGGCCCCTGTAGGGGAAGGTTCCACCTGCCTCCGAGAGGGTCTTGGTGATGTATTCGAAGATTTCATGCAAGTGAAGGGAGAGAGAAGGGAGGCAGCCCAGCAAAGGCCACTGCATGAAGCCTTTGGAGGACAGCCTGTTCATGACAGAGCTGAAGACGAAGAGTCCGGCGATGGAGATGGCAATATCTGACAGGGTGATGCTCTTGAGCAGGGTCTTCGTTAAGACCTTCTCCGTCCAAGAGTCTGCTGCCATGGAGGTCGTAGAGCACTCCGTTTGACACAGTAGTGAATGGGTTTAGTTGTCTTAGTAGTACATGGGATGGGATAGGGAGGAGACCTTTCTCTACTCAAACACTTATAGAAGTTCCCTGCCACATGAATCCAGACATGCGAGTGACCTTCAGTCGGTGGTAGACCCCATCACTCGTTGTTCTGCATGTAATGGGGGAAGCTTCGGGATCGAGCTTTACATCTACCCGCTGCTCTGTCAGAAACTTAAGTTGAGGGCAATAGGAGTTAGAAATTCTGGGTCGAAGAGCAGTCATTCTGAGATTACAAACTTAATTGTGCTTTTGTTATATTTACGTTCATAATCTTTTCATTTGACTTGCTCGTTGATTGATCTGTTATATATATTAAAAAAGAAATTGAAATGATTGACCCAAGCTGATAGAGGCAGTGGAACCACTTGAACTGGCGTGCAGTTTTGGCAGGTTAGAATGGCAAGTGACCCACTTGCGTCAAGTGGTTCAGCTGCTAGCTAATCGGAGATCCGGTGGAAGTAATATATATATATATATATATATATATATATATATATATATATATATATATATATATATGTATGTTTGGTGGTCTTAGCATCACTCAAACGATATAAATGAGAAACAGATTGATAGAGACAAAAGGGTCATCTGTTCCTTTGACCAGCTTTCATGTAAAACGATAGGAAAATAGAAAGAGGTCCCATGCATTAATGCCCTAAACATAATTATAAACTAAATATGTAGCTGCTCTACTTCCTGCTTGCGTTTGCCATGATGCAAGAATGGAGAAGAGAAATTGATTTTTGATAGAATAATTGAGTGCGATTTAATTTGGTCTGGTTGCATCCACCAGCGTGTTTCAATCCAATTCACACGTGACGGTACTTCTGTTTTCCAAAAGGCCTTTTTCCCTTTAATTTTTGAAGTACCCACAAGTCACAAAAGACTTCTCCCTTTCCATACGAGGGTATTTTAGTTATTTTGGATCCAACATGCATTGAATTGCACAGCAGGTTAGCCAACACGAGTTGGACTCGAGCTCACTCGTTTATAATAGAGTCGAGCTCAAGTTCAAATATATGCTCGAAATGTTAAACAAATCTAGCTTGGGTGACAGACTTTATAGAAACAAGTTAAACCATCGAGTCGAGCTCGCATTCAACACAAGTGAAGCTTGCACTCGGCGCAAGTCAAGCTCGAGCCAATTCTATGGAACTCGACTTGAATTCGAGGCGACATTGAACTCAAGTTCCTGAGTCGATCGAGTCGAGCTCGACTCATCTCATGTGCAGCCCTACATGCACTTCCACGTTAAACGTATATTTAAACTTTTATATCAAACTTATATAAAAAAGTGAAAGAAAAAAAGTTGCAAAACCATCAATTTCACCAGATCGGACCACTTCAAGTAGTCCTCATATTTTCTAGTCGCTCGTTGGTTTCCCTTCCAGAACCATTTCTTCATTGCATTTCTCCACTGTCCTCGCTCTTGACCTAAAACACGTGAGGTCTTCCATCCATATCCTGTCCGTGTCCGTCCGATCCTAAAAAAGAAAAGGCGATAATAAATACATACTTTATGAAGTATATCTATATACATTCATTGATAGATATTTTACCATCTAATATTAGTTTATATTTTTTTCTCTAACTTTCTATCACAATTGCCTTCATATCTCTGCATAATTAAAGAGACCCGAGGTGGGATGGTGGGGGGTGTTCAATTATGCCGAATTAGTAAAATTTTAAAAAATATTAGTAAAAAACAGTCACTAAATTGGCAATATTAGTCATAATTTATAGTGTAGTGATAGTTTGTGGTGGTTTTAACGATGATTGGTGATTATAAACTTTAAATTATTAGCCAACCACCAACTGTTTGCACACATCAATATGATTTTTTCATTATATATATATAAGTCAAACTAATAATTTGGCAACAGGGCAAGTGTGTGCGCTGTGGGAGCCTTCTTTCTTATTTCTCAAGTTCATTAAGCTATTGACACTTCTCCTCTCCAACATGAAGTAGGTCATCAGCCGTCCCATTCACAGGGGACACCTCTTTTCTCCATCACATGTGGCAACAATTATGATGAAACGACTTGAGCCCGAAGATTAAGCTCTTGACTCTGCAATTTGAGCATTTGATATCATGTGGCATTAATTTTAGATCAGACTCCTTTTCTTTGTGATCTTAGCCAGGTTTCTAGCTGTAGAGGATGAGTTAATATCTTCACATTACGAAATGTCCTTTACTAATTACAGTCGACGACGACGACTTGTTCGAACTTTCTTGTCCATCCTTTTGATAACAAAATTAACATAGATTGTCATCATTTGATAATGAGTTCTTCCCAATTAGTCAATTTAATTCCATATATTAATTATACCCTTTATCCGGCCCTACTTTATGTATCCTCCTCCTTTGTTCCTCCATTTAATATCAAACTTGTGCCTTTTTTTTTTGGTTTATCTTGTTTTTAAACAGTGTTTTTTTTTTATCATAAATTCGTTTCTAGCGTTCTTTTTAATTGCCATATCTTTTCTTCAACTATGTTTCAATTTCTGTTTTTCATTTTTCTTAGTTTAATCATCCTACACTGAGTGTGGTCTATAGTCGCCAACCTGTTATCACAAGAAAAAAAAAAAGCACAAATCAGCATGCCCTTGCAGGAAGTGGCCGACAGAAGGAGGGCTCGGCAGAGCGAAGCTGGTTATGTGCATGGCTAAAGTCCACATTAAAAAGAAAAAAAAAGACAGGAGCTTGATCCGAACCAATAACTTTTAAATATTAATAATAATAATATATATTTTATTATTTTACATTTTAAAAACTAATTTTTTGTTGTAACTGGGTCGAGCTGGGCTGGCCTCGGGCCCAGGTTTTGAGCATGAAGCCCAAGCCTAGCTTGAGTTTCAAATATCGGGCCGTGCCGGCTTGATGCCCTGTGTACCTTCACCTCTTCACTCCACTTTTCTTCACCTCTTCACTCCACTTTTCTCTCCAAAAATGCAGTTTTCTACCATTCCCAATCTGCCACCAAACTAGGTTCTCGATTTTCTGCTAGCTCCAACCTGATGTCCTCCATACAGCCAACCTTTTCCGAGGATTCTTGGTCATTCAAACGCTGCTCTTCAAACACGACATCTAGCGTGACACCATTTCCAATGGTAAGGTTATCATTAATGAGAACAATGTGCCACCATACAACAATACCTCCACTTTTCAATTTCCATGCATCCAATACATTCGCATGGACGCTTTACATTCTTATCTCCAATCAGAGCCAATGTCTATGCTAGACTCAATTAAATTATGCATGTAGAGAAATAGATTTAAGTATGAATGAACATTTAGTTTATTTTATGAATACATGCATGTACTCATGTACTCACTTCATGAGTGCACCCACTCACCTTTGCCAAGATTTAAGTGAGTCAAGTCGAAGTTGCTACCGTGACCAAGTCAAATTGCGAGAAAAACTTGGGCACCTCATATATTTTGATGCCCAAAACAAAATTTTCAAAATGACTACACAACCAGAATTTTCAAAATTAATTTTGAAATCAATGATTGGCTTTTCTTGAAATCAAATTCCTCTTGGAATCAATTTTCAGTCCAAAATCTACTCAAAATCAAGCGAATTTTCCATGATCCTTGCCAAGTCTCAAAAAATTTAGGATTTCAAATCAATTCTTCTCAAAAAATCCTAGAAGTTCAACTAATGTCTAAAATTCTTCAAATCAAAATTTCAATTTTCCAAAATCAACAAAATTCCCTAAACTCAGGACTATCCAAATCTTCCCATTCTCGTTTTGGGAATAAGAACTATGGTTTCGAAATCAAGTTTAGCCTCGACCAAAACCGATCCAAATCCAATCTCTAGATTTTGGCTTCAAAACCAAATTCAGGTCCCAAGGCTTCCACAAAATCTTCCAATCAAATTTCAAACCTTAAAATCCAAACTATCTTTGAAACCCCAAAGCCTAGTAATTGAAGGTCCAATTCCAAAACTCTCTAGCTAAGCTTCAATTATCCAAATTCTATCTAATTGTCGATTATCAATTCAAAATTCACGTTTTTAGATTAAATCAAGTTCAATTACTAAAATCTGGGATTAATCCAATTGTTCCATTCCAAAAGCAGTTTCAAATCTTCAAAATTCCTGAAATACAAAAGCATTCCTAAACAAACCTGAGTCTTTGTTCCAAATGAACTTTAAAAGTTCAAAATTCAATCCCTGCACAAGCATGCACATAAGAAAAGTAATCTATTAAGCTTAAGAAAATCTGAACCTTACATCGATTTCTTCTGTTAATGATGTTAGGAACAGTCGATCCTCTTAACGATCAACGGGTTAAACACAACTTTCAATTTTCATGAACATGACGTTCATGGCAAGGAGATCGTAACGTTGTCGTGAACTTCAATTTTACGTAATTTCTCAACCACCATCTTGTTTTCTCTTGGATATGATAAGAATCAAGATTGACTTGGGCTTTCCAAAATCTTGGGTGACCTGTTTATCCCTAAGGTAGCCTATATGAGATTCAGCTCCACTAATGTTACTGTGAATCTTCTCACTAGCACCATGCACCCTTCTTCCGAAACAAAATCATCCCTCAATGCCCTTGTCATCGCTCTAAGAGTGTACCTGTTCCAGATTTCAATCAGGAGGTTCGGAAACTTTAACCAGTTTTCCACAGTTTCTCCAAGTTGATCGACGACTCCACTTCTTGCTTTTAGTGCTGATGGTCAGGGTTCCATTTCTAACCCTCCATGCCCTCTTCCTCAGCAGCTCCCCAATTTCTTCCTCAGCACCTCTCCGATCACTGAAAATTGGAGATTTCTCACATACATTCACTGGTTCCATAAAGATGCAGAGATACAACTGCAGTCTGCTCCTATCCTGGCGCTGCCTCCTTATAGATCGGCCACAGCTGCGATTTAGAAGTGTCCAGCCATTCTATCATACACCTCCAGATGGATCGAGATCACTGGGCTGCCCTCTTCCTCAATGGAGACAACCGCCTCAAGCAAGTCCATCTACAATAGCACTGGCCAAGGAGTGCCATATTAAGTAGTTGTTTGTGGCATTTGGATGTGGGGAGTCACATTGAAGAATGTTTATGGCGTTTCCATATGGAGTGTCGATAAATTTTTAAATTGCTAGCATTTTATGAATGCCAGAGAAGAGGAGACCATATCGGGGCACCCGTAAAACGCCATTGAGAGGGGGAAAAACTTTGCCTCGCCTTTCCTCTAATCTTTGCTGGCATTTGAGTTTCATTATCCTTTTTCTCAATCGAGCGTTGGAGTTTCGTTTGACTTCGTGCTCTCTGTTTCGACTGTTGCCTCTGTGAACTTCTAAGACCTCAGCCATCTATTTCTCGAGCATCTGCAATCGATCGATCGATCATTGTCGTAGCCAGAGGAGTGCGGAAAAGAGCATGTCACTATTCGCATTTTTTCCTTTTTTTTTTCACCTTCTGTACACATTGGTTTGCCGTTGTTTCCAGAGGAGTATCAGGGAGGAGCATATGAGTATTTGATTGTTCATTTTTTTCTTCCACAAAACATCATTTCATTCTCAGTTGTTGTCAAGAAATCGTTCATTTCTACTACATATTAGGGGTTTTCTGCACTATGCTATGAATTCACGTCTCTCTCACTCTCTGTGTTTTGATTTTCTCTTTGGTTCTGTGGATCTAAAACAACCATGAGAGTAGCGGGAGAATTGTTGATGTAATAGGTCTTCATAGCCACCTCCATGACTTGTCTAACGCCTTTGTTGCTCTAACTCCTGAAGTGAAGGAGCTCGTGAGAACGTGTGGAGCTGGTGGGAAAAGCGTGAATGCGTGAAGGAGTGAAAAGTGGAAACAAGAGAAAGTGTGTGCGGTAAGAAAGAACGATACGAGTTGCTAAACTTACTCGTTAAGTTTTTCAGTTTTTTTTATTCTCTTTAAATGTTAGTCTTTTTTTACTAAAATGAGATGTTGAGAAGTTAACGCCAAAAGAGGAGAAAAGTTTCATCTTTCTCTCCCTCCCTCTCTCGCTCTTTACTCTCTCTCTCCTGCCGTCCTTGACTCTCTCTCTCACGCTGCCCTAGACGCAGCTTCCTTCTCTCTCTGCCCGTGTACAGCTGCTCCCTCTCTCTGCCCTTTCCCTCGTTGGTGTGTTGCAGCCTACGGTCCCCTCTCTTCATTTTGCCATTATCAAAAGAGAGGGATTGAGTGTGAATCGCGGGAGAACACCAACATTTGGTATCAGAGCCAGGTTGTATGCCAAAGCTCCCTCCATTCAAGCCGATGTCGATCATCACAAACGAGGCAGCGCGGGAGATTGCCAGCGGTACGTTCCAATATCCGCTGCTCACGGCGACCAACTACACCAGCTGGGTGATTAGGGTCCAGGCCATGATGGAAGATCAAGGCGTCTGGGAGGCAGTCGAGCCGACGGCCGGTGTGGCTGTCGACACGAGGAAGGACAAGAAGGCGAGGTCGCATCTTCTCCAAACCCTCCCAAAGGATCTCCTAATGCAAGTGGCAAAGAAGGCGACGGCGAAGGAGGTCTGGGATTGCCTCAAGACGAGATTTGTCGAGGCAGATCGCGTGAGGAATGCACGCCTACAGACGTTGAAGAGTGACTTTGACGCCATGAGGATGCAAGAAGGAGAGTCGTTGGATCAATATGCGGGCAGACTCACCGGAATGTCCGTCAGGTATGCCAACTTAGGGGGCACCCTAAGCGATGCCGCCTTAGTCAAGAAGCTATTTGACACCGTTCCAAATAGGTTTCTTAGCGTAATTGCGGACATAGAGCAATTTTGCGACCTCGACACAATGTTGTTTGAAGAGGCTGTGGGACGACTCAAGACGTACGAAGAACGCTCTCGTCCCCGAGCATTCGGTACCGGTGGCAATGGCGATGCACAACTGCTTCTCACTCAGGCTGAGTGGGAGGCACAACAGAAAAGAAGCGGCAGCGACACGTCGTCGACCCGAAGGGAGACGGGTCACAGGGAAGGAGGTGCTCGCAACCGGGGTGGTCGCGGGCGTAGTAGAGGGCGCGGGAGAGGCAGACGAGGCGACTTCCCACTGAAAGATAGAGCAGGTGGCTCTGGAGGCGATGGTCGTGACAAGAGTCACATCCGTTGCTTCAATTGCAACGAATTGGGGCATTATGCGAACCGGTGCAAGGCTCCCAAAAAGAAGGAAGAGGCGCATCTCACACAAACTTACGACACTGAACCAACTCTGTTGCTTGCAGAGTTGGAAGAAGCAGTGCCCGCTGCACCTGAGAGACAAGAATGGCAGGAACGACAGGAAGTCGTCCTGCTGAATGAAAAGCAAGTATGGCCCGAACTGCACGGGACCGAGCATGGTAAAGAAACTACCGACACCTGGTACCTGGATAACGGTGCCAGCAACCACATGACCGGAGACAAGGTCAAGTTTCGGGAGTTGAACGAGGCAATCACCGGCAAGGTGAAGTTCGGCGACGGCTCATCGGTGCAGATCATGGGTAAGGGTTCAATTCTTTTTAAATGCAAAAATGATGATCAATGGCTGCTCCAGGAAGTATATTATATTCCAAAGCTTCGCAGCAACATTGTGAGTCTCGGGCAACTCACTGAGGTGGGCCACAAGGTGGTTATGGATGAAGACAAACTAGAGGTATTTGCCAAAAATCCAGGGCAGTTGATCATGAAGGTGAGACGCACGCCAAATCGTCTCTATCGCATCGAGCTGCAGATTGCAAGGCCAGTGTGTCTCTTGGCAAACCTCGAGGATCCGGCATGGTTGTGGCATGCTCGTCTCGGCCACGTCAACTTTCAAGCATTGAAGATGCTTGTAAACAAGAAGATGGCAACCGGGGTACCGCCTATCTCTCATCCCGCTCAGTTATGCCGGGAGTGTTTGTTGGCGAAGCAGACGTGACAGTCGTTCCCGTCGGCAGCCATCTATCGAGCGAAGGAGCCACTCGAACTCTTGCACGCTGATCTTTGCGGCCCGATCACGCCACCCACCCCTGCCGGTAATAGCTATTTCTTACTAATAGTTGATGACTTCACTCGTTGGATGTGGTTGTGCGTGATCAGAACAAAAGACCAGGCATGCTCAGCGTTTACGAAGATCAAGGCGCTGGCCGAGAACGCGTGCGGGCATCACGTCAAGACGCTCCGGGCCGATCGTGGAGGCGAGTTCCTCTCTCTTGAGTTTGCCAATGTGTGTGAACAGGCGGGCATTGCGCGACACCTCACTGCGCCATACTCACCACAACAAAACGGTGTGGTGGAGAGGAGGAACAGGACGGTGATGGCGATGGCAAGATCTCTCCTCAAGAGCATGAGCATGCCGGGAAGATTTTGAGGAGAGGCGGTACGACACGCAGTCTACCTATTGAACCGCTTGCCTACGAAGGCCATGGGCGAGCGCACCCCGTATGAAGCTTGGAGTCATAGGAAGCCGGATCTTGCACATCTTCGATTGTTCGGCTGCACGGCGCATGCCATGGTGACAACACCACACCTCAAGAAGCTTGATGATCGCAGCCAGCCAATGGTGTATCTCGCCGTCGAGGATGGCTGCAAGGCACACCGATTATTCGATCCGCGGCGCGGGAGAATCCATGTAAGTCGTGATGTTAAATTTGAAGAAAAATTAAAGTGGAATTGGAACATGGATGCAGGAGGCAGTGATTCGTCGAATTTCACTGTTGATGATGAATCAACAGTGGACAACTCAGTTGCAAGCGGACAAGCAGGAAGGTCGCTATCCATGGATCTAGGCTACCCTACTTCTTCATCGACACCGATGGGTGGCAAAGCAACGCCGGTGGTGACGCCGGCTCGGAGATTGCTGGCGGATGAAACTGCCGCAACTTCGGAGATGGAGGACAGTAATGACGGACCCGTTCGGTATAGACATATCGATGATATCATGCGAGACGCTCGGCATGTCGAGCTCGATGATGAAGACGTCGAAGAAGAGGCCATGCTTGCGGCAATAGAGGAGCCATCGTGTTACTAAGAGGCAATGGGCCAACCGGCATGGGTGGATGCGATGGCCAAGGAAATTGAGTCCATTGAAAAAAATTCAACCTGGACGCTGACAACCCTACCGATTGGAACCAAAGCAATTGGACTGAAATGGGTGTTCAAATTAAAAAAAAACTCAGACGGAGAGGTGATCAAGCACAAGGCCAGACTAGTCGCAAAAGGCTATGTTCAACGGCAAGGGATCGACTTCGATGAGGTGTTTGCACCAGTCGCCAGGCTCGACACCGTGCGAGTCATCCTTGCCGTCGCAGCCAACCGTGGGTGGCAAGTTCATCACCTCGACGTCAAATCAGCATTCCTCAATGGCGAACTTGAGGAGGAGGTTTATGTAACTCAGCCAGAAGGTTTCACGGAAAAGAACAAGGAGCATATGGTGCTCAAACTAAGCAAGGCATTGTACGGCCTCCGACAAACACCTCGTGCTTGGAACACGCGGGTGGATCGAAGCCTGAAGCACCTTGAGTTCTCAAAGTGCGCGCTTGAACAAGCCATGTATATGAGGGGAAAAGACCGTACCAGTATCATCGTCGGAGTTTATGTTGATGATCTAATTGTAACAGGGGAGGATTCAGAGGCAATCGCATCATTCAAGCAGCAGATGATGGCTGAGTTCGAGATGAGCAACCTCGGCCTGCTCACCTATTACCTTGGGATTGAGGTGGAACAAGGTGAAGACGGTATCTGGATCAAACAAGCAGCCTATGCCAAAAAGGTACTAATTCAATTGAGTATCAACGAGTCATCGGATGTCTAAGGTATCTTCTCCACACAAGACCAGATCTTTCGTATGCTGTCGGTGTAGCTAGTAGATTCATGGAGAGACCGACAGTGATGCACCACAAAGCAGTGAAGCAGATTTTGCGTTATTTGAAAGGCACAATCAACTTCGGTCTTGTATACACCAGAGGAAAAGGAGAAGAAGTGATTGTCGAGTTCACGGATAGTGACCTGGCGGGCGACGTCGATGATCGGAAAACCACCGGAGGCATGGCGTTCTATGTAAATGAAAGCCTAGTCTCATGGAACTCGCAAAAGCAGAAGACCGTTGCTCTGTCTTCATGTGAGGCTGAGTTCATGGCAGCAACTGCGGCGGCATGTCAAGCACTTTGGCTTAGAGGACTCTTGGCCGAACTGATTGGGAGAGAGCCGCAAGTGGTGAAGTTGTATGTGGACAACAAGTCCGCAATCGCACTGATGAAAAACCCAGTTTTTCATGGACGTAGTAAACACATTGATACAAAGTTCCATTTCATTCGAGAATGTGTCGAAAGAGGACATATTATTGTGGATTTTGTACGCACAGATGAACAACGAGCGGATCTTATGACAAAGGCATTATCAGCAGCAAAGTTGGCAACAATGCGACACGTACTTGGTGTTCGAGAGCTCGGGCCACATCAGGATTAGGGGGGAGATTGTTGCTCTAACTCCTGAAGTGGAGGAGCTCGTGAGAACGTGTGGAGCTCGTGGGAAAAGCGTGAGTGCGTGAAGGAGTGAAAAGTGGAAACAAGAGAAAGTGTGTGCGGTTTCAAATCGTGGGCAGTTAATAAGGAGTGGAGAAAATGGTGGAAGCTGAAAAAGTTGAAGCGGAGGATCGTAAGAAAGCACGATCTACGAGTTGCTAAACTTACTCGTTAAGTTTTTCAGTTTTTTTTATTCTCTTTAAATGTTAGTCTTTTTTTACTAAAATGAGATGTTGAGAAGTTAACGCCAAAAAAGTTGAAGAAAGTTTCCATCTTTCTCTCCCTCCCTCTGTCGCTCTTTACTCTCTCTCTCCTGCCGTCCTTGACTCTCTCTCTCACGCTGCCCTAGACGCAGCTTCCTTCTCTCTCTTCCCGTGTACAGCTGCTCCCTCTCTTTGCCCTTTCCCTCGTTGGTGTGTTGCACCCTACGGTCCCTCTCTTCATTTTGCCATTACCAAAAAGAGGGATTGAGTGTGAATCGTGGGAGAACACCAACAGCCTTCGGCCTTTATATTCTGTTCAGGTGAAAATTAGGAACTAAAAGCACAATTGAATCTAATAGAACTGTATCAGAATTGCAATAAATAGACACAACGCCACTCGGTTGTATGTGAACAGTGAAAGTGCGTTCTCTTTTTTAGAGATTTTTTCACGTGAATATGCATGCTTTGATGAGGGAAACTACACAACTTTTTAAAAGTGTTAAAATCTGTGGTCTAGAATGTTCATGTTCACTATATCTCATTTGGATGTGGATGTGGTCGAAATCTATGGTACAAACCTTTATACATGAGCATGGTAGTAAGACATGTCACACTTTTGGTTTTGGGTTTATATGTACATGATAACTCAGGAGAAAAGCAATATAGTTTTTCTATTTCAACCATCAGTAGCTGTCCGTATCGGCCAATAATGATACATAGCCGTCAATGTGGGATAGACAATGAACTCCCTAAATGTTGCCATGGCACAACACCATTGAGGTGTCAGTTCTGCTGCAATTGTATGGTTTAATAGCGAGATTCAGGTAGAACGATGTTAATGTACATGGGCAGAAAGGATCGGTTGTCATGTAGTGATCATAGTTGTTGAATAATATCTTGTCAACCATTCCATTATCTGATCTGCCAGTTAGATCAAACAATAGGAAATGGAAAACTGGTTGCTTCATTATATAGAGGGTCTGCAATTTTGCATGAGGAAATTTGTCCACGTATCTGATAATACCAGACGCTTGTTGATCTCCAATGACTATGTCTGGACGAAGATTATTTCTTTGTTGGTTTACTGGGTTTTGGCCTATGTAGTAGTAGTTGTTGGTATGTTTGGTTTGTAGCTTTTCTGGTCTTCTCTTCGGTTTTTGTCTCTACTCTTTAATTCTTCTCATAAATATCAGGGCGATCCCCCAGCTCGCCTTCAGCAAAAAAAAAAAAAAAAAAGAAAAACCTTGCATTAGTGAGATTGAGTTGACGACACCGTGACAATTATGTAATAATACATAAGAGAATGTTTGATAAGAACGACGTTGCATTATTAGAACATATATTCACCAAACACGTTCCAAAAAAGCAATAAAGAAGGCAAATCTTTGTTGTTCTTTACAAATTCAGGAGGTGTGATATCTTCACTAGTTTCTTTTCTATGACGTAGATGCCGTTTTTACACAAGTATGGAGGCCATAGTAGCTTTTATTATCTAGCTAATTGCTCATTCATTGTCTTGTGTCTTTTGTTTGTCTGTTCATGCTCTTTTCAGCTGATGCATGTCATTCCAGGAGCAAAGCCAACTCAAGAAGAAGCAATTGGAATTGTCAACCCAAAAGATGTAAAATTTGGTAGCAGGAAATATTACAGATCTGAAGGCTCTCTCACCACCCCTCCGTGCGCCAAAGGTGTGATTTGGACTATAGTTAAAAAGGTGAAATATTATTTGCTATAGCAGAAAGCATCCTTGGTATGGGCTTTGCAGTACCTCCAGCTTCAAGATAGACATGGCAAGAGAGGCAACTGTGTTAAGCATCATACACAATATAAGTAGGTCGGTTAGTGAGACAGATGATCTCTGACTTTTCAGTTCTGATCGTGAGGTGATCCATAACCAAGGATTTCTACTCGCCCAATTCCAGTGATTGCGACCTATGATACATAGGTATGGGTATGGGTACAGGTAAAACAATTTCAAAAAATATTGGTAAGGGGTATGGCAAAAACAAATGAGTATGCATATATATATATATATATATATATATATATATATATATATATTGGCAAAAACAAATGAGTATATATATATATATATGTATGTATGTATAGCTCATCATTAACACAATTTTTAATAGGTCATTTTGTAATTTCTACGTATAATATCATAAAACATAAATAAACTAACAAAAATATGATTACAATATAAGAAAAAGTAAAAAAAAAGTATGGTTTGAATCAGTTCTGAGCCGAAACTGATCCAAACATACCACCGCCATGCAGCCGTACCAGCATTGGCGTACCGCCATACTCGTACTGGTGACTTAGATTGCTACACGTTTCCTCGTGCCGAGTTTTGCCCTGAAAGGAAACCATATGAATCAAGGAAGGCGACCGAAGGTGGCGTTACGAAGAAACGTGATGTTCATGTTCATCTGGTAAAACATGAAAGGGCAACATAGTTGGGCACCCAAATGAAAGAGAGGTGCTACAGGAAACAGTTATAAGGTGCGGAGACACAACTCAGCACTGAGCATTGTACACGAGTGCTGGTTTAAGTTGAAAACGTACACCATGAAATTGCATAAAAGGGAGGAGAAATTTCTCGACAGCAAAAGCGAAAACTGAAACTCTAAATCAGCATCTTAGACTAACATCTATGCCTTTTATTTATGAAAAGCATGGAGTTTACGAACCTGCATATTTCCATATTAGTTCTGCACAATCAAGCACACAGCTTTGAATCATACACGAAGTTTTTCTAGGTTCCATATCTTGATGGAAGTGCTGAGCAGCCAATAGAGGCATGCTTACAGTAGCTAGTATGTTTTTGAGCCGGAGTTTTACTTCTTGTCTTCGTTGACAATGTTGTAAGCACCATATCAATCAACCGATCAGCCTTAATGTAAAGAATATTGGAAGCTCTACCTCCTCTTTCATTTAGAGGTGGACATGAAAAATGAGTAGTTGTAAATGTTATGATTTCATATTGTACAACAAACTTAGATGTTCCAAAATTTAATTCTAATGACAGGGATCTCTATGTTATCAAAAACATTGTCATTTTTTGTATTTTTGAGTTTTTATGCCATAATAATTTCACTGCTGCCAAAGATATGTCATTAAAAATTTTAGCGGTATTCTCCATATGCCATTGAATTGTTTGACATGGCATGGAATGGATGCTGCTATAAGGTCTTCAATGGCATTTAAAACTCACCATAGAATGACACCGCTAGCATACCTGGCATGTCACCGATAAATGCTACAGAAACTGCTTCTAATGGCATCTTTAGAGATCTAGAGCCATTAAAACATCAACAATGACAATCTTTGTGTGTCACTGAATAACTTTTTAGTGACATGTGTTCAACACCACAGCCCCATTAAAGGCGTTTTGAAAAGTTTGCCATTGAACGTAATCAGCGACTGGGTACTCTGGCATTTATTTAAGATGGCACTCTATTTTTCTAACTGAAAGCCTTTATTGACGTTTCTTAGATGCCACTAAACGTTATATGTATCTTATAGTGAACCGGTTGCCGGGATCCATCAGCCCTCTGCCACAATGATCTCAAGAGAAAGGAGAAGAAGATGCACCCTCCAATCCCTCTCTCTCTCCATTTATTTTATCCCTTTTGCATTGAATTCAAAGTTCCCTTCTTTGATTAATTCCTTTCTTCTTCCTCTTCCAATCAAATTGGTTGCGCAGTTTACAACCACCTAGTCTTGGTAACCAGTACTTTTCTATAAGAAGATTGGTTTAATAATAAAGCTTTGCCACACTTATTAGCCTTTTCCATAGAAAAAAAGTCGTTCATAGTCTCAAAGGGCATAGTATAGGTGATCGGTGAGAGGTATACTGAGACTGTATTTTCAGTTTGATTCCGGTAAACACTAAACACTAGTGCAGCCTATGACCGAAGGCAAAGAGATTTTTCTTGAGAGAGAAGGGCCGGAGGGGGAAGGCTTCGGCTCTTTTACGAGCTTTAGATCGTAATCCTCTTGCTGAACCAAATCTCTCGTATTTTATAAGGTCAAATAACTTAGGACGTTACCTTTCCAACAAATCTATGTGCTATGCCATCCTAATTATTTTGATGGATGGTCGACCATCAGATCATATGATGTGCTTATGCTCAGCTGGCTAAATTAATGGTTGGATGAGATCAGCAACTGATGGAACATAGAACTACCCATGTGGCCACATTTGCTCTTACTAATTTCAACCAAAAATAAATATGAGGCAACATAGTTTCTAAATCTCCAGATGTTCATGGGAAAGGCTGCTAACCTCCCCTCTCCCTTTCCATTTAGATTCAAATTTCATAGTTGTAAACCAAATTTATTGGCAATGAACAGCCAAAGCTTCTTGACCGGGCCGCACCATAGAACCAAATGAGTTTGGTGGATTCGTCATCACATTTACAAAGAATGCACATGTTGGCTAGGCTGATATTATAAGATTCAATCTCTTATATTTGTTCATGCTAGCCAAAAGGAGACACCATTGGTACTCTTGTTGCCAGAACTTTTCGGCAGTTGTTCACATAGGGATCAGGGGAATTAAAGTTTCTAAATTTTGATACAGATCCAAATATCATTTTGTAAAATTTTAATATAAAAAAATACAATTTTCTAAAATTTAGATATAAATTTGAATGAAAAAAAATTAAGGTGGAGCCTAAACCCCACTTGCTCGTTGCTCGGCCTTCAGAGACGCAACTATAGAGAAGGACATCAATCCATTCAAACTACTACTGTTTACAAGAAGTGCATTATTAATGACCACAATAATTTTCTTACATCATCATGCTGGACAGCGGTGTCTGTCTACTTGACGTGATTTGACATGATCCAGGATCTAGCTCTCTCTCTCTCTCTTTATATTTATATATTGATCATACACTACCCTGTAACGAGAGGCCGAAGGAGTTTGTCATCCAAATCCAGAACGAGAAATCCACAAATTCTATAGATTGATAGATAAATGTCTGTCAGAGCACATTTTGTTCGATGACCTACCCATGATCTCAAATTTGACAATTATATAGTTACTACATGAGATCCTACATGAGATCCATAGAGATGTCAATGGATCAAATTTGAATTGGACATTACTCTTTACCTAATCCAATTTGTCATACTTTCACATATTCGGATTTGAATACGATAAGAAAAGTCTTATACCATATTTGAATCCAATTTTTAAGTTAACAATATGGAAGTGATCCGGATCTCACTTTTACTTTCAGATATGAATCCAAATTTGACTTTTAATATACAACTGAATGCAAACAGTACTGTTATAATATGCTAACAATCAATCAATTTTCAAAACATATATGACATTGGATATAGAATATTTATCTGAAACTGAATCCAAAACCCAATGAATGGATATTTACTTAAAATGTAATGGATATTTAATTTTGAACCTAATCAGACTTCTTAATTGGATATTAATCTTTTTTTCATATCTATTTTTTTCGAAGTAGTCCTCAAGATTCGACCCATTGACATTCCTACCTCATTCTTTTATAGCAAACCTGAATCTTATTTGGCTTAGCAAGCTAAATTTAAGCGACCATTTTTTAAATTATTAGATATTTTATGTCTTTGACGTCGTACTCACAGTTCACAGTTGAGACACTAAAATCTACTCAGTTGAAAGAATTTATATCTCTGTGTATTTAATGTACCTACATGACAATGCCACCAACCCTAATTACTCAACCTAGCCAGAATTGACTCCGTGGTTTATATTATATTATAATATATATATATATATATATATATATATATATATATATATATATATATATATATATATATATATATATATAATATATGATAATAATCAATGTTTAAAAAGTAATAACGAGTGAATTGTCATAATCAACTTATGAGAATGGCAATGGGCGACACCTTAATGAACAACCTGTAATGATTTAAACGTTATTTTTAAAATCTTAAGCTATTTTTTCTGTGAAAACAACAAAATTTAAACAGCATTCAATAAATTTCTCAAAAACTTGAGACACATTTAAGTCTACTCTCCAGCCGTTCCCTGCATCAAATAGTCACCAACATTGAATGAACTGCGATATGAATATGTACACTTGAACAGGACGGACAGGGATTCTTTGTACGAAAACCTTGTTTTTAAATATCACCGAATCCCAGGCAGAAACATGTCACATGTAGGTTTTCCTAACAATTTATTTTGGCGCCCTATCTCACACCGCCGTATTGGGGTCGTCGTCAGGCAGAGTTCTGCTGCCTTTAATTGTCCTTAATTAAAGTTTCCCACCTCAAAGATGAGTAAAGGAGTGTTTGCCAGCCTACTGCCCATGAATAGTATTTTGAGCACTTTCATAATAATAATAAATATATATATATATATATATATATATATATATATATATATATATATATATATATATATATATATATATATTTTGTTGTTGTTAGATGTGTGATATAACTGCAGGTGAATACTAAAAGTATTTCATTTTACTGTTGAGTTGAAAGCTCAAGTCACCACCATTCCTTCTGTATGAGATCTTCTGTTCGTGGACCTTCATTATGCTTTAACTCAATGTCTTCTTAGCACGAATAAGTGAAATTAAGAGATCGAAAAACAGGGAATAGTTGCTTACCAGCCCCGTCTCAACCATTGCACCAACCCACCAACCCTTTCGAAATCATTAGATGGTTATAATACAAAAATTTGCCACCACTCTAATCATTAATCGTAGTTAATCCAACTTTGTAAATATTTATTGCATTATAAAATCATTGTTAATGCCGATGACGTGATTGTTTCTTAACAACAATGAAGGACTGTAATCTAGAGGCCCATGTATTGCTCATCATCGTCCTTAGTCGTTGTTGTAGCTCGAAAGTTAATTCTAGATTAATTTCTCAACTTCTACTTCACACTATATGAAAGAAACATCAAACTCTCAAATCATGCAAGAAATACCAGCTACAAATATTTCATAGTAAGAAATTATATGTATATATAAACAAAACAGGGAATCAACAGCAAGAAATTAAGGCAATGCATGACCGCACAACTTAGACGATCATGCTTGGCGTGATGGAACTCAAATTTATGTCTATGGCGCTGCCAGGAGCTGGGCGAACGAGGGCCTCGGCTTGAACCGGACTCTGAGTCCATTCTTCATGTAAAGGGTGGTAGTCAATTTGGGCATCACCGGATGGTCCCTATCGATGCAAACAGAGTACCTCAACAGAAGGGACGCAGTCACCATCTTCATCTGGTTGTACGCAAATTTCTTCCCCAAGCACAGCCTCGGCCCCGCGTTAAACACAGCGTACTTGAACTGGCTCTCACTCACGAACTTCCCTTCTTTGATCCACCTCTCCGGCTTGAACTCCCCACAGTCCTTTCCCCATATCGATTCCATCCTGCCCATCGAGTATATGGAATACATAATCCTCGCGCCTTTCTTTATTCTGTTCCCGTCCGGAAACACATCGTCCGCCAGTGCCTCCTTGAAGTCCATGGGAACCGAGGGGTAGAGTCTGAGAGACTCCGAGAGTGCAGCCTGCAAGTACTCCATCTTCTTCAGTTCATTTGGTGTGAAGACTATGTTGTACTTGGTACCCACCTGGCCAAGATTGAGTGAATCTCTTTGCTTCAGAACACTGTGTATCTCATCAAGAATTCTGGTTTCTACGTTTGGGTTTTTGTCAAGGAGCCAAAAGAACCATGCCAGTGCCACGGAGCTGGTGTCCCGGCCAGCGAGAATGAAGCTTATACAGAAATCCTTCAAGAATTTGTCTGTATACAGAGGATTATGGGCCTCCATGAGAACTGATAGGAGGTCGGAGCGGTGGCTGAGACCGCCGAGCTTCTTCGACTCCGTTCGTCGCGTCAACACCGTCTTTTCCGCGAATTCGTGGACTTCCTTAACTGTTTCCTTGAGCTGCTTCTCTGAGCCCACCTGAAAGTACCTCATTGCCTTCCAGACGAAGGGCGGAACTGTGAACCTGAAATCGTGGTTACCAGTTAAGTGAAAAGAAGTTAAGTTCAATTTTTTTCTTTTGTCATTTCTCTGTCTTTTCTTCACATGTATACCCGTTCTTTGTTACTTCCCTGTTATGCTTCATAGAGCAATAAAACCTTAGAAAATGTTATTAATGCATCTCACTTTCATAAATGTATCGTCCGAATCCTATAGGTAAATTTGAAAATTTATCACAATCTGATTCACGAGAATGAAGATAAAACTTATCGAATGTTATATAGACAAAACCGTCATTTATACGCTGGTCGGACAGATTACTGCCAAATTACTAACAAGGAGGAAAAAAATGACTTTCTAGATTACTGCGAAATTACTAACAAGGAGGAAAAAAATTACTAACAACTCCAAACACATACTACCCAAGCAGATGGTGTTTCGGGCTCCAAATATACCCATCGAAAAGACAAAAAATACTTCTTTTAACCTATAAAAGGCTGAGTTAACAAATTAAAAAAATTACAAAAAATACAAAATGAAAATTCCTACAAAAAAACTTATTATGCATTTGCTGATGCTTTCTAAATGGTAGAAAACGTGGTGTGTGTGTGCGCGTGTTCCCTATCCTTCTCCCTCCTCTTTCTTTATAAAACCGACATTTTTATTTTCTTATCAAACATTTTAAAAACATTATCCAGTGCATTATTGTTGATCGAGTAGCGTAAAAAAAAAGAAAAATGTGGACTGTGGAGTTGTTGTAGTGTTAATTAAGTAAGTACATCGAGAAAAAATATTTTATATTCCACCTCTCTCAGTCCCAACTCTCCCCCACGGACGCGAGCGCGCACACACACGCACACACTAGGACACGCACAAAGTGGCAGAAGTTAGGACCTGAACAAGGAGTGCTCGGTGGCATGCTCGAAGGCGCGGGCGAAGGGAACGTCCGGCAGGTCGACGGCGAGGCATCCGGGGTCGACGCCGAACGCGGCCATGCATATATTATCGAACGTGAAGCGGAGGAACACGTCCTGGAGGTCGACACTCCGGCCGTCCATGCTCAACTTCTCGGCGAGCTTGATGAGCTTGTTGTGCGTCAGTTCCTCGATGGTCTTGGCCGAGTACTCGACAAACCTCGCCGAATGCATCTCGGCGCTGGCCGCCCTCCTTTGATCCCTCCACACCTCGTCGTCGGCGTTGAAGATGCCGTCGCCGAGCAGCTCGGAGAACCTCTCCCTGTAGTACTTCCCCTTGGGGTAGTTCTTGAAGTTGGTCTTGAGTATGTATTCTATGTTCGCCGGGTCGACTGTGACGAGACCGAAGGCACCACCCTTCCACATGCCCCTGTAAGGGAAGGATCCTCCTGCTTCAATGAGGGCGCTGGTGACGTATTCGTAGACTTCATGCATGTGACAAAGAACGGTGGGGAGGCAGCCGAGCACCGGCCACTGCATTATTCCTCTGGAGGTCATCTTGTTCTTGATAGAACTAAAAATGAAGAGGCCAAGCAGGGAGATGGCAATATCTGACAGGGTTATGCCCTTCACTGCCTTCATTAACGCTTCCATCCATGCTGCTTCTCCCATGGCGAGATGCAGTACTCTGTGTGACACAGTGGTAGATGGTTTTTCTTTCCTTTCTTGGAGGTTGCATTTGAAAACGCTGCACGCTTGCCGATAAATAGAGAGGGAGCTCAACTGTTTCTTTGACTAGATTTTATGTAATTAGCTGAAAAATAAGCGGTTCATCCTCCAAATTAAAGTTGATATGGGGCCCTCCTCATGTCCCCAAACCTCAATTCGATTCTTGGTGTTAGAATTACGGTTGAGAGTTACCACACTCGGTGAATGGGTTTCGCTTGGCCCCCACCCTCTCCATATCTCTTTTTCTCTCTCTAACCGATTAGGTTGGGTTCCTCATTTGACTCTTCACTTACACTATCCTAACAGCATTGAGGAAGTTAAATTGGGGTTGAAGGTTACTGTTGAAGGTAACTAAGTTATCTTGGATTTGTTTTATTTATCTTTTTTTTTTATGGAAAGCAAGTTTTGTATATTGTTTCTTGTATACAACGACAGTAGGCCGGATGTAGACCCTGTTATCTGTTTACTTTCACGCCCAAACAAACAAATAGATTTGTAAATTAGTTTTATTCTCCCATTTAGTTTATATATATATATATATATATATATGTTAGAGACATCGAATCAAAAAATTTGATTCAGCAAAAGAATTATTTTCTAAATTGTTTTGTCAAGACAGTCAAATCAACAATTTTCTTTTGGCAGAAGAATTATTTCCGAATTAATTCGTCAAAGACTGTTGGCTGATCAGGAATCGAAATAAAGACTCTCCAAAATGGCTAAAAGAGCTTGGCAGTATGCTCGCTTCCTGTGGTCTCCTTTTGTTATCTTTAAAATGAGAGAGGCCAAAATATTTTTTTGGAGATGTTCGCTTTTGCTGGTGATGGAGTGATAATGTTTGTTTACTGGTATTGATTTGCTTGTCCAGCTGTGCGCAGAACCCTCGAGCACGAACCGTTTGCTTTTTCTTGTTTGCAAGAAATTGATCTTACAAATCTGCCGACAAAAATTTTGACGCTCTGACTTGTCTTTATATGGCTCTCAATTATGGAGATCAATAGGCATTGGTGAGCTCATTTAGGGGGGTGTTTGACAACCTCTGATTGAGATCCATCGCTGATTTGAAATCTCTTTTAAATGCGTCCACATGATAAACAAACATTGAATAATTGTTAGATCTATAAAAAAATGAGGATTTGAGATCTTTAATATTTGACCAAAACTTCAGATTTGAGGTCCGATGGGAGGGAATTTGACCTCTAATCCTTGAATCTAAGATTCTTAATGATCTCAAATCGGCTTGTGGTTGAAACCGGAGGCTATCAAACACACCTTAGACGTGTACATTGGTCGCTGCAATTCATTAGTGTGACCTGCCATTATGATCTGGTCTTCAGAAAAATATCACCACCAGGGTTTTGCCACCTTAGGCAGTTCAGGTACTGAACTTAATTCAACCCGTAATAAATAGAAAGAAAAATAACTTAGAATTGCACACTTTGAGTATGGACCTCTTGATTTTCTTTCCAGCTCAAAAGCCAGAATGTTCTTGGTAAGGCATCCTGGAATGTCCATTGACGACTATGAAATGCTATCAATGTTTCGATTTTATTTGAATAACGATGAATCCTCTTAGAACTAGCAAGATCATTTAGGCTTGCTTCGACATGTTTAAATTATCAGTGAACCCCGTGTAGTCCCTTGCCAATTATGAGCATAATACCATGAGAATCTATTGCTTAATACCAATTCATGCATCACAATGGGGTCTTTTTCTTTTATGACGAACACTAACAAAAGCGATCAACCTTTTAATGGTGCAAAGTAACATCAGTAATGAGAGCCAAAAAGGTTAATAAGAAAGTTTTTCGGATGAGTGGGGTTTGACTCACCACCCGAAGAAGGCCGAAACCCCAACCCAACCCGTCATTCTGATCATGCAACTACTGCCACACCACAAAGCGTTAATGAGTATAATACCACTAAAAGATTACTGATGAAACGTGCATGCATCAGTGAAGTGCACTGTTACTGTTATAAGTCTTCGATGTGCTTGCCAAATTAAGCTTGTAAGTCTTCATGCCAACGTTTGCAACTTATTTTCAAGAAAGTATTGCCCTTCTCTCTAGAACCCATCAACAACCGTAGTCTTCATGTTGTTATTCTCTAAAATAACTTCGTAATCTAAAAAATTAAATCAGCAAGTAGGTTCTCTTGGACAATGTTTAACCAATATGAAGTTGATGGAAATGCCAGGCTAGGACATAGGAACCTAAACGTAGGTGTTTTGGTGTTGAAAGAAGCGCGCTGCAACGTCCTTTAATTGGAATCTTAGTGTGGTTAGTAGTCCTAATATGCACTCTGCAATATTTCTCTTTAAAATCAACTAATACTTCTACCTTATGCAAAATTATATGCTCATTAGTACCAGAATCAATGACGCTTAGACTAAAACTGAGGAACTCGCCCTTATTGTGTATGATGGCACAGTTGATAGTAAAGGCAAGTTTCAGAACCTTCTTCTTTTTCTCGTAAGAGTGAGTTGTGCCTGCCATTAGGTGCACACAAATCATATAGTCAAAATAAAAGGAGGTACATTTTGTAATTAAAAAAGAATGTCATTTTTAATCCTTTCATTTTTTTTATTTCCTTTTTTGTCCTCACAAATTTTTTTTCCATTAACCAGGAGTATTTTATTCATTAGCCATACTGGCACATGAAAAATTTGTACACCAGTATGACGTACATAACCAGCTTTGAGTTCTCATTGCCAACTGCGCGTTTGACTTTCTTTGAATCATATAGTAGATGGCGTTGTAGGATGGCTGTGTTGGAGACTAATTATTTGGCATAGTATCTTCATATATAGTCTTCATTAATTTATCGAATGGTTAAATTAACTTGTCCCGCATGCCTCAAAGAGTTCTTCCTATGAGTTGAAGGGCCTAGCTCCTTTCTTCAATTGAATTATTCTTTGTTGGAGTTGATAAATGCAGATTATGTAGTTTTGGTGGCCTTATACTTCATGTAGGGATTTCCACATTGCTTTGAGGTTTCTATAAAGTGTAAATTCTCTACAAAATTCAGGTTTCACGGAGTTTAATGGCCACAACATAATGAATTCATCGTTCGATCTCTATTGTTATTTAGGGTTGGTGTCTTTGGGAGTGGTCTTCTAACCATTAACATACTTGGTTTTTCCTTTAAGAAGAAGTGAACATGAGGTTGGGCTCTCACACTACCATCTTAGTCTTCACAGAGACTTCATTGCTAGACCGAGATTGGTCTAGCATGACGATATCCATAAACACACACCATACTCAAAACCTTAATAACGTATAGTGACAGTGAAGGAATGAGGAAAAAGAGCAGTCAACTTCACGTGTTTCAGTTGATCCAAACTACATCCATGACAAACCAACGTAGAATGCTTTGATATTCAATGGTTCCTCCAGTTTATAATTGCATGCATGTTCCCTTTTATGAAAGATAGAAAGAATCTGATTAGCATAAGAGATAACAACAACAGATATTAGGAAGGTTTTCCTTGATGGGTCATGAGTAGGAGAAGATGTGGTTTACATTTTGTAGAGATTCTGCCAGATCTGGATGGTGAAGTAAGCTACTTTCCTCTTAATGTCGGAAAAAAATGATTGATAGAAAAATGTTTTGGCCTACATAAATTTATGTGTAAAGATTCTGAAACTTCAGTGCCAACTGAAAATTTACAAAAGCACATTCATAACGCGTGATACATAAGATGCAAAACTTTTAGAGTTTTTTCTACAAATGCGTGAATGGTATTGTATGGATCTGGTATCTCTCCATGTAATCGAACATGCCACAAGAGATGTTCCTTGAATGAATGCAAAAACATCAAGTCGGATAATCTTTCATTTCTAATGTGCATTTAGCTTGATGTATATACACTTAAATATGGGCGCTTCTCAGCTTGAACTTGTTATCAAGATCCTTGAATGGAGTATGGGCCCAATGTGCCAAGTTTTCCAAATGAATTGGTCAAAATAAATAGAAATGTGAAGTGGGTGTTGTCTCCAAAGTGTACTTGAGCTTCATTGAATGATTTTTCACCATTGATGATGGAATCCAAGTCTCAAGGGCAGGTATAATCTTTAATAATTTGTTTAAATGGGTCGTCTCTAATAGGTCTTAAATCTCTCCTTTACTAATTTTTGCAACCTTATCTAGTTTATGGGCATTTGTTATACAGTAAGAACTGCAATGGATACTTCCTCCCATATGTTATAAGGTGTTTTCTCCCTTTTTTCAATATATACTTGACCTACCCTTTTTTTCCTTGTGATTTAATTTATTATAATGTCAAAGAAAAAGTGTGCATTGTTCAGTTTGCCCTTGGAAGCAGTGGTGGAGCCAAACATGTTTAGCTGAGACCAGGGATGGAACTAGGAATTTTTTTTTATTGGGGAAGCCGAAATATAGTTCCAATTTTTTTGATAAGGGCTGGAATATAATTTTTTTTAAAATTTTTATATAAACTAAATGAAAATTTTTTGAAATTACATGTAATTTTTTTTTTTGCTTTTTTCAAAAATTTGAGTCGAGGCCATGGCCTCTGCTGGCACCCTCTTGGCTTTGCCCCTAGCTGAAGGGCACTTACTATATATTTGAGGGGCATTTTATATCAAAATATGCAAAAATTTGGGGTTAACCAATATGTAAATAAGGAAATTTTATTTGACTGTGCTTGCCCACACAAGCACACATGTAGCTCCACCTCTGCCGGGATGTGCACCAATAGGCCCTTTGCACGTTCATATATAAGTTAATACTCCTTTTAACTTAGAATTTAAAGCTTGGAAAAACTTAAACCTTCCAATAAAGTAGGAAGAACTATTTTTTTTGCCAATTTATCTTCACAGAACAACAAAAACTTAATCCCGCCATTATTGATGAGATCTCCCCTCAGCTTCTTTCATTAATTAGAGAATGAAATAAATGGGTCAAACAGATGGAGTGCATGTACTTTTCAAACAACATAAAACACATTTTGCAACACATAATGACTACACATGGTACTGAGCTGCTAATTAGCCATGGTTAAAGTAGCAAGAGAATGGACTTGATTAACAGGTGCAAACGACAAAGATGAATTTGACAACTTGCAGCTACAGGGACAGTTTGAAAGGGTTCATTTTTGCCTTAAGTGGAGGATGAATTAAACCAAATAAAAAAAACTAATTAAATAACTAAACTCTAACAACCCAAAAAAGAAAGAAATTCAAATTGAAAATCTGTTCGCTTCACGTTTCTTGAGGAAGTGCAAAGATAGGCAGCTAAACAATGTAATTGCATGAAAAATGTATAATATATACTATACCTCTTAGTAATATATTAGAAAGAGAGAATGCATAAATACGGTCACATAATAATGTGCTTGTAGCTCACCTACCTATATGAACTCATTATAAACTATTAGGAACTTGAAAGAGACGTAAGTGGTATATAGATATGAAGTTAATTTCTTGGAATTAATAGCCCAACCACATCCTTTGCATAATTGCCTCGATTGAATGTGCAGATATGGGTCTGGTGGATCAATCATCTTCTTGATTAGCTTCACATTCCTGTTCGATAACTCATCAAATTCATGAAAGGCCATCAAGGTGGTAAAAATATTCTCAAGGATTTTTCAATTGACTTGGCTTTCTTTCTTTCTTTTTTGTTTTTTTTTTTTTTTTTTTTTTTTTTTTTTTTTTTTTTTTTTTTTTTTTTTTACTCATAGTCATAATATTCTGTAAATTAGTTGAATCCAGGATAAACTCTGGGTCACATCATGAAGCAAATCGTTTCGAGACGCTTCTAAAATATCGTTGTAGTTGCCGACCTTCTTTATGTAAATAAAGCAACGTCCTGTAAATTAGTTGAATCCAATAGACTCAATAAGTTGCTCTTAAGCATATGATTTAACTGGGATAGTCAACTCTTATGACTATCACTTCTGGCACGAGATGAATAGGATTAGACAGAGTTGTGTGCAACGTTCTATGCACCCAACATACATACACGCATGGGTAGAGGGAGGGGGGCCCGCTTGAGCCGTAGCTCGGATGAGCACAGAAATTTTTTTTTACATTGAAAAAATCAAATTTTTTTAGTTTGGCCCTGCCTATCGCTCCTTTTGTCCCGACCCATAGATTTGTTTGGCCCGCCCCTTAAAAAAATCCTTGCTCCACAAATAAAAGAAGGAAACGTTTTTAAAATTATGAGAAAATAAATGTTCTTTTAAGTTTTTTTTTGTCTATTTCTTCTTTTGTCCTTACAAAAAGTTTCTTCTTTCTATTTAAATAGAGACATTTTCGTCATTAACAGTGCTGCAAAAAATTTCTTCTTTCTATTTAATTGGAGACATTTTCGTCATTAACAGTGCTGGCTTTAGACTAAATTTCATGCCCAGCTCGGCGTGCATAACCTCCGATATATGCACGAACATGACAAAGCAGTGGCAGAGCCACGTTGTAGCTGGTGTAGGCAGTTACCCACTAAATCTATTTTATTTTGAAACTTTTCATGAAATGTTAATTTTTTTACATAGGAGCGCCCCTTCAAATTTAAACTTAAATGCCCTAGGGCATCGGGTGGGGCCAGGCTAGCCCGGCCCATTAAAAAATCCAAAGATGAGCCCAATTACTGTATTGGGCCAGCCCGATACCCGGCCTGTTAAAAATCGGGCCGGTTCAGGTCGATAATTAATCGGGCCCGGCCCGGCCCGATTGGCCAGCCTGAGTGGTTTCCCTTCTCTTTCTTCCTCCTTTCCTCGCATTTTTTCGCCAGTTCGCCTTTTGTGCATCTCTTCGCCTTCTGTGCAGCAGAAGAAGAAGATAATAGAAAGAAGAAGAAAAACCTTATGTGGCCGGAATCTTAACGCTTCCTGTTACTGAGCGCGAGTTCCAAATCCTCCAGACCGACCTCTTCTCCACATTCATCGTGTATCCTCTCCCCTTCCCACTGCTTCACCCTTCCACACTCAAACTGGAAATCGCCTCCAACACCATCACCAGTGGCGAGACAGGGAGATCTTCTGCGATGGCTGCGACGGTGGCTGGGGGCTCAGAGGCAGCGAGCAGGACGATGGCCGACGGTGACGGTGAGCTTCGATGGGCGACGACACAAGCCCTAATTTGATAAAAAGGTGTTTTGTTGTCGGGCTTTTCGGGCCTCGACGGGCAGAGATCCAAACCCGAGCCCAGCCCATTAGAGTTCCGCGCCGGGTTGGGCCCGATGAAAAAAAGCCCAAAATCGTTTTTTATTACCCGAGCCCGGGCCAGTTGGGCGCGTACTGGGTACTCGGCGGTGGCTCGGCCCGGTGCTCAGGCTTATCCTTAACTAAAAATTTTTAGCTCTATTACCCAGTAATTAATGTTATGGTGATGACTGCAAATCTGCAATTGTCATTAAAAGTTTAGACAGGCCCATGTGCGCGTGCCTCAGTTTAGTAATACCTTGTTCAATAGGTAGAAACTTTACAATTAATTCAATAGTACTTTGATCAATCTATATGCATTGTAGGTTGTGACTAATAGTCTTCTACCTTCTTTTTTTGGTAAGTTGCCATTATGGAAAAATTCTTGGTAGTTCACGAGAGGTAAGACCATCCCCATCCTCTTGGCCCCTAGGTATATGACTGCTTCATAACTTGAGCACTAATTTACAGTACACCCTTTAATCTGAACATCGCGCAACCACCATCTCCAGTCCAAAAAAAAAAAGCTTACTCCAAAATCAAACAGAGGGCTTGTTGTCAATGCAACCCTGGGCCGACCAGCTATGTTACCTCTCTTGAAGCCATTGTGGACAAGTTCCTGAATGGTTAGATACTAAAAGTAATCACAGTTGGTCTTGGTATCCATGTGTTAGCTAATATTTTTTTTATAGCTAACCCGTCCCATATAACTATATAATGAACTCAACTCAAATGTAGGGGCTATTTCACAGTATGACCCAAGGAAGGATTGCTTCTACATTCAACATTTGCCACCATAGTACATTTTCGCTTATACTAAAACTGCATAAAAAGCTGTATCCAGCTAAGTTAATGTTCCATGAAGGTCAAGTAATTATATAGAAAGACAAATGTAGTCTTCTATAAAAAGAGACCATTTTAAAAGGGCCTACTGAACTTCTGTGTCAGAAATCTATGTCGGTCCTATTACAGTACTTCAAAATTTTGACGAATTTACAGCTTCGAAGGTTACGACTGGTTTTGGCTGGAGCATTCCTATGGCCTCTCATAGCATGCACCTTGGTATAATGCATTTCATCTGGTCGGTGACAGTAGAAGGGATCCGCACGATTCAAGTGAATGGTGACTCTAGCTATCCATAGTTACCATGTCATCTAGTCAATGCAGTTCATCTAATGCAGATGGATGGTTTGAGAGAAAAACATTAAAAAAATAAAAACTAATATTACATGACGAAAATGTCCATCACCATTTTCTCTTTGTTTTTCTCTTAACTGTTCATCATGTTAAATCAGACGGTCCTGGTTAGATGGTTGGATGAAAACAAGAAAAAATAAGTGAACGAATGTAGGATGACAAAAATACCCTCTACATTTTTCTCTTTATTCTTTTCTTAACCTTTTATCATGTTAGATTGGATGGCCTTTGTTAGTCGGTTAGGTAACTTTAAAAAAGTAAAATATATTTTGCATTTATGTCAGGCTAACAAATAATAATAATATATCACCCAATCATTTTCCTTTTATTGTTTCATTCTCAACTAATTCATTTATTCATGGATAGTTTAAATCTATCAATATTAGAATATTTGAAGCAAGTGTCACCAAATTGGTCTCGGTGACTCTGACTCTGCGTGCACCAACTTGCATTGGGAAGTCGACCCCTCCATTTCAAATTGATTATTAGGAACCAAACGAAGGACAAAGATTTTTAATTTGTACCATGCATAATCCTGCATATTTTCACTTTCTTTTTCCCCTTTTGAATGATGTAAGAAGACAAAAACTTTCAGCCATTTGTTGTCTAAGGACTTCTAGTTTGATTTTGCAATTTACGTTGGTCATTGATGGACAGTACGTCTCAGTCTCTTCACCTACCTGTTTGTTTCCCTTTAACGGGTATATTGTACTCATTGAGGGAGGCTTGACAATAAGCCTTGTATGATTGAGTAGAGAGTAGTTGGGCGTCAGTGCCGAACTCAACTTCATTTAAAGGAAGGCTGAAGGTTCCCACTTGGCCTTGCAAATGGGCAGGATATATATTATTGTATCGGGTGTTCGATATTTTATAATTCGGTCGAAGACATAAATGCATGTCCTGATCTCTTCCGTTTGTTGTATCCTGACTATAGTTTTAAAATTTAAACAAAGGCTAAAATATAATTTTTCAAATTTTTTATATCTGCACACCCTGCCGCTAAATAGAGAGAACGCCTCTTTAGTTGACTAGAGTTTTTGTAAATAGTTGGAAACATATCAATGCATTACCAGTCCAAATTAACTTACGGGGCCCTTAATGTACGCTTCTTTTTCTTCGAATTATGGTAGAGAAAGAGTCAAATCAAAATTTTCTTTTGGGAGATGAATTATGTTGTAATTTAGTCTATCAAGACTGTTGGCTGATCAGGATTGAGAATAATCAAGATTTTTGAGAGATGTTCACTGTTGTTGGTTAGGGTTTATGTGATTAGTTGGAAAGACAACGGAAAAATCAAAGTTCCAACCACTACTGATCCCAATTATGATGAATGGGAATCATAGAATGACATGGTTATGACATGGCTGCCCAACTCTATGGAACCATCCATAGCAAATCTTTTCACATACCAAGATACCGCGCACGGAATATGGGAGGCTCTGAATGAACTTTATAGTGAGCAAAATAATCTTACTCGAGTATACTAAATACAATGCGAAATTGCCAATCTCACCCACCATGACCAAGACATACAACGGTACATTGGAAGACTTAGGAGCCTATATGATGAGCTCCTCCAATATCGACCAGCAACCTTTGATCCAGTCATTTATAAACAGCGATTTGAAGAAGATCAAATTTCCAAGGTCCTCGCAGGATTGAGTGAGGACTATGAATCCTTAAGGACTCAAATCCTCAACACTATACCACTGTCAAAATTCAATGCTATTCATCAAATGATTCAAAGAGAGGTGTCGAGGCGAAGAGTCATGAGCATCCCTCCTAAAACAGATTCCATAGGAGACAGCCAAGAAAACATGACATGCCTCTCACAATCGGGCATCAAACAAGGCATACAAAGGTATCACTCGAACACACAGAAAAATCGCAGCAAACTTAAGTGTACTCATTGCAGGAAATTGGGTCACACGTGCGACCGCTGCTGGGAACTTGTGGGACGACCAGGGAAGGAAAATGGATCTCCTTCAATTCCAGACAAAGACGTCAACCTTGCAAACTTTGTCACCAAAGAGGACCTAGAAAAATTCTTTCAGAAATTCTCAAAATCAAATCTAGTATCTTCCCAACCAGTGAGTGACGTCTTTGAAGGTAAGCTCTATGCCTCAATGACTGCCACCAAAAATAAATCTTGGATAGTTGATTCTGGTGTGATCACATGACTAATGATCCCACAAGACTTGCCGATCTAAATAAAGATCTTCATCGTTCTGTTTTTTCTGCTAATGGGTCACCTATAGAAGTTGCTGGCATTGGAAAAACAACATTTTTCAAGAAACATATTAGTTCTGCCTTACTTGTTCCTAAGCTTGCTGTCAACCTTATGCCTGTTAGCAAAATCGCTCAAGATTATGATTGTCTTGTTATTTTTTTCCAAGAAGGATGTAACGTTTCAGGACCCGAGCACGAAGAAAGTGATTGGTAAGGGCTGACGCCATGGTGACCTTTATATTGTAGACACCAACAGTTTGAGTTTTTTCACAAACTCGACTCAAAGGACGGAGTATCAAATTTGGCATGCTCGATTAGGACACATATGTGATCGGAACCTCAGTTGTCTCATTCCATCCCTCACCATTGATGATAATAAAGCATGTGATGCATGTGAATTCGCAAAATTTACACGCCTTCCTTTTTAGCCAACTCATGAAAGGTCTGGATAAGCTTTTGATCATATCCACTCACATGTTTGGGGACCTGCTCCAGAGGACTCTCATGCTGGTTTTAAGTTCTATGTCTCTTTCATTGATGATATGACTCGTGTAACTTGGATTTATTTTCGCAAAAACAAAAGTGAAGTGCCCAAAATTTTTTACGAATTTTATGTTTTCATTATTACTCAGTATGGTGTTAAGATTAAAATGCTTCGCTCTAATAATGGTGGTGAATATGTTAATGATGCATTGAAAAACTTTATGAGGAAGCATGAAATACAACCCCAATATACATGCGTCGCGATGCCTCAGCAAAACGGCACTGCAGAAAGGAAAAACTGGCAACTTCTAAATATTGGTCGAGCTCTTATGATGCACATGAACATCTCCAATGTTTTGGAGTGAAGCCATTAGGACAACATGTTATATATCCAATTGAGTTCCAAACTCTGGCATCGACGAAAAAATTCTTTTTGAACTTCTTCTCAACAAGTCACTCTCACTCAAACACCTCAGGATATTTGGGTGCAAATGTTTCGTACATGTTCAAGATAGATTTAGAAATAAATTTCAGCGACGTGCCATCAAGTGTATCTTCTTGGTATACTCAAGCAAGAAGAGAGGGTATCGCTGTTTTGACCCTCTCTCTAAACGCATGATTATTTCTCGGGATGTAAAGTTCTATGAAATTAAACATTTCTTTGATAGTTGCATACATGGGGAGGCAAATAACAAAAACTCTACTGAAAATGGTGTTGATGACATTCCATGTCCACTGGCAAACATCTTCGCGAGACAAACACCTACATGCCAACCAGGGATTGTCCACTTTCCCAGTGACGACAGCAGTCTTGAAAGCACTATTTTGGAGGAGGGTGAATTAACCACCAACATTGAATCTCAACCAGGCCTAAGACGTTCCTAGAGTGACTCGGCCTCCATCCAAGTTAAGTGATTACTATACTTACTTATCCGCTGAAAGTCTTCATTCAATAGAAAACTATCTCTCGTTTGAAGCTCTTTCTCATAATTACAAGTCACACACATTTGCTACTTATGGGCATCAAGAGCCAATAAACTTTAATGAAGCTAGTGCGACTTACGGTGGAGGGCAGCTATGAAAGAAGAAATCAAGGCACTTGAAGGAAATCATACTTGGGATCTTGTTCCTCTACCAGATGGAAAGAAATTGGTAGGTTGTAAATGGAACTATAAAATAAAGTTCAAGAGCAATGGAGAAGTGGAGCGATATAAAGCTCGCCTCGTTGCAAAGGGCTTCACTCAGACAGAATGATTCGATTACAACAAAACCTTTGCCCTAGTAGCAAAAATGAACACGGTGAGAGCACTTCTTGCAGTTGCATCTATAGAAAGGTGGAACCTCCTCCAACTTGATGTAAAGAATGCATTTTGGAAGAAGAAGTCTACATGGAAGTGCTGCAAGGAATTAACTATCGATCTGGACATGTTTGCAAACTAAGGAAAGCTCTTTACAGATTAAAGACAATCATCTTGTGCCTGGTTCACTCGTCTAAAGACAACACTCATCAACTATGGATTTCAGCAAAGTTCTGCCGATTACACTATGTTCACAATCACCAGAAAAACCAAGGTAACCATTTTGCTTGTGTACGTGGATGATATCATTCTTACTGGAGACGACTATGAGATCATGCAAGCTATAAAAAATATTTAAATAGCAAGTTTGAAATCAAAGATCTTGGACTACTGTGGTACTTCCTTGTAATAAAAGTGGCTCACTCAGACAAAGGAGTTCTTATATGAATGCAAATACACGATTGATCTCTTGAAAGATACTAGATATCTAGGTGCCAAACCTGCAACCACGCCCCTTGAGATGAACTGCAAACTAAGGAAAGAAGATGGGGATATTGTAAAAAACAAAGAAAGTTTCCAAAAACTAGTTGGAAAGCTTATTTATTTGATAGGTACACGGCCTGACATTATGTATGTTGTTAGTGAAATTAGCCAATCCATGCAATAGCCGAGATCTCATCATGTTGAAGCAGCTCACCAGATTTTAAGGTACCTAAAGGGGACATCAGGAAAGGGAATCCTAATGAGACGCGATCAATCTCATCATCTTATTGGCTATTGTGATGTGGACTGGGTTGGAGACCCAAATGACAGACGATCAACATCAGGTTTCTGCACATTTATTGGAAGAAATTTGATCACTTGGCAAAGTAAAAAGCAAGCCGTAGTAGCCCGATCCAGCGCAGAGGTTGAATACCAAGCCATGGCCATACGTACGTGTGAATTGATTTGGCTTACGTCCCTCCTTAAGGATATGAAGGTCACAATTCACACTCTAGTGGAACTTAAGTGTGACAACATGGCTGCTATTCATATTGGCGTGAACCCCATATTCCATGAAGGAACTAAACATATCAAGATGGCACCATTACAACTTCTCATGTTAGAAGTGAATACCAACTTGTTGACATCTTCACAAAAAGTTTGGGGAAAGAAAGACAGAAGATGATTGGGGACAATTTGGGGCAGACTGATGTCTGCCTACCAACTTGAGGAGGAGTTTGTTAGCGCATTTGGAAGGAAGCTTTGTCACTGTCTCTTCCTTGAAAAGAAATCCTCGGCAGTTTCCTTGGAAAGAAATCCTCAGTGGTTAACTTTGGATTGTGGACAGTAGAACGAGAATCTTGTAAATCTAATTGCGCCAATCTCATCTTTCCCTTTTATATCTGTTGCCTTTTTTTCTGTAATTCCTTGATTTCCAGGGATCTTAAACTGTTGGGATCTGTAAGGGAACAAGGGGTTGTAATCCTTTATAAGGAGATCATTCCAATGATATCAAGATAGGAAAATAAGAGAGACAAAAACAGAACTTCCTCTGTTTTCTTGGATGTAGGCTATTAACGCCGAACCACGTTAAATTTGAGTTGTTCGTTTCCTCCTCTTCTTCTTCCATGAAATTTAACAAAATTGACCACGTTAGATTTATTTCATGTGTTATCTTCCTTTTATTTAACAAATAAGAGAACCAGTAACAAGAAATTCGGACACATGATTCCACAACTTAGCAATCAGGCATGCTTTGCATGTTGAGTTTTTGTGTCATCAGTAACTGGATTATGATGCCGCCATGAGCTGCCGAAGGAGGGCCTTGGCTTGAACAGGACTTGGAGTCCATTCTTCATGTAAAGAGTGGTAGTCAATTTGGGCATCACCGGATGGTCCTTGACGATGCAAACAGAGTACCTCAACAGAAGGGAAGCAGCCACCATTTTCATCTGGTTGTATGCAAATTTCTTCCCCAAGCACAGTCTTGGGCCTGCGTTGAACACAGCATACTTGAACTGGCTTTCACTCACGAACTGCCCTTCTTTGATCCACCTCTCCGGTTTGAACTCCCGACAATCCTTTCCCCATATTGATTCCATCCTGCCCATTGAGTATATGGAATAGAAAATCCTTGCACCTTTCTTTATTTTGTTCCCGTCTGGGAACACATCATCTGCCAGTGCTTCCTTGAATTCTATGGGAACAGAAGGATACAGTCTCAGAGACTCTGACAGTGCAGCATGCAGGTAGTCCATCTTCTTCAGTTCATTTGGTGCGAAGACTATATTGTAATTGGTGCCCATCTGGCCGAGATTGAGTTCATCTCTTTGCTTTAGAACACTGTGGATCTCATCAAGAATTCTCGTTTCTACGTTTGGGTTTTTGTCGAGGAGCCAAAAGAACCATGCCAATGCGACGGAACTGGTGTCACGGCCGGCTAGAATGAAGCTTATACAGAAATCTTTCAAGAATTTGTCTGTATAGAGAGGATTATGGGCATCCATGAGAACTGATAGGAGGTCAGAGCGGTGGCTTAGACCGCCGAGTTTCTTCGACTCGATTCGTCGCGCCAACACCGTCTTCTCCGCGAATTCGTGGACTTCCTTAACTGCTTCCGTGAGCTGCTTCTCTGAGCCGACCTGAAAATACCTCATTGTCTTCCAAACAAGGGGCGGAACTCTGAACCTGAAATTCATGGTTACCAAGATAGTTAAGAAGCTGTTGAGAATTAGCAGCAACGATCCATATATAACTAAACTGTGTGCTTTGAAATGGAGTTGCAAGGTCTAGAGCAATACAAGAAGGGATCAAGAACAAGTGTTTTGAACAAATAAAATTTTGCCATTTAGAATTTTAAGAAATTCTAATTTTGACCCCAATAAAGTTTTGAAAATTGCTGTTGGGCCCGGTGAAGAATTTTTTTAAAAAATTATTTCGTATCATTTATCATGACCGGCCCCCAGTAGACAAATCCAGCTTGCTGTTTCCTAACTTATCGTTTTCATGAATTCGACCGTCGGGGATGTGTGCACTCAATCTTTAAGGGTACCAATTATAAAAAAGTGAGACTTTTAAAACGATCAAAAACAAATATTAAAATATTAAAAAACCAAACTGTCCATATGTTCATAAAAAATTTGTAAAATGCCTACAACCTTCCTTCTCCTTCAATTTCTTTATTAAACATTATTATATGAAAACCTTTTGCATTGATCGGCACTGTAAATTCGATTAGAAATACCGACTAGGGAGTTGGATTGGCGTAAGTTAATTAAGTATTGCATCGATAAAATGGATTTTATTTCCACCTTCTCCGTCCTAACCGGCTAACCCTCCACTCACGCATGCATGGACACGCACACACACATATGCAGAATGGCAGCGGCGGTGTGACCTGAAAGAGGTGTTCTCGGTGGCGCGCTCGAACGCACGAGCAAAAGGAACCTCAGGGAGGTCGACGGCGAGGCACCTGGTGTCGATCCCTAACGCGACGATGCATATGTTATCAAACGTGAAGCGCAGGAACACGTCCTGCAGGTCCACGCTCCGGCCGTCCCTGCTGAGCTTCTCCGCCAACTTGATGAGCTTGTTGTGCGTCAGCTCCTCGATGGTCTTGGCCGAATACTCCACGAACCTCGGCGAGTGCATCTCCGAGCTCGCCGCCCTCCTCTGCACCTTCCACATCTCGTCGTCGGCGTTAAAGATGCCGTCGCCGAGCAGCTCGGAGAACCTCTCCCTGTAGTACTTCCCCTTGGGGTAGTTGTTGAAGTTGGTCTTCAGCATGTATTCTATGTTGGCAGTGTCGGCAGTGACAAGACCGAACGCACCAGCCTTCCAGAGGCCAGTGTAGGGGAAGGTTCCACCGGCTTGAACGAGGAGCCTGGTGACGTATTCAAACACTTCATGCAAATGAAGGATGAAGGCCGGGTGGCTACCCAGCACAGGCCAGTGCATGGCGTCTTTGGACGTCAGCCTGCTCTTGACAGTGCTAAAAATGAAGAAGCCAACCAGAGAGATGGCAATGTCTGACAGAGTTATACTCTTCAGGGCCTCCATTAAGACCTCCATCCATGGAGATTCTCCCATTGCCAACAAGCAGTTTGTGCGCAGATGCTTTAGCTTTCGTTTGGTGGTGCTTGCACTCAAAAATCTGTAGACTCTGCCGATAAATAGAGAGGAAGTGAAAGAGATCGAGCACACCTGTTTTGTTGACCAGAGTTTATGTATTAGTTGGAAACAGGTCAATGCCGATAAATTATTGGGCCCTGAGTGATGCTACTCAAATCAAAATTTTATTTTTGGGAGATGAATTATTTTGTAATTTGGTCTATGTGATCACCAATCAAAATAAAGACTCCAAAATGGCTACCTTAGGATGTCAATATATCCGATCGATCCGATCCAAAAAAAACATGCATGAGTTTGCCATTAGGGATCTTAGATTCGAGGCAATCAAACAAACATGGGCACGCGCTCCAAACCATAGGTTGCCAGTAAAAGCCCATTTCACTAAATTGTGAGAATAAAATAATTGAGGTCAGGGATTGAAGGAATCCTGCACAAGAGAAAAAAAAGAAAAGAAAAGAGAGAGATAAATGGGATTTATTTAAACAAGACTAGATAAAGTTGGTGACTTGCTTCTCCATCTTTCCTTTTGGTGCTTTTAAGGCTCTTTATGCAACTGGGGCGATGGGTTCAAATGAACATTATTGCAAGTCAAAGATGCTTAAAGTTGCATGAGTTTTACTTTGGCAAGTGTCTCCGCGAAAGCACTGGGTGCACTAAATTGGGTCGTTGACTCATTAAATTTCAACAATTAATTTCACTTTGGACCATTTTCTAGCCATCCTAGCATGGGAGATACTACCCTAATGCCCATTTCAAGCTCATGGTTTGATTAAATTCCCAGGATATTTCAAGATCTCGAATTTACCAAATCTAGAATTAGGGTTAGTCAAAGGATGCATCTCTCTCCCTCTCTCACGCAGACACACATACATAAGGAAGGTTGAATATATTACTTGCTTCTTGAACGGTATGAAATTGGCAAGTGGAAAAGTTAAAAAGGAGTGCGGAGCTGCTGGCACGATGAACATTTTAAAGTTGAAAGCTACCAAATATTTACTGCACTTGATGGCTACATATGATAGCTGATTATTGGCAGCTGGCTCGCGCCGACCCCAAAAAGAAAACAAGATAGGGGTTAAGATATTTTGGAAATTATTAAAAAAAATATTTGTTTTAGTTTTTTAATTTTTTTAGGTTTTTATTGTTCCTACAAAAGTTTTTTTTTATTAATCAAGGGCATTTTTATTAACATATTGGCGCACGAAAATTTCAGAGAAGTTTACTATTATTGATTTCCTTGTGGTACACACCCTTGAGCAAGGGTGCTTTTTCTTGATGATCAGGAACTTGATTTTATAAACTACCGACAAATTTTTTCAAAATTTTTTTATTTGTCACTGTATGGCTTTCCATTATGGAGAGCTATAGCCATTAGTGGCCTCTGTTCTGAAACTATAGATCAGTGGTCCTGCATTTTGTTATATACTGTGAGCTGACAACTCACTAGGATATATACGCTCTTTTAGAAAAGTTGACCACTAAGGTTTTGCCACCTTGGTCAGGCCAAGAATGTTACGTTTAGTTGCCTTACAACTTAGATCTGATGTATAACAACTCGAAAGTTTAGTCACTAATCTGAGATTATGAGGAATCTTGAAAAACTTATGAAAATGAGTTATTAAGTAGTTGGCTGTTATAGTTGCTAACCCTTTTGGAGTTATAATCGTTACGAGCGAGTTGAGATCTGCCAAACCAAGTCATAACATGATACGATTTTAAGATCTAAGATCTGGGATTTTTGTATCAATGGTTTGTCCATTAGATGCTTGAAAGGGAAAGGGGTGGGAGTGGTGGTATGAATGAAAACATAGGGAAGGAAGAGAGAAAACGATCGGAAAGAGGAATCACATGATATTTTACGTGGTTAGACCACCATAATAGCAGCTCGATTCACCAATTGCCCTGTTGAATGCCTTCCATTAAGAGTGGAATCGAGTTTTGTACGTCGCTCCCATGTACATAAATGAGTGTATGCCAGATGTGAACCTGCACATATGCTTTCATACCCAAACATTATATATGCATGTGTGTCACATAACAAATAGGTATGAAATAACAAACAAGTATAAGATAATGTTTATGAGATAACAAAAAAATTATGAGATACCCAAATAACGGACGGACTGATGTATGAGATAACGCGAAACATAAGTATGAGATAATATTGTATGAGATAACAAAAGATTTATGAGATAATGACATAACAGACAGATGTATGAGATAACGTTAAACATAAGTATGCGAGACAATGTCTTATGAGACAATAAAATATTTATAAGGATATATGAGATAATGCTAAACATAAGTATGAGATAATGTTTATGAGAAAATAAAATAATTATGAGATAATAAGATAATGCTATGAGTAAAACAAAAAAATGAAAAAACGTTTTTTTACTACTTAAAGGAAATATATATTGGTCGTAACGCTATGCATATACAAACTGACAATTATCGAATCTCCAAGTTTATTTTTGCGATTTTCTTTTTGTCCTTATAATTTTTTTTAATCAATCATGGGCATTTTTTGCTGTTATTAAAATGGTGCATGAAATTTCATACACAGAGGACAGTATATATAACCAACTTCGCTAAAGAGTAGGTCAAGATCCAATGAAAGTGGGGCGAAAGGAACAGATGTTGTGTACTAAAAACTGTGCACCTTGCACCGCACGTAACAAAGTCTGTTCAGATGGTCGGAGCTGCGCTGGTGATCGGATAAGAGGGACCCACAAACCATAGATGTCCATCTTAATTTCTACCCTCCACCTACGTCTTTCTTTCAAGTACAGGCAGGTCTTGTACCAAATTAAGTGTGGACAAAAATTATGTATGTGGCTCATTAAACGTCATGTCTGGACAGTGTAACAAAAGCTTATTTTCGTTTAAAAGTCAAAAATTGAATTGAATTAGCTAAACTGCAGATTCGGTTAATCGGATAATTCAGGAATTCACTTTTAAATCAGTTTTAAATCGGTACAAATTATCATTATATGCATTTAGAGAATATATATATATAAGTGAAATGTAAAAACATGTAAAATAATTACAAAATAAATGGCCTAGAATAAGGAAAGCCCTTTGCCAATCGATTGATGAATCAAAGCAATTTCCCAGCATCGATTTTTGGTAGGTATGTGTGACAATTGCCCACACAATACATACACTTGCCTCTGCTTCCGATGTAAATAGATCCAACTCAACTTCCATAGAAATCCAATATTCATAATCACTCATCGTGGGTCTGGGTTAAATTAAATAAAAATTTAAATAAAAAATTTTAAAAAATTCATGTATCTTATATAAAATTTTGAAAAATGATATTTCAGCTCCTGTTGGAACCCAAATATATATAGTTATTAAAAAACTAATAGTTTGGAATAGTAGTTTGGAACAAGAGGTGATGGGATGTCTTCCCTCAAGTTGGAGCGTATATCGATCCCGACATTGCAGTACATTTGCCTTATACATTATTATTTACCATTTCAAACACTCTCTAAAATTTAGAATTTAAAGTTTGAAAAAGTAAAAACCGCCCTGGGAAAAGGAGCTTTTTCTTTTCGCCAATTTATCCTTCATCTACCAACAAATCGTTAGAATAGTGGCTGCAGTATTGATATTAAACCATGCTCGTCCCAAATAATCAGAGAATGAAATAAATGGTTTAAAGTGGTAGCTTACAATGTCTATCAAGTAACATAAAGCACATTTTCTAGAGCAGAATTCTTTGGTACTAAACTGTACTAAACCATGATCAAAATAGCAAGGGGATGATCACGCCAAAGATGGATTTATCAAAATGCCAGGGAATGTTTGAAAAGATTGATTGCCTTAATTTGAGAATCAATTAAACCCGTGAAAAGTAAAACCTAAAGATATAAACAAGGTCGTCTTCTTTGTTGGGAAATCACTAAAAAAAACAAAAGAAGAAGAAACTTTACTGGCAGGCTGAGCCCATCATATAGGGTAAAAAGCCGTCAATATAAGTATCACTGACGGATATAGCAATCCGTCATTGTAGAGACTGTCAGCAACACTCTTACTGACGCGAAAAAAACAATGTTAATATAACTCAAATACAGCAAGGGGAATCAGGCGCCGGCCGGTAAAGTTTTTAGATCTTTCCTTACGCCTTGACTGTTCTGTTAGTAAATGCAAAACAGTTAGCGACGAGCAATAGCTGTCACTGTAGTTTTTATACTGACGTCCGCATACCCATCTGTAAACAGTGCAAATTTACTGACGGATTTGTACCATCAGTAATATTGACGCGTTTCATGAGGGTGCATACAACCCATATAAGTCAAAATAAAAGGGAGGATGTTTTGGTAATTGTTTAAAAAAGGATGTCCTTTTTAATCTTTTCATTTTTTAGATTTTTTTTGTCGGTTTTTTTTTTCATTAGCCTGGTATATTTTTATCATTAACCATACTAGCACATGAAAAATTTGTACGCCAGTATGGCGTACATAACCAGGTTTGATTTCTCATTACCAACCGCACGTTTAACTTTCTTTGAATCATATAGTAGATGGATGGCGTTGTAGGATGGCTGTGTTGAACACTAAGTATTTGGCCTAATATCTTCATATATAGTCTTCATTAAGGCCAATTAGGAGCTTGAATATTTTATCCTCTCAATTCTCTATCGAATGATTGATTTAACTCGTCCCGCATGCCTCAAAGTGTTCCTACCTAGGAGTTGAAGGGCTTATTTCCTTTCTCCAATTGAATGATTCTTTGTTGGAGTTGATAAATGCAGATTATGTAGATTTGGTGGCCTTATACTTCATGTAGGGCTTCCCACTTTGCTTCGAGGCTTCAATTAAAGATTAAATTGTCTACAAAATGCGGGTTTCATGGAGTTAATGGCGACAACAAAATGAGTTCATTGTTTGATCTCTATTCATATCTAGGGTTGGTGTCTTTGGGAGTGGTCTTATAACCATTAACATACCTGGTTTTCCTTTAAGATTAGTGGGCATGAGGTTGGGGCTACGCGTGATACATAAGATGCAAAATTTATATAGTTTTTTCTACAAATGCGTGAATGGTATTGAATGGATCTGCTATCTGTCCATGTAATCGAAAATGCCACAAAGGGTTCTGCCTTGAATGAATGCCAAAACACCAAGTTGGAGATCTTTCATTTCTAATGTGCATGTAGCTAGATGTATATACACTATTAAATATGGGCGCTTCTCAGCTTGCAGTTGTTATCAAGATCCTTGAATGGAGTATGGGTCCAATGTGCCAAGTTTTCCAACCGAACTGGTCAAAATAAATTGAATGGTGAAGTGGATGTTGGTTCGAAAGTGCACTTGAGCTTCATTGAATGATTTTTTCACCATTGATGAAGGAATTCAAGTCTGAAGGGCTGGTATAATCTTTAATAATTTGTTTAAATGGGTCATCTCTAGCAGGTCTTAAATCTCTCCTTTACTAATTTTTGCAACCTTATGTAGTTTATGGGCATTTGTTATACAGTAAGAACTGCAATGGATACTTCCTCCTATATCTTATAAGGCGTTTTCTCCCTTTTTTCAATATATACTTGATCTACCCTTGTTTTCCTTGTGATTTAATTTATTACAATGTCAAAGAAAAAGTGCACATTGTCCAGTTAGCCCTTGGAAGCAGTAGTGAAGCCCAACATATTTTTAATTGAGGCCAGGGATGGGACTAGGAATTTTTTTTATTGGGGAAGCCAAAATATAGTTTCAAATTTTTTGATAGGGGCTGAAATATAATTTTTTAAAAACTTTTGTTTAAACTAAATGAAACTTTTTTCAAATACATGTAGATTTTTTTTGTTTATTTTTTGAAAATTTGAGTGGAGGCCATGGCCCCTGCTGGCACCCTCTTGGCTTTGCCCCTAGCTGAAGGGCACTTACTACATATTTGAGGGGCATTTTGTATGTAAATATGCAAAAATTTGGATATAGATATGAAGTTAGTTTCTTGGAATTAATATCCTAACCACATCCTTTGCATAATTGCCTGGATTGAATGTGCAGATATGGGTCTTTCGCCATTATGGTCGCACACATCATCACATTGATGTGGCCTCTACTATTGAAAACTTTCTAGTGGATCAATCATCTTCTTGATTAGCTTCACATTCCTGTTCGATAACTCATCAAATTCATGGAAGGCCATCAAGGTGGTAAAAATATTCTCAAGGATTTTGCAATTGACTTGTTTTTTTTTTTACTCATGACATCCTGTCAATTAGTTGAATCCAATAGACTCAATAAGTTTCTCTTAAGCATATGATTTAACTCAGATAGTCAACTCTTATGACTATCACTTCTTGCTAGAGATGAAGTAGGATTAGACAGAGTTGTGTGCAATGCTCGGTGCACGCAACATACATACACCAGATGAAAGAAGGAAACGTTTTTAAAATTGTGGAAAAGTAAATGTTCTTTTAAGTTTTTTTTTTGTCTATTTCTTCTTTTGTCCTTACAAAAAGTTTCTTCTTTCTATTTAACCTCGGATATATGCATGAACATGTCAAAGCAGTGGCAGAGCCACGTTGTAGCTGGTGTTGGCAGTTACCCACTAAATCTATTTTATTTTGAAACTTTTCATGAAATTTTATTTTTTTACATAGGAGCGCCCCTTAAATTTTGAAATTTAAACTTAGAGTGGCCTTAACTAAAAATTTTTAGCTCTACTACTGACTAAAAGGTCCTAGCAATTAATGTTTGTTATGGTGATGACTGCAATTGTCATTACTTGTTTGAAAAGTTTAGACAGGCCCATGTGCGCGTGCGTCAGTTTAGTAATACCATGATCAATAGGTAGAAACTTTTCAATTAATTGAGTAGTACTTTGATCAATCTATACCCATTGTAGGTTGTGAATAATAGTCTTCTACCTTTTTTTTCTTGGTAAGTTGCCATTATGAAAAAATTCCTGGCAGTTCACGGGAGGGAAGACCATCCCCATCCTCTTGCCCCCTAGTTATAGGACTGCTTCGGAACTTGAGCAGTAATTTACAGTACACCCTTCAATCCGAACATCGTGCAACCACCATTTCCAGTACAGAAAAAAAGCATACTCCAGAATCAAACAGAGGACTTGTTCTCAATGCCACCCTTGGTTGACCAACTATGTTACTTCTCTTGGGGTTATTGACAAGTCCCTGAATGGCTAGGTACTAAAAGTAATCACAGTTGGTCTTGGTATCCATATGTTAGGCTTGCTAGCTAGAGAATATTTTTTTATAACAAACCCGTCCCATATAACTATATAATGAACTCAACTCAAATGTAGGGGCTATGTCACAGTATGGCCCCTAAGGAAGGATTGCTTCTGCATTCAAGCATGCATGTTATTATTACTTGCCCGAATCTAATGTTGTCATATGTAGGATGTTGTTGGATGACTAAATTCAAAAATCTGTCACTAAAAAACATGAGTCTGTAAACTGGCATTAGCCATGGTTGATAGTGAAATAATAATTTATGGTGACTTTAACATTGATTTACAGTGTTTTTAACTATAAAGTTTTAAATTTTAGCCATCCAGACAACACGTATCTAGCACATGATAACATTGATTTTTTCATATTTGGCTTATGCTACATGTGGTTGTACAAACTGGTCCTCAACATTTGCCACCATAGTACAATTTCGCTTATACTATAACTGCATAAAAAGTTGTAACCAGCTATGTTAATGTTCCATGAAGGTCAAATAATTATATAGAAAGACAAATGTAGTCTTCTATAAAGAAGAGACCCTTTTAAAAGGTCCTACTGAACTTCTATGTCAAAAACCAACGTCGGCTCTTGTTTGCATCCCAAAATTTTCATTGATTTTGGAGTGCTCCAGAAAATTGAGTTTTGTTTTGAAATAAGAAAGAAAAGGGATCTGCCCATCGGTACGAGGATTGACCGTTCCCGGCGCCTTTATCGGGGGTAATCAATCCAAGGGCTATGTTCATCATTGATGCATTTTATTTTAACTTAAACATCCTTTTGATTCTATATGTGGTGTAGAAAATATTGAAAGTTTGATATTTCAAACTTTTGAAAAAACTCTAGAAGAGTTGCTTGAAAATGTGAAATGTTTTGAGGAGAAAGTAGAATTAGTAAATATAATTTGAAAAACTTGTGAAATCATTTTAAAACCACTTTAGTGTTCTCTTAAGACTTTAAGTAGGTTTGAGATTTTGTTCTAATTCGGTTACTACCTAGTTAGAGCTCAATCTCATCTTGCTTAAGTTATTTTAGAGAGGTGTTTGTGATCAGAAGTGAAATAAAGTGGGTGAGAATGTGTGGATGCATTTATCCTATATGATTGAAGTAATGTAAAACAATCCTACCACAACATTCATCTAAAGTCATTCCTACCACAACATACATCTAAAATTTTGTTGTTATAATTATTGTATATAAGAAGGAAACGTTTTTGAAAAGGGATAGGAATTGTAGACCATTAAGCATGATTCCAATATTGGGTCATTACTTGGTTTGTGGTCTTAATGAAGTTGGTAAATAGAAAGATCGTAAGAGGAAAATGTTAAAAGAATACAAGAGATAAAACACTCTTATGAAAAGAAAGAAAGAGATATAAAGAAAGACATGCATATATGTGTACATACCATCACACATACACATATATGAAAGCTTAAGAAAAAAAGATGTATTAATTTGAAGAGAAAAAGAGAGGTTTTAGAGGAAAAGAAAAATATACATACGTATACATGGGTATGTATTAGAAATTTTGTAAGTAGATATATTTGTCTTGAAAAAAGGAAATAGAGCACATATGCATATGCATTCATGCACATACGAAAATTCGTAAAATGGAAAGTGAAAGCAAAGAGAGAGAAAGATGGGGAGATCATCATGTGTGCATGGATGTATATAATATGTATGTACATATGTGCCTTCACAAGATTAGAAATCAAGGAATAACTTAAGATTATTAACTTCAAGTTTAATGGGGTGATTAGGAAGACAACTTATACGCAATGACATGAGAATGCATTTTTAACATGTACATGTTCGTGAAAGTTCTCCCGGGTTGGACAAGTCCCAACCTCAAAAATTAATATGAAAATAAAAATGAAGAACCCCGAGCCACACTCTCATTCTCATCATACATTCACATATAAACAGAAAACCAACCAACTATGCATGGGTGATACATAGACAATGTTCAAGGAAGGAGAGAGAGAGAGAGAGAGAAAGAGAGAAAGAAATATTCAATTAGGAAGGAGGGCTTGATATAACTATGAAATGAATGACCATCTCATTTTTCCATGCTCTCGATTACTTGAGCATAACCTCTTGTCTCTAAGAAGAGATTGAGTGCTATCTCCTTTGGTCACGGAGAGATAAAGATGAGAAGAAAATGAAAAAATAAAGATAATGCTACATTCAATAAAAAGGAAAACATTATTCAATAATGAAATGAAAGATCATCTCATCTTTCTATACTCCCGGTGCACTTGAACATAACCTGTTGTCTTTAAAAACAAGGTTGAGTGTTATCTCCTTTGGTCATGGGGAAATAAAGATGAGAGGAAAAAATGAAAACAATAACAAGACTATATTCAAGAAAAAGAAATAGCAAGAAAATATTAATGAAGAGAAAGAACAACAACAATAAAAAATACTTGAAAGAGTATGTTTTAAACATAAAATCAAATATCATTTCATCTTCTCATGCTCCCGGTGCACTTGAGCATAGCCTATTGTCTCTAAAAAGAGGTTGAGTGTTATCTCTTTTAACCATGTAGAGATGAAGATGAGAAGAGAAAATGAAAACAACAATATGAGTATGTTTAAGAAAAATGAATAACATAATAATAAGAACATATTAATGAAGAGAAATAATAGCAACAACAAGAATAATTGAAAGTGCATGATTTAATCATAAAATAAAATATCATTTTATCTTCTCATGCTCCTGGTGCACTTAAGCATAGCCTATTGTCTCTAAAAAGAAGTTGAATGTTATCTCTTTTGGCCATGAGAGGATGAAAATAAGAAGATAAAATGAAAACAACAAAACTATGTTCTAGAAAAATGAATAACATAATAATAAAAACATATTAATGAAGAGAAAGAATAACAATAACAAGAATACTTGAAAGACCATGATTTTATCATAAAATAAAATATAATCTCATCTTCTCATGCTTCCGGTGCACTTGAGCATAGCCTCTTGTCTACAAAAAGAGGTTGAGTGTTATCTCTTTTGGCCATGAGGAGATGAAGATGAGAAGAGAAAAAAAGAGAGAAATGAGAGATGATGATTACATACATTTAATGAGAAATGACCTAAGGAAGATGAACACATTCACTTGAAGATCCTCTTTGAGTGAAGCTCCAAGATAATGCCTCCAAGAGGGTTGTAGCTTTCTCCAAGTTGGAGAGGAAAATGGAGAAAGGAAAAGGGGGAGAGAGAGAGCACAAGAGAAACTCTAAGTCTTCAAGTGAGAATACACTAGAGTTTCTCTCAAGGGCCAATCTTGCCTAAGAAGGGGGAAGTGAATGGTATTTATAGAGGATTTTAGAGCTAAAACCCAAATTTAATTTTTTTTTTTTGAATTTCATCCTATTTTCATCCGAATTTCACATAATTTTGAACTATTTTGAAAAAGAAATGGTTTGAAAATGGGTATGAATAGCTATTAGGCTTATAATTCTTTTTTTTTTTAAATGACTTGGGCTTTTGTCTACCCAAAAGACTAAAATCACCCTTTAAAAGGAGGTTTTTTTGTCAAAAGGAGGGGCAAATGGGTCTTGCCCACAAAAAAGACCAAAATTACCCTATAAAAGGAGTTTTTTTTGTTAAAAGGAAAGACAAATGAGTCTTGCCTACCAAAAAGACCAAAATCGCCCTCTAAAAAAGAGGTTTTTTTTGTCAAAATGAGGGGCAAATTGGTCTTGCCCACCAAAAAGACCAAAATCGCCCTCTAAAAGGAGTTTTTTTTTTGTCAAAATGAAGGGCAAATGAGTCTCAAATGCTTGATTTGGATTTGAACTTGGGTTTTGGATCTACGAATTAGATTGTGGGCTTGAAAAAATTTAGGATGATTATAGATGCCCCTCTTTGTTACTAAACCGATGCTAGCCGGGCGTAGTGACAAAGATAAGCACCGCAAATTTTTCAAACAAAGTGTGTGCAGAGTGACGTTTCAGGCTTATCCCCTCACCTTAATGGGTTGTTTGAGTTTAAATTACTGGTTTAACCCTTTGCCTGCACGGGTTTGCCGGTTTCAAATTCAGGTTTAACCCCCCTGAATGAGTTGCCTTGACTTGCATCAAGTTGAACCCTTTAACTGTGTGGGTTGCTTCAGGTTTAACCCCTTTGCCTGCATGAGTTGCTCTCATATTGCAGGTTTAACCATTCACCTGCATGGGTTGCTCTCAAGTCCTGAGCGATAATAAAAAAAAAATGCCCTAGTGTAATTGTCATGTTTTACGACTGGAAAGAATCTAGATTGAATAGTTGATGCGGAAACACAAATGTTTGACATTAATTGGAAAATGAATACAAGAGAACTAGACATAAAATTTCTTGAGGTGAAGGGCATTAACAGGATCGGCAAGTTCCACCCCATCAACATCAATTAGTCGGTATGAATTGTGGGGCAAAGCTTCCTTAATGACATACGGGCCTTCCTACTTTGGTGCCCACTTGCATCGTGGTCGTCCTGTAAGGTACACCGCAGATCGTAGGACTAAATCATTCACTTTGAACTGTCTCTCGATAACTGACTTGTCTCTCGATAACTGACTTGGTAAACTGTCTAGACACTCGTTGGTGATAAGTTTCAGCATGTTCAGCTGCTTTTAGCCTCTTTTCATCTAGCAAATTGAGCTGCATTAGCCTTTTCTGCTGATATTGAATTAGAATGAGCTTTATGAGAGAAGCGAACTTCAAAGCGGATTTCAACACATGTAATGGTAGAACCACTTCTGTTCCATAGACTAGCTTTGCTGGAGTAGCATTTGTTGGAGTTCTCATAGTGGTGCGATATGCCCATACAGCGTTATGCATCTTTTCATGTCAATCTCGTCCAGTTTCTACTATTTGTTCCAAGATGCGGATCAGGATCTTGTTGGTAGCTTCTGCTTGTCGATTTCCTTGGGAGTAATAAGGAGCTGAAAAATGGTGTGTGATGCAGTACTTGCTGCACAATTGCCTCATCTTCTCATTCTTGAAATGAGTCCCGTTGTCAAATACTATATCATAAGGGACTCCAAATTTGCAAAGAACATTTTTGTGAAAGAAGGACATTGCATGACGTCCTTCCATTATTCTGAGTGTAACGACTTCTACCCACTTGGTAAAATAATCCGTTGCAGCAAAAAAATACTTATGGCCATTAGAAGCTACAGGGGATATCGGTCCGACTACGTCAAAGGCCCACATTGAAAGGAGATGTCATAGAATACAAGTGAGAGAATCGGGCATGGATCACTAGAGCATGTAGTTGGCATTCTTTGTATCTTTTGACGTATTGGTGACAATCTTTTTGCATTGTAGACCAATAATATCATGCTCAAATTATTTGTTTGGTAAGGGTTTGGTAACCAACATGGCCCCCACAATCTCTTTGATGTAATTCTTTGATGACTTCTTTTGCCTCATCTTCATCAAGGCACTGAGAGTATTCAGCGCTAAATCCACCTCTGTATGATACCCCTGCAAGAATAAAGTACATTGCTGACATATGTTGTATTGCTTTTTGTTTATTTTTGGACATTTCAGTCGGAATTCTCCGCTTTTAATGTACCTTTTGATGTTATGGTACCAAGGCATATTCCCTCATTGGATATGATGAACATGCACTATCGTTTCAAAAGCAGGGTGTTCTAATCTTCCAATCTCAAAAGAATAGATTGCTTCATTGGTTTGAAAAGTGATGGTAGATCCTAAGCTCGCGAGGCCATCTGCAATAGGGTTACATTCTCTCTTTACGTGAGCCAATTGTATTTCTTCAAATTGACGGATTAAGGAGGCAGCAATTTCTTGAAATGACACCAACTTTTCGTCTTTGACTTGTCATTCTTCATTCACTTGGTTTATAATAAGCTGAGAGTCGCCGAAGGCATGCACTTTTTTCACTTAAAAACTCAATAAAGAACGAAGTCCTTGTATGATGGCTTCATATTCAGTCATGTTATGGGTACATGAAAAATCAAATTTCAAAGAGTTCGAGATCATTTCGTTTTCCGAAGTGATGAGTAAGATGTCTATGTCTGCTCCCATCACATTTTTGGACCCATCAAAATACATCTTCCATATCGGAATTGTTTCCAATCTTAGTACACGTTCATCTGAAAATTCATCATTGTTCTGATTTCTTCGTACTGAGAGAAGTCTACAAACGGATCCGCAATTGTTTGTCCTTTGATTGACTTCTGAGACACATATTCAATATCATATTGCATCAACAGAACTTGCCATTTGGCGATACGCCAATTAAGGAATGGTTGTTCCAATATGTACTTGAGATGATTTAGCTTGGACAATATTTTGACCTCATAAGCTAATAAATAATATCTCAACTTCTTACACATCCAGACCAACGTCAGACAAGTTTTTTCTATTGAAGAGTACTTCTTTTCATACTGGACAAAAGTCTTGCTAATGTAATAGATTGCATGCTCGATGCGACTTCCTTCCTCATATTGTGCCAAAAAGCCGCCACGTGCTGACTCATACACTGTGATATAAAGCAGCAATGGTCTACCCAACACTGGTGGTTTTAGAATTGGCGGATTTAAAAGGTATTTCTTCATCCTTTTGAATGACTGTTGACATTCAAAACTCCATTCAAACTTGACGCCTTTCCTTATCAGCTGGTTGAATGGTTCACATCTCATAGCCAGATTGAAAATGAATAGTCTGATGGATTGGATTCGTCTTTGCAAGCTTCGCAACTCCTTAATATTGGTAGGTGGTGGCATATCGTTTATTGGCTTAGCTTTGGTAAGATGTATTTTAATCCCCTCTTACTGACCATGAAAGCCAATAGCTCAACTCCAAACACATATTTTTGAGGATTCAAGTGAAGCTTGTACTGTAAAAGTCTCTCAAATACTTGGGAAAGAGTTTCAATGTGATCTTCTCTCCTCTTGGATTTGATCAATATGTCATCGATATACGCATCTAAGATTTTATGCATATGGTCATGGAAGATGGCAGCTATGGATCTTTGATAGGTTGCTCCAGCATTCTTCAACCCAAATGGCATTACCGTGTAACAAAAAGTGCCCCAGGGTGTAGTAAAAATGGTCTTAGGTTGATCTTTGACTGCTAATTTGATCTGATTATGTCTCGAATATCCATCAATGAAAGAAAACATTGCGTGATCTGCAATACTGTCTACCAATAGGTCAATGTTTGAAAGAGGATAATCATCCTTCGGTATGGCTTTGTTCAGGTCCCAAAAGTCAATGCACCTCCTAACTTTGCCATTTTTCTTGGGACAACCACGATGTTCACCAACCATTTGGGGTAATTAATGGCACAAATGAATTTTGCCTTTAGCAGGTCCTCTAGTCCTTCTTTTTACAGGGCCTTCTAGTTGAAGATCAAACTAGTGCAATTTTTGCTTAATCGGCTTACAATTAGGATTTTAGGACAAACGATGTTCGACCAACTGGGGGTCTAAGTCTGGCATATCTTCATAAGTCCACGCAAAAGCTTCTTTGTTACTTATAAGAAAATCCACCAATCTTTTCTTCTCATCCACCGAGAAACTGGAGCCAATTTGAAAAATTTTAGGATCTTTACTGGTTCCAATATTAATCTCTTCAATTAGTTCATTAACCAAGGAAGATGGATGTTTTTGTTTTTAAATCTAAGTGAATTCTGGTAATTCTGACTTGGGTATTGTTATAGAATCCATTTCATCGACTGTTTGTTCGATAAATGCTTTCTGGGGGGACTTCCAAGGAAAATGAATAAACTGAGACATATTGAGTTCTGACATCCTATAAAGAGGATAAAGCAAAGAGTTGAATGAAATTAAAATTGACAATAAAAGATTTATTGCATTGCGTATAAAAAAAGTTCTTAGTTCATAGAATGGGTCCTCTCATGAGACTAGACAAAAAGATGTTTAAAATTGCAAAATTCATGAGAGGATTTGAAACAAAAGTGAATACTATTAACCCCTAAGATCTTCTTCAAATTCATTCATGATATCTCAGTCCTCTCGTGTTCATTTGGAAAGGGATGCTAATCGACTGCAAGATGTCATTTTCACTTTTTTCGAGGCCAGTGAATGGACGGTAGCCGCCTTTTAGAAGCAACTGAAAACCTTTAAGATTTTTTGTGAAATGAACATATAAAAGATGTTCTTGGTAACTTGCATGATTGCTCAAAACAATATGGATACTTTCAGATGATTCGCCTATTTTCATGTTTTGCATCCATTCTTCCAAATGTCTGTCATTTGTTGTTCTTATGATGGGTACATCAACTAGATCAATTGGCCTAGGGATTATTAGTTGTACTAGCCTTTCGGTTGGATCCTCAGCACGTATAGTGGTGACTGATGTGCCAAAATTCCATTCGACACATTGATGAAGAGTGGATGTGATTCGTCGTACTTGGTGGATCCAAGGTCGTCTCAAAAATAAGTTATATGATGGTGACACATCTACCACATGAAACACAATGTGATGGCTTGTATTTTCGATGGTCACGTTCATGTAGAGAGTACCTTTGTTGTTCATGCCTCGGCCATCACATCCGTAGATCTTGATATCATTTGAGTGATATTTGTCTTCACGAAATCCTAATGTTTTGGCCGTGAGATCAGGACAATTATTCTGGCCACTTCCTCCATCAATCAACACATGTGGCACCGTCATCCCATTGACCTGAACGACAATGTAAAAAGCATTTTCATGGAAATATTCTCATTTTGAGAGGTCTTTTTCTGAGAAGGTAGTTGACTGATTTTTAAAAGCTTGAACCGAGTCTCCCTCAACCATACGCTCTTCCAAGGGGAGAACATCCAAAGAGCATGGATCTTCATCTGATGATTCAGCGCCTTATAAGATAAAAGTCTTCGGAATCATACGAAGTTTCTTGGATGAACTTTCTGTCATGCCATTCATCATAGCAATGAAATTCAGAGGTTCTTTACCTTGGTCTGCCACCATGGCTTTGTGTGAACCGCTTCCAATATAAGGTTGAATGTGCTCTTGTGGATGATACGAAAGTGGAGTGCCTATAGGGATCATGGCCACTGCCGCCTTTTTGTGGTCAAGGAATAGATTCCTTAGTATCTCGGGGGTGCTATCATCACAAATCTTGAGATCCTTGTTGATAAAGTCTTGAATAATATTTTTGAAGACAAAACAATCCTCAGTGTCATCACCAGGGGCACGATGAAACTTGCACAACTTTTCTTTATTTCCTCCCATTATTTTCGGAGGCTCTGGTACTTTTGGCAAGACAATAGTGCCTTTGGCGAGAATGTATTCCAGGATCATCTCAAGAGACTGGTTGAGAGGAGTGAATTATTGGTCATAGCCTCAGCCTGAGTGTTTGTTCTTTCTTTCATCATCACTTTTGGGGAACTCTTCTTGTCAGTGACTTCTTTGTCCTGCTTATAGCTATTGTCATGGTCCTTTCTAATGTCAGCATTGGCTATAAAGTGTACAGGCAATAGTGTCCTTCCTCATTTCTTTCCATCTTCTTTATACTTAGAAGTCATAATTCCATCGAAATTTTCTTCCTCAATTCCTTCTTCTATTGAGTTGGCTTGTTCAATCAACTCAGCAAAGGTTTTGATCGGGGCATTGTGGATGAGACTTTTCAAGGGTTGGACAAGATTTTTCCTGATGAGTGACAAGACTTGTGTCTTGGAAATGAGCTTCTTCATCTTATTGCATTGAATTCTCTATTTTTGGATGAATTCTCGAGTCTTTTCTCCGTGTTTCTAACGAGACTGCAAATGGTACTGATGGATAGAGCCATAGGAGCATTTTGCTTTAATCTTTCGACAAACATGTTAATCAATTTGTCAAATTCCTTTAGCTCGATTGGGTTGACATTTTCTTTGTATCAATGTGTGGCGATGCCTTCAAGACTTCTTGGAAAATATTGAAACAAAGCTCTATTATTTGTCCGAATATTATAGCAATCATTGAAAAAGGTTGAAAGATGAACGTGTGGGCAAGTGGTTCGATCATATCTAATGAATTCTCTCTGCAAGTCTTTCACGTCTTCGTCCCTTTCAATGCCAAGGTAGCAGTCCTCACATAAGTATGAACGTTTTTTCTTTCCCCTAAGCTCAAGGTTGTTCATTCTTTTCTCCATTTCATAGAATCTGTGCTTACTCAAACTTTCATCATCATTTGATTTGACCAATTTTGGCTTGGTCTTTTTCTTCTTGCTCTTGATCTCCTTTACTTTCTCTTCAGAACTCTTACTGTTCGAGCTACTGTTGGGGATGTACTTCTTGGTCTTTTTGTCTTACTTGGTTGGCTTTCTCTTCCTTTTGAGCTTCTCTTCCGGTGATAGGGCTAGGTGAGCATCTTTCTATCATAATTTTTTTTTTCCTTTTTCCTTTTCTTTGTTGTCTTTTTCTTCTTGAGAGGAAGCAATTCGGGGGTTTTTCTTCCTTACTAATTGTCGAATCTGAACTCAAATAATCTTCATCCTTATCTATAGGGGATGACTTGTTCTTCTTCTTCTTTCTTTTCTACTTGGCAGTCTTTTCATTCTCTGGTTCTGCAGTAACCATCAAGGTCTTTTGCTCTTCTTGCTCCCTCATGAATCGCTCCATGAACAAACGGAACATATGATAACTTTCTGGCTCGATTGCTGGGAGGCCAAGTGTTTCTAGCTGGAGTTCAGAAGATGATGACTCATTCTGAGGAGCCTGCTTAGCTTGTGATCTAGTTTCAACCATCTTGTTGGCTTTCAAGTATTCACCTTATGACACAAGAAAATAGAGTTATTGAACAAAAATAATGACAAAATGAAGGTTCATATCACATTAAAAGTTTCAAAGTTACACCAAAGAAAACACCAACAAAGATGATGATGACTGAAGACGACATAAGGAGTACAAAGTTTGACAATATAAACTTTTTAGGGAATGATGGATGGTAGTCGATTGGCATCCTATCACTCGGCATATTCCTTCTTTACCACTGGGTCTGCAAACCAAGTGTAAGATATCTGTACCTTTCATTCTTGTCGGGCTACTGCAAACACTACCACCCATTGAGGAGAACTGAGGTCGAATTCAGGAATTGCTCCAACTGGTGTATGCATGGAAACCATCTTTTCCTTTGAGAGAACTGTCTCATGCATCTATCAACACAATAATCAATTATGAAATAGAGGCCCAAGAGTGTAGTACGCCTATGAGGATGGTGAGTGTAATAAGGTGGGCCCTGACGACAGACACAATAGTCCCAAATGATCTCATTTCCATCTAACTGCTCAATCAAACGGTGGTGTTGTTCTAGAATTGTCAATGCTCCATCAGTGTTTCTGAATAGGCTGGCTTGGGGTCTCGCATGCTTTAGAAACCACAATTGCAAATTATATGTGCATCCTTCTATGAAGTCAATATCTCCAACGGTTTAATGGTGAGTCCTTGGTAAAGGAAGGCTAAGGTTGTCATTGCTACTGACAAGTGTCGGGTCCCACTATGCCCCCAAACCCAAAAAAATTGGGCAATACGAACATCTAGGAGGTCAGTTCCATTGGTGAAAAGGGTCACTCCTACTGTGCAAAACATCATGCAATGTTTAATTCTTCTTATGACTTTCTGAGGTAAAGTGGAAGGTTCAACAAAGGCTCCAAATTCTTCATACAAATTTTTCAGGTTGATGCTTTGGTTTTCATTGTTTTCTACTAAAGGCCAAGTTTTTCATCAAGTAAAGTCAGCAATGAGGTCATTCACATTGACCTTGGTTGGTTCATAAGGAATTGTTTTTCTAATAAATCATTTGGGTTACAAGTTAGGGTAGGAAGGTCTAATATTTCGGCAAATTCATCTAGTAATATTGTCATTTCTCCTCATAAAAACTAAAAAGAGGAGGTTCTTGGGTTCCAACGCTCGGTGATTGCATGTACCAAATTTCCATCAACTGACAGCATTCCTACAGCTGCCACTATCTCTAGCCCACATTCTTCAAAGTAAGGACACATTCGAGAGAATGTGGGATGCCAAAACCGATACCATTCAGGAGCCAAAGGTTTAGACTCAAGAGAGATGTAAGTGGACCGTTCGAGTCCTTCCCAAGGAGGATATGATCATAAGGGAATGTGACGTCACGTTGAAAAGAATACATCTTTAATTATGACTCTAAAGGATGAATATTGAATTAGTAAAAAGTTTGACTAGATTGACCAAGACAACCTGAGGTAGAGATATGCATGAGGTTGTAAAACATCACACAAGGTTTTATGCATATCCATATGTCGTCTGAAATAATTTTCGTAGAAAATGAATATGGGTACCTAATTGAGATAATTTTGTGTCACGATGGTCCAATGTCAAGTTATGCTTATATACCTTAGTCAAATGGCTTAGTACTAGCATAGATTCTACTTTAGGCAAGTAAGAGTAAGGTTCATCAACTTCTTCTTAATCGCTCATTGATATACCACAAATTACCACTCTTGGTACTAACGAGGGGGCTTTCCCGCCCAAGGTGTGTCTAGTTGTAAGGTTTAGTCTTGTACTACCACCTAAGACCAAGCCGACAACACGATGACCGGGACAAATAGATATAAGGAATTATGAAATATGAGAAATCATGCAAAGTCTCTAATACAATGTTGCCTAAGATGATGATTATAATAAATAGAAGAGCGAACATTGTCTTCAAACAACTCTTAAATTGAGAACGGTTATATTTGATCCTAGATCTAAGTGAACATGATTGATCCTTCTCAATTAGTCTTATATGCAAGAAATCAAATACAATCACCAAGAAATGTAATGAAACGCCAATGGGGTTAAAGGCTAAAGTAGGGACATGCTTTATCATTGGCAATAGAGGATATTCAAGTTATTGGAAAATGCATCAATTATAATCATAGACAAACGATGACGGGTCCCATCACGGTCGCAATCTATTTGCATCCCAAAATTTTCATTGGTTTTGGAGTGCTCCAAAAAATTGAGTTTTGTTTTGAAATAAGAAAGGAAAGGGACTCGCCCGTCAGTACAAGGATTGATCATTCCTGGTGCCTTCACCGGGAGTAATCAATCCAAAAGCTATGTTAATCATTGATGCATTTTATTTTAACTTAAATATCATTTTGATTCTATATGCAGTGTAGAAAATATTGAAAGTTTGATATTTCAAACTTTTGAGAATATTCTTGAAGAGTTGCTTGAAAATGTGAAATGTTTTGAGGAAAAAGTAGAATTAGTAAATATAATTTGAAAAACTTGTGAAATCATTTTGAAACAACTTTAGGGTTTTCTTAAGACTTTAAGTAGGTTTGAGATTTTGCTTTAATTCGGTTACCACTTAGTTATTACTTCATCTCATCTTGCTTAAGTTCTTTTGTATATGTGCTTATGATAATAAGTGAAATAAAGTGGGTGAGAATGCATAGTTGCATTTATCCTATATGATTGAAAGAATGTAAAACATTCCTACCACAACATTCATCTAAGGTCATTCCTACCACAACATACATATAAGATTTTGTTGCTATAATTATGGTATATAAGAATGAAAAGTTTTTGAAAAATGATAAAAATTGTAGACCATAAAACATGATTCTAATATTGGGTCATTACTTGGTTTGTGGTATTAATGAAGTTGGTAAATAGAAAGATCGTGAGAGGAGAATGTTAAAAGAATGTAAGTGATAAAACAATCTTATGAACAGAATGTGAGAGAGATAAAGAAAGACATGCATATATGTGTACATACCATCACATATACACATATATGAAAGTTTAAGAGAAAAAAATGTATTAATTTGAAGAGAAAAAGACATGTTTTAGAGGAAAAGAAAAATATATGTACGTATATATGGATATGTATAAGAAATTTTGTAAGTGGACATATTTGTCTTCAAAAGAGGAAATAGAGCACATATGCATACACATTCATGCATATATGAAAATTCATAAAATGGAAAGTGAAAGCACAGAGAGAGAAAGATGGGGGGATCATCATGTGTGCATGGATATATATGTATATACATACGTGCCTTCACAAGATTATAAATCAATAAATAACTTAAGATTACCAACTTCAAGTTTAATGTAGGCTGGATGGGAGTTTGGACCCATGCAAGAGTCTAAGCTAAGTCCCTAAGACCGTATTAAGAGGTTAGTTTTGAAAATGTTTTGAAAACTATGATTTATAAATAAACATAGAATGTTAATACTTAGTTGTTATAAAGGATATATTTATTTCACTGTTGGGTATAAAAGAAAACAAACAATATAACGAGGCACTCATTAGGGTTCCTCAATACAAACAACTTGAAAGGAGAGCATGATATAACTATGAAATGAAGGATCATCTCATCTTTCCATGCTTCTGGTGCACTTGAGCATAGCCTCTTGTCTCTAGGAAGAGTCTGAGTGCTATCTCTTTTGGCCATGTGGAGATAAAGATGAGAAGAAAATGAAGAAAGGAAGATAACACTACGTTCAATAAAAGAGAAAACATGATTCAATCATGAAATAAAAGATTATCTCATCTTTTCATGCTCCCAGTACACTTGAGCATAGCCTCTTGTCTCTAAAAAAGAGGTTGAAGGTTATCTCATTTGGCTATGAAGAGATGAAGATGAGAGGAGAAAATGAAAACAACAACAAGACTATATTCAAGAAAAAGAAATAGCAAGAACATATTAATGAAGAGAAAGAACAATAACAACAAGAATACTTGAAAGAACATTATTTAATCATAAAATCAAATATCATCTAATCTTCTCATGCTTCTGGTGCACTTGAGCATAGCTTATTGTCTCTAAAAATAGCTTATTGTCTCTAAAAAGATGTTGAGTGTTACTATGTTCAAGAAAAATAAATAACATAATAATAATAACATATTAATGAAGAGAAAGAATAACAACAACTTGAAAGAGAGAAATGAGAGATGATGATTACATACCTCTAATGAGAAATGACCTAAGAAAGATCAACACCTTCACTTGAAGATCCCCTTTAAGTGAAGCTCCAAGATGATGCTTCCAAGAGGGTTGTAGCTAGCTTTAAGTTGGAGAGAAAAATGGAGAGAGGAAAAAAGAGAGATAGAGAGCTCAAGAGAAACTTAAGTCTTGAAGTATGAATATACAGAGTTTCTCTCAAGGGTTAATCTTGCCCAAGAGGGGAGAAGTGGATGGTATTTATAGAGGATTTTGAAGCTAAAACCCAAATTTGAATTTTTTTTTTTAATTTCACCCTATTTTCATCCGAATTTCACATAAATTTGAATTATTTTGAAAAAAAAATGGTTTGAAAATGTGTGTGAATAGCTACTAGGCTTATAAATTTCTTTTTAAATGACTTGGGCATTTGTCCACTTAAAAGACTAAAATCTTCCTCTAAAAGGAAGTTTTTTTGTCAAAAGGAGGGACAAATGGGTCTTACTCACTAAAAATATCAAAATCGTCTTTTAAAAGAAGGTTCCTTATAAAAATGAAAGGCAAATGGGTCTTAACCACCAAAAAAACCAAAATCACCTTATAAAAGGAGGTTCTTTGTTAAAACGAATGGCAAATAGGTCTTGCCCACCAAAAAGACCAAAATCACCTTTTAAAATGAGGTTTTTTTTTATCAAAATGAAGGGCAAATGAGTCTTGTTCACCAAAAAGACCAAAATTGCTTTCTAAAGTGAGGTTTTTTTTGTCAAAATGAGGGGCAAATAGGTCTGAAATACTTGATTTGGATTTGAACTTGGATTTTGGATCAACGAGTTAGATTTTGGGCTTGAAAAAATTTGGGGTGATACAGTCCTATTACAGTACTTCAAGATTTGGAAGAATTTACAGCCTCAAAGGTTACGGCTGGTTTTAGCCGCAGCATTCCTATGGCCTCTCATAGCATGCACCTTGGTATAATGCATTCCATCTTGACAGTAGAAGGAATCTGCACCATTCAAGTAAATGGTGACTCTAGCTATCCATAATTACTATGACATCTAACAATGACGTTTATCTAATGCATATGGATGGTTGAGAGAAAAACATGAAAGAAAAAAAGATAGGAACTAATATTACATGAAGAAAACGTCCATCATCATTTTCTCCTTGTTTTTCTCTTAACCGTTCATCATGCTAAATTGGACAGTCCTGGTTAAATGGTTGGGTGATTCTAAAACAAATAGATGAATACCCATTACATTTTTCTCTTAACCTTCTATCATGTTAGATTGGATCGCCTTTGTTAGTCGGTTAGGTAACTCTAAAAAAATAGAATCACCATTCAATCTATATATGTATATATATCGCATTTATTCAGGCTACCAAATAATAATATAATATCACCCAGTCATTTTCTTTTTATTGTTTCATTCTCAACTAATAATTCATTTATTCATAGATAATTTAAATCTATCAATATTAGAACATTTGAAGCAAGTGTCACCAAATTGATCTTGGTGACTCTGCGTGTACCAACTTACATTGGGAAGTCGACATCTCTATTTCAAATTGATTATTCGGAACCCAACAAAGAATCAAGATTTTTAATATGCATAATCCTGCATATTTTCACTTTCCTTTCCCCCTTTGATGTAAGAAAACAAAAACTTTCAGCCATTTGTTGTCCATGGGCTTCTAGTTTGATTTTGCAATTGATTTTGCAATTTACGTTGGTTGATTGACAGTACGTCTGTCTCTTCACCTACCTGTTTGTTACCCTTTAACATTAAGCCTTGTTTGATTGAGTAGAGAGTAGATGAACGTCAGAGCCGAACTCAACTTCATTTAAAGGAAGGCTGAAGGTTCTTTAGTTGACTAAATAGAGAGAAAGTGAAGCCTCTTTAGTTTACTAGAGTTTCTGTGAATAGTTGGAAACATGTCAATGCATTACCAGTCCAAATTAACTTATGGGGCCCTTATTGTACGCTTCTTTTTCTTTATGGTAGAGAAAGAGTCAAATCAAAATTTTCTTTTGGGAGATGAATTATGTTGTAATTTAGTCTATCAAGATTGTTGGCTGATCAGGAATGAGAAAAATCAAGTTTTTTCAGAGTTGTTCACTGTTGTTGGCTAGAGTTTATGTGATTAGTTGGACAGACAAACAGGGCAACGCGTTCATTGTCCACACTAAAGTTGATATGGGCGCTTATTGCGTGCTTCTCTCGTCCCCAAAATCTCTCTCTCTATCTCTCTCTCCCCGAAGAATTATTTTTCATCTGATTTATCAAGACTGTTGGCTGATGAGGAATCTAAATCAAGATACCAACGTGGCTAAGATTTTTTGGTGAACAGCTACTTGAGAAAATATGGAGAGAGTTGATTTCATGGGAATTAGCAATGGTGGTGAAGAATATCTGTTGTCATAGGAGACTAGAACGCTCTTAGATGGCCCCGTGACAAAACGGGTAAGCACAAGATCGAATGCCGAAACTTGCTATGGTCGATCTTGCTAGATTCTCAAGTGAAGATGAGTTATTTGTTGTTGATGATCCGACCATTCTTAAGCGAAGATGAATTATTAGTTGTTGATGATAGAGTTTCCAAATGACGTAAAGTTTTCAAATGATGCAAATCTGGTGGTCACATCTAGTGATACGCTTCTATTCATGAGCCTAAAATCGTGAAGCCTAAAATCGTGCTACCAAATGAGAAAGTAAAGCATCAACTTTGCAATGCATCACCAATAGGTAATGAAACATGTAACTGATCTCTCAAACGATAAGAAAGAGTTTACAGAGACCGTGGACATAGGTTTTAACAAATCAACCACGTTCAGATTTATTTCTTGTGTTGTCTTCCTTTTATTTAACAAATAAGAGAAGCAGCAACAAGAAGTTCGGATACATGATTCCACAACTTAGCAATCAGGCATGCTTTTCATGTTGAGTTTTTACGTCATCAGTAACTGGATTATGATGCCGGCATGAGCTGCCGGAAGGAGGGCCTTGGCTTGAACAGTACTTGGAGTCCATTCTTCATGTAAAGAGTGGTAGTCAATTTGGGCTTCACCGGATGGTCCTTGACGACGCAAACAGAGTACCTCAACAGAAGGGAAGCAGCCACCATTTTCATCTGGTTGTATGCAAATTTCTTCCCCAAGCACAGTCTTGGGCCTGCGTTGAACACAGCATACTTGAACTGGCTTTCACTCACGAACTGCCCTTCTTTGATCCATCTCTCCGGTTTGAACTCCCCACAATCCTTTCCCCATATTGATTCCATCCTGCCCATTGAGTATATGGAATAGAAAATCCTTGCACTTTTCTTTATTCTGTTACCGTCTGGGAACACATCATCTGCCAGTGCCTCCTTGAATTCTATGGGAACAGAAGGATACAGTCTCAGAGACTCTGACAGTGCGGCATGCAAGTACTCCATCCTCTTCAGTTCATTTGGTGTGAAAACTATATTGTCATTGGTGCCCATCTGGCCGAGATTGAGTTCATCTCTTTGCTTTAGAACACTGTGTATCTCATCAAGAATCCTCGTTTCTACGTTTGGGTTTTTGTGGAGGAGCCAAAAGAACCATGCCAATGCGACGGAACTGGTGTCACGGCCGGCTAGAATGAAGCTTATACAGAAATCTTTCAAGAATTTGTCTGTATAGAGAGGATTATGGACCTCCATGAGAACTGATAGGAGGTCAGAGCGGTGGCTTAGACCGCCGAGTTTCTTCGACTCGATTCGTCGCGCCAACACCGTCTTCTCCGCGAATTCGTGGACTTCCTTAACTGCTTCTGCGAGCTGCTTCTCTGAGCCGATCTGAAAATACCTCATTGCCTTCCAAACAAGGGGCGGAACTGTGAACCTGAAATTCATGATTACCAAGATAGTTAAGAAACTACTCTGAGAATTAGCAGCAAGGATCCATATAAAATTGAACTGTCTGCTTTGAAATGGAGTTGCAAGGTCTACGGAGCAATACAAGAAGTGATCAAGAACAAGTGTTTTGAACAAATAAAATTTTACCATTTAAAATTTTAAGAAATTCTACCCCTATAAAGTTCTGAAAATTGTTGTTGGGCCCAGAGAATAATTTCTAGGTTTACCCCGACCTCTCGTTCACTTTCTTTATTAAAACATTATTATATGAAAACCTTTTATAAACATCGTTACTACTGCATTGATCGGCACTGTAAATTCGATTAGAAATACCGACTGTAGAGTTGAATTAGCGTAAGTTAATTAAGTATTTCATCAATAAAATGGTCCTAAACCTCCCCTCACGCATGCATGGGCACGCATACACACATATGCAAAATGGCAACAGTGTGACCTGAAAGAGGTGTTCTCAGTGGCGCGCTCGAAGGCACGAGCAAAAGGAACCTCAGGGAGGTCGACGGCAAGGCATCTGGTGTCGACGCCTAACGCGGCGATGCATATGTTATCAAACGTGAAGCGCAGGAACACGTCCTGCAGGTCCACGCTCCGGCCGTCCCTGCTGAGCTTCTCCGCCAACTTGATGAGCTTCTTGTGCGTCAGTTCCTCGATTGTCTTGGCCGAGTACTCCACGAACCTCGCCGAATGCATCTCTCCGCTCGCCGCCCTCCTCTGCACCTTCCACATCTCGTCGTCGGCGTTAAAGATGCCGTCGCCGAGCAGCTCGGAGAACCTCTCCCTGTAGTACTTCCCCTTGGGGTAGTTCTTGAAGTTGGTCTTCAGCATGTATTCTACGTTGGCAGTGTCGGCAGTGACAAGACCGAATGCACCAGTCTTCCATATGCCAGTGTAGGGGAAGGTTCCACCGGCTTGAACGAGGACCCTAGTGACGTATTCAAACACTTCATGCAAGTGAAGGATGAGGGCAGGGTAGCTACCCAGCACAGGCCAGTGCATGACGCCCTTGGACGTCAGCCTGTTCTTGACAGTGCTAAAAATAAAGAGGCCAACCAGAGAGATGGCAATGTCTGACAGAGCTATACTCTTCAGGGCCTCCATTGAGACTTCCATCCATGGAGCTTCTCCCATTGCCAGCAAGCAGTTTGTGAGCAGATGCTTTTGCTTTCGCTTGGTGGTGCTTGCACTCAAAAATCTGCAGACTCTGCCGATAAATAGAGAGGAAGTGAAAGAGATCGAGCACACCTGTTTTGTTGACTAGAGTTTATGTGATTAGTTGGAAACAGGTCAATGCCGATAAATTATTGGGCCCTTACTGTACACTCCGCCTCTTTCTTTGAGTGATGCTACAGACAGAGTCAAAACAAAATTTTCTTTATGGGAGATGAATTATTTTGTAATTTGATCCATCTGATCAGCAATCGAAATAAAGACTAAAAAATGGCTACCTTTTGCGCTCTTATAGGACGCCCCCACCAGCTGATCATTGGCAGTTGGCTGGCGCCGACCCAAAAAGAAAACAAGATAGGGGTTAAGATATTTTGGAAATTATCTAAAAAAAATATTTGTTTTAGTTTTTTAATTTTTTTAGGTTTTTTTTTGTTCCTACAAAAGGTTTTTTTAATTAATCAATGGGCATTTTTATTGTCATATTGGCGCACGAAAATTTCTTAAAAGTTTACTATTATTGATTTGCTTGTGTCTGTGTGGAGAACCCTTCAGCAAGGGTGCTTTGTGCTTTTTCTTGATGATCAATAACTTGATTTTTTAAACTACCGACAAATTTTTCAAAACTTTTTGATTTATCACTGTATGGCTCTCCATTATGGAGAGCAATAGCAATTAGTGACCTCTTTCCTGAAACTATAGATCAGTGGTCCTACATTTTGTCATATATTGTGAGCTGACAACTCACTAGGATATATACGGTCTTTTAGAAAAGTTGACCACTAAGGTTTTGCCACCTTGGTCAGGCCAAAAATGCTATGTTTGGTTGCCTTACAACTTAGATCTGATGTGTAACAACTCGAAAGTTTAGTCACTAATCTAAGATTTTGAAGAATCTTGAAAAACTTATGAAAATGAGTTATTAAGTAGTTGGATGTCATAGTTGCTAACCTTTTTGGAGTTATAATCGAAGTTGCTAGGGGCAAGTTGAGATCTTTCAAACCAAGTCATGACATGATATGATTTTAAGATCTAAAATATGGGGTTTTTGTATCAAGGGTTTTTTCATCATATGCTTGAAAGGAAAAGGGGTGAAAGTGGTGGTATGAATGAAAACATAGGGAAGGAAGAGATAAAACAATCGGAAAGAGGAACCACACGATATTTTATGTGGTTCGACCACCATGATAGCAACACCAATTGCCCTGTTGAATGCCTTCTACTAAGAGTGGAATCGAGTTCTGTACGTTGCCCCCATGTGTGTAACAAGCATATGCTGGATGTAAACCCTACTACTAATATGCACATATATTTTCATGCTCAAACATTGCATATGCATGTATGTCAGCTAACAAATAGGTATGAAATAACAAAATAAGTATGCGATAATATTTATGAGATAACAAAAAATTTATTAAATAATGAGATAAAGACGGATGTATGAGATAAAGTTAAACATAAATATGTGAGATAATATTTATGGGATAATAAAATACTTGGATGTATAAGATAACGTTAAACATAAATATGTGAGATAATATTTATGGGATAATAAAATACTTATGAAATAATGAAATTATAGACGAATATATGAGATAATGCCAAACATAAGTATCAGGTAATGTTTATGAGAAAATAAAATATTTACGAGATAATGTTATGGGAAACAAAAAAATGAAAACGTTTTTTTTATTGTAAAGGAATATATTGGTTATAACGATATGAATATACAAACTAACAATTATTGAACCCCCAAGTTTTTTTTTTGTGGTTTTCTTTTTTTTGTCTTTATAAGAAGCTTTTTTTGTATTAATCATGAATATTTTTTGTTATTATTAAAATGGTGCATGAAATTTCACACAAGGACTGTATATATAACCAGCTTCCGTCATGATCCCAATAAAAGTGGCGCTAAGAAACACATGTTGTGCATTAAAAACTGTGCACCATGCACCGCACGTAACCAAGTATGGTTCTGATGGCCGGAGCTGTTTAGTGGGTCATATATATCGCTGGTGATCAGACACGATGGACCCGCAAACCATAGATGTCGATCTTAATTTCTTCCGTCTGCCTACGTGTTTCTTTCAAATCAGTATAGGCAGGTCTTACACCAAATTAAGTGTATGTGGCTCATTAAACGTCATGTCCGGACAGTGTAAACAAAGCTTATTTGCGTTTAAAAGTCGAAAATTGAATTGAATTAGCCAAACTGCAGATTCGGTTTAATCGGATAATTCAGCAATTCACCTTTAAATCAGTTATAAATCGTTACAAATTATCATTATATGCATTTAGAGAATATATATATATATATATATATATATCTATATATATATATATATATATATATAATTCCTTTAAACATATTTGCCGATCAATTGATGAATCGAAGCAATTTCCCGGCATCGATTTTTGGTAGGTATGTGTGCGAATTGCCAACATATTACCTACACTTGCTTCTACTTTCGATGTAAATAGATCCAACTCAACTTCCATAGAAACCCAATATTCATAATCACTCATCTTGGGTCTGGGTTAAATTAAATAAAAATTTACATATAAATGTTTAAAAAATTTATGTGTCCTGTCAAAATTTTAAAACCATTATTCAATCTCCTCATGAAAAATTTCCAACTTCACCCTTATATAGGCCCTGGAGACAGAGATAGTAGCCTCAGGCCCTCACTTGGAACCCAAAAATATATAATTATTAAAAAACTAGTAGTTTGGAACAAGAGGTCATGGGATGTCTTTCCTCAAGTTTCAAAGGAGGGTATATCGATCCCGACGTTGTAGTACATTTGTCTTATGCATTATTATTTACCATTTCAAACACTCTCTAAAATTTAGAGTTTAAAGTTTTAAAAAGTAAAAACCGCCCTGAGAAAAGGAGCTTTTTCTTTTCGCCAATTTATCCTTCACCTACCAACAGATCGTTAGAATAGTGGCTGCATTATTGATATTAAGCCATGCCTCGTCCCAATAATCAGAGATGCAAATAAATGGGTCAAAGTGGTAGCTTACAATGTCTACCAAATAACATAAAGCTCTAGAGCAGAATTCTATGGTACTAATCTGTACCACCTTGATCAAAATAGCAAGGGGCTGATCACGCCAAAAATGAATTTGTCAAAGTGCAATTCCAGGAAAAGTTTGAACTTGGTTGCCTTAAGTGGAGAATCAATTAAACCCGTGAAAAGCAAAACCTAAAGATATAAACAAGGTCCTCTTCTTTGTTGGAAAACCACTAAAAAAAAAAAAAGGAAGAAAACGAAACTTTACTGACAGGCAGAACCCATCAGTATAGAGTACAAAGCCGTCAATATAAGGATCACTGACGGATATAGCATTCCATAAGTGTGGAGACTGTCAGTGACACTCTTACTGACGCTAAAAAAAAACGACGTTAGTACGACTCAAATACAAGAACGGGAAGAAGCCGCCGGTAAAATTTTTCGATCTGTACTTACGGCTTGACTGTTAGTAAATTCAAAACATTTATCGACGGACAATAGCTGTCACTGTATTTCTTATACTGACGTCAGCATACCCATCTGTAAACAGTGCAATTTTGCAGACTGCATTGTACCGTCAGTAATATTGACGAAAATTAAAACGTAATTGTGTGAAAAAAGGTATCGCACCTACTAATCTGTATGTGAGAGAATTCATAAATACGGTCACATAATAGCGTGTGCATGTAGACCACCTACCTATATGAACTCACATAAACTAGATGTCTTGAAAGAGGCGCATACGGCATGAAAGTGAATTTGGAATTAATATCACAGCCACATCTCTCACTTAAACCGTTCAATGAGTGTGCAGAGATTGGTCCTTCTCTCCATTAGTTGTTACATACGGTCCATTGATGATGTAGAGGCGGAGTGCTCATTAATTTTCATGAGACACCAATATGTACTGAATTATAAATATATAAATGAGCATTTTTTGTTGACATGTGTGGGCAATTGCCCATACATACGGTGCCGAGACCTGCCTCTGCCCCTGGATGACGTTTTTACTATTGAAAACCTTTTAGAGGACCAACTTTATTTTACTTCCACTACATCGGTTCTTATATATGGGCAGGAAAGCTTTTCCTGCTTGAGAACTCAGCATATTGAAGCAAAATAAACCCTTCATGTTTCGCCTGGGTTTGAACTCGTGACATCCTATCATTTGCACTAATCAAATGAATTCAATAAGTTGCTACCAAACATACGATTTGATTCTCATGATAACATCACTCCTTGCGCGAGCTAAAGTAGTAAGTAAATATATAATGTACCATTTGCTATGTGCATACATACCTGTTGTGTTAAAACTGTGTTAAGTAACTGAAGTTAATGTTTTACGATGTCAGGTAATTACATAGAAAGACTGATGTAGCCGTGTTTCTCAGGAACATTTTGGCGATCGACCATACTGCTTCAAATTCAGTGATTGAACTTATGTTTAGTTTGGAGTACGCAGGACAAACTATATGAATATGACCAAATGTGTTCAACCATATAGCAGTTGACTCACTTGACATGTTTTCTTATATATAAACAATAAAATTAATGGCTTTAGTTAAACGAAATCGAACAATGACTTTTACAAAATTTTTGAACCTTAGTATCACATGATTTATGTGGCTATTTTTCTTACAACTAAAAAAAAATGCGTAGGAGCTTGATTTATCGACTATAGGGCTTGGGAAAAAGTAGCCTTTTAAAGGGGCCAAACCGTCAGTTGCGTTTACTCTTGACAGTTTCTGTCAGAATAATATTGGTCAAACGTTATTGACCTCATGAACCGTTCCGCACGTATTGCCAAACATTTCTGAAATGGTGAAAAGACCTGTTACACAGCAGGGATGAAACCAGAAATTTTTTTCATGGAGTACTAAGTATATAGGTAACAAATTTTCATGGGCCTACTCTATATAATTAAGCGGATCCAAGTTCACCTAAGTTTCAACACAAAATTAAAGTTTGAAAGAGTGAGCTCCATGGGGCGCATACGCGTGTCTCCGCCCATGTCACACATGCATGAGAGGTCACATGTGTTATATACATTAATTGACTCTAAGGAATTAGGAGACAGATATGGTTTTAATTGAGTGTAGGGTTTTGTGATATATATATATATATAGAACCAGATCTGTCTCCTAATTCCTTAGAGTCAATTGATGTCTACTTATTCGTTCAATCTCACCTCATGCATTTGTTGTCAGACAATTGAAGTCTATCAATAGAATGGAAGCAAGTCACCAAATTGGTCATATATAAAATTATGTGTTATTGTATCAACTTGCACCAAATTGGCCGTGTGTATATATATATATATATATATGAAATTAAAATCGTGTCTAAGTCAGCCCACAAAACCCTACACTCAATTAAAACCATATCTGTCTCCCAATTCCTTAGTCAATTAATGTCTATTTATTGGTTCAATCTCACCTCATGCATTTGTTGCTAGAAAATTGAAGTCTGTCAATAGAATGGAAGCAATAGTCACCAAATTGGTCATCTATAAAATTATATGTTATTGTATCAACTTGCACCAAATTGGTCATATATAAAATTATGTGTTATTGTATCAACCTGCATTTGGGAGACGACCGCAAGATTTTGTCCGCATAATGTAAGATGTCAAAACTTTCTAGTGATGAAAAATTATATCCATGAACTTCTTGTTTGTTCATTAATATTGCAACTTATGGTGGTCATTGACATACTGTCGTTGGTCTCTCTTCATCTAGCCCTTTAATAGTGTATTGTATTTTCTGTGGGGAGAAAGAGACATAGACTTGGCAACACGTCTTGTTTGATTGAATAGAGAAAGTAGCTGGGCTTCAGAGCAAACTCAGCTTCATTCAATGCAAGCAGTTGTGGAGCCAGGCAACTGTGGTTAACTGCTTGCACCAGCCCATAGAATTTGTTTTATTTATGTATAAAGACTTTTTTGTTTTTTTGTAAGCATATCAATGCTTCTTAAAATTTAAAATTTAAAGTAACAGTACCCCATAATGAGAAATTTCTAGCTCCACCAGTGAGTGCAAGACTAATAAAGGTTCTCACTTGGCCATTCAATGGGCAGGACATATTATTGCATCCGCTGTTTGATATTTTAGAATTCCATCCACAAGAAGAAGGCATAAATGCACTTCCTCATCTCTTACCGTTTGTTACATTGCTGCCTGGATCAATCTTTGGTGCCGGAACTCAATCCAGGTCATGACACGCTGTCCAAGAGCACAAGTCAGATTAGTCATCAGCACATAGAAATTCAATTCCGCCTACCACACCTTATCTGATTCTGAGCAAGGGCAGAGCCAGTAAATTTTCATTGGCGCTGTTGGAAAGTTGGGGATTTATTACTCGAAAAAAAAAAAAAAACTTTTATAGAGAAGGAAAAGTTGGGAACTATGCACCAAGATCACTAATTAATATACACAACAATAAGAAGTCCTATTGGCATGCCAATCAGTCCAACAATGAGATTATTGGCAACGACCTTTACTCCAGTGGACAGCTAAGCCTGGCCTTTGCCATTTACAGCGTTGGCATTGAGTATCTACCAGGACGAGAACCGTTGCCAAATAGTCTTTTAAGATTGCTTCTCTCTATCATGAACTATGGGCAGTTACAGGCGGAACCAGTAAAATTTTATATAACGAGGATGAGATGACATCGGCCTTAACGTACAATCTCATCGCCTCATGCATTTTCCTTATCTTCATCGATTTATATAATCAGGGTGGTTTCCCCAAGTAAAATGGAAAAATAAAAAAACATAATGATGATGGACATAGACACTAAAACCCAGTATTGAATGAATTGAGTTAGCATCTTGTTCCGAAGGGCATATCTCAAACAGGCCCTCTTGGGGTGCATTGGAGGCATGTTTCCAGTTCGTCCCCATAGGGGGTTATGCTCCTATACTGTAAGGGGGTGGGTCTCACATGCAAGTTGAAGCATACGAAAATTGCGCTGACATAGCTCTCGACCCTGTGGGTATGGAAAAAAAGGAGGGCTCGGGATCGGGCTCCGCCTGGGCGGTATGATAACACTCTTGCTCACCCGGAATCGTGTTGCATCTTGAGTTCTAGGTTCACCTGCGATAAGCTACACCCAGTTATGTTCCCTAATAGAGGGAATGGTTATTCTCTCCAACTTCCATCCATGTGATATAGTTCTTGGTGGTGAAGGAATGTGAATGTAAGCACGATCAACACTGACAAAAACAAGATTTTCATCATTAAGTTGGTACTGTTTTGTCAAGAGTGGTAGTTGAATGTAGTTTTCAGTCTCTGTGTCCAGCGTCATTCCCTGATCAAGCCCTTGTATACCAGCAACATTGGAGCTTCTATCGAGGTAAGTTGTCTGCCCCACTTCCATAATCTACGCCTAGACATGTAGTTTTAATACGAATTGGATTGTCAGTTCTAATTTATTTGGTGGGGTAGGAAATCTTGCTTTCTTGACTCACATTTGCATGATTGAACTGACTACAATAAAGACGTGATAAAAAGCTTCAGAATCAAACAAAAGACACAAGATCTATGATAATGTCCATTTTTGGATTGACCAATGAGGGATTATGCATCTTACCCCGGTCCAAATTCAGTTGTCCCGATTCCCAGATCCGGTTAGTTGAGAATGAGGTTTGGATGTCACGTTCTAGATACTGGATGCAAGTCCAGTTAATTTTGGATCAGGCAGGTATCTAGTTTGTAAACTCAGGACCTGTTAAGGATCTGATCCAGTTTAATTGAATATGACTTATAAGGTTATGGTCTTACAAATCAAGATTTTTAAAGATGGACCAACGCAATATATAGTGTACCAGTTCCTTTCTTTAATTTGGAACAGATTTATTTCTTCAGAAAATGTTTCACTCTTCCTTGAAACGGGTTCATCTCATTTTTAGACCAGCCCTTGGTTTCTTTGTCCAGTTCAAAAAAGTTTAGGACTGGTTCTCCGAAATTTCTAACTGGCTCATAAAGGTTTCGAACCAATTCAAGAGGTTTCAAACTAGTTCATATAGTTGTGGAAGCCGATTCATATGTAGTTGTTAGTGATTCAAGGGGTTCTAAATAAGTTCAGTCCCTTTTAGACCGGTTCAAAAGGTTTTATAACTGGTTCACCCCATTTTCAGGACGATTCATTCTTTATGTGACTCGCTTGAAGGCTTAGAACAGTTGTTAAAGTTGTTTAAGTCCAACTAAGGGCATGGTTACCAATTGATGGGAACTTTGGATTAGCCCCGTCAAGCTCAGTGTCATTTCAGAGCATTTTTTGGGCAACAGAAAGATATTTCAGCCTTCATAGTCTTTTCACTTTGTTGATGTTGCAACAAAACTTATGACCAGAAGTTAGGATGGAGCCAGAAACTTCCGGCCAAGGGTCACTAGTAATAAGTTTTTAAATTTTTATGGGGTATCCATATGTAAATACAAAAAAAAAAAATTGTATGAAGGTATCAATATGGAGATAAGCACTTTTTGTGGTTCTGTGTTGGCAATTGCCCACACATGCCTCCGCCCCTGATCCTACTTTCTATGTTACCAGTTCTAGAAGAAATGCAAAAAATATCACTTCAAAATCCTTCACTGGTCAGAGTGTCTGCCTCAAACTAAGCAGACAAAACTAGCATCATACCAACTTGAAAGGTGAAATTTGGCAGCCGAAGAAGCTAATCCATACCCTTTCTTTACTTGCACAAGTACTCAGATAAGCCCTTACTTTCACGGCTATTTCATGCTATCAGGTGATTCCATATTTTTTGATGACCACAAGGGCTTCCGAGACACGAACTCCTAACATATTAAGACTTTTAGCTAGATTAGATCTGCATGACACTGCTTCAAAGGAGCAGAACAGATCAGCATTTTCCCCAAAGCAAGAAGCAAGGGCATGTACACTACAGGTCATTGTTTTGACGACAGAGGTCATTAGTGACTAAATGATAGCTACGGCCATGGATACTACTGTAACAGCCTCAAGGTGATATGATGAGAACAGTGACAAACGCAACGACTCATTTTCTGCAATTTATTAGATTTTGTTTTCCAACTTCAGTTTTTTTAGACATTTGAGTCACTTCATCATGCCAGTCAGGTCATGTACACGGTTTCTTCCATTTATTTATGGTATACTAATTTTTCAGAGAAGAGTTGAAGATGCATTTACCTTTTTTATATTATGATGAAGGACATCCGCACAATTCTCGATCCCTTTGCCTAATGCATCACTTTAACGAGTCAACAATTTATTACCGCATTTCAATAAGGCACCGAGGAATAACTAAAACAAGCCTCTCGTTTATGCCTCTATACTCTGTAGCTTTTAATATCTTATAATCGCAGTCCCTCCAAATTTTTTCGTCTATTGGAAATCCTGACCAATTTGAAATCTGATCTCAAGCTGCCAAGACCTTTCTGTGGCCAAGCGTTGCCTCCATCTCAAGAGCAGAGGCGAAAGTCCTTAAATTTGAGCAGTATGACTTTAGTATCTTCCTACGGAATCTGGCTTTTACAAGGATGTTTTACGCCCTAGTTCCGGCCAAACTCAGATGATGCAGAAACTTGGCCAAATTTACCGGCGTATCCCAACACATTCCACCTGTGAAACCAACTAATAGTAGAGAAGCCAAACTTTGTCAAAGCAACAAAGTCGTCGGAGCACCTACACTAATAAGAATATACAGAAAAACGTCATCTTCTGTAAAGATGTAAGATCTGTTAAAATATATGAATGCAAAAGTTAGTGTTAGAACAGATCTATTGGACTGTACAAACAGACAAACACGATTGACGTGGTAAAACTACAATTAACATATACATGTGAAAGATGGCAAACGGTTACGAGCTGACTAAGCATCATGAAATATCTACATTTTGCTGGCGACTGATACTGCACGTGCATAATAGTATAATCTCCAAAGTGTAACATGATCCTGTTTAACGGCCAACAAGAACAGTGAGAAAATTACCTTAGAGGATGAACTCAACACGAACAGAAATTACCTCGCCATCTAGTTCAATGTGGATCTTCTCATTACATTTACTGGCTGACGGATTTCTTTTGCCTAAGATTTCAACTACACGGTCAAGAGCTTCCGCTGGCAGCTCTTCAATGAGCCCCCTAAGTTTTACCTTCTCAACATGTGTCATTGACCTGTTAGGCCCATTCGAGACATCAACTTATGGTTTTTATAACATAGTCCATAGGTGGTTCACAATCTATTAAATTCATGGATCTGAATGGCACGAGAGAATACTTTCAAGCCAGAAAAATGCATTAGCACTTGTCAACAACACAAAATTTTAAATGGTAGTAAAGTGATTGAAGCAACAAACGTAAAATATAGTATAAGCACAATGTATTATAATACATCCAAAACAAGTCTAATCCTTGTTCCATGAATGGTTGCATATACCAAGATGAAAGAACATGGTAGCCCACCCAAGTTCAGCTCTGTTGCATATTATAAACTGCATTGTCAACTGGAAAGAACAGTCCCTTTCTCAAGATTAAAATGGGTTGGTAGGATCCAACAGCTGACCCAGAACCAGATCCATTTAGTCAGAGCTGGTATGGCAAAACAGTTGAGATTATAATCAGATTATAATCAGATTATAATCAGACTTTATAGTTCAGATTATAATCTTACCCCTGTAGGATCCTGATTCAATTTCAAAATTGTCCAAATTTGAACCTAAACCATTACATTCCTACCCCTCTTCAAGACCTGGTTATAGTCAGTTATTTTCAAAACTCTACAGGAACCTGCTCACTTGATGTAATAGGAAAATATATGAGTTGATTCCTATTAAATGGAGCAATTACAGCTCATCCATCTAGAACCAATGAAAGTGGGCAACTCCACCAATTGGACTCAATATACTTGAACTTTATAGATTAAATTTTTAGCATTTATTTGGAAAATCCGTCTCAAATGTCAAATTTGCAGTATTTTTACATTTTTCATAACAATAAAAATCAATATGGACAATGAACTCTTTATGTATATTCTCAAATGTGAACCCTTAGCTTTCTATGTTCTAATATATCAATGTTAACTATCAACAAGACACGACTTATTAAATAAACCATAGACCAAATGCATAATATCTGGTTCACAATGCACATACACACTAAAGAGGTTGCCAAACAATATCCCTATCCAGACAGGATATAATTATAACATGGGTGCTGCACTCTCCCTATCTCTCTAATGATACATGTACATAAGTTGTTGTAAGCATCTTATGATACATAGCGTAACTATGGGCAAAATCATTATGGTACACCCTTTTTTATAACGAGGGTACTCGAGACCCATTTTCTTGATTGGATTTTAAAAAGTCATCTTACTTCATTTCTTCACACTCTTAGGTGTTGAGCGAAGGGGAAAACTTGTTGCTTTAAGAGAGAAAACATCAATATGAAGGAAGATTTGTGCATGATAGATCCATTTGTGGTTGAAGAAAAGAGGTTTCCTGTTTCTTTTACAAAACTTATAAAATCTCTCATTTTCACCATAGATTTCTATTGTTTTCAGAAGATACTATAAATGCCTATTTTTTGTGAAGATTGCCATATGTTTTCTATTGTTCGAAGATATGACTTTAAAAAATCCCGCATGACAATGGTGCACAAGTGTGAGGAAAATTATCCATTGAAATTCATTTGCAAGTATTGTAATTAATTGACAAACAATGAGTAGATGATTTTGATTATTTTCATTTGTTACTTGCATTCATCAATTTCATCTTGTGATGTATTAGAAGTAAAACTTTTTTAATGTGTTATTACTTATGACCTTATAATTATGTTAAATTGATGGATGTTCGTTCCTATAAGACTATATTTATGTCTGACATTATTCTTTATGGAAAAACATATTTTCTTGATTTTTATGAGTTTTCCTATTTTTCTCTATTTTTTATTTATTTTAACTGTTTAACATTAAAAAAATAAATTTACGAGACATTTATGATACGCTATGATGTGGCATATCTATTGGCCCAACCAATACAAGTTATGTTACACACTTTACAACATTATATATATATATATATATATGAATGTCCCTTTTTTAATAGCAAATAAAGAAACATAATTCAGAAATATTGCATAGCAAAAGCAGCAATAAGCTGCCAATGAGACTAAGCAAATGAGGTTGTGAGCTTGTGCATGCATCTGTCTCTCGCTGTATGTGTGTGAGGAAGGGTCCAAGAATGGATTGGTTTTTGTAACCCTGAGGAATGGGTCTAATAATGGGATTGGTCCTTCTCTGTCTCTCACCTATTTTTCCTCTCTACCTCTTTCTTTTTAGTTGGTCCTTTTCAAAACAATCCTCTCCACCTTATGGTCGGTAGACCCCAAGGAGAGAGAGACTTGAAAACCCAGTTCCTCTTTTGGACCGGTTTTACTCATTTTCCATATCTATATATAGACAACCATGCCCCACCCACACCCAAATTTCTTCAAAAATGACAGTGACAGCATGCACCAACATCACATAAATTGTAACTCATATTAATGGATGTGAATATTTGCCATTGCTCTGAAATTACTTAAAACATGTAAGAAGAAAAAAAAAGGTTCTCTACCTGCTTTTAGATACCAAAACATCAAGGAACTCATCAAGCTGCAGCTCCATATGTTTCAGCTGAAAGAACAAGAACAAATGTCATCAAACCACCAACTTATCAAGAAATTCAACGTCCAATATCAGAGACTGCATCCAGGAACATATCATTGGATAACTTGGTAATACAGCTGAAGCTTTCAAGTCTTTAAGGAAATGCAGATACTCAAACATGTATGAAACATGTGCATAGATGTAGAACATGTGTATTCATGCCAAGGATGTCAACCCATCAGTTGATAATGCCATAAGAGACATGTACATACTCCATCTCTGTGTATATGCCCTCATACGTGCTATGCATGTGCTTCTGCATGTGTTCATATAAGTATGTGCACATATGCATACTTGTATGCATGCCAAAATACTGTACCAAAGAATGAATGCAGTAGTCCATCGTCAAGTAGATTTTAACATATATACACGTTGTTAGCTTGGCATGGCCTTTTCACCAAAGAACTCAGATTTCAAGAAAATTTCCATTTTAGTTAGACTTGGTGCAATTGCATGTTTTCTGGATTTAGAGAATCTTCTCTATCTTCTACCGATAGGTACAGATGTTGCATTTTTTTCAGAAACACATTTTTTCTGGAAGAAATCTGAAACAAATTCAACGACTTATTGTTGCATTCTGTACACATTTATTCTGTTTTCTCTTTTCGATGTTAATATCATGGATTTTTATCATCATTAAACCATTATTTTTATCATTTAATCTAGTTTCTTTGTGTCCTTTGATTAGTTGCTCACTTTTTTTTTAACCCAACTTTTATGAATTTTCTTTTCATTTTCCAAAACATTGTCAACATCTTCCCGTGAAAAACTCTGAAAAATACTGAAGGAGAACCTCATTTTTAAATATAGCCACAAATGTCGTTCTCGAGTTTTTATTGGCAAGGTTTTTCTTGGATATTTTCGTTGCTTTTTTCAGAAAAAACGTCCCAAATTTTTTAAAAAATTAAAAAAAATCAAAATATTAGGTAAAAATAAAATAATCAGAAACTAATAAGAAGACATAAAGGATATCTTGTTAAAATGATAAACTGATAAATAAAACAGTGAAACAAAAGTTGAAGAAGATGAAAAAATAAATGAAAAGGAAAAAAATGAACACACAATAAATGCATTTTTAACATTTCTTTTAAACATCAAGTATTTTTCCCTTTTTTTCATTTTTTATTTTTCGTTAATATCACGATATTTGTGGCTATGTTTTTTAAAAAAAAAGAATCATATTTGTGGCTATGCTTCTAGCCTTCTATCTAGTCGTGAATGTAACATAGGAACCGTATCTAATTTGCATGATTCAATTACTTAATTCTTTAGGTAGCATTTAGGTAACACCTTGAAAAAATCATTTTTGTCAACACCTGATTTTGTAAAAACTATTATTTTAAAGAGTTTCTGAGAAAGTACTTTATATGTTTGGATGGGCATGATAAAACCAGGTTTTGAGTGAATAAGCTGCTGAAAACGCCTTTTCCAATGTGCCCAAACATGCCCAAAATGTTGTTCTGGAGGCAAAAAGGTGTTTTTCCTCTGTTGAAATAAGAATGTTTATGGAAAAACCAAGGAAAGTTCATTAGGATGATGCTTTGATGGTGGTTAAATATCTGAAATCGTCGCCTGGCAAAGGCCTTTTGTTCACAAAAGGCAAGACTCTGGAAGTGGAAGCCTATAGTGATGCTGACTATGCTGGCTCAATCGAGGACAGAAAATCTACCACAGGATTTTGTGTATTTGTGGGAGGCAACCTCATATCATGGAGAAGTAAAAAGCAAGGCGTGGTGTCAAGATCTAGTGCAGAATCTGAATACAGAGCTATGGCTCAAACTACAACAGAAATGACTTGGGCTAGATCCATGCTATCTAGCCTAAGTGTATCGATTCCACTTCCCATGAAGATGTATTGTGACAATCGTGCAGCCACATACATTGCTAATAATCCAGTTTTCCATGAGAGAACTTAACATATTGAGGTTGACTGTCATTTCATTCGGGATCTCGTTCAAGGAGGAACCATTGCCACTATTCATGTCTCTTCAGAAGACCAAGCTGCAGATGTCTTCACCAAAGCTCTCCCTATTGGTCATTTCTCTAAATGTTGTGACAAGCTGAGCATGTTTAATATGTATGCTCCAGCTTGAGGGGGAGTGTTGAAATAAGAATGTTTATGTTTCTAGGTGGCTCCTTGTAATATTAAAGAGTTATAAGACCTCTTTAATATTTTCTTTATTTTAGATTAATGTAATCTGTAAATCTTCTTTCTACCCTAATCTCTTTATAATAGAGATTAGGGTTAGAGAATAATCTAAGTTCTTTTCTTCTCAACTCTCACGTCTTCAACCCTCTCTCTCTCTCTCCACGTTTCAAGGCTGCAACATCCTCCAATACCATCATTTTTGGGCATGAATCCAGGCATGCCATTATTCAACTTAATAGTGGCATGATCTTCAGATGCTAAGGTCTCAAAACATTACTGAATTCCCTGAACAAACACAGACTAAACAGCAGAACAACCAAGTAGAGACAATATATTATGATTTATTGAGCCTTACAACTAAAAATCCAAAAAACATTTTTGTGAAGCACCTTTGCAGAGAATTTGACAGACTGGCTTTTGGTTGCTTCTTCAGACTGCAAACAACCATCTCAAGTCAATGACAGACAATGATGTTTATCTTGGGGACAAAAAAGAAACATAGTTTCAAGCTTTCATGACTAAAAAACAGATAAAGAACACATGCATGCCACCATATGCCAGTCGTAGGTCAAAGGACAATATCCTTCTAAAGATGTTTCACTTACATAGTCCACACAATCCATGGATGGAATACACAAATATGTCAACTAAATGAATGGATGAAAAAAACAAATGTGCAACATATGGAAGACAAAACACAAATTCAGAACATCATTGAAAATGATAAAACCACCTCCGATGAATGTAACTGATCCTGGATACAGGTTTATCTCATCCACTGTATCATATTGAAAACAATACCTAACAAAATAGAACATATGTTTAACACATAAAACATCACAAGTTCGTAAAAACTCATAGGATGCAATAAAGATAAGCGGCATCCATTTTGTAGAATTGTGCACAGATATGTTTGCTACACAACTACATCACAAGGCATGAACGAAGAGCATGTGTGGAATCGTGTGAACTTACATAGTGTTCGCACAAAATTCATACCAAGTAAGCATTAATAGGCGAAGATGACTATGAACCTGTGTCACATAGCAGGCGCACAGGCAAGAAGCAGTTTAAAAAAAAATCTCACACACTCCCACTCACATGCACATAGAAACATAAATCCACAGCCACAACTACAGGACACACAATGCATAGACCAACATAGCATGTAGAGATTCTAAAATATGAGCAAACTGATGTTATTTAGAGAAAAAACGTCATTGAGGTGAGGCAAAGCAAACTGTAAGGCTTGAAGTATTGTAGCATAAGCTTCAAAAGTTCACCAAATAAAATATATTGTATAATGGAAAACATGAAACTAAAAGTTCATAAATCCAATAAGCATATAACTTGATGTATGTACAAGCTGTATCAAAATCTACCCTGGAAAAACTCTCCGGGTAAAATATGGGTTTTACATTTGTAAATTTCTCAGTATAAAAATTTACCCCGTGAACATGCCACAGGATAAAATTGGGTTAACATCTTGAGGCAAATCTCTTGAGAAGCCTCTAGAGGTCTGTCGTACGTTGCCGACAAACTCTGTAATATAAAGCAATACAGACAAGGTCAACCAAACTTATGACAAACTAGAGTTGTCTGCAAACAGCACAAAAAAGGTTCTGCATATGTACATATCACATGCACACATTAATGCATAACAAACAGTTTGTTCTCATTGCATAGCAACTGGAAAAAGTTAAAAAGTAGACCACACATGCACACACATGCACTTGCATATGCATGCCCTCCAGCCCGTACACACACAAACACACATGTATATACAGTTTGACTTTGAATATCTGAATTCAAAAAAAAAAAAACCTCAATTCAATGAGAATCTTGTTGCATTATGGTGGGACAGGACAGACTTAATCCGTTTGTCGAGTATGCTGAACTCATAAAATTCTTTGATCGTCTGCCTCCAATATTTCATTAAAAAAATTAGATAACAAACACAAACTTAACAAACATAAACTCATAAGTACTTGTTTCAGATATTGAAGAACAATCAAATAGAGAGAGACAAAGAGAGAGCTGCCAGGTGAAAGTTTCTTTAAAATCTCTGGTGAGTGGTGGTAGTAGCTGCTGCCTGCTAAAAGTTAGGAAGCTCTGAAATCCAGGAGAAGAAGAAGACATCGGATACTAGGTTTTCTTTTCTCATTTTTTCTGCAATATTTTTAACATTAAAATCATTGGCCTCAACTTGTAACTTCATTTGCACTTGTGCACCACCTCCTCCTACCTGATGTGCACTGTGCACATTGCCTCAACGCACACGTTTTATGCCATAAAGTGTACATTTCATACTCTTCTGCCTCATCAGTAGCCCTTTAGTGCCTTTTATATGCTTTGAACAATAATCGTACACTTCACACTCTGAAGCAAGTAACACTGGCACGGAAATATTAGCATCAACATGCACCAGCACAAACTGTCTGATCCATGTGATCTGATGGCTCAGAAACAAACATACGTAGAGTAGCTTTTTGAAAAATACAATGGTCGTTAAATTGTTAAGCAGGCAGCCATCTAGACATGTGCCCATATATGAGCCATCTCATCAAATATTGATCAGACAGCTCATAGTGCTTACATTTCACAAATAAATGAAACGTTAATTAACATTCTATAGAAAAGTTGAGAATTGAAAGGCTTAACAAGAAAGGGACAACACAAAAACCGAAATAACAATAAATGCCTTATAATCTCTAAAAAAGACAAAAAACTGAACTTGGTCAAATTTAATTGAGTCCAAAGACTAGTAGTCTAGTCAACAGAAGGTATATGGTTCATTAATTGCATCTCACAGGGCTTTGACTATTTCTGAGCCATGTCCATATCCTGAAACATCAGTATGCTTGTAGGTGCCTTTTAGACATGTCCTTTAGCAACAATTTGTGTCAAAACTTCAGTGTGGACAGTTAAAGTTTGCAAAAGAACAAGAAAAAAAGTAATGCAGCGTAGAAATGGATACTGTGTGGCAGCAGTACTCAAGAACAAACAATTTGCCAAGGCCATATAGGAAATAAATTTAATAGGAGTACAATTGCCAGAGATAGCACAAAAATGGTTATCATTGGAGGATTTTATACCTCTAACAATTGCCACCAGATCAGACAGGTTGACCAAGCACAATTAACCAAAAGGCAGTACATAAACAAAAAGGTTAACAGTGACTCATATTTTTTGTCTCAAGTGAATAACACTAAAGATCAGTTCAGATTGCTTAAACATTAGTTTAAGAATACCAACATAACCATTAGCTTTCACAATTATGTCATCATAACAAAACAGAAAATTTTAGGATGTATCCATCTACGGACCTGTTGGGGTGATTGTTGACCAGATGTCTTGACTGATATGTTATCAGCCAGTGGCATAGCCCTGCCCTTTTTATAAGCAGGTTCATTATCATTATCCACTAAAGGCAAAGGGGATGCTGGTGCATTATCGTCCGATTCTGGGCTGGTCGATATCAACTCAACGAAATTCTCCACTATCTGCTTCAGATAAAAATCCACCACAGTGAATAATTTGTCATGGAATATGCCAAGTCTTAAATGTACAAGGTCGGAAATAAAGGCTGTCAAAGTTTCCAATCAGTGCCATATGCGTACACATTGTACACAAACAGACATAAGCTCATGCACAATATGCATCCACGCATCTCATGAGATACATTCATTCTATTACAAAAAGTAGTCCAATTTAGAATTGTCTTTTGTATACCATTCACAGATAAATAAAATGCAAATTTACAAAACGTTTAGGTATTTTCAAAGTGATAGTTTGGATAAAGCAAAGAAGCAAGTGAGAAGTTGTGATAGTAGCAGGGTAAAAGTAGTGATGATGGCAGCAGCAACAGCAGCAGCACAGTGGTCGTGATCCTATGGCGGCAATGATGGCATGAGCGATCAAGTTCAAGTTCTGGCCATGATGGTCATGGCAGCAGTAGTAAGGAAGTGGTGGTGGCAACTAGCAAGGAAGTGATAAGCTGGTAAAACTTAGAGAACATAAAAAACCAGTTTAGATATTCATAAATATTATAAAACCTCGCAATCAGGGGGAAATACGAAGCTTGTGAAAATTGTACGCTAAACTTGTCACCAAAATGTTTGAAACATCGCACAAGTTATAATACAGTTAAAATTCTTCAGAAATTATATAACAAACCATAGCCACAAATATCGTTCTCATGTTTTTATCGGCGAGGATTTTCTAGGCTATTTATCGGCAAAGTTGTTTTCTTGGGAAAATCTCGGAGTTTCTTAAAAAGATAAAAAAAAATCAAAATGTTAGGTAAAAATACAAGAAAAGAAAAACTAATAAGTATTGTATTGCACTTAGGAGGTCATGTTAAATACCTAAAACAAGAGAAATAAAACAATGAAATAAAAATTGAAAAAATAGAAACAGAAAATGAAGTACAAAATCACGAAAAAAAAAGCGTTAATATCGCAATAAGTCCATTTTTAAAGATTTTTTCAATATATCACGATATTTTCCCATTTTTATCATTTTCCTTATTTATTTCGTTAATAACACAATATTTTCGAAAATATCGACATATTTGTGGCTATGCAACAAACTCCGAAACTTCTCAATTCAAGCGCAGAAATCACAAAATAAACAATTAGGAGAACAAAACATCAAATGTATGAAAACCAAGAAGAGTAAGCAACTGAAGACATCACAACTAACAAAAGCTATTCAATCATCCTAACGAATGAGAAGACAAATGAACTGGTCACATCTCTCTCTCTCTCTCTCTCTCTCTCTCTCTCTCTTATATATATATATATATATGGGCACATGTGATCATTGAACCATGCCCTCCCCTCTTTTTCCTCTCCTGTCCCCTCACGTCAACCACACTCGTTGGACTGTAGGTTTAGCATCCGAAATGGCAATGAACCAAGAGATAGGGGAATTATTAGGCCACATTGGTTGCTCACCATTTTCAAGTTGGTCAGTATTTGATTTTGCACGTCTCATTCCCCAATATGAGATATGTGGATATAGAAGCCTTAAGATTGACAAAAGAGAGGAAGATTAGCATGAAACTAAAATTGAAGGCTCTCGTCGCCCACATTCGTCGAGGGGCAAATCGGTAATCAGAAGATAGTTTTTGTGTTTTTTCTTTTCATTTTTTCGTATTCTTCCGCGGCGAGCGGGAGGGCTTTGCTGCATGTTTCGACCGCGATGCGCATAAGTGAATTGTCTTCGCATCTCCTAGCGGGTGCGATCATTCCAGCAGTAACGCACCGGATCCCATCAGAACTCCAAAGTTAAGCGTGCTTGGGCGAGAGTATCATTGCCATTTCCTCTCCTGTCCCCTCACGTCAGCCACACTCCTTGGACTATAGGTTTAGCATCCGAAATGGCAATGAACCAAGAGATAGGGGAATTATTAGGCCACATTGGTTGCTCACCATTTTCAAGTTGGTCAGTATTTGATTTTGCACGTCTCATTCCCCAATATGAGATATGTGGATATAGAAGCCTTCAGATTGACAAAAGAGAGGAAGATTAGCATGAAACTAAAATTGAAGGCTCTCACTTCTCGGTTCTTCCATCATCCAACAGCATTTCATTGGATGAGTTTGTGTCATCATGACCTCATTGATCTTGTCAAACCAAAATATACCAAATGAAAGGAACTATTTCATACGAGTTATCAAACATTTCAAGATGATCAGATTCTTTAAAAATTAAGAGATCAACATATCAGCATACCCTTAGACTCTCTAGACAATAAAAAATAATTGACAAAGGCTAGCTGAACTTAACATTACATGAGAAAATGATTGATGTAGTTACCTCTTCCACTTCTTTGTTCAAGACAAAGACACATTCTTGAAGAACTGTCTTTAACATCTCCTTATCAAAATCAGACAAGTTTTCTCCCAATTCAGAAGACAACACATCAGAGTCATAATCAGCATCAGTTTCCACACTTTGATTAACATATCCTTCAACGTCACTGAATTCAACTGCACCAGGAGAAATTTCAGCACGTGGCTGGCAATGTCCAGAAGGAAGGAGAAGTGAGGGTTCATTCGGCACAAACAGATCCTGAATTCTTTGCTTGTAGTAGCCAATAAAATCTGGTCCTGCTTCGTTCATCTTTGTCCCAAGCTAGTAGATCATTCACCTCTGAAATATTTTAGGGAAGAGATAGTCCCACTGTGTTCAGGAATGGGAAAATAAGCACCACCTTTTAATTTATGCTTCTTGTACAACAAATGCATAAGCAATTCAAGTCCAATCAAATATGAAGTCTTGAAGTCTTGAAGATGTTAAGCCCAATACACGTTCACAAAATTCAGTTGTCACGAAACTTGGACATGACTACTACATATCGAAGGGATTAAATGCCACAACAGAAAGCTTCAGTAATTAGTGATGGATACACATTTTCAAGTATCCTTGACACTAACTCAACATGTAAACACTCTTATTCCTTTCATATTATATTATATCAGTAATTATATGGAAATTATTTTTCTCTTCCGTGGAAGTAGACTGTCACCGAACCACATAAACTTTTATATTTTAGTGTATGACTGCTTCAGTCGGCACTCTTTTTTGTGCCAATTATTGGTATACTGATTAAATTCTATTAAACAGAAGCACGGGTGTATTCAGTTTAATAGCAGCAGCTAAAATTTTCTATAGACACAGAAAGCGAAATAACATTGAATTATTCACAAAATGTGGCATCCCATCAAGAAATTTCCCATATGAAAGATGCATATTGAATTTCAAGATGAAACATTAACATGCACGTCAAAGCTGACATAATGAACTAATTTCTTCCTGATTGTGTAATTTAATTTGACACTATTCCACCTAGGGCACATAGACATGTATATCGAATCAGGTGGCGGCATGGATACAAGTCATATGCAGGACAACCTTCCAAAAACAATATATGAGCCATGCGAGAGTGTGTGTACCCCAACTCCAGGGGTTCATGTTGGCCAGTGGACAGCTTATCAAAGCCAATGGTTTGACTGGACGGCCATAATGGGTTGTCCACTTTTTCCTTTCGTCTTTTTTCCTTCTGGCCATTCCCTGTTCCCAACTCTCGCTCCCCCTCTCGCACTCCCCTTTGTCCCCTTCCTCCCTTGCCATGGCTTCCCCCTGCCCTTTGACTGCTGCGCCCACCCCTCGCCAGTGGCTGGCACCAGCTAGCAAAAGGCTGCATCCATGGGAGGGCAGAGGAAGCCCATGGCAAGGGAGAAAGAAGGGGGCAAACGGAAGTGGGAGAAGGCCACCGGGGGAGAGTGAATGGATAAGGGAAAAATGTGGACAGCCCATTAGAGTCCCCCGATCAAACCATTGGGATATCCTAATGGGCTGTCCAATGGCCAGTGTGAACCCTGGATTCATGGTCCACATTCTCTCTCTCTCTCTCTCTCTCTCTCTCTCTCTCTCTCTCTCTCTCTATATATATATATATATATATATATATATATATATATATATGTGTGTGTGTGTGTGTGTGTGTGTGTGTGTGTGCAGGATTTGTGGTTTTTTTCATCCGGGTTTGGACAAAGAAATCCTTCGGCCTCTCACAACACACCACCTGATGCATTGCATTGGACAGTGTACTTAATCCATTGTCACAAATATCGTCCTCTGCTTTTGAACGACGAGATTTTTCTCAGGTTTTTTCTTTCGGGGGGGATCTTGGAAAAAAGCTTGGAAAACTTTAAAAAATAAAAAAATAGGTATAAATGAAATAAATCAAAAACTAATAGGAACATAAATAAAACTATATAAAAGTGATAAAAGGAATGTTTTAATGATGATAAAAATGATGAAAAATATTTTAATTTAAGTTTAAATTTGAATCCATGATAATATTAATGCTAAAAAATAGAGAAATGACAAAATCAGGAAAAAATGACAAAAAATGCAATAATAACGCGATAAATATATTTTCCCATTTTTTTCAAAATATCATGATTTTTTTTTCATTTTTCTTATTTTTCATGTTAATATTGTGATATCTGTGACACTGATTTAATCATACCAGCCAAAATGCATCATATCAAGCGGCCGTGAATGGATGAAGCACTGGATGGCCAAAATACATACATACATACATATACATACACACATACATACATACATACACACACACACACACACACAAACACACACATATATATATAGATTAGATGTTAGATAGCTAACATTTAAAAATTCTTCACTAAAAGAACCCTAAATTGTAGCTAAAGTCAATCAATATAAACCATTGTCACACCATATAGTATATACCATTGCTAATGCCAATGTAGTAACTGTTTTTAGCAACAAATTTTACATCGAATCACCCATGTTTGTGTTTCAACATGCTTGCGTATATCCTTTTTGAAAAAAAAACCTGTTTTATACGTCAAAAATAGGTTAGCCAAAATAAACTTTTTTGAAAAAGATGTCATAACGAAAAACAAATGCAAAAAAAATGCACTTTTTTGTGCTTTTTGGGCATTTTCTCACATTCTTTATTTCTACATTTTTTTGAATTTTTTGCATATCATTTTTATGATTTATTTTTTAAAAAACTTTGCTGAGATTTTCCCAAGAATTTCAACTTTGCCATATTATACCCAAAAAAAAATCTTGCCGTTTAAAACCCATATACGATATTTGTAACAATGGTATTAAGGGTAGTTTAGTCAAGTGCACACTTAAAATGATCAATTTTGGCCTGGCTCGGCCTAGTGCACCAGACGCATGGTGTTTGAGATGAACCAGCACCACGTTGACATGGGTGTGGCAGTTGTTTATACACACCCATGTGGCACAAATCAGATAGTGTGGGTGGCCTGTTCATTCTCAAATCATAAACTTTTCCAATTGACAACCACTGCCCTACTGGGCATGAGGCCAGCAGTGGGACATGACGCTTAGCCAGTCTTTCCCAGTGATCAGCCACATCAATAATGAAGGTTACCCAAGAAGCACTAGCAAAAGCAAAGTGTTAGGGCTTTGCTTGTTGGGTCATTTTTGGTTGTAGTACCTACTCACTCAATTTAAGAAAGGACTTTAAAAAGTTTGCTTTCTTTCTTTCTTTCTTTCTTTCTTTCTTTCTTTCTTCTTCTTCCTCTTCTTCTTCTTCTTCTTCTTCTTCTTCTTCTTCTTCTTCTTACCACTTTTTGGCCAGGCTAACCCTCCGTAAGTGGCAGTCGCTTCTGTTTCTTGACTTGTTCACTTTTTGCTTGCCACAGGAATACTTTTATATTGTATATAACTTTTTAATGACAAGGGACTATTCAATATTGTATGTTTTGTAACTTTTAATGATAATTTGGAAGGAATTTTTTTTTTTCTTTGAGGAAACCTTTTAGTTTCCTTGCTACCATCATAATTAGTTTACTTCTCATGGTAGTGCACATGTTTTCTTTTGCTTAAAGACTATGTATTTTAAATTTTTTCCTATATGAACGAGAAAAAAGGAAAGACTTACTTTGTCTCCATAAAAAGAGGCCTCTTCATGGTTAAAAATATGCCCAAGGTTGTCCCTAGTCCCTAGGCTGGGCAGATCGCCTAGGCTGGTGGTTCTCAGGCCATGTGCCATTTGAAAATGCCTAGGCCAATGCCCAAAAAACCTAGGGTCACAAGTTTTTTCCTTTTTTCCATTGACAACTATTGTGTTTCCTTTTCCCTTCCTTTTCTTCTTTTTTACCTTTTTGTGTTCATCTTCCCTTTTGTGTTCTTGAGGTTGTATGCATATATGCAGGTCTCACTAATTTTGGCTTTCCCAGTAAAGCATGATCAGTGATAAAACATGCTTTTGCCAATGTACCAATCTGAATTTTTCTTCCAAAAATTTGGTTAAATAAAAATTTTACCTTGAAGAGAAAAGACATTCCAGTCTAAATCAAAATTGCTTTAGCAGTCTAAACACAAAAATACACCAGCACAAGATAAGTCAAATATAAGTGATTATAGAAATGACACAAATGGTAGTGATAACAATTATAGATTTTTGCAATGAAAATACTTAATGATCATAGTATCATACTAATACTGACCAGATACACTAGTGTCTATGGTGAGAAACTAAATTCAATGGAAGTGATGATGTTATAGTGCCAATGCTAGTAGAGATGATGGCTATTGTAAAACAACATAACTGATACATTAGTAATAGCAACAATGAATATGATAATCAATGAAGATGTATCATAATAGAGCATGATAATCAAGTTTTGCTAATGGCAATAGTCAAAATCTATGAAGATTGACATAGGCACGTTGTGACAAGGTTAACCACAAAAGAAGCAATCAAACAAGGCTGCTAATACTAACAAGCGTGCCAGGACCTCGTTGATCACAAACTGACAGAAAAAAAATTATCACCCAATGGTTCCTAAAAGGCTAAAACAGCTCATCATATCTCAACCAGAAAATCACATAATGATAACGTCTGCTTCCCAGTTTTATTATGAAGATGTATCACATTCCGTGAAGCACCCGAAAATTCTTGAGTAATTTCTTTTCTAAATTAATTAACATAAAAAAATATCAATACAAAATGAGCTAGTTGATGCTAGTGGAGCCAACGACAAAAAAGGAAAATGTAATGAAAGTGGAATTAACTGCAATCATAGTGTAACATCCCAACTTTAGGGAATGGCTAGGAAACAGTCATTAAGAATTTGTATTATATAGAATGACAGATGGTTATACATACCTTCATCCTACACCAGCTTGTGCCCTAGTTGGTAGTGCATGTTTGTTTGCATGAGCAACGTGGCCGTGGTATGGTTTTACTGCAACTTTGTCTCACTCTTTCTTTCAGTAAACAAATGCGAGTTATAAGTACAGTGTTTTCAACCTACTGGATCAAGCCAACAAGGGGACTAGTTTCTGCTTGAAAGTTGAAATTCAGCGTGACTCAGTTTTGATTTTGTCGAAACTCAGTTTGGCTTCGCTTTACCTGGTCTGAAACTCGTTTGACTGCGTGCAATCTGGTGATAGACTTTGTATTTTGTAACCAACAAAGTTCTGGTTACCAACTACTTAAATTTTTATGTGAATCTTCTAACCTATTTGAATTATTAAATTTGCATATTGCAAATGAACACTTAAAGCTGATTACTTCAGGTATGGTTATTGATTTATTTCAATTTTTAGAGCATTGGGCCCCTTACTTTAGTTTTAGATAATAGATACATACCTGTTGATATTTTTAAATTTTAACTATTAAGTAGTCTTAAATGTTGAATATGGCTACTGGTTTCATAATAAAGAAATGATGCAGATACTCTCTCTCTCTCTCTCTCTCTCTCTCTCTCTCTCTCTCTCTCTCTCTCAATCTCCACCACCACCGCGCCGCCGCTTCTCTTAATAAGAAATAAGGTGCACCTAAGCACAAAATACAGGATTACAATATGTGAAATAATAATTTGTGAATTTACTGCTTGTTTTATATATAGAGAGACACACATGGCCAGTACCCACACCCAAGTGTTCTTAAAATGTTCCACACAGTTGACTGCACTTGTCATGGCTGCTACCCTAATTTGGTAAGTTGGCAGTTGACAGAAAAAACACAAAAATAGGGGAACAAACAACAACGGGGGAAAAATCTAAAGAACCCTAAGAAGAGAATGGAAAAAACACTTACGTCACTGGCCGACATCTGTCGCCGATCGCCGCCGGCCAGCAAAGCTCTCCACTGCATCCATTGTTGGAGATATGTTGTATGAAGGTAAGGAAGAAGGAGAAAGAGGCGTCAAGCTATGTCACATGGGTGCGGGTATGGGTACGGCGATTTTGAAAATTATGAGTATGCAGGTACGGCAAATTTTTAAATTCTCAAAAATGATCAAATGAAAAAAAAAACATTAAAAATCTCAAAATTAAGGAAAAATGAGAGGAAGATATAGAATCTTATTGGAAAGAAAATATAAAAAAGGGGAAAAATAAAAAATTAGAGAAAAAATTAAGTTTGAAAATATAATTTTAAAAGTTTTACAATGTAGCCATACCCATACCAGTGTCACTGTACCCACGTACCTAACATGGGTACTTGGGCAAAACAGGCGTACCCGTGTCACACAGTTTGTACCCGTGTCACACAGTTTGTCATTGTTAGAGAGTTGGATAAATCTTTGTCTAGATTTTTGGCTTGCTCCACAAGTGAGCATGTTCTAGTAGTTATACTACACCTACAAGTTCATCTGTTTCCCGTTCTCTCTGATTTGAAATCAATCTCACACTGTGCCATCTGTTTTTTATATTTATGTTACTTTTTTTGCTGATTTCATATATATAATTATGTTTGAACTGCTGTGTTTTTCTGGCTTCATTTACATTAACCTGTTTTGCTGGTTTCATTTATATTTTGCTGGCTTCATTTATGTTCACATGTTACGACTTCACATGTTACGACTGGGTAGTTTGGATCAGTTTTGGGTGAGAACCAATCGAAACCACAAAAAAGACATTGTCTTAGTTTATTTATGTTTTTTTATGAGATTATATGCAGGAACTATGAAAGGAACATTGTCGTGATGATATCAATTTTGTTTTTTGGAATTAAAAATATATAATTATCATCGTTGTACCGCTGTACCCAGATTGGCGAAAATGTTGTATTCGTATCCGCTTCCCCGTACCCATACCCATACCTATGTGACATAGGTTGGCACAGAACCATGCCTGCACCTGCAGGCCGGCAGGCAGCAACCAGTGCCGGTGCAACGTAGCAAGCTCTTGGAGAGTCCACGTGACAAAGAACCACAAACATTTCCCCAACAAATCACCTATTTACAACTAATTTTCAGTTTGAAGACCTCCCAATGAGAACAACGTGTACCTTATACAGGCATTAGTAGGTCGGTAATCAGGTGTGTTGCCATCATCAGGAGTTCCATAATCTGAGGCTTTTTCTTCAGTAGAAAGAAACCTTTCCACCTGCACAAAATATTCAACTAGGTAAAAAGAATAGAAGTAACTGTATAATTTCGTCAAGGAAAACACAGACTGGAAACTTAAAACCATAACAAAGAAACCCTGAAAGGCCACTACAACTTCAGTGCATTTGCTCAACAAGGCAAGACGTGCACATCAACAAAGACTAAATATTGAGTTATTTGTGTTGATCTTTTGGAAAAGTGATCTTTTATTTCAACTTTTCATCATGTGATATTCAACCTATGCAATATAGATGACATCCTCTTGTCCATTGTAGTTATCATGAAAAAAGTAAATAATTGGTAATATAAACGACATGCATTACGATATTGTGAAAAACAAATATCCACTATTATTTCAGTACTCTTTCAACTAACAGGGGCATTGTCAAGTGTTCGTGAAGCTAGATTGTCTGGCTAGCAAGTAGGATTGCTCAAGAGGAAGGAGACACAACTGTTTAAACACTGAAGAACTTGTCACCATCTCAATAACCGGACGATTGTGACAAACAGAAAAAGGGGGAAAAATTCTTGAACAAGCCACCGAACTGATTTCGAAGACCTTAATGGGTTTGTAAAACGTGAACAACCAGCCCAAATCGGAAATCATAGAGGACGTTAGCAGATTTTCAGAACGTGGGCCAGAAATGTGAAGAATGGAACCCCTTTACGAGGCATTCATACATAACAACGAAAGCAAAGTTCAGGAGGTTTTGAGAAAAAAAAAAAAGAAACACGAAAGCAATGTTCAATCTTGAATCCAGGTCAACGAACAACTGAGAAAGCATTTACAGGATGACATCCAACATCAATCAAAACCCCGACTTGGTTGGACATCCATGGAACATCAAAACACTGAAGCCAATAAATCGTCGGTCGCCGGTAGAGCAGGGTAGGAAAAGAGCATCGATCATGGAAGGCTGTCGGATTTCACACGGTTGGGGTCCGGGGAGGAAGGACTTACCTTGACAACGCAGTCCCGGTGGCGGGATACGTCTGCCCGGGCGTGCAGTCGTGCAAGATGTTGGGGAAGGAATGAGGGAAATGAGAGAGAGAGTGTGTGTGTTACCCGTCATGTATTAAGAAGCTTAAAAAAAAAAAAAGTGAGGTGTTTAAAATTCATGTCAATATGTGGGTCGATTATGAAATTTTTTTTAATAATTTAAAAGCGTGTTTGAATGCACAGGAAAGAAAAAGAAATAAAAGAAAAGCAAATAAATTTTTAATATAATTTTAATTTCTCTTTATTTTTTTTGTCTTTTCCTTTTCTCTTTTATCCATTCATTTCCTTTTTTTTTCCTTTATCCAACAAATCAAATTTTTTTAGTTTGGCTCGACCGGTCACTCATCGTCGTTCCTCTTGACCTGACCCTGGGTCGGCCCGCAAATCGTCTTGGCCCAACCCTAGAAAAAATCTTAGCTCTGCCCTGTCTAAACATAACTCAAATGCCGTTTCTTTTTTTCGTTAAAAAGGCTCTTTTGATGCTTTGGAATCCTATTTTCAATTGAATGGGAAATTTGCATATTCTTTGTGGTAAATAGGTTTAGTTTATAGTTAGTGTAATTGATGTCATAATGAACTATCTACAGAACAAATTCGGTTTAATGTGTATTCTTTAATTGTAGAGCTTATTGGTTTAATAATTATGATGTGTGATGTTATAGTATATTTTGGTACTAATGACTCTATATATACTTATACTTAGTTGGTTAAAACGAATATTAGTTGATTATGACTATGCTTGTTATGGCAAGCATGTATACTTAGAATAGATGTTACTACTATGCTTGTTATGGCAAGCATGTATACTTAGAATAGATGTTACTACTATGCTTGTTATGGCAAGCATGTATACTTAGAATAGATGTTACTGTTACATTTCCATGCTAATGGACACAAACTTTTCTTTTAAGGCTTAAGTTTAATGACTGTCATATTTTGATGCAACAACTCTTTGCACATAACATACACACGTCACTGGAGAAAAAATGTGAACTTAGTGATCGTGGAGATATTTGGTTTCTTTAACAGTTGTGTTCCAAAGGCCAAAATATTTTCTTTTAACACAATAAGTCATGGAGTGGACGTTTGCTAGCTTCACTACAGAAAAAAACACATGTCATTAAATGTCAGTGAAACAAAGGCACGTGTCAGTAATTTTATTATTGATGTTTTGTGATACAGTTGGTGAAGAGTGTGCCATCACCGACACACTGGACCGGCGCATTGCCGTATTATATCATCGGCACGGTAAATATAATAGACCTCGACGTTGGTAAAAAAAAAATTACCGACAAACCACCCCGACGTTGGTAAAAACCAAACCAACGTCTGCCTCACACGACTCTACGAAAGAAAGGAGAATTGAAGATGGAAAGAACAATGATGGCAACGGTCAAAGAAGATGGAAAGAGGCTTAGTGACAACGGTAAGAGAATTGAAGATGGAAAGAGGACTCAACGTCTCCAATCAATACCAAGAGAAACGGCTGAAAACAAAATAGAAAGGAAATCTATTCACAACGGTTCAAATGGAACCATGATAAAAAGAAAAGCCTCTATGTATGATGTAGGATGATGAAATAGAAAAATGAAATGATCTTTCGTGGATGTAAGTCGAATTGACTGAACCACGTAAATCTGTCTTTCCTCTGCTCTTTCATTCTTTCTTTTATGGTATCAGAGCCAGGTTGGTGGCAGATATCTCCACTGAACATACTTGGTGATTGCTGGCAGTGTTGGATGCACAATCCTGGCAGGAGGTTTCCAGCGACAGACTCCTCTTCCAAAATTCATATCTCCTTACAGGCAGCATCAAAAATTTTGAAAATTTGTAGAGAGATTCCTCAAGAACATACGATTCCAACGAGCTATTGCTCGACCTCTGACGTTGCCAGAGCTGACAGCGCCGGCCGTTTTCGCAACAGGTTTCCGGCGGGTTCGTGCACAGTTATGCAAAGCAACAGGCTCCTCTTCCAAAATTCATATCTCCTTACAGGCAGCGTCAAAAATTCTGAAAATTGGTAGGGAGATTCCTCAGGAATAGACGATTCCAACGAGCTATTGCTCGACCCTTGACATCACCAGAGCTGACAGCGCCGGCCGTTTTCCCAACAGGTTTCCGGTGGGTTTTGTGCACAGTTCTGCAATTTCTTCAAGACAGACCTCTTTCAAAATTCATATCTCCTCACAGGCAGAGTCAAAAATTCTGAAAATTGGTAGGGAGATTCCTCAGGAGAAGACAATTCCAACAAGCTATTGCTCGACCCCTGACGTCGCCGGAGCTGACAGCGCCGGCCGATTTTGCAACAACTTTCCGGCGGGTTCGTGCATAGTTCTGTGAGTTCTTCAATAAAAGCTGATAGGCATGACGTCTTCTTCAGCACACACATCAGAAAATTCAGGATCTTCAGTCAATACAAGTTCTGGTATGATTTTCACTTCCCCACTCATGCAATATCCCAACAATTTACAACATTTCTTAAGCATCAAGCTTAATGCTGAAAACTACTTGATATGGGAATCTCAGTTTGTTCCCATTTTGATATCTTGTGATTTAATGGGGTTCATAGATGGTTCTAAACCGATGCCACCCATATACGTGGATGGAAGTAATACCATAATAAGCCAAGAATATGTTCAATGGCTTAGACAGGGGAGATATCTGCCACCAACCTGTTGTTAAGCTGGTTCAAATCATCCTTATCGGAAAACATTCACACTCAGATTGTAGGGCTGAAATCCTCTGCTGAAGTATGGAAATATCTCAAGCAGTCATACGCTGCTCATTCTAGGTCCATGATTATGCAACTAAAATCTCAGTTACAGGACCTCAAGAAAGGAATTTTAAGCATGGATGCATATATTCATAAAGCCAAAATGATAGCACATCAATTAGCTACAGCATCAAAACCAGTTGATGAAGATGATTTGGTCCTCTATATTCTTAAAGGTTTACCATCAAAGTATGCTGCCTTCAGAACTAGCATGGAAATTAGAAAGGAGGCTATAACGTTAAATGAGCTGCACGGTCTCCTCCTTATGCAAGAGGCAAACCAAAAGGAGAATGAAGTCCAAGTTGAATCTTTGACTCCAGCTGCTAACAATGTGATAAAGAACAATTATGGTAGGTATCAAAACTATAGAGGAAGAGGGAGAAATAATTATCAAAACAAGAACATGAATTTTCAAGGAAAAGAAAGATTGACTTGTCAAATATGTGAGAAAGTTGGGCATGTGGCTAAAAACTGCTATTCATATACCAATCTTCTCAAAGAAAAACGACCTAACTTTGGATCGAGTCCTCAAGCCTATCACTCTTCAATTGGAAATTCTCACAACCAGCAAGTGGGGGATGATAATTGGTATCCGGATTCGGGAGCGACCCACCACATCACCAACGACATCAACAATTTATCTATTCATACTGCATATCAAGGTGGAGACGCATTAAAGATTGGTGATGGATCAGGTTTGCATATTCTTAACGTTGGCTCTTCCATTATTTCTCCGAACTTGTGCTTAAATGGTATTCTTCATGTGCCAAAAATTACTAAAAACTTACTATCGGTTCGAAAATTTTGTAGGGATAATAATGTTTGTTTTGAATTCCATCCTGACTTATGTTTTGTTGAGGATCGAGTAACAGGGATGGTGCTCCGCCAAGGAACAACTAGTGGAGGTCTCTACAAAATAAAGCTTGACAGCAAAAATAAAGAAGCATTGAGCAGCAACAAGGAGCCTATTGATATATGGCACAAACGTCTTGGACATCCCGCTTTTTCATTAGTTAAAAGACTCTTAGTTAATTCTGATTTGCTTTATGATAGCATGTTTTCTATGTCTTTGTGTGAGGCTTGTCTTAAAGCCAAACATCATAAATTGCCTTTTAAAACCTCTACATATAAAGCGACTGTTCCTCTTGAAACTATTTATTCAGACGTTTGGGGTCCATCTCCAATTACAAGTTCAAATAATTTTAGATACCATGTGATTTTTGTGGATGGTTTCTCTAGATACACATGGTTATACTTACTGAAAAATAAATCTGATGTTTCCATCATATTTAAAGCATTCAAATCTCTGGTTGAAAATCTTACAGATTGCAAAATTAAATATCTTCATACAGATGGAGGCGGTGAATTTGTAGGATTAAAATCCTTTTTGATTGAGCATGGCATCGGTCACAGGATCACCTGTCCACACACTCCCGAACAAAATGGTATGTCTGAAAGACGTTACCGACACATAGTAGAAACAGGTCTTGCACTTATGGCTGATGCTAATGTTCCAAAAGAATTCTGGTCATATGCTTTTTCTAGTGCAGTCTATCTTATTAACCGCATGCCAACAAAAACTCTTGATTATCTATCACCCTTAGAAAAACTTTTTAAAAGAGCACCAGATTACAATTTCCTAAAAGTTTTTGGTTGTGAGTGTTTTCCTTATCTTCGTCCATATGCAAAACATAAACTTGACTATAGATCTGAACGAAGTGTCTTTTTGGGGTATGCCCCACAACAAAAAGGCTACTACTGTTTGAATTTGAAAAACAATAAATTTTTTGTGACACGACATGTTGTTTTCAATGAAAAAGAATTTCCATTCAAAACACAAAAATATAGAGAAAATTACAAGCCAGAAAACCAAGATGGCCATCCTATTCTCTTTGCTCTACCCGCTCCAAAACTCACTACCATCCAGACCTTAGAGCCACATCTTGTGACACATCAAGCTGATCCTAATATAGAGCAATGCCCTCATTTCGACGAGTTTGATGACAGTCAACAACTAAACAGTCAACAACTAGGTGGTCAAAGTGACAACCAAAGTCGTAGTCCAAATGGTGAACCAAGACACAACCAAGATGTACATCTTGCACCAAATCCCACTTGTAGAGCTGATCCAATTGAATATGGAATACCTGCTCCCTCTAGAACTCATACGATGGTTACTCGTTCACAACTAGGAATAGTCAAACCAAGCCCAAAACTTCAAGATTTTCAATCATATTCTTCTACCAAATACCCTTTAGCTTTAACATCTTTCTTGACTGAAGAAAGTGAACCACCTAGTCATATTGAAGTCTTGCAACGTGAGAAGTGGAAAGAAGCTATGGAAAATGAATACAATGCACTTGTCCGAAATCAAACTTGGACACTTGTTTCTCCCAAGGATGCCAAGCATGTTATTGGGTGTAAATGGGTTTTCAAGATAAAAAGGAAGGCGGATGGCTCTATAGAACGGTACAAAGCTAGGTTAGTAGCCAAGGGATATAGTCAAAAGGAAGGTATAGACTGCACTGAAACTTTTAGCCCTGTTGTCAAACCCACCACTATTAGGACTGTCTTGACCATTGCTCTTCAAAACAAATGGAAAATTAAGCAACTTAATGTACAAAACGCATTCCTCCATGGAACTCTTATTGAAGAAGTTTTTATGACTCAACCACCTGGTTTTGAAAATTGTCGTTTTCCAGAACATGTGTGCAAATTACATAAAGCTTTGTATGGTTTAAAACAAGCTCCAAGAGCTTGGTTTGCTAGACTGAGTACATTTCTTTACAAAATGGGATTTCAAGAAGCTCGTACTGATACATCCCTCTTCATTTTTAGAAAAGAAAATATCGTTGCATATGTTCTTGTATATGTTGATGACATCATTGTTACAGGAAATTCAGAAATTTATATTCGAAAGCTTATTCTGTCATTTAGTTCTGAATTTGCCATCAAAGACTTGGGAGATTTACATTATTTTTTGGGCATCGAAGTTAAATATACCACTCAAGGATTGATCCTTTCTCAACAAAAGTACATTGGAGATTTATTGAAACGAACAAATATGATCGGCGCCAAACCCATGTCAACACCTATGGCTACAAGTCCTATCTTAACTGTTTCATCTGGGACAAAATTCAATGATCATTTTTTGTATAGAAGTATTGTTGGAGGACTGCAATATGCAACCATGACAAGACCTGACATTGCTTTCGCTGTAAATAAAGTATGCCAATTTATGCATTCTCCAACCGACCTTCATTGGGCAGCTGTCAAACGCATACTCAGATATCTGAAGTTCACCATAGATCATGGCTTACTTCTTAAGAGATCATCCACTATGAATATTATGGCGTACAGTGATGCTGATTGGGCAGGATGCCCAGATGACAGACGATCGACTGGCGGATATGCAATTTTTATTGGAGAAAATCTAGTATCTTGGAGTGCTAAGAAACAAAATGTTGTATCAAGGTCTAGCACAGAGGCAGAATATAGATCTATTGCTAACACCACTGCGGAAATCACTTGGGTTCAACTACTCCTTCATGAACTTGGAATCTCTCAAGAATCAAAACCTGTTCTTTGGTGTGATAATGTTGGGGCAGCTTATCTTGCATCACATCCTGTATATCATAACAGATGCAAGCATATTGAAATTGATTTACACTTTGTTCGCGAAAAGTTAGCACGTGGAGAGATGATGATTCAATATGTGTCTACTAAAGACCAAATTGCTGATATTTTCACCAAGCCTTTAATGAAGCGTCCTCACCACTCAATTCTCCCTCAACTCAATCTAGTCAAGCTCACATCTTCTTCTAAGACGGTGAACTTGAGGGGGGATCTTAAGGAAAGACACGACTCTACCAAAGAAAGGAGAATTGAAGATGGAAAGAACAATGATGGCAACGGTCAAAGAATTGAAGATGGAAAGAGGCTTAGTGACAACGGTAAGAGAATTGAAGATGGAAAGAGGACTCAACGTCTCCAATCAATACCAAGAGAAACGGCTGAAAACAAAATAGAAAGGAAATCTATTCACAACGGTTCAAATGGAACCATGATAAAAAGAAAAGCCTCTATGTATGATGTAGGATGATGAAATAGAAAAATGAAATGATCTCTCGTGGATGTAAGTCGAATTGACTGAACCACGTAAATCTGTCTTTCCTCTGCTCTTTCATTCTTTCTTTTACTGCCCAACCTCAACCATCTCAAAAACCATTCAAACGACAACAAAATTAAATTAATATTTTGCAAATAAGTATATGCATACTTGGAAGGTTCAAATTTGATGCCAATATCCGGCCACAATGAGCTGGAATCTAAAAATTAGAGAAAAATCAAACGTGTTGTGATTGTGTGGATATTTTATGCAATTAATATATCAAATTGAAGGTACTAAAGTCAGCAAACATGATTACAAAATTTCACGGCTCAATACTACCAAAAAATAGTGAGATCTCACAAAAAAAAATTAGATATATACCATACAAGTATGTTATAACTTCAAACTATATAGAATAAGAAAAAATAGAAGAGAAGATTGGGCAACCAACCTTTTCAAGCTTCAAGCAGCCCAAAAACATGATGAAGAGAAAGAGCTCCCCAAAAAGTCATTGAAATATCACCGGTGGAATGAAGAGGGAAGAGAAAAAAAATGAAGGAAGAAGAAGAAATGAGCAAAAGGGTTTAGGTAGATGTAATAAGTTAGTAAAGCCTTTACCGACACATGTGACACATCTGTAAACACATTACTTAAAAATGTTAGTAATGTTAATGCAATAAACATTACTGATATGCGAGGCGCGTTGATGAGAAGGGAATTAGTGATGTCCGTAGTCAACGTGTCAATTAAAGTAGAGTTTCAGCGTTGCGACATGCCGGGATCGGTAATGTTTTAATGGAGATACGTTTCAACGATGCGGAGAATGTCACATATAGTAAAAATTAGATCGATGCATGTACGTTTTACCAATACACTCAGCTAGACGTCAATAATCTTCAACATCGAAAAGTTACGCGAGAACCATAACGCATTGGTAAAGGTTGAACTTTTTTCATTTTACCATGCTTAGCTTTGGACGTCATTACAAGTGCAACTTCAACAACACAATAACTCCACGTGCCATTTTAATCGACGTCCTCCTCTAGACCCGATATTTATCTTCGAACGCTGATGTTATATTTTTCATGTATCGGTGAAACCATTCTTTTTTGTTTTTTTTTTGTAGTGCTTAAGAAAAGGTGGTGTACACGATTTTTGGTATCTAGGGATCAAAATGGTTTGTGGCTTAGGGAGGTGCAACTGGCAAGGGAAAATAAAACTTGCTAGTTCATGTTTTGAAAGAATTAGCCTAGCCACTATAATTTTTTTTAAATATATAATTGTTTATTAAAAAATTTAGAAGTTTCCTTGAAACTTTTTGAAGTTTCTTTCAAAAGAAAATCTGAGATCTACCCTTGTGTCTGGAACCTGAGTTGACTCTTTGACTGGGACCTCAACCCGGTGAAAAAAAAATAAAAAAACCCAAAATTTTCAAAACTAGCTGAGTCATTTGGATTATGAAACCAGTCATCCACGTTATAACGAAGTCAGAGGTGGGTTTAACTCAGCCATCTATACGTATGATGATCTAAGAATGCCCATTATACAAAATAAATGACACCAAAAACACACATTAATTATATCAAATTTTCAGCGTACTACATATATATACAGATTAATTACATAATTGTGGTCAATATATTACTAAAATTAATTGTATTTTACATATGCGTACACATTATTATACATGTTATGGTAATATAACAATCATGTTCATGAATTTATTTATCTCAACGACCTTATCACGATATTTTGAATAGAGGTTGATATTCTAGTTTAGTTGACAAATGCCCTGATTGGCTCGCAGAATAATCAAAACAATGTGTCAAATATTTTAACTCATTCCGTTGAACTTACCGTGTCATGGTTTAATATATTTCGGTGTAAGAACACTGGGCTTTCTATGAACTTAATCAATAGATGGCGCAATTTGAACGTTTCAATTGACGTCAGTAAATAAACAATAGTCTGCATTAATTCTATGTGCCCAATCTATACTAATATATACTGATCTTCATCATTCAGACAATATAACAAAGTCTACGTCTCATAATAAATACCATGCATTGCCTTGGTTGTGCAAAATCTGAGAGAGAATATTACTGTATAAACAAAAAGGTTTCATACTACACTTCCTACTCATGAGATATTGATGTATTCATCCCAACCCTAATTGCTATATATTTCACATCAATGCTTGCCTCTAGGTAGATAAACAATCTCACTTGTTGATCTTTTGTAAGTTGACATTAAAAAAAAAAAATGTCTACTAATACTAGACGAAAGATGTTGCTCATCACCGAACTAATACTAATACTAGATGAAACAGATGTTCATCACTTTTTTTTTTCATTTTTTTCTTAAATCAACAAAAGATCAAAAGTTGAGATTGTTTCATATCCTGATCTCTCTTTATCTTTATACGAGCTGAAACCCTTCGGACATCTGTAGCTCATTCCATTACATCCACAAGATGCGTTAATATATCGAGCAGGTGAGGTTAAACATAAGTGCTGCCTGCTGTGAGATGTAGATGATTTTTTTCTCAACACCCAGACAAAAAATCTACAAATTGTATATTTATATATCGCCTTTAATTTTAGGAAGACAATACATTAAACGCGTTTGGGATTCAGTCAACCTAGTGGTATCGTACAGAGATTTTTCTGGTCAATGGCTGATGAACACATATGATACCACCATCTTTAATTCTATAAATAGTTGGGTACGACCTGCCAAGCATTGCAGCAATTACAACTCCACATAATTTCTTACCACCCACTGATCTCCCAGCCGCCATGGCCAGACCTCTTCCCTTAGTCGCCGCCTTCCTGGTCCTCATGATCATCACAACCAACCTCTCTTCCACCGCAAATGCAAATTCCGGCAGCCTCCTGACGGTGTACTGGGGACGCCAATGCTTCGACGGACCTTCTGAGACATACCGCCACTGCGGTTGCCACAACATCGAGCACAACCACCACCACCAGGTCCACCACCACCACCGCGGCGTAGTATCGTATGAGTATAAACATTTCCATGGAAGGCCGGCCGCTCTGTTCGAAGACCGAGATTGTGGTGGTAGTCCCTACCGACTACCTTGGCAAGAAGACAGAAAGTGCAGCGGCCATTTCCCTTGGAAGAGTGTCATGATTTGGTGTTGATTGATCGTCTGTGGGTTGCCTGCACTAATCAGCACCATGATCTTGAATATCTACTGCTATATATGATGACTACGACTGCATAATAATAGGGCTTGAATAAAACAGAGAGCTTGCCTCTTTCGTTTGTGTTGAAGTTCATGGATCTGCAGGGTCAGTCTGCTCTCTAATGGACTCAGTGAGCTTAATAATTAAATAATGTGCACTTTGGTGCCTTGTTCACATGTATTCCTCTAAATTGTTAATAAAAATAAGTGGTTGTTTGATTTCTAAATCAACAAGTTTCTTTTGGCGTTGCTGTTCATATCGTGTATTTAGTTACTTATAACTGTGTGCCATGTTGCCTAGATCTGATCTTATCTCTGTCTTTCAAGTCATATCCTTTTGAGAAGATCATTACAGTAGCACCCTACGACCAATTGGTTTCGTCTAAGCCATTTTTGTGCTCATTAAGCCTGCATGAATTTGACAACAACTTTAATTTGGCCCCTCTCATGAAAAATTTCTAGCCCATGCATTGTTTCGTGTAGATATTGCTTACGGTATCGACTCTTTAACATGAAACTATTAACCAATGAACTTCTCTTGTTAGCGATTCAATGTGAGGTCAAAACCAATGCTCTCGTAATACTTAAGAAAACTTAAGAAATTAACTAGTTGTTTACATTAATGTTGAATTTTTTTTCATGCATGGTGAACATTTTGTTGAAAATAATATTCGATAATGCACCTAAAGGATAAGCAATAAATTTGCGTTTAAATTACTTTAATAAGAAATATGCGTAGTCATAAGTTTTCAATTTTTAATGAAAAATTTGTCAACTTACCTAACTTTTTTGTTGATAAAATTAAATTAACGTTTCTTTTGAATATAGGTAAACATGAATAATTAATATTAGTATGTAAGCAATTAAAGGACTAAAATGAATCAACGTATAATTTTTTATAAAAAAAATAAAAACAAATAATTGGTAATATAAACGACATTTATTACGATATTGTGAAAAACAAATATCCACTATTATTCCAGCACTCGTTCAACTAACAGGGGCATTGTCAATTTGCAGTCTAGCTAGCAATTTGGATTAGTCAAGAGGATGGAGACACAACTGTTTGACGCTGATCAGTCAACATGAAAACTCAAGTCAAAAAAATAGTCGCAAACACTGACTAACTTTTCACCGTCTCAATAACCGGACGATTGTGACAAACTGAAAAAGAAAAAGAAAAAATCTTCAACAAGGCACAGAATTGATTTCGAAGACCTTAATGGGTTTGTAAAACGTGAACAACCCGCCCAAATCGGAAATCATAGAGGACGTTAGCAGATTTTCAGAACGTGCGCTAATCAGAAATGTGAAGAATTGAAACCCTTTAGGAGGCTCTAATACATAACATTGAAAGCAAGCAGGAGGTTTTGACCCAAAAAAAGAAGAAGCGAAAGCAATGTTCAATCATGAATCCATGTCAATGGCCAACTCAGAAAGCATTTACAGGATGACATCCAACATCAATCAAAACCCTGAATTGCTTGGACATCAATGGAACATCAAGAACACTGAAGCCAACAAATCATCTGTCACCGGCGGAACAGGGTAGGAAAAGAAAAGGGCATCGATCATGGAAGCCTGTCGGATTTCACACGGCTGGGAGGAAGAACTTACTGTAAGAGTCTGGTCGTTAGAATTAGAATAACTTGAGGAAGTGAGGAGAGTAGAAGGAAGACGGAAGACATGAGGGAAGAGCTGAGATAAAAAGACATCAATTCCAATCACAACGATGGGCTTTATACTCCTCTAGGAGAAGTGGAAGCCCTAAACACGGAATAGTGGCAGAACCACTTACAGGAATTCTCGCCACTAAAGTGGAACAACGCACTTCTTGGAACAACTTATAATTCAGCTTGAAGAAAACGTTTAACTAACTATGACCATGATGCCACAATAGACACGTCCAGTTAGGATCGTGACAATCGACCTCCCTCAAAACGATTCTTGTCCTCAAGAATTGTAGTTTGATTTAACTTTGATATCATTGGGATTTGAGCCTTAATGGCATTGTAATCCTCCCATGTTGCCTCATCATCATCATGCATGTTGGCCCACTTGATGAGCAATTGGACTACCGCCACATTGTTACGCTTCACCTAACGGCGATCCAATATCGCCTCTGGCTCCGATCGAATTAAACCATCCTAGTTAGTGATAGGTGGTGTAGTGATTGGTACCTGTCCTTTTCCAACTTGACGCTTAAGTAGCAACACATGAAAAACTGGGTGGATTGTGCAGGAAGGAGGTAATGCAATTTTGTCAGCCACCGATCCTACTTGAGTTATGACACAGAAAGGCCCATAATACTTGGCCGCAAGCTTGACATTGGAACGGACTGCCACTGAGCTTTGCCTGTAAGGTTGGAGCTTCAAGAACACCCAATCTCCAATGGCGAACTCTCTATCACTTTGTAGTTTGTCGGCAAGAACCTTCATGCGATTCTGGCCTTGAGCCAGAGATTTGGACAATAAGCACACCATTTGAGCATGTCGAGTGGTGTAATCGGCAACCACGGCCACCAAATGTTGTTCGTCTCGAATTCCCATAATGGGAGGTGGCGAGTAACCATAAACAACCTCGAACGGTGAGCTCTTGATGGCTGTATAGTATTCAGCAAGTGACAACCATATGCTCCATGTACCAGGTTGATTGAAACACATCACTCTTAGATAATGTTTGAGGCATTGATTGAGTCTCTCTGATTGTCCATCGAACTGAGGATGGTATGCTGAACTAAGGGCCAGCTGCGTGCCAAAAGTTTTGAAGAGCTCTCGCCACATATTGCAAGTGAAGACTTTGTCTCGGTCTGAGACTATTGTTTCGGGAAGTCCATGGTGTTTGAATACGTTGTCAAAGAGTGCTTGTGCCACTTGAATGGCCGTGAAAGGATGTGCCAGTGCAATAAAGTGGTCGTATTTAGGAAAACGGTCCACTAACACTAACATCACATCCTTGCATGCGACTTTGGCAATCCTTCAATGAAATCCAGTGCAATATCCTTCCAATTGCATGTTGGAATCGGTAGTGGCTGAAGTAGCGCGGGTTTTGCTACGTTTTCTGATTTGCATCTTTGACATGTGTCACACTTAGCAACATAGGTAGCGACTTCCTTCTTAAGACCAGACCAATAAAAATGCCTTTTGAATCTCTTGTAAGTTGCCAATCTGCCTGAGTGTCCTCCTACTGCCGCTTTGTGTAATTGTTGAATGATCTCGTGGTGAAGACCTTCAAAACCACCTATATAAAAAAGGCCCTTATGCCTCAGCAGACCTTGTTGCAGCTTGATTGGAGTTGCCTTGCACTCTCCTAGATAACTTGTCTCAATCGAAGCTTTCCAGGCTGGATTGACCGACGAAATAGCTAGCACCTCATCTGTAGTTGGATACTCGACCCTGGTTACCTCCGTGAAGCACGATAAAGCATCTGCCGCCTTGTTATCAAAGCCCCGTCGATACTTTATAGAGAAATTCAGCCTCATCAAGTGATAGACACCCTTCCATTGCAAATTTATATGAACTTCTGATCCAAGAGGAATAGTGAGCTGCGATGGTCGGTTTTAATCACGAAATGAGCCCTTTCCAAGTAATGTCACCAGCATGTCATAGCTGATAGGACAGCCATCAAATTTTTTCTTGTAGGTGGCCAAACCTGCATTATGAGGGCCTATTGCTTCGCTCATGTATGCGATCGGTCGTCCATTTTGAGTTAAGACAGCCTTGATGCCCCGCTTCGCGTCTCCAAAACAAATTCACAACTAAAGGTAGGGTATGCAAGGATGGGAGAAGTCGCTAGAAGCTGCTTTAGTTTCCCGAAAGCCTCATCTACTTCCGGAGCCCAGCGAAAGACATCATTTTTGAGGAGCTTGGTCAGGAGTTGCACCACCACGCCATAGTTTCGTATGAACTTTCGGTAGTAACTAGTTAAGCCGAAGAAGCCCCACAATTCTCTTACTATTTTGGGTGTAGGCCAGCTTATCATTGCCTTGACTTTCTTTGGGTCGGTATTGACTCTGTTGCCCGATATGACATGGCCAAGATAGTCTATTTGAGTCATGCCAAATTCGCATTTGGATAACTTGAGATAGAACGGTTCACGGCGTAGTAACTCCAACACCATCGAAAGATGCTCAGTGTGCAAGGCCAATTCTTTGCTATAGATCAATATGTCATAAAAAAAGATCAGAACAAATTGATGTAAAAATGGGGCCAAGACCTAATTCATTAATGAATGAAAGGTGGTGGGGGCATTAGTGAGACCAAAAGGTAGGACCCAGAACACATAATGGCCTTAGAGTGTCCGGAATGCCATCGTAGAAATCTCCTCCTCTTTCATACGAATTTGATGGTAACCAGCCTGCAAGTCGAGTTTGGAAAACACCCTTGTGCCATGTAGTTCATCAAGAAGGTCGTCAATGATGGGAATCATATATCTATCTTTGATTGTCCGATAATTGAGTTGCCGGTAATCCACACACATTTGCCAGCTACCATCATTCTTTTTAATGAGCAAAACGGGTGATGCAAATGGACTACGACTGTGACCGATAAACCCACACTGAGGAGCTATTGTATCTGAACCTCTATTTCCTTTTTCTGGTGGTACGGGTTGCGATAAGGGTGCACTACTAGTGGTGATGTCCCTGGAACTAGCGTTATACCATGGTCATGGGAACACTAAGGGGAGAGCTTGTTGGGCTTTTCGAACACGTTGGCAAAGGAGCAGAGCAAGAGATGCAGCCTTTTACGGAAATCAATTGGGAAGTCCGGCCCTCCACAGGTATCGATTTCAATTGAATTCGGCTTTTTATGTTGTGCAAGCTTGCTTCTTTCTTCCACTTTGAATAACTAATAAGCGACTTGCTCTACATGCTTGATGTTAATGCTTTTGGGGGGACACTCAGTGACCAGGAATCTCAGCTCCTCCAATTGTTTGGAGTCACCACGATGGCCTTTAAGAATCATCTCCTTTCCCTTCTTCTTGATGGTTGCCTGGGATTATATAAAATTGATGGTTATTGGGTTCACCTCCTGCATTCAGACAATGTGATAAGTACCAAGATCGAGAATGTGAAAATCACGTCGGAAGTGACTCCCACACATCTCCTAGCCCAAGTTAGGGCAAGTTTTTGAACAAACAACTTGGTTCATTAGCTAGGGCAATGGTCATCTCGGGACAGTCCAAGACGTCCAATTGGAGATCATCAACCAACTTGGAATTAATAAAAGTTGTAGTACTCCCTATATCTAACAAAATTAAGGCTGTCTTGTGGCAGATGTGTCCTTTCAATTTCAAGGTTCCGCTACCGGTCCTACCATTAATTTTGCATGCATTGAGAGTTCCACAAGCTGCTCATCATTGTTTGGGGTCGGGTTGTCTTCCACGACATCTCCATCGTCGGACCTCGCTTCATCCAAGACATGAGCTTCACTGGTCGGACGGGGTTTGCAAGAGTGCCTGCGAAACCACTGGGCCCCATAGCGTAGCACATGGGGTCTTTATTGGCTGGATGGGGTTCCTGTGGGGGTTGACAAAGGTCCTGATTGGCTCGCAGAATAATCAAAACAATGTGTCAAATATTTTAACTCATTCGGTTGAACTTACCGTGTCATGGCCTCATATGCAATATATTTCGGTGTAAGAACACTTGGCTTTCTATGAACTTAATCAATAGATGGCACCATTTGAAAGTTTTAATTGACGTCAGTAAATAAACAATAGTCCGCATTAATAGGAAAACCAAAAATTGTCAAAACTCGGAATGATCAAACCAGTCATCCACGTTATAACCAAGTGAGAGGTGGGTTTAACTCAGTCGTCTATACGTATGATGATCTAAGAATGCACATTATACCAGAAATACATATTAATTATATATGGTAATATAAGAATCTTGTCCATGGATCTATTTATCTCAACGATCTTATCACGATATTTTGAATAGAGGCTGATATTCAAGCTTAGCTGAGAAAGGCGCAGATTGGCCCGCAGAATAATAAAAAAATGTTTCAAATATTTTAGCTCATTCCGTTGAACTTACCGTGTCATGGCCTCACATCTTTAATATATTTCGGTGTAAGATCACTGGGCTTTCTATGAACTTAATCAATAGATGGCACCATCTGAACGTTTCAATTGACGACGTCAGTAAATAAAAAATAGTCTGCATTAATTCGATGGGCCCAATATATACTAATATATACTGATTTTCATCATTCAGAAAATATAACAAGGTCTACATCTTATAATAAATACCGTGCAATCCCTTGGTCGTGCAAAATCTGAGAGAGAATATTACTGTATAAACAAAAAGGTTTCATACTACTCTTCCTACTTATGAGATATTGATGTATGCATCCCAACCCTAATTGCTATATATTTCACATCAATGCTGGCCATGGCATATATACTTGTTTAATCGTGGAAGATCCTTTCAGTAATTGGATAAAATCTATTGTGGGAAGACAATACATTAAACGCGTTTCCTTCCGCCATCGAATAAACCTATGTACTGCCTGCAGTGAGATGTCGACGAATTTTTTCATCCAAACACAGACAAACAAATCTACAAATTATATATATATCTATATAAGATTTATCGCCTTTAATTGTGGGAAGACAATACATTAAACGCGTTTGGGATTCAGTCAACCTGGTGGTATCGACAGCTATTTTTTCTGGTCAATGGCTGATGAAAACAACGCCCAAATTAAATACGATAACATGGTTTGGAATCATTCAAAATCCTTCCCAACTTCCCAAGCTACAACGAAACAGTTTAATTCTATAAATACTTGGGTTCGACCTGCCAATCGTTGCAGCAATTACGACTCCCCATAATTTCTTACCACCCACTTAGCTCCCAGCCGCCATGGCCAGACCTCTTCCCTTAGTCGCCGCCTTCCTGGTCCTCATGATCATCACAACCGACCTCTCTTCCACCGCAAATGCAAATCCCGGTAGCCGCCTGACGGTGTACTGGGGACGCCAATGCTTCGACGGACCTTCTGAGACATACCGCCACTGTGGTTGCCACAACGTCGAGGACAACTACCGCCACCACCGCGTAGTATCGTATGAGTATGAACATTTCCATGGAAGGCCGGCCACTCTGTTCGAAGGCCCAGATTGTGGTGGTAGTCCCTACCGACTACCTTGGCAAGGAGACAGAAAGTGCAGCGGCCATTTCCCTTGGAAGAGTGTCATGATCTGGTGTTGATTGATCGTCTGTGGGTTGCGTGCACTAATAAGCACCATGATCTTGAATATCTACTGCTATATATCACTACAACTGCATAATAATAGGTCTTGAATAAAACAGAGAGCTTGCCTCTTTCCTTTGTGTTGAAGTTCATGGATCTGCAGGGTCAGTCTGCTCTCCAATGGACTCAGTGAGCTTAATAATTAAATAATGTGCACTTTGGTGCCTTGTTCACATGTATTCCTCTATATTGTTAATTAAAATAAGTGGTTGTTTGATTTCTAAATCAATAAGTTTCTTTCTTTTGGCGTTGCTGTTCATATCGTGTATTTAGTTATAACTGTGTGCCATGTTGCCTAAATCTGATCTTATTTTTATCTTTCAAGTCAGTATCCTTTTGAGAAGATCATTACAGGAGCACCCTACGATCAGTTGGTTTCATCTACCCGTTTCTGTAGAGTGCATGAATTTGCCAGCAACGTCGATCCGTGCAGATATGCTCCCAGTCCTGACCCTTTAACATGAAACTGTTAAACAATGCTCTTATAGTACTTAAGAAATTAACTAGATGTTTACATTAACGTTGAGAATCTTTTCATGCGTGGTGAACATTTTCTTGAAAATATTCGATAATTCACCTAAAGAATAAGCAATACATAAAACATATTTAACGTTTCCATATTACTAAAAGTACAATTAAAAACATCTGTAAGCTTATTTGCGTCAATGTCTACTGCGAGCTAGTGAATAAGTAATCACAGTTAATTTGCGTTTAAATTACTTGAATAAGAAATATGCGTAGTCATAACTTTTCAATATTTAATGGAAAATTTGTCAACTCAAGTAACTTTTTTGTTGATAAAATTAAATTAACGTTTCATTTGAATATAGGTAAACATGAATAATTAATATTAGTATGTAAGCAATTAAAGGACTAAAAAGATCAGTCAACATGAAAAAACAAGTAAAAAAAAAATAGTTGCAAACACAAACACTGAACAGCTTGTCACCGTCTCAATAACCGGACGATTGTGACAAACTGAAAAAGAAAAAGAAAAAATCTTGAACAAGGCACCGAACTGATTTCGAAGACTTTAATGGGTTTGTAAAACGTGAACAACCAGCCCAAAGCGGAAATCATAAAAAGGACGTTAGCAGATTATCAGAACGTGAGCCAGAAATGTGAAGAATTGAACCCCTTTAGGAGGCATTAATACATAACAACGAAAGCAACGTTGAGGAGGTTTTGAACAAATGTGGAACAACCCACTTCTTGGAACAACCTATAATCCAGCTTAAAGGAAACGTTAACTACTTATGACCATGATGCCACGATAAACACGTCCACTATAGAGTGTGTGTGTGTGCGCGTTACCCGTCGTGTTTGAGGGCCGTCATGCATTAAGAAGCTTAAGAAAAGAGAAATGAGGTGTTTAAAGTTCTTGTCAATATGTGGGTCGATTTTGAAATTCCCTTTCATATTGCAAGGGTTTGGAACGTATTTCCAGTTGAATAGGAAATTTGCATATTCTTTGTGGCTAATAGTTTTAGTTTATAATTACTGTAATTGATGCCATAATATATTATCTACAGATTTTTAACAAATCTGGTTTAATGTGTATTCTTTAATTGCGGAGCTTGTTGGTTTAATAATTATTATGTGAGATGTTATAGTAGATTTCGGTACTAATGACTCTCTATATACTTGGGTAGTTAAAATGCATATTGGTTGATTATGATTATGCTAGTTATGGCAAGTATGTATGCTTAGAATAGATGTTACTGTCACATTTCCATGTTAATCAACACAAACTTTTAGGGCTTAAGTATCATGACTGTCACATAACATACACACTTCACTGCAGAAAAAATGTGAACTTAGCGATTGTGGAGATATTCCATTTCTTTAAGCAATTGTCCTCAAAAGGCCAAAATATTTCTTTTAAACACAGTCAGTCATGGAAAAGATGTTGGCTAGATTCACTACAAAAAAAAAAAAAAAAAAACTTAGGCATTACCGACATACCACCTTCATTCAAATGACAACCAATCAAACTAATATTCTGCAGATAAATATATGTCTATTTGAAACAAACATGGTTCAAATTTGAAGCCGCAATCCGGCCACATTGAGCTGGAGTCTGGCGATGACAAAAATTAGGAAAAATTAAGGGCTTTGTTATTTTGTGAACATTTTATGCAATTAATATATCAAATTGAAAGTACTAAGGTCAACAAACATGCTTACAAAGTTTTACAGCCTAATGCTACTAGAAAATAGTGAGATCTAGCAAAAAGAAAAAATTGGATATACACCATACAAGTATTTTATAATTTTAAACTACATAAAATTAGAAAAAATGGGACAGAAGATTTGAGGAACCAACATTTTCAAGCTTCAAAAAGTCGGGAAACAGGATGAAGAGAAAGTGCTTGCCAAAAAACCAACAAAAATGGCTAGTGAAATGAAAAAGAAAGAGAAAAGAAATGAGGGAAGAAGAAGGAATAAGCAGAAGCGTTTGGGCATAGGTAATAAGTTGGTGTAGCCTTTATGAAATACGTAAAGGCATTATTTAAAAACATCAGTATTGAAGTGCGTGGTTGAGAAGGGCATCAATGACGTCTGTAACGTCTGTAGTCAACATGTCGGCGAGATGCCGGTATCAGTACTGTTTCAATGGAGGTACGTTTCATGGACGCAGAGAATGTCACGTCGGGAGAACCGTAATGCATTGGTAAACGTTAAACATTTTTCATTTTTACCAACGCCAGCTTTGGAGATCGTAATAAGTGCAACATCACTGGCACAGTAACTCCACGTGTCAGTGAAGGGTTTTTTAATCAACGTCCCCCTCTAGACGTGGGTGATATTTATCTCTTAACGCTGACGTGGGTAAAACCACTTTTGTTGCAGTGCTTAAGAGAAGGCGGACTTCCCGATTTTTGGTCTCTAGGGATCAAAATGGTTTGTGAGTTAGAGAGGTGCACCAGGCAAGGGAAAATAAAATTTGCTAGTTCATATTTTGAAAAAAATTAGTCTAGCCACTATAAAAATTTTAAACATATGTTATTTTTAATAAAAAATTAGAAGTAAGCTTGAAACTTTTTGAAGTTTATTTGAAAAAGAAAATCTCAGATCTACCCTTCTGTGTGGCACCTGAGTTGACCCTGTGACTGAGACCTCAACCTGGTCAAAAAATTAGGAAAACCAAAATTTCTCAAAACTGGAAATGATCAAACCAGTCATCCACGTTATAACCAAGTCAGAGGTGGGTTTAACTCATTCGACTATACGTATGATGATCTAAGAATGCACATTATACCAGAAATACATATCAATTATACAAATTTTCAGTAAGCTATATATATATATATATATATTAATTACATAATTTTGGTAAGTGTATTACTAAAATGAATTTCTATTTTATATATGCATACACATTATTATACTTGTTATGGTAATATATCAATCTTTTGATGAATCAAAAGCACTATTGTATACATATTTAACAGCTATCCTTAATCTTATACATGTTATGGTAATATAACAATCTTGTACATGGACGTATTTATCTCAACGATCTTATCACGATATTTTGAATAGAGGCTGATATTCTAGCTTAGTTGACAAAGGCCCTGATTGGCTCGCAGAATAATCAAAACAACGTGTCAAATATTTTAACTCATAACGTTGAACTTGCCGTGTCATGGCCTCACATGTTTTATATATTTCGGTGTAAGAACACTTGGCTTTCTATGAACTTAATCAATAGATGGCACCATTTGAACGTTTCAATTGACGTCAGTAAATAAACAATAGTCTGCATTAATTCGATGTGCCCAATATTTGCTAATATACACTGACTTTCATCATTCAGAGAATATAACAAAGTCTACGTCTCATAATTAATACAATGCAATCCCTTGGTTGTGCAAAATCTGAGAAAGAATATTACTGTATAGACAAAAAGGTTTGATACAACTCTTCCTACTTATGAGATATTGATGTATCCATCCCAACCCTAATGCTATATATTTCACATCAATGCTTGCCTTGACATATATAATTTGTTTAATCGTGGAAGATCCTTGCAGTAATTGGATAAAATCTATTGTTCGAACGAAAACAAGATCTTATGAAATTATATATCAGTCGATCTGATTCTATATCAAGATGCAAATATAGGAGAGAGATACTAAGTGCTAGATATGATATACTTGAATGCTAGGTAGATAGCAAACAATTTCAGTTGTTGATCTTTTGTAAGTTGACATTAAAAAAAAAAAAGAAAAAAAAAATGTTAACTAATACTAGATGAAAGATGATGCCCATCACCGACCTAATACTAATACTAGATGAAAACAATCATCAGCATTTTTTTTTTTTCATTTTTTTCTTTCAAGCATTCTTTTCTTTCAAACTCTACAAATAAGTTTATGTGTACTTGAATCAAACATGGTGCAAGTTTGACGACAAAATCCGGCCACAATGAGTTGAAATCCGACAATGACAAAAATTAGGGTTTTTGTGATTGTGTGGATATTGTATGCAATTAATATATCAAATTAAAGGTACTAAAGTCAACAAATATGCTTACAAAATTTCACGGCCTAATACTACTGAGATCTTGCCAAAAGAATTTGGATATATACCATACAAGTATGTTATAACTTCAAATTATATAGAATAAGAAAAAATGGGAGAGGAAATTAGGAACAAGCTTTTTCAAGCTTCAAGCAGTCCAATAATAAATTGAAGTAGAAGAGCTCGCCGGACTCACCGAAAAATCGCCAGTGGGAGGAAGAGGGAAGATAGAAGAAGAATGAAGGGGCAGAAGGGTTTGGGCAGAGGTAACAAGTCAATGAAGTAAATGCATTATCTAAAATTGTCGGTAAGGTTAATGTAGTAAACATTACCAATGTCTGAAGCAGGTCGGTGAAAAGTGGACTAGCGATTACCATAGTCAACACGTCGATTAAAGTAAAGTTTCAGTGACCAGAGATGCTTGCATTTGTAATGTTTCAATAAAGATACTTTTCAAAAACACATATAGGTAAAAATTAGATTGGTACATGTATTTTATATGCACTCAGTTGGACGTCGGTAATCGAGAACCATAACGCATCAGTAAAGGTTGAACCTTTTTTCATTTTTACCGACGCCCAGCCTAAGACATCGTTACTTTTGACCGAGGGAGGTGCAGCTGGCAAGGGAAAATAAAATTTGCTAGTTCATTTTGAAAAAAATTAGTCTGGCCACTATATAGTTTTTTAAAATATATTATTTTTATAAAAAAATTTGAAGTTTCCTTCAAATTTTTTTGAAGTTTCTTTAAAAAGAAAATCTCAGATCTACCCCTGTGTGTGGGACCTGAGTTGACCCTATGACTGGGCCCTCAACCTGGAAAAAAAATTAGGAAAACCAAAAATTCTCAAATCTCGAAATGATCAAACCAGTCATCCACGTATAACCAAGTCAGAGGTGGGTTTAACTCAGTCGTCTATACGTATGATGATCTAAGAATGCACATTATACCATAAATACATATTAATTATACAAATTTTCACTGTACTATATATATACATATATATATATATATATATGTGTGTGTGTGTGTGTGTGTATTAATTTCATAATTGTGGTAAATGTATTACTAAAATTAATTTGTATTTTATATATGCATACACATTATTATACATGTTATGGTAACATATCAATCTTTTGATGAATCAAAAGCACTATTCTATACATATTTAACAGCTATCCTTAATCTTATACATGTTATGGTAATATAACAATCTTGTACATGGATCTATTTTTCTCAACCATCTTATCACGATATTTTGAATAGATGCTGATATTCTAGCTTAGTTGACAAAGGCCCTGATTGGCTCGCAGAATAATCAAAACAATGTGTCAAATACTTTGACTCATTCCGTTGAACTTGCCGTGTCATGGCCTCACATGTTTAGTATATTTCGGTGTAAGAACACTTGGCTTTCTATGAACTCAATCAATAGATGGCACCATTTGAACGTTTCAATTGACGTCAGTAAATAAACAATAGTCTGCGTTAATTCGATGTGCGCAATATATGCTAATATATACTGATTTTCATCATTCAGAGAATATAACAAAGTCTACGTCTCATAGTTAATACCATGCAATCCCTTGGTTGTGCAAAATCTGAGAAAGAATATTACTGTAACTGTATAAACAAAAAGGTTTCATACTACTCTTCCTACTTATGAGATATTGATGTATTCATCCCAACCCTAATTGCTATATATTTCACATCAATGCTTGCTTGATATATATAATTTGTTTAATCGTGGAAGATCCTTTCAGTAATTGGATAAAATCTATTGTTCGAACGAAAACAAGATCTTGTGAAATAATATATGATATACTTGAATGCTAGGTAGATAAACAATCTCAGTTGTTGATTTTTTGTAAGTTGACATTAAAAAAAAATGTTAACTAATACTAGACGAAAGAAGATGCTCATCACCGAACTAATACTAATGCTAGATGAAAAGGATGCTCATCATTTTTTTTTCATTTTTTTCTTTTAGTCGTAAATGTGAAAAAGATCAAAAGTTGAGATTGTCTCTCATCCTGATCTCTCTTTATCTTTATACGAGTGAAATCCTTTAGTAATCTTTAGCTCCTTCTAATTACAGCCACTAGATACATTAATATAGATACGTTAATATATCTCTCTTTATCTTTAAACGAGTGAAATCCGTTAAACCTATGTACTGCCTGCTGTGAGATGTCGATGAATTTTTTCGTCCAAACCCAGACAAAAAGATCTACAAATTATATATATATATATATATATATATAATTTATCGCCTCTAATTTTAGGAAGACAATACATTAAACGCGTTTGGGATTCAGGCAACCTGGTGGTATCGACAGCGATTTTTCTGGTCAATGGCTGATGAAAACAACAGCCAAATTAAATGTGATACCATGGTTTGGAATCATTCTAAATCCTTCCCAACATCCCAAGCTACACATGATACCACCATCTTTAATTCTATAAATAGTTGGGTACGAACTGCCAAGCATTGCAGCAATTACAACTCCCCATAATTTCTTACCACCCACTTAGCTCCCCTGCCGCCATGGCCAGACCTCTTCCCTTTGTCGCCGCCTTCCTGGTCCTCATGATCATCACAACCAACCTCTCTTCCACCGCAAATGCAAATTCCGGCAGCCTCCTGACGGTGTACTGGGGACACCAATGCTTCGACGGACCTTCTGAGACATACCGCCACTGTGGTTGCCACAACATCGAGCACAACTACCGCCACCACCACCACCACCACCGTCACGTAGCATCGTATGAGTATAAACATTTCCATGGAAGGCCGGCCACTCTGTTCGAAGACCGAGATTGTGGTGGTAGTCCCTACCGACTACCTGGGCAAGAAGACAGAAAGTGCAGCGGCCATTTCCCATGGAAGAGTGTCATGATCTGGTGTTGATTGATCGTCTGTGGGTTGCCTGCACTAATCAGCACCATGATCTTGAATATCTACTGATATATATGACTACAACTGCATAATAATAGGTCTTGAATAAAACAGAGAGCTTGCCTCTTTCCTTTGTGTTGAAGTTCATGGGATCTGCAGGGTCAGTCTGCTCTCTAATGGACTCAGTGAGCTTAATAATTAAATAATGTGCACTTTGGTGCCTTGTTCACATGTATTCCTCTAAATTGTTAATTAAAATAAGTGATTGTTTGATTTCTAAATCAACAAGTTTCTTTTGGCGTTGCTGTTCATATCGTGTATTTACTTACTTATAACTGATATTATCTTTATCTTTCAAGTCAGTATCCTTTTGAGAAGATCAATACAGGAGCAACCGACGATCATTTGGTTTCGTCTAGCCATTTCTGTAGAGTGCATGAATTTGCCTGCAACGTCGTTCGGTGTAGATATTGCTCACGGTCTCGACCTTTTAACATGAAACTGTTAACCAATGCTCTTATAGTACTTAAGATAACTTTACAAATTAACTGGATGTTTACATTAACGTCGAATCTTTTTTCATGCATGGTGAACATTTTCTTGAAAATAATATTCGACAATGCACCTACAGAATAAGCAATAAATAAAATCATATTTAACGTTTCCATATTACTAAAAGTACAATTAAAAACATCTGGAAGCTTATTTCCGTCAATGTCAACTGCAATCTAGTGAATAATTAATCACAGTTAATTTACGTTTAAATTACTTGAACAAGAAATATGCGTAGTCATAAATTTTCAATATTTAATGGAAAATTTGTCAACTTAAGTAACTTTTTTGTCGATAAAATTAAATTAACGTTTCATTTGAATATAGGTAAACATGAATAATTAATATTAGTATGTAAGCAATTAAAGGACTAAAATGTAAGCAAGGAAGTTTTGACCCGAAAAAAAAAAACGAAAGCAATGTTCAATCATGAATCCATGTAAACAAAAGCATTTACAAGATGACATCCAACATCAATTCAAACCCCGAATTTCTTGGACGTCATTGGAACATCAAGAACACTGATCCAATAAATCATCCGTCGCCGGCCGAGCAGGGTTGGAAAAGGGCATCCATCATGGAAGGCTGTCAGATCTCACACGGCTGGGAGGAAGGACTTACTGTAAGAGTTTGGTCATTAGAATTACAATAACTTGAGGAAGAGAGGAGAGTAGGAGGAAGAGAGGAGAGTAGGAGGAAAACGGAAGACTTGAGGGAAGAGTTGGGATAAAAAGATATCAATTCCAGTCACAACGATGGGCTTTATACTCCTCTAGAAGAAGTGGAAGCCCTGAACACGGAATAGTGGCAGAACCACTTACAAGAATTCTCGCTACTAATGTGGACCAAGCCACTTCTTGGAACAACCTATAATTCAGCTTAAAGGAAACGTTAAGTAACTATGACCATGATGCCACAATAGACATGTCCAGTTAGGATCAGTTTGATTAAACTCTTATATGATTGGGAATTGAGCCTTAATTGCATTGTAATCCTCCCATGTTGCCTCATCATCATGTATATTGGCCCACTTGACCACCACATTGTTACGCTTCACTTCACCAAACGACGATCCAATATCGCCTTTGGCTCCGACCAAATTAAACCAACCTTGTCAGTGATAGGTGGTGTAGTGATTGTTACCTGCCCTTCTCCAACCCAATGCTTAAGTAGCGACACATGAAAAACTGGGTAGATTGAGCAGGAAGGAGGTAATGCAATTTTGTAAGCCATCGATCCTACTTGAGCTAGGACAAGGAAAGACCCATAATACTTGGCCGCAAGCTTGATGTTGGAATGGACTGCCACTGAGCTTTGCCTCTAAGGCTGGAGCTTCAAGAACACCCAATCTCCTAATGAGAACTCTCTCTCACTTTGTCGTTTGTTGGCTTGAACCTTCATGAGATTCTGGGCCTAAGCCGAGAAAGCCTCGCAATTCTCTTACTGTTTTGGGTGTACGCCAGCTGATCATTGCCTCGACTTTCTTTGGGTTGGTACTGACTCCGTCGCCCGATATGACTTGGCTAAGATAGTCTATTCGAGTCATGCCAAATTTGCATTTGGATAACTTGAGATACAACTGTTCATGGCGTAGTAACTCCAACACCATCGAAAGATGCTCGATGTGCAAGGCCAATTCTTTGTTGTAGATCAATATTTCGTAAAAAAGACCAGAACAAATTGATGTAAAAATAAGACCAAGACTTGATTCATTAATGATTGAAAGATAGCAGGGTCATTAGTGAGACCGAAAGGTAGGACCCGGAACTCATAATGGCCTTGGTGTCCGGAATGCCATCTTAGGAATGTCCTCCTCCTTCATAAGAATTTGATGGTACCCAACCCATAAGTCGAGTTTGGAAAACACCCTTGCACCATGTAGTTCATCAAGAAGGTCGTCGATGATGGGAATCAGATATCTATCTTTGATCATCCGACAGTCGAGTTGCCGGTAATCCACACACATTTGCCAGCTTCCATCCTTCTTTTTAACGAGCAAAACAAGTGAGGCGAATGGACTAGGGCTGTGACGGATAAACCCGCACTGAGGAGCTGTTGCACTTGAACCTCTATTACCTTTTCTTGGTGGTACGGGTAGTGATAAGGGTGCACTGCTACTGGTGATGTCTCTGAAACTAGCGTTATCCCATGGTCATGGGAACGCTGAGGGGGGAGCTTGTTGGGCTTTTCAAGCACGTCGGCAAAGGAACAGAGCAAGAGATGCAACCTTTTACGGAAGTCAATTGGGAAGTCTGACCCTTTGCAGGCATCAAATTCAATTGAATTCGCCTTTTAAGTTGCGCAAGTTTGCTTCTTTCTTCCACTTTGAATACCCAAGCCACTTGCTCTACATGCTGGTCGTTAATGCTTTTGGGAGGACAATCAGCTCCTCCAATTGTTTGGAGTCACCACGATGGCCTGTAAGAACTATCTCCTTTCCCTTCTTCTTAATGGTTGCCTGAGATTGTACAAAATTGAAGGTTATCGGGTTCACTTCTTGCATCCAGTCAGTGCCAAGGACAATGTCGTAAGTATCAAGATCGAGAGTGTGAATATCAGGTCGGAAGTAACTCCCACACATCTCCCAGCGCATTTAGGGTAGGTTTTGAAACAAACAACTTTGGTTCCATTGGCTAGGGCAATGGTCATCTCTGGACAGTCCAAGACATCCAATTGAAGATCATCAACCAACTTGGAATTAATAAAAGTTGTGGTACTTCCGGTATCTAACAAAATTAAGGCTGTCTTGTGGCAGATGTGTCCTCTCAATTTCAAGGTTCCGCTACTGGTACTACCATTAATTACGTGCATTGAGAGTTCCACAAGCTGCTCATCATTGTTTGGGGCCGGGTTGTCTTCCAGGACATCTCTATCGTTGGACCTTACTTCGTCAAAGATATGAGCTTCACTGGTTGAACGGGGATTGCAAGAGTGTCAACAAAACCACGGGGTGCCGCATCGGTATCACGTGGGGTCTTTCTTGACTGAATGTGGTTATCGTGGGGGTTTCGCTCCTCCAGAATTGCATTGGGCCTGTAGTGAGCTACGTAATTCTGGTTCTTGGCAATTGACTTTAAAGCGCCTTCGTGAAATTTGGCCTTTGCCATGGCCTCCCTAATCGTTACTGGTGCCTGAGCTCTGACGAGGGACTGAAGTGAGTCGGTTAGTCCACCAACAAAACGAGAAATGAAGTACTTATCTAAGAGGGTAACGTTTTCATGTAATATGTTCCCCTTGAGTTCCTCGAATCGCTTAATGTAATCAACGACAGGTTCTGTCTGTGTTAGGTGGTTGAATTATGTAATCACACTATCAGAATCTTGATATCCAAATTGCTCGCACAAACAATCCAAGAATTGAGCCCAGGTGAGGTCATGGTGTTGGAGTAGTTCATTGTAGAGCCATGTGTCTCCTTCTTCGTTGAGGTGGAATCGAGCCAAGTTCACCTTGCACGGTTCTTCTATGTCATTAATGTCAAAGTATTGCTCACACTTCCGAATCCAATAACGAGGATTAGAAGTGAATTTCGAAAAGTTGAGACCTAACGTGATTTTACCGAAAACATCGGACCGTAGGTGTGATGGTTGTTGGTACCGGGGTGGTTGAAGTTGACAATGCCGCTGTGATGGAAGACGTTGTTGTTGTTGTGGTGAGGCTATTAGGCGGTGAAACAAATAGCCCTCTATTATCGGGGTCTTTCCCAACCATAGGACGGGAAGCGATTGCTTCATGTAATTTGTTCAACCTCCAGTCAACGCATTGAAAATATCGATCCATTCGCTGCCAGATTCTTGAAGGCGTTGGTTGAATTTGTTGCGGAAGTCGACCATGGATGACTCTAGCCTTTGGACTTGTTCATCGAGTGCCTTGTTGTCTATGGCCTTGGTGGAGCATGTAGTCATCGTGCTGGCTCTGATGCCACTTGTAAGAGTCTGGCCTTAGAATGAGAATAACTTGAGGAAGAAAGGAGACGGAGACTTGAGGGAAGAGTTGGAATAAAAAATATCAATTCCAATCAAAACGATGAGCATTATACTCCTCTAGAAGAAGTGGAAGCCATAAACAAAGAATCGTGGCAGAACCACTTACAGGAATTCTCGCTACTAATGTGGAACAACCCACTTCTTGGAACAACTTATAATTCAGCTTAAAGGAAACGTTAACTTACAATGACCATGATGCCATGATAGTCTAGTTAGGATTGTGACACTTACCTTGACCACACAGTCGTGGTGGCAGGATACGTCTACTTGGGTGTGCAGTTGCGCAAAATGCTGGGGAAGGAATGAGGGAAGTGTGTGTGTGAGAGAGAGTGTGTGTCACATCCCAACCTTTTGACCCTCAAACAAATCTTTTTTTTTAAACATAAAGCATTGAGGTGTGACTACACAAGAATTCAAAAAGTAGGGAGCTATGTTATTCGAAACAATAGGGCAAACTTTTATTTACATAACAATTTCAATTTATACAAAATCACATCTATGTGTATGACAAAAATGCTCCAAACCACAACTTTGATGTCTAACAAAAAATAAGACATCAAAGAGACCAAACCATGACGAGCTGGCACTACCAAAGACCCAAAACCTCCCTAACAGGATGTGAGTGAAGCCATCTGATCAACCTGTTGCCCTGGGTCCGCCAAAACTTGAAAAAAAAAACAACTAAAGGCTTAGCCTTCGCAGAATGACAACAAGCCAGGAAAATCCCAAGCCCTCTTAGGTAGGGCTCAAATATGAGAATATACAATCATAAAACAAATCACCATCATGTCGTGTCAGGGCATAGTTACATCATTTGCCAAGAAGGCCTCTCACATAGACTATGACATGTAAAGGCCACTCAATGGCCAAGATAACACCATTTCGATTCACATGCACATCAATCACATACACTTCAATCATATACTTTCATTTTTATTAGCTTTAGTAAATTGACAGTTCCTGTGGGTGCAAACACAAACACGTGCACACCATGGGCAGCCCATAGCCGAGAGACAACCCCGTGGTGGCCCATAACAGTATGAATTCATTCATTCGCTGCAGCGGTATAACACTCATCCATGAATGTGTAAATTCCAATGAAAGATACTCAACCTTCCCTAGGACAACCAGGTTGGGAAGGCAGGAGCCCAACACTCCAAGCACATCACACAACAGTACCCTAGGGCCTTGCACCGCCTGTGCTCCGAACAAGCGAGACCAGTGGCGAAGGCGGGACAACTTCCAAACACATATCCACATCCCACTGGCCTCTCAACTCTTATTCTTTCATTATTATCATTACAATCACAAAATGACTGGCTATCTCATGAGGTTGGTACACTTCACGAGTACACCCACACCTCCAATTGCCTCCACACGAGAGCCACACATAACATTAACAGACTTAGCTAGCCGTCATAACAATATGGGTACAACTACCCTCAAATTCATTCATTTGCATCATTGCCTGCGGCAATGTACATGCAACAAATCACAACCTTCACAATCATAAACACTCACATCTTATCAAACACATCATTTATATCTTTCAAAACTTAGCCAAATCCAGGAGAGTAGTCTCGATCTGTGATGGCTCGTAGCTGTCCTATACAATTATCATTCTATGATGCTCTCTAATGCACAATCGGGGTCGATGAGAAACTCGACTCGATACCCCACCTTATCAGTCCTAAACAGTTATCAATTCTAGCATACACATGCAAATGTGCAACAATTTTCAAAATTAGTTTCTAATAGCTTTCCAAAACAAAACTTGTCACAAGACAAATCATTCACAATATGACTGGCTAGCTCATTAGGTTGGTTTACTTTACAAGTGCACCCACACCTCCAATTGCCTCCACACAATGGCTACACAAAACATTAACAGTCTTAGCTAACTGTCATAACAAAACATGTACAACTACCCTTCAATTCATTCAATTGCATAATTGCCCATGGCAATGCATATGCAACAAATCACAACATTCACAATCACACCCGTCTGTCACATCTTTTAAAACTTAGTCAAACCACGAAGAGTAGTCTCGATCCGTGATTGGCTCATAGCTGTCGTAGGCAATTATCATTCTAGGATGCTTTCTAATACACGTTTGGGGTCGAAGAGACACTCGACTCAATACCCCACCTCATCTGTCCTATGTAGTTATCAATTCTAGCATGCACATACAATTGCGTAGTCATTTAACAAAAAACAAAACTAATCACATACATTCAATTTTATGCATACATTCATTCAAACACATTACAGTTAAGGGTGAGCATCGGGCCGAACTGCCGGTGGGCCCTGGCTCGGCCCGGTTGGTCCCGGGCCTGGGCCAAGATTTTTCGGGCTCGATAGGCCGGCCCGGGTCGGCCCGTTTATGTTTAAAATATATATATTTTTTAATTTTTTTTGTTTTAATATTATATATTTATTATTAATAAATATATTTTATATTTAAAAAATTATTTTATAAACGGGCCGGGCCCGAGTCGAGACCCGGGCAATCGGGCCCGGCCCTGCCCGATGCCCACCCTTAATTACAGTCATTCAATCACATCACATTCCGAGGATCCAACGATCCTGGAACACACGTTCACAAATTGGCCCCAGGCAGAGATTTGCCTAGAATGCCGTCATACTTGTCGCGCGTCCACTAAACACCTCGAACTACAACCCACATTGTTCAAGGCCTACTTGACGTGCCCAGTGTATCTCTAAACATAATCAAATGGTAAGTTCTCTACTTGTTTCGCTTACAATATATACAAGTAGAAAATGTAACTAGTGAGGCATGTCATCGCCTCAAGAGGGTGTCAACGGGTAGTGTCAACCTATAAACCCTCCAATAGGCCTCCTCCCAACTTCTTGACGTTGTCACCAAACGTCAAAACTCAATGCTCCAATCAATCCATCACTAACACATTTCTCATTAGTTTTTTTTAGTTGAGGCGTCGTCCCCGCAATTAAGATTTTCAACATACAACCCATATGTACATCAATAGAAGCCTATTTGTCAAGCTTACTAAAACGGTTCTAAACCTTCACCACAACATCACAATCTCTACCATGCTTCCCTATTGCTTAAAAAATCAACACATCATGCTAGAAAAACACTTATACCCATAGATCCTCGTCCATCTCAAAACGGGTATAAATTTCCCCAAAATAACGACATCTCTAGCATGTCTTCTAAATCATCAATTTTTAATTTTAGCATGCTCAAACAATAATTATACGTATTCCAACAAAAAATTTACAACAATCTAAGCTCGATTAGGCCTTTCTCACCCCAATCTTAGAATTCAAACTGTCGTAGTGCTCCCGGCAGCCACTTCAAGAGTTTGATTGAGCTCCAACGTCAACGATTGATCGCTGCCTCCACCACCAATGCTTTCACTTCACTGGTATGAGGGGAAAATGATGTGTTCCCAAGTGAAATCCAAACCAACAGCCCCAAAATAATCACAAACAACAAGAAAAACTGGCGGGAAAAGGAAGAGTGTGCAGAGGGAGAGGGCACGATTGAAGGGCTGCCGATAGAGGGGAGATTGAGGGAGAGGGTTCAGACAAAAGGGGAAAACGGGCAGTGACGGTGAGAGTGAGTGAGAAGGGAGAAGGAGACGAGAGGGTAGTAGAGGAGAGGGACCGTGCGAGAGAGGGTTGGCGGAAAAGGGGAAAGAGAGTGGCGAGAAAGAGAAGGAGTAAAAAAAAAGTGCGGGCAGAGGACAAGAGAAAATGAGAGTGGCGGAGGAGGAAAATAGCAAGAGAGAGAGAGAGTTTACCAAAGCGCCGCCACCGTCGCCGCTGCTCAAACCTCTGCCTTCTTCTTTTCTGTGTTGCGGTAGTAGCCAAGGGAGAGACGAAGAGGGGAAATGAGGGAGAAGAAGGAAAGACGAGGGAGAAGAAGGCGGTGTCGGGCTTCCTCTTGCGAGTGGTGATCGGGTCCAGGTCTGGACCCGATCCAGATGGATCTGCCCAAAAACGAAAAGTGTTACAGAGTGAGTGAGTGAGTGAGAGCGTGTGTGTGTGTTCGTGTGTGTGTGTGTGTTACCTGTCGTGTTTGAGGGCCGTCGTGTATTAAGAAGCTTAAGAAAAGAGAAGTGAGGTGTTTAAAATTCTTATCTATATGTGAGACGTTTTTGAAATTCCCTTTAATAATTTAAGGGTTTGGAACGGTCGTCACTTTCAGGGTTATTGCCATGGTATGAGGGAATGCCATTTCTTTCTTCCGTTAAAAGCTACTTTTGGTGCTTAGGGACCGTATTACCAGTTGAATAGGAAATTTGCATATTCTTTGTGGCGAACAGATTTAGTTTATAATTAGTGTAATTGATGCCATAATATATTATCTACAGATTTTTAATATATTTGGTTTAATGTATATTCTTATTTGTAGAACTTATTGGTTTAATAATTATTATGTGTGGTGTTATAGTAGATTTTGGTACTAATGACTCTCTATATACTTGGGTGGTTGAATTGAACATTGGTTGATTATGATTATGCTTGTTATGGCAAGTACTTATGCTTAGAATAGTTGTTACTGTTACATTTCCATGTTAACGAACACAAACTTTTAGGGCTTAAGTTTCATGACTGTCGCAGAACATTCACGTCACTACAGAAAAAATGTGAACTTAGCGATTGTGGAGATATTCAGTTTCTTTAAGTGGTTGAGTTCAAAAGGCCAAAATATTTCTTTTTAGCACAGTCAGTCATGGAAAACAGTCATGGAAAAGACGTTTGCTAGATTCACTACAAAAAAAACTTAGGCATTACCGACAAACCATCTGAACGTTAGTAAAACTTTAACTGACGTCTGGCCAACGTCAAACATCCCAAAAAACATTCAAATGACAACAAAAAAACATTCAAATAAATATATGTCTATTTGAAACATACATGGTCCAAATTTGATGCCGCAATCTGGCCACATTGAGCTGCAATCCAGCAGTAACAAAAATTAGGGAAAAATTAAGCGTTTTGTGATTGTGTGGACATTTTATGCAATTAATATATAAGGTCAACAAAGATGCTTACAAAGTTTTACAGCGTAATGCTACTAGAAAATGGTGAGATCTGGCAAAAAAAAGGATATATTCCATACAAGTATTTTATAACTTTAAACTATATAGAATTAAAAAAAATGAGACAGGACATTGAGGAACCGACCTTTTCAAGCTTCAAAAAGTCCGAAAACAGAATGAAGAGAAAGTGCTTGCCAAAAAATCAACGAAAGATCTACTTTAGGTGCTTAGGGAAGTGAGAGAGAGAGAGAGAGAGAGTGTGTGTGTGTGTGTGTTACCCGTCGTGTTTGAGGGCCGTCATGTATTAAGAAGCTTAAGAAAAGAGAAGTGAGGTGTTTAAAATTCTTGTCAATAAGTGGGTCAATTTTGAAATTCCCTTTCATATTGTAAGGGTTTGGAACGTATTTCCAGTTGAATAAGAAATTTGCATATTCTTTGTGGCGAATAGATTTAGTTTATAATTAGTGTAACTGATGCCATAATGAATTATCTACAGATTTTTAACAAATCCGGTTTAATGTGTATTCTTTAATTGTGGAGCTTATTGGTTTAATAATTATTATGTGAGATGTTATAGTAGATTTTGGTTCTAATGACTCTCTATATACTTAGGCGGATAAATTGAATATTGGTTGATTATGATTATGCTTGTCATGGCAAGTATGTATGCTTAGAATAGATGTTACTGTTACATTTCCATGTTAATCACACAAACTTTTAGGGCTTATGTTTCATAACTGCATATTTTGATGCAACAACTCTTTTCACATAACATACATTCAGTCACTACAGAAAAAATGTGAACTTGGCGATTGTGGAGATATTCGGTTTCTTTTAGCAGTTATGTTCAAAAGGCCAAAATATTTCCTTTAAGCACAGTCGGTCATGGAGAGGTAGTGTGCTAGCTTCATTACAGAAAACCTAGGCATTACCAATGACCAACAAATGTATGTGAAACAAAGACATGTGTGTCAGTAATTCTATTACCGATGTTTGCTGATATAATTGGTGAAGTGTGTGTTAGTAAAAATCATTACCGATACACTGGACTGGCGCGTTGGTGTAGGATATCACTGGCTCAGTTTACACGTAGGTAAATATTGGCTATTAGTGACGTCTGACCGTGTTGGTAATAATTATTTATTGTGATGTCTTAAAGACGGTTGGTAAAAACTATATTGACAATAGGCCTAGAGGTCAGTAACATTTTATACCAGCAAACCTCCTAAACGTTGGTAAAACTTTAACTAACGTTTGCCCAATGTCAAACATCCCAAAAAGCATTAAAACAACAACCAATCAAACTAATATTCTACAAAAAAGTTTATGTGTACTTGAATCAGACATGGTCTAAATTTGACGACAAAATCCGGCCACAATGAGCTGAAATCTGACGATGACAAAAATTAGAAAAAAATTAAAGGTTTAGTTATTGTGTGGATATTTTATATAATTAATATATCAAATTGAAGGTACTAAGGTCAACAAGCATGCTTACAAAGTTTTACAACCTAATGCTACTAGAAAATAGTGAGATCTCGCAAAAAAATTGGATATATACCATACAAGTATTTTATTACTTCAAACTATATAGAATTAGAAAAAATGGGACAGGAGATTGAGGAACCAACCTTTTCAAGCTTTAAAAAGTCTGAAAACAGGACGAAGAAAAAGTGCTCGCCAAAAAATCAACAAAAAGTCGCCAGTGGAATGAAAAGGAAAGAGAAATGAAATGAGGGAAGAAGAAGGAATGAGCTGAAGGGTTTGGGAAGAGATAATAAGTTGGTGAAGCTTTCATCGACGCATTAGACATGTCCGTAAAGGCATTACTTAAAAACATCAGTATTGTTGTTGCAATAAACATTACTGACATCGGAAGTGCGTTGGTGAAAAGTAGTCAACTTGTCGATTAAATTATAGTTTTATCGACGCCAGATGCCGGCATGGGTAATGTTTCAATGGAGATACATTTTAACGATGCAGAGAATGTCATGTATCGGTATATTGGTAAACGTTAAACCTTTTTCATTTATACCAGCGCCAGCTTTGGACATAAGTGAAACTTCAATGACACAATAACTCCACCTGTCTCTGAATGGTTTTTTAATCAACGGCCTCTCTATCTCTAAGGTGGTCTTCCCGATTTTTGGTCTCTAGGGATCAAAATGGTTTGTGACTTAATGAGGTGCAGCTGGTAAGGTAAAATAAAATTTGCTAGCTTATATTTTGAAAAAAATTAGTCTGGCCACTCTAAAAATTTTAAACATATGTTATTTTTAATAAAAATTTAAAAGTAAGCTTGAAATTTTTTGAAGTTTATTTGAAAAAAAAAATCTCAGATCTACCCTTGTGTGTGGGACCTGAGTTGACCCTGTGACTGGGACCTCAACCTGGTCAAAAAATTAGGAAAACCAAAAATTGTCAAAACTCGGAATGATGAAACCAGTCATCCACGTTATAACCAAGTCAGAGGTGGGTTTAACTCGGTCGTCTATACGTATGATGATCTAAGAATGCACATTATACCAGAAATACATATTAATGATACAAATTTTCAGTGTGCTATATATATATATATTACATAATTGTGGTAAATGTATTACTAAAATTAATATTTTATCTCATTCCGTTGAACTTACCGTGTCATGGCCTCACATATTTAATATATTTCGGTGTAAGATCGCTGGGTTTTCTATGAACTTAATCAATAGATGGCACCATCTGAACTTTTCAATTGACGATGTCAGTAAATAAAACAGAGTCTGCATTAATTCGATGGGCCCAATATATACTAATATATACTGATTTTCATCATTCAGAAAATATAACAAAGTCTACCTCTTATAATAAATACCGTGCAATCCCTTGGTTGTGCAAAATCTGGGAGAGAATGTTGCAGTATAAACAAAAAGGTTTCACACTACTCTTCCTGCCTATGAGATATTGATGTATCCATGCCGACACTAACTGCTATGTATTTCACATCAATACTTGCCTTGATATATAACTTGTTTAATCGTGGAAGATCCTTTCAGTAATTGGATAAAATCTATTGTTCGAACGAAAACATGAACTTATGAAATTATATTTAGTACTTGATGATACATTTGCACCTTGATATAGAACCATGGTTTCGGATTCAATCAACCTGGTGATATCGACTGCGATTTTTCTGGTCAATGGCTGATGAAAACAACGCCCAAATTAAATATGATACCATGGTTTGGAATCATTCTAAATGCTCCCCAACATCCCAAGCTACAACGAAACAGGTTGTGCTGGCCATCTTTAATTCTATAAATAGTTGGGTTCGACCTGCCAAGCATTGCAGCAATTACGACTCCCCATAATTTCTTACCACCCACTGATCTCCCAACCGCCATGGCCAGACCTCTTCCCTTAGTCGCCGCCTTCCTGGTCCTCATGATCATCACAACCGACCTCTCTTCCTCCGCAAATGCAAATTCCGGCAGCCTCCTGACGGTGTACTGGGGACGCCAATGCTTCGACGGACCTTCTGAGACATACCGCCGCTGTGGTTGCCACAACATCGGGGGCAACTACCGCCACCACATCCACCACAGCATAGTATCATATGAGTATGAACATTTCCATGGAAGGCCGGCCACTCTGTTCGAAGTCCCAGATTGTGGTGGTAGTCCCTACCGACTACCTTCGCAAGGAGACAGAAAGTGCAGCAGCCATTTCCCTTGGAAGAGTGTCATGATCTGGTGTTGATTGATCGTCTGTAGGTTGCGTGCACTAATTAGCACCATGATCTTGAATATCTACTGCTATATATGACTACAACTACCTAATAATAGGGCTTGAATAAAACAGAGAGCTTGCCTCTTTCCTTTGTGTTGAAGTTCATGGATCTGCAGGGTCAGTCTGCTCTCTAATGGACTCAGTGAGCTTAGTAATTAAATAATGTGCACTTTGGTGCCTTGTTCGCATGTGATGTATTCCTCTATATTGCTAATTAAAATAAGTGGTTGTTTGATTTCTAAATCAATAAGTTTCTTTCTTTGAGCGTTGCTGTTCATATCGTGTATTTAGTTACTTATAACCGTGTGCCATGTTGCCTAGATCTGATCTTATCTTTTATCTTTCAAGTAAGTATCCTTTTGAGAAGATCATTACATCAGTTGGTTTCGTCTTTCGATTTTTGTGCTAATTAATAAGAGTGCATGAATTTGACAGCAATTAACTAGATGTTTACATTAATGTTGAATTTTTTTGCAATGCATGGTGAACATTTTCTCGAAAATAATATTCTATAATGCACCTGAAGAATAGGCAATAAATAAAAACATATTTAACGTTTCCATATGACTAAAAGCACAATTGAAAACACCTGGAAGCTTATTTGCGTCAATGTCAACTGCAAGCTAGTGAATAATAAATCACAGTTAACTGCTGTTTAAAGTACTTGAATAAGAAATATGCGTAGTCATAACTTTTCAATATTTAATGGAAAATTTGTCAACTTAACTAATTTTTTTGTTGATAATTAAATTAACATTTCATTTAAATATAGGTAAACATGAATCATAATATTAGTATGTAAGCAAATTAAACGACTAAAATGAATCAACGTATAATTTTTTATACTTGTGAACTCATCAAATCAGCCCAACTAAGTATGTGACTGCCAGAATGCCATTCTTTTCTTAAAGTTGAAGAGCATACTGTTATTAATTCAGCTAATGACTGCCAAATTGTGTGCCGCCAACTATGAAAATTAAGCTCTCTCTAGACCTCTCATGAATATGAGACATTGCTCGAGGCCCTAACATGCGAAAGCCTTTACATATTAAGATTGAGTCATTAAGGGAGTATTAATTGATTACATCAGATTTTAGATTTGGCAAGCTTTGTTAAAATTTTCACAATGAAATCCATAATTTATCACACTGAGGATTTTAAGTTGTACCTTAAGCCCCCATTTCACTTTTTGAATTGGAAAAGGTATCATGTAAGATCAAAGGGAGGAGAATTGTCATAAATATCGTTTTTTGGAAAAATATAGATAATGTTTTTTAAAGTTATTTTTGACAAGTTGTTTTTTAAGAAAAGTTTGGGAAAATCTTGACAAATTTTTTAAAAATAAAAAATGTGAAAATTAGATAAAAATAAAATAAATGAGAAGCTAATAAAAAAGTGAAAATCCAAAAAAAATGTACAAATTCACTGGACAATCGGGAGATATTCATTTTTACCGAAATTATAAAATCTCTTGAGAATTTATTTTATCAAAAAAGTCGTGAGATTTTCAAAAACCTTATGATTCCGGCGGGGAGTATTCCGGCAAGACTGAATGGACGGATGGTTGTAGGGTTGTACAACCACGCCAGTACCGTATCTCTTCCTACCATCCTGACCGTCCATCGTTTCTTAATCTCAAGAATGAATGACCGTCATAACTGCATGAGGCCTTCGGTCCACGTGTCGTCCTTCTGCGTTGCATGTGTCAGCGACTCGGTAGCGGAACAGAATCGCATCGGCCCGTCGGTTTTAAGCTTGTGCATGGGAAGGGGAAGCGAATTGATCTCAAGTTCGATAACCGAAACCGCAGAGGAAAAGAATTTTTTCGAAAGAATGCCGCTCGTCGGGTGACGCTTCCGCTCAGTTCCCTGTGTCGGAGATCCGAAAAGCGTCGCCGTCTCCGGCATCTTCCGGTCGATATTGTTTGGGGTTTCCGGTACCGTTACTATGGGGAAGGAATTCGAGATTCGGCGAAGCTCGACGGACCGCTCCTTTTTCTTCTGGTAACGCATCGAATTTCTCTCGTATTTTGGCGTTCTGGAGTTTTCTGAAGATTTTTTGGGATTTCTAGCGCTTGCTGCTGCGCTGTCCTGGTTTTTGTATCCGTTTTTCTTGATCGAGTCGCGAATTGAATTTCTCTTACCGTCAAGAGTCTCCGAGGATCGCAGATCGCAAGTTCGAGAGCTTTTTCTCATCCTATCTTTTTCGTGTTTTCCCTTATTCTTGTTTAGGTATGTGGCTTGAGGGCTTAGGTTTTTAATGGTATTAATTTTCATCATGGAATACTTTCTTTCATGATTCGAATTTCTTATTTTGCTTCAAGAGGATGATCGATCTTTTTGCTTCTTTCGCTCGTTTAGGAATTTCTGCTTGACACGATTAATTTCTTGGCTTACTTAGTGTGAGGACTGGAGAGAGTGAGGGTTTCCTGGGGTTTGTTTTGCGTGTTCTCCATGAAAGGTCGGCATAGATGTGGAATGATGTTTCTTTTCCCTTGTTGTAGTTGCTTGTGGTTCTTCCTTTCTGTTCTTCCTTTGTTGAGACTCTGTAGGAAGCGGAATCCACGGTCGTGTTTTGTAATCCAGTCTGTTCACCGGATGATCTCATACGCATGCTCTTGACGACCGTAGTGTGTAGAGTGCGCGAAGAAGTGGGAAGGACAACTTCGAAAGCAATTGGGTTAGTACCCATCTATCGTTCTTCGTCGGTGTCCTATTTCTCTCTATCCGTTTTTTACGCGTCGGTCTTACTATCTCTTGATCTCCCTCCTATTATTGCGGAGAGGATTCCGTGAAGATTCTGCTTGGGATTTTCTTCCTTATCTGATAGAACAGAACATTAGAAATCATCACGATTTTTCCTCATTCTTTACTCTAGCTCTATTAGTTCTGGTTCTTCACGCTCCTCTTTTCTTTTGGTTTACATTAAGAATCTGAACGTTCGATTCCTCTGGAGACTTTATTCGAGATTTGTAACCTCAACTTGAAGAGCTTACGCAGAGAGAGAGAGAGAGAGAGAGAGACCTTTTCTCAAGGATTTTGGAAAAAAAAACTTTCAGGTCTCCGTTGTCGAAGATGGCTATCCCAATGACTATGGAGCGGCAGAAGCAGCGGGCAATCTCTTACGCGGAACTCATGAAGCAAGTGAAGGCAGCAGCGCCGCCCCTTCCCAGGCCGTCGTCCTCTTCATGGGGCGGAGCCGCAAAGCAAGCATGCATCTGTGCGCCTACGTCCCACCCTGGCTCCTTCAAATGCCGCTTGCACCGTATCCAGCAGAGCCAGAAGCCGTCAGTTCCCTCGTCTGGTGTGCAGGCGGTCTGCGTCGTCCCGCTGAGGTCGCTCAAGAGGGACAAGGTCGCCAGGAGGTGCATGCCTCCGGCGAGCACGAAGGGCATCCGTAGGGGAGCCAGTAGGCTAAGCAAGGTCGAGACGCTCTCTCAGACGCCCGCTGCCAAGGTCACCGAGGCCGAGCCTCCCCAAGACGCGCTGGCCACGGGAACGGAAAGCGTGCCTGCGGTGCATCAGCCTTAAGCGTGCCAGACCCTGCTTACCTTCTCCAAGCACCGGTGCTATGCCTCCTCCTCCCTTTTTTCTCATGAAATATGGAGGCAAAATCGTAGGTTGTGTATGACTCGAACTTTTTGTTCATTGTGACGTTGGTCTGAATTTCAGTCTCTCTTTCTATGCAATTGTACATAAGACTTGCAGCATATTTGGACTGAGCTTCACTGTTGTTTCTTTTTATGCAATTGTACATAAGACTTGCAGCGTGGAGTATATTTGGACTGAGGTTCGGTGTCCTTTGTGCATTTTTCGTACAATATAAACCATTTGATTGCGTCTTTGGATGACGATAATGTTAGAGAACAAAGTCGTTTATGATCATCTCAAGTTTCATTCATGATTTTTAAGGATGCCTTTGTTTCTATTTTTCTGTGTAAAACCGTTGATGAGCTCTCCGTTTCTTCTGCTTAATAGAAAAGCTTTGAGTGCTGCATCCATAGGATCGGTTTCTGCATTAAATCCTGTTCGTTAAATCTAATCATGGTTAACAACCTAATTAGCCAAGGCTATTATCATTATGAAAACCCCGTTGAGAGTAAGGAGTTGGACCTGCCTCATGTGATTGTGTGTGCTTTCAAAATCATCCAAATTCATGGGCTTAAAGGCACTCTTACCTATCACGAGCAGTCGAACTTTATGACACAATCAGCATATGCTATTGATACTATGTTTTTAGTAATTTTGAAGTACACATGCAGATTTCACGTTCTCTTTGTCAGAAGAAAAAATTGATTAACTGAACTGAGCACAATGGTGTGGTGATACAGAAAAATGGCTAGTATCGATGTTACCTTCTTATTTTTCTCGCTTTCCTTCCCTCCCATAAACAACAGCGGTTCTGAAGATATATATGTGTCTGTGGTGCGTGTGTCTCTGTACACATTAATTTCTCTACTACTTTTTTCTCTCCCTGTTAAATGTTATCTGACATAGAGAAAAGTGATGAACAAATGCAGTAACCAATGTTATAAATTTCCAAAACTTGATTTCCTTCTCTCTCTCTCTTTCTCTCTCTTTCTCCCTCTCTCTCTCTCTCTCTCTCTCTCTCTCTATATATATATATATATATATATATATATATATATATATATATATATGCAAACACGCACGCACACTCTCTCTTCAGACCTTTAAAAGAGAAAACCTTCTTAAAATTGTACGTGTCCTTTTTGTATAATTTAATATTGTAATATGATCGATTGAATTGAGAGAAACTGTATACTAACTTAATCATTTTTTGGGATTTAAATATGTCATTTTAATAAATAAATTAACAGCTTCCTGAACAATTGTCTGTGGGTTGGTTAAGTCAAGTCCATTAGTAAGTGATCCGTCAGGCAAATTCTCTTTTGTTGGCTGAATTGGTTCTTCTCTTGATATGGCATGTACTTGAAAATGCCTCGTTCGTTCTCCTTTACGGTGATAAAAGCAATTTTGAAATCGAACCGATGAAGCCGCTACTATGGATTGACTGATTCATTAATCCAGCTGAGTCAATAGTGAATTGGTAATAAATAAAATTTAAAGAATATATTTAAGAAAGTGCTTGCTGCGTAATGCTCTATTATAGGTAGACTTTGCGGATTGATTCAAGAAAAACAGAGAGTTTTTTACATGGTTTGGAGACCAAAATTATCGTGCGTCCATGGCCGTATAAGGTTTTCCACTAACTCAGAACCAAGAATACGAAAGGTAGCTGCCCCTCTTAAACATGAAGATTAGGGTAACACCACAAAATGACAAAATTACAATAAGGTCTTTAGAAACTTTAATGGAAGTTAGGAAGCCTATTAAGTTGGGATCAGACTCCTCACTCTAACAAGAAATTGGGTATCCCTTGGATTGGTTAAAGATTCGAATTGAATGTACCCGACCATACTTGTTTTTTCCAATACTCACATATTTGGATTTGAATAAGAAAAAAGAAAAAACATATCCAAATCCGAGTCTAATGTCTGATTTCACAATTCGAATATGAATCCAATCCAAATCCTATTTTTACATTCATATTTGAATACAAATCCAAATATTGAACCTAATTTAGCCAATTTGCAAAATGTAAGAACATAAGATATAGGATATTTGTTCATAAAGAAATCTGATCCGAATCCATACCCAAATCTGGTCAGATATTTATGTATATTCCAGTCTGATCGGACGTCGTTTCTTAAATCCTAATCTTATCTAATTCCTTAATCAGGTACTTTTTTTTTTCATATCCATTCTTTTCTGAATAGTTTGGTCAGATATCCAATTCAAATAGAATATACTAACATTTCTACCCATGAGGAATTTAGGAATTGGTAAGTGCCTAGTGATGCTAAGTGATTGGATGATCAAAAAAGATTTGTGCTGGCTGTCTGCTAATTGTGGTAGCTAAACAGTTTAGCCATGACTCCCTAATTTTTAGGCTGTTTCCTGCGACTTATTTTTCTATATCTGTGAACAGAAATAAAAGTAAAGCTTATCCCCTGCCACGTTGGTTGCAGTATTTAGAACTTTAATAAAAACAAACTCACAATTTTAGTAGTAAAAGAAAAATGCACTTTAGTTTTGAGTTTTCTTCATTTAGCACTCCCATGGCCTAGTACTTGAATATTTAAGCAGTTAAACCAACAAAAAAAAAACAACTAAACTTAAGCCTTTTACTAAATTACAGCAACTTTAGCAGTCCCAAGAGACATAGTATAGCTAGTTGAGTTGGCTGCATGCAAACAAAAGAACATCAGTTTGGTTTGTGCTATTCTTCTATACTCTAAACAGTGGTGACGCTGCCAACCATATTCCCAAACGCGCACTAAACCCTGTGGCGGAGCCAGTAGATTTTATCAAAGGGGCACTTACCTTAGTGGGTTTGGTTCCTATGACACATTGACAGAGTTTGTGCCATAGGACGGGCAATGACCCACACCAGCCCACACATCGCTCCGCTACTGAGTGAACCCTGGGACTAGAGATAAACGAGGGAGGCTTCTCCACTTTCAACATATTTTGTTCTAACGTGGGCTCTCCACGTTTCACCCTAAAGCAACGTCCATCACGAACAACTAGGTGTCCCTGACCACAAGGGTCGCTTAAGTTTGCCAGCCTTCAAAGAGGTGACACCCAAAACTACCAACCAGTTTAGCTTCCCTACCTTCCAAGGATAAACACCGTATCCAAGCGTCCATCTCTCTCTCTCACTCTCTCCCCACAATGGCACCAAGAAGAATCGACATAGTGGAAGTTTCCGTTGAAAACTTGCAGAAGAACTGGCAGAGAAGGCAATGGTGGGAGTCCTTATTCAAGACAAAGGAAGTAGTAGACGACAGGGAAGCTTCTTGCTCTTCCTGCCAGTGGCTGTTCAAAACAAGGGATGCAGGCGACAAGGGAGCTTCTTGGAGGACAGGTCTAGCAAGCCTCCTTCAATCTACTCCAGCTCATGCCATCGTCCTGGTCTTCCTCCTTCTCGACCTGGTTTTCACAGTGATCAGCATTTCATCATGCCCGTCTGTTCCGCGGAGGAAGGGCGGGCTGTTCTGGGGAGGGATTGCCATCTTGATCACACTCATTGTAAAAGATATAGTGGTGATGGTGGTCTTGGGTCTGAGCTTCTTCAAGCACGCGGGCTACGTCATGGAGATCACTGCACTCGTTCTTGCTCTGTGCCTGGAGATCTTTCTCAAGGCTGAGAGTGCTGGCCTCCTGGTTCTGGTAAACTCATGGCGGGTGGTACGGATGATACAGAGCATTTTTGGTATGAGCGATGAAGCAATCGAGACACAGATTACCAACATAGAATCACAATTTGAAGATCTTAGAGTCCAGACTGCCCAGATGGAGCAATTGATACGGAAGAAAAATGAGAGGATTGCTGAGTTAGAAAATGGATGCCACAATCAGCAGAGACCCCGTGGGAAGCTTTAACCTCCTTAATCTCTCTCTCTGTTTACTGTTTCCCAACATGGAGGACAAGGGAAGTCGGACCTGTTTGATCTGCTTATCTTCATCCTGCATTAATAAGATATGAATTTGACAAGAATACGTCATAGCAGTGCCTGGGAAACCAATTCTGCCTTCGATCATCTGTTACAAAGGAAAAAAAAAAATGTCGGCCTCTTTTAACTTGTTGAGCCAATGGGCCATTAAGTTGTTATGACATATTCTCTCCATCACATGGTTAAGAAACCCCCACTTTTGATTATCTTGTGAGTATTTAGAGTATTTCATCCTCTCGCTAAAAAAGACCTGAAACCTAGTCTCTTGTTTTCAAAAGACACAAAGCATGTTTTTTGTGTCACAGAATGTTGCTCCGGCCACTTTAACTTATGTGTTGGTGCTTTCCTTTCCTTTCCATCCGCCCTTCTCTTTTTACAACACAGGGAGTTGACGCTCTAGAGATATGAAACAAAAACTAGCTGACTACCAACTCCACCTAACCGTTGAGCCAACTCATTCGAAGACGCCACTTCCCATCAACACCACAAATATGATGCAATTTCAAAATCCCAACTCTCCCATCTTTCAAACCTTATATTTCCAAAGCACCCAATTTACTGGGGCTGACCAAGTTTAAATTACCCACATAAACAAAGAGACAAAACCCCGCCAGTTCAGCCGATACTTGGATTGCTCGGACAAATTGGATGAATACGCCAAGTCCCACAGCCAACGTGCTGGAGCATTTATTTAAGTCACTCGTTTGATAGAGGGACGAGTTTTACTTCAAGTTGAATAGCCTCCAACCGAAATGCATAGAATCAGAATTTCAAATTCAATAATGGAAGCCCACAGTCAATATGGTATTGAAAGAAACAAGTCCAATTACATCTCTCTTAATTACAAATGAAATGTATTGACATATAAAAGGTGAAGGGGATTGAAGTGAGGCTGGTAGGCGGCCAATATCCAACCTCTTATATTGTAAAAAGAAAGTCATCAATACCTTAAACAGCCATATATCTTAAAAGAACAATGGGTGAGGTAAGAGCTTTGACTCTATATATCTTAAAAGAAGGATGGGTTGGGTAAGAGCTTTGATTGAGTAGACGTTTCCATTCTATTTGTGTTTCCTTGTTAGTTTTAACTTATTTTATTTTTCCCTAATTGTTAGGATTTTTTTTTAGATTATTACAACTTTACCGAAAAATACCTAAGAAAATCCACGCCCTTTAAACCCCATTAATGATATCAGCTACATGTGCAAACATTAAATTCCTAGCAAATAACCACGTCCTCTTATTCAGACACGACCAGAAGCAGAAACCTGCCCGCAGCGGTGGCCCAATGGCTAATCTCCCGAAAGCCATGATGGCCCATGCTCTAATATGATGAACTTCATGTACGTATGACTGTCCAGATATCCATGGAACCGCACGTGAAACATAAATAATAATATTAAATACATTTTAGAAAAAAAATGAAATACAAGAGAATTTCAAAAAATGAAACAACTAAGAAATAATAATAATAAAACTAAATAATGAATAAAGTGCAATGTGTTGCACCACATTATTCATATAGGCAAAAAACTCATCCCACTTTTGAAAACATCGATTTCAAACTTTCGCCCTATCAATGAAGTAGGCAGACACCAAGATCCCAACTTAAGAGTTAAGACTCCCCTACCACCAGCCTCCTGACTGATTGGGGTTGAACAACACTACCAACAAGTCACCCTAGGAAAACATGTACCACATCATAGAATTGAACGACATTCTTCTTTCTTTGCAACACGGACTCACTATCACAAGACCAAAAACGAATGGTTGGAATTAAGGAAAGAAATCACCTCAAATTTGGGGGTCCAAGTCCAGAAATTACTTTTGCAATTTAGGTGAAAGGTTGCGCATTGAGGTCATTATGTATTGCTGCAACAATATCCTGTACAATCAGCATGTGGTTGGTCCATAAACTCTGTTTACTCGAGAGAGGACCACCACCAGTACCCTTCCTGAAATGAGAGGAACCAAGAAGAGAAGCCTGCAATCAAGCTTCAGTATCTTACCTGTTTCTTTCGGATGGCAACTATGCCAATAGATCTCCTCTCAGTCAAAAAAAGAATTGGCCGCAGCAAAGGCAAAATAGATCATAGTAATACTATATAAGCAACGGGCAACGCAAAGAGCGCACCTCTTTCCTCGTAGGTTACTGCAATTACAGGTCGATATTAGCATCTCAGTGTGTATTTGGCCATGGAACCCTAAGAGGAGAAACCAAGTTCAGCGATTCTGTGACAATAATCACCAATAGTTTTCTAGGTAAAGTGGCAAACAGTTATATCCCAATTCCGAAAGAATACCGGTGAAGCAGCCAGATTCGAAGCAATTCTAGCTTAGGTTGCTGTGTGCATCCAGAGTCTTGAGTGTTGTCAGTATCCATTTTTCTCTTAGTGGAACATACAACTACCTTGAGCTTCCTTGTTTAACATATCCTTTATTAAATTATTACCTCCTCCTGGATAAAAAACCATCCTCAAGATGACGTTGAATGCTGCCCATGTAACTATACCTCCTCTCAAAAATGCAAGGCGGGCAGCTTTTGGAATTTTTTAAGTTACAATGGCCATTTGTCCATCCTGGCTCCACCATTGCCATCACATTGGAGGTTGCCTAGGATAAAAGTGATCCTGGCACGAAGCTTGCACTTAATGCCAGGTGAAATAACCAGCACCTAGCTGCAGCTTTTGACTACATTAATATAACCTTCAAGCCGACTCAGCTGCGCTCCTCAACCCCTGATCATAGATGGAGCAACGATGAGTGAACACAAGTACAGTCTAGAGACTTTAGACACCAACTCCATGTTGCTATTATCCCTGCAACTGAACTTGATCAAGCAAATTAGTTTGACCTAACTAGTCTGTGTTACAAACAGAAGCTTAAGTTGAACATTGCTCATCTCCTTTACAATAGATAGCAAACTTGAATGACCTTCAAACCAAGTAAGAGACTCCATTTAACAATAGCTACCAACTTCATAGCATATGCGATTTGAGGGACAGAACAACAAAAGTTAAAGAATAATTATGAGCCACCAGAAAATCCCCACTGACATACAAGAAAATTGGACAGAAAATGTTCTCTAAGATAGTTTTGCAGCATTCCTGAATCACATAGACGTTCAAGCAGTTATATGTCTTCGGAAAAAGAGGCCACTCTATCAAATTCATCGCTCACCTTAACCCAATCCTCTTCCCAAACTCATTACCACCAGCTATTGCTCATAGGATCCCAACAAATATTAGTATATACACGAAGGGCAGCCCATAACAATTAGAAAAACATGCCAAAATTAGTGTTAGAAAAAGGATAAACCCCAGAGACGAATGCCTATATAGGTGTTAGAAAGTAGTTATGCCATAACCAAAAATCTAGAAGATGCCCATTACGCCTCATGCTAGATGAAACCAGTGATGTCAAATAGTTCAAGTATCCAATTCTATATTAAGTAACTATTTCTGGAATATGCTACCCTAGGTGCTGGGCAGTGGGCACCAGGCTTATCGACTAGGCCTGCCTAGGTGGGTAACCTAATGGGAGACTCAGTGGCCAGTGCCTAGATCTGCTTAGTTGGACAACTAGGCTGCGGCCGCTGTGCTAACTAGGTGCTAACCATGAGAAATTTTCATTTATTGTTTCATTGTTGTTATTTTTGTGTAAGGGTAAACTGCAATAAAGTTAAAAGAGAATGCCTCTCATTCTCCAAAGACTGTTTAGCCTCAATTCTCTGGTTTTTTGGCTATTTACATGTCCCTTGAGCAACCGGTTGACTAGCTCCTGCTCACCCTCTTGTATATGCAAGGGGACCTTCCCATCTTTCCAGAAACAATGCTTCACTTCTTGGGCACTAATTTGAAAGAAAGTTTTGTCTAATTATTTGTAGACATCTCTTGGGCACTAATTTGAAAGAAAGTTTTGTCTAATTATTTGTAGACATCTCTCTTTGCATGGTATTACTTATTAGACAAATTTGTTATTTATACATATCTGTTTGCATATGGATTTTTCTTGTTTATGTATGTGTGTGTGTATATATATAGAAACACACACATTTGCATTTAATTGTTACAAATACCTGCTTCCATATCTGCATAGATCTCTATCTTCAAAAATCAATTGAAAACTATTGTGATTCAATATGGTTAACTTAATCTCAATTTATATGCAATTCATTGTTTTTTACACTCTTTTTTCCTATTATTTTGGAGGCCGTCTTGGCCCCACATAGGCTCCGGCCAGAGCGCTGCCTAAACCTCTTAGAAGGTCAACCACCAGGCCTGCCTAGTGCTTTTGGCTGCTAAGATGTTACACATGCTTTGCAACCACCAAGAGTTGAAAATGGTCGAGAGCAGGATAGTATGCCCGTTTGGACTTGGTCCCACTTATGAACTTACCAAACTGCAGCTACAGCTTGAAATGTTCTGTCACCAGAATTAAGATTGACCTGTATAAAGTTCTGATACGAGGAGAGTCTCATGCAACCAATTTATGATTTGGATTGCGGAATGAAGAGAACACAATTCAAACGCTAATCCAGGATCTCCAGAGAAAACAAGAACATGTCCTACCTATGTCTGCTTCTTCTTCACGCTGTATTCTTAGTTCCAGACCTGCAGGCTTTTCAAGTTTTCTCCCTCACATCATTCTTAGCCAACGAGAAGATAAAGTAAGCATGTAACAATTATGCCTGTAACACATTACTTCAATAAGACAGATTACTATAAGTTTATAAATTTCATATGCGATTCCTTAATTTCCAATAAAGCAGAACATCCTAAAAGCTCACCGCAAAACTGTGGTACCGAACAAGGCTTCTCAGTCAAACTAATCACAGCGATTCATCAAACAAAACCAGCACATGACATGAACAAACCCACGGAAACAAGCAACTCCCAACCAAATGGACAAACTCTTATCAGAACAACAATAAGAACGATATAGTATTCGAAGAATTTCTTCATTACGATCAAAATTTATACAACCACATTAACACAACCAGCACAATCACGTTCTACAGAAAATACATCTATAGAAACGGAAAATCCGAGGACAAAAAAGTACAATCAAATCCCCCTACTACTGTTCAAAATCGAACCAAGCGTACCCAAAACCGCAAAGGCAAGAAGAGGGCTGACATCCAAAGTATCAAAGACGGGCGGAATGATATTCCTGAAGAGATTCAAGTAAGGGTCGCACAGATCTCTGATGGCCGAGAGCGGCTGCCTGTCCCAGGGGATGTTGGGGAACCAACTGAGCAAAACTCTAACCATCAGCACCCCACTATATATATCCAACCATTTAGCCAATCCGGAGGCAACCACTGTCAGCGGCGTATTCAGATACCCAGACGGGCGGTCCCGAACGGCAGCGAAGAAGAGTGGGCCAATCGCGCAGACGAGGTTGTCCTGGAGGTGATGGAGCGCGGCGAGCTCCTCAGCGGAGGGTGTGGAGATGGCAGAAGTAAACCTGCTGACGGAGCTCTTCAGGGCGTCGAGAAGGCGGCGAGAGAAGGAGAGGGCTGCGGCGAGGATGAAGGAGACGGTGCGAGTGGAATCGAGGAGAGGGTTGGGATTTGGTGGGGAGGTCGGGGATTGGGGAAACGGTGGAGCCGAGGAGGAGGCAAAGACCCTGAATTGGGAAGGCCGGTGGAGGGGAGAACAGTTCAGAGGGGGAAGGTTTAGAATCAGGGGTTTCCTGGGAAAGGAAGGATGGAGGGAGAGGCTTACCTGGTTGGGGTGGAGACACCGCCGAAGTGGCGGAGGAGAGATGGCCGGTGGGTGGTGGAACGCCGCCGTGGAAGTCGCCGCCATTCTTCAAGCCTCCGTGCGTCCGCTCCTTCTGTCCGTCTCTGTGCTTTCGAGAAGCGAAGATAGGACGGTGGGGCTTTTGAAGCGGACAGTGAATTGTGAGGACACAATCGTCATTTTGAGATTGACGATTAGGCGGGTTCGAGCTCGGCAGACCCTTGGCTCTATGCTCGACTCGAGTTTGTAACCCTTTTTCAAGTTCGGGTGTATTATTTGTCTATAATTTTAAAGCACGGCCAGGTTTTTGCAATTTCTTAAAGTGAACTCACTTTAAATTGGCTGAAAAACAAAAAATTCTTACGTCCAATTTCTTTTAATACTATCTTTTATCTATAATTTATATTTTTACCCTTTCAAATATAAGTACATGCACATTATATAGTATGGCATAAGAAAGGAGGGTGTGATATATTGTTGTCCCTAACACAAGATAGTGTGTTATGAACTAAAATAAATAAAATATATATATTGTTTAAATAAAAACATAGCCCCCTAGAAAATAAAAGCAAAAGTGTGAATGCGTTAAGAAATGCTTTTATAAAATTACCCAAATGCCTTTTATGTTAAACTGTGGGAACACTATTTCCCATGTTAGTAGCATAACATGGAAAATGTCACAATGCATGAATTGCCCACTTTGAATTAGTGTATCAAAAAGATTGTTCAAATTGAAGATGGGTAAAAATGTAATTTATTAGATAATATTGAGAAAATTTTTATAGATACAGTTTTGTGTTTCCATTTTGAGGAATTTCTTAAGCTTTTATTTGAAAACTATAGCCACTCAATAAAAGAAAATGTAAAAATTAGTCACCCTTTTTGTCGTTATAAGCAAAAGGCATAACACCAAACACCAACAAGCTTAGACTCATCCACGCAAAGAATCAAAGCCTTTAGAGCTTTTATTCAGCTCCGCATAATTCACCTTTACAACTTCTATTAAGCTTAACTTAGAGGAAAACGCCAGAGCTTCCACCCAACCTTTATCCCCTTAAGATATAAGGTTTGCTTTCAGTCAGCTATCGCTTCTGTCGTGTTTAAGCTTGCATGTCAGTGGCTCCCTTTTGTATCACAAAGGATTAATGCCACAAAAATTCGAAACGAAAACCAACCGCATGTCGACTCCAGCCCCCATTGTTGCACCAACCCCATTAGAGATCTCATAATTATGCTAGTCACTAGTCTTCTATATTGTAAGAGATTTCCAAAATCCATCTCTCAGCTGAATCGGTTATGATGGGCTAAAAATATTAAAAGGTATTATACTATTAAAACGGTTTATCATAGTCGAGCATTTGGATTTGCAAAGAACAAGTATTGCCAAAACTTGGTTTTTAATCGTTTTATTAAATTTCTATTTGTGTTTGGATGACACAATTAAAATGATGTTTTTTAGGAAAAACTTGAGAGAGAAAGAATGTGTGGAGGGCTCACAGATTAAGTCTCTGGAAGATCATTGTTTTTCCAACATTTTGAAACCCAGTTTTTGAGTCTTTTGACCATCATCCATAAATGCGTCAAAGAGCTTTTTCCTCAAAGATCTTTTTTTTATTATTATTATTTCTTTTTTATTAAAGAGCCTTAAATCAAGTAATGACCGATTAATTATTTGTTTATCTAATCTTAAAAGAGAAGTGTTTAAATCGGGAAAATTTGAAATGTTGAAAAATATTTCTCTTTTTAAACATGGTTTTTGAGTGCAATTTTGGTGTTATGGTATTCCATCCTCGCAACTAAAATTCCATAATAAGTAAATCTCCTTTCCATGGTTTTCTAAATTATTACTGAAAATGCTTACTTTGGTTCGAAGCGGTTTACATATTAAGGTGGCCGGCGAGTGCTTAAGCACCTTATCCCTCTAATTGACAAGCAACAAGGAGTGGGAGTGGGCCAACTGTAGTACCCCGCTTAGATAGGGTCGGAGCCAAAAATTTTTATATGAGGGGTTGAATTAAAGTTTTTAAATATGTTGAAATATGGTTTTTTTAAATTTTTATACAAGACAAGCAAAATTTTCTAAAATTTACATGTAAATTTTTTTAGAAAAATTGAGGTGGGGCTAGGACCTTTGCAGACCCCCCCTACATGTCGATATGGGTGAGTGAATGTCCAAGCTCCTTTTCTTCATCCCCCAAAGTCCAAGACTGCTTCATAGTGCATCAATATTTGCATATCAGTGTCTTTCTTTTTGCTTTTTGCAGCACATAAACGAGTGGTTTAAAATATAAAAAAAGATACGATACGCAAAAGGTGAGTTTCGTGCCGAGAAAGCAAGCTTTCATTTTCAAAAAATGTGACATCTTAACTTTTATTAAGTGCCCTTGTGTGGTTTGGAATTGCTTTTGTTCTTTGCTTAATTTCAATGGTTGTTTAAATTTTTATTTTCCGGTGGATTTTTTAAATTCAGGAAATCAAAGAACGTGACAACTTGTTTGTGTCTAGAAATTAATGGGCGCACATGAAAGTAACTTTTTTGAATATCACAAGTTAAAATTTTGGCAAAGTTTCAGAAAAGTCCCTTATTTTTTTTATTTTGCTTATAAATACGTCAAATATATGCATTTTCATATTTCCCATGATACATACATTTTTAACTCTTAAAAAAAAGTATAGAAAATATCAGCTTCATGTGTTTGAAAGTGTGTCGTAACTCAGTGGACGCCTCAGATGGAAGATAAGCATAAACCGAAGCTTAAACATTGTTCTTTACTGTCCCAAAAGATTATAAGAGGAATTTTCAAGCAGCTGCCTAACTTAAACGCATTACAGGTGCTTCCTCCTCTTAAAGAAAGAAAAGAAAAGAAAAAATAGAAGATCATGGGTCTCCTTTCCTATGTCACCATAGTGCGGGGTGTGGGTGCGGGTGCCGGAACGGTACATATCAAAAAATTTAAGGGCAGCGGTATAACGAGAATATTTTATTATTATTATTATTTTTAATTTATTATATGTATAACAGAATAAACATATTATTACAATTTAGTTATTAATGTATATAACATACTTGAATAATTGTATTGCATATGAAAATATCAAAACAACATATATTATATAAGTAATTTAGTAATATTACATTTTAATTGGGCTCGGGTGTGAGTCGGAGCCGCACCCATCTCCGGTATGCATCCGACTCAATGCGAACTCTGGTGCGGCAGTAAAATAGAAGAGTCCGGTGACTTAGCTCTTTTCTCTCCCCGCCTTATTATTTTCATGGCTACATTGGGCCTTGGTGTGAGAAGAATGCACCTTGGTGTTGGGTCGGGTCAGCCAAGACTCGATAAAACCTGGGTCGGGCTGGTCCAAAGCCTTTGCCGGGCCTGAATGTCAACTTTATGCTTGTTTGAGTACTGATTAGATGTCCACCGACATTTAAAACCCTTAACATTTTCATATTTTAATAACTTGAAGATGTGCCAATAGTTCATAAAAGATCTGAACAGTTTTTAAGGGAGTCATGCCAATAGTTTTTAAGTGAACCAACTGCCAGCATTATATATAGAAGTATAAGTTGGCTCTTATTACCTAACTTAGGTCAGCCTTGTTTTTTCCTATCGGAACCGCAAGTATCAAATAAGCAACTTAAATTCGGCCCATCATGACCCATCTATATAGACTATGGGAATAGTGACCATACAATCAAACTAGCCACATGTGGCTTGCATGATTTCTGCCAGTTAAGGCTGGGCGTCAGGTCGGGTACCCAACCCATAAAAAAAGGCATTGGGTTGGCCCGATAAGTTATTAGGCTGGCTTGGGTGGAGCCGACTAAGCTCAGTTCGACCTGATAATATTTTTTAATACATTATATATATATATATATAATATTTTATTATGAATAATTATATTTATATTATTATTATTATTATTATTATATATATATATATATATATATATATATTAATTTAATCGGGTTGTGCTCGTGCTCGAGTTTTAGGTGTCGGGCCGGCCCGATGCCTAAGCTTACCTTAGATAGGACCATTCCTTTTGAAGGCGATTTTGTCATCAAACACGTTTTACAAACTTAGGTGGAACAAGAAAGTTTTGGCTGACCACCACTCAGTATGTTTCAAAACCTCATGTTGAAGTGCAATAGAGAGAGAGAGAGAGAGAGAGAGAGGATTGACCTCAAATATTCTTGATCTGATATCTTCTAAGGATCTCAAATCACCTTTAAGGCTCAAATCTGAGACAAACAAACGCCCCCATATTTATTTATGTTCGATGATAAAAGAGAGAGGGCTTTTATATGCATATATTAATGTATATTGGCACCTTCAATGATTTAAAATTTTCAGCCTTCACCACATGTTCTCGTAAGTTGGTAAATAATAGTGAAGGTTTATATAGAGTTGGTCCTGTTTTCCTAAAACTGTATTTGGATCCGACTCGAATAAGATCTAACAATATTTATATAGAGTTGGTCCAAATGTCTATTGGATTCCGGTCATTTGGGAATTGAATTCAAATCCATATCCAGTTATGGAACTACATAATGAATCTGATAAGCAATTAAACCCATTTTCCTTTCAAATTTAGCTAAATGGACACAAAATCAAGGCATCTTGGAGAGGTCAAACCTTTTCCTTCACCCGCTCCAGAGTTCAAGGCTGCATCCGAACCTGGGTGGGAAGGGGAACACCAAATCAGTATTGGCAATATTGATTTTCACATTAAACAATTTTGTTTACTGATACGGCATTTTGACTGCTAAGATTGAGCTATCCAATACTAAATAATTGTATTTTAGTGGAAAGACAATAAAAAGAAGTATGTTTTACGCACACATGGTCATGCTCGCATCTCTAAAAGTCACTTTTACTGACACATGTCAAACGTTGGTAAAAGTTACCACAAAACGTTTACTGACATTTTTAATTTAACTTTTATCAACACATTCCACGCGTCGGTAAAGGCTTTCCCGACTCTATAACTTTGCTCGTGCCCTTCTTCTCCTTTCTTCTTCTTCTCTCTGTTCCTTTCTCTTTTCTCTTCGCCCCACCAGCATTTACCGAAGTTTTTGGCCGATTGCAGGTGTTTTTCATCAATTTTTGACGTATAAACGATATAAAAGTAAGTTTCTCGAACTTAATGTTAAGTTTTTTTTTTTTAATTTGTGAATGATTTTAAGTTATATATTGTTTTAGGGTAATGATAGTAGGTTTTTTGCTTAAGTTTTTGTGCTTTTGCATTCCAGTCTTCTTCAAAGAGGCAGTGTTGTGGAAGCAAAAAAGAGTGGTAGGGAGGCAATCATTTTATTCTATTTGGTTCATGCCTTTTCTATCTTGTTATTTATTTTATTTGGTTCATGTCTTCTTTTATGTTCTTATTGTTACTGAAGGTAATCATTTTAATTTTTTTGTTTCATGCTTTTTTTTTTTAGTGTTGCTGCAGCTATTTGTGTTTAATATAAATGCTATGCACATGGATATGGCTCGATAAAAAAAATAACAAATCTTCACCCATGCATGAAATTACATTGATAAATATATTATCGACGTTCACCTGTATCTCAATAAAAAGTTTTACAGACACCCGCCATGTGTCTGTAAAATTTTTACAGACACCTACCATGTGTCGATAAAAGTTTTACTGGCACCCACCATGTGTTGGTAAAACTTTTAATACCAACGTCCACAGACGTCGATAATAATTTTATTGACCTATACACACGACGTGTGGGTGCAGAATTCTACACCGACGTGTGCCCTGAAATATCGGTAATAGTTTTCACCGACATTTACCTCACTGTTGACCGCCTCGAAGGTTGGTAGAACGTTTATTGACGTGTTGCCATGTTTTACTGACGTTTTTCAGCAGTAGTAAAACGTGGGTTTTTTGTAGTGGAAAGATTACAACTTACAAAGCCAACTGTGAGCTAAAAAAAAAAAAGTTTTCAAGGAATTGCTTCGGTACTACCATCATCAAGTGCAATGGAGAAGGAATCAATTCAGTAACTCATGTCCACTTTTAAGAGGTTCGTCCAAAAGAACACAACACCATAATTGTGTCACTTCCACGCATGCTAAGGCAATATTGACATTGTAAATGGGGAAATATTATTTCTATTCACCGGAAAGTTTATAAATTTCATAATCGTTGCGTGCTTCTGAAGGCGTCTGCCAAAATGCAACCCACTGAACTAAAACTACTTACCAAATGTAAGAAGTTTCTCGAAGTGGTTGGCGCAATGGTGAGCATGGGGCTGGTAGGCATCCAGTTTTCCTTTTGATTTCTCAAAACATCAATTCCCTTGTGTGCAGAAAAAAAATTACTTACTTGCAAGTTGAAGCACAGCAAATGCAACATTTTTCGGAGGCATTGAAAGCAAACTCTATATCTTAAGGGGACAGGGGGTTGAGTGCAAGCTTCATATTGCTTCTGGAGAATGGATGAAATACTCGTCATGCTCACCCAAAACTAATAGTTCACAAAGAAAAGGCTTTACAAAGACTTTTATACACCATCTTGTTGGATCTGTTTTGTTCTCTTGTTAAAAATTGAGGCTCATTTTACTTATAACTGTGCAACCATTGCTGTGCTATTCTGTAATACTGACAATGGAGATCTCAAAGCCCTTTAACCTGCCTCCAACTCTAAGTTCAAAGCTTGCTAACACATACTGAAGATGTTTGGATGAAGACAACAAGTAGCTACGGGTTTTGCTATGACTTTTTACTATCGCCCGACCGTCACAGAAGCTTTTGCCTCTGTTCAATACATAATGATTGAAGCCAACTTCGGTTGGTTAATCCGATCAGTTCATCGATGGTCAGCAAGTATGATGGTTCTAATGATGATCCTGCACGTATTTCGTGTTTATCTCACAGGTGGTTTTAAGAAACCACGTGAATTGACTTGGGTTACGGGTGTAGTTCTGGCTGTGTTGACTGCATCCTTTGGGGTAACTGGTTATTCTTTACCTTGGGACCAAATTGGGTATTGGGCAGTCAAAATTGTAACTGGTGTACCTGAGGCTATCCTTATAGTGGGATCGCCCTTGCTATTTGAGCTTTCTCGTAATATTTTTCTTCTTTTAATGGGAGTTTGATAAGAAGAATATTATACTCTTGAAACCCGTGCTTCAAACACATTGATCCTTCAAAAATTTTGGTTTTGTTCCAGAAAATATAGTGTGATTGTGCATGTTGTTTCCAAATCGAATGATCACATGAGCACTCTTTGGACAATAATATAGTGTTTTGAGAACATATATTCCAAGAATACAATATAGACGCTCGGCTCAATGGGGACCTGGGCGGAGGCAGGGGGCACAGCAGAGGCCTTGGCCCTCCCATTATTTTTTTAAATACTATGAATTATAATTTTTTGTTTTACCAATATAAAAATTTTGAAAAATTGTATTTCAACTCCTGTTAAAATCCTTAAATTATAGTCCGGCCCCTAGCTCTGCCCTTGAACGGGAAAACTTTTTTGACAATAATATCACGTGATGTGACCTTCTAAAACGTTTCATTGACTTGATAATGGTTTTCCTTCGAAGTTCTACAAATCTTCGAGACAAAATTTATGCACTTTGCCAAAATTGGCGGAACTTGACCGACTTGGCTGGGCGCGTTGACTAAGTGACAGCTCCACAACTCGAAAAGTCTGTTGACTCTACGTCTCTACAGATTAAGTTGTGTGCATGCATGCATGGAGGAAGTTGTGTGCATGCATGGAGGTGTGCACGTAACAAATATGCACCAAATGGGGTGGAGGCATTTTTGATTTTTTTTTAATAAAAGAAGTAAACATTTTAAACTTTTTCACAATCCTTTTTTACGCTTTTAAAAAGTTTTCTTATTATTATTTTAATATCGGTATTTTGGTCATTGCTGCTCCTGCGCACCAATTTTTGGTGCAGGCAACCAGCTTCAACGTCGTTGCACCTCACTGAGCAAGTGGTCTCGAGGGAGGCACCTCTTGTTCGCCATTATCGTGAGTTGGTGTCTAGCTGTGTTCTTCCAATGGGCAAACAACGGTGGACCCACTTGTTCATGGCCGGAGCACTGAACCTTTTCCAGTTCGTCCATGGTTCAATTACTGGCTTGTGGGGTTGTCAGTGCACGTCAATGGCTTCTCTTTCTCTAGTGAACTTCTCCCTCATCTCCCTCCTATCATCTTTAATCATCAACTCAAAGACTTGCACTTAACATAACTTGGTGATACTTGTAGCACTCATGTGGTAGAGAGATTATTCAAAAGCATAGTCCGAATTTTTTTCATAAGGCACTAAATATATAGTTAACAAATTTTTAAGTTTAAGTTCATCCAGCAGAACAGCTTATATGTTCAGCACCGAACACAGAGCTTATGTTCAGGACCTGAAATGACCAAAATACATCATGACCTTTCCAAAATGAGAGAGCCTATTCTAAAGGATGATAAAGAAAGGACAAGGAAAAATAAGTGTTTAAAAAACGCAAATACCCTTGACAGAGCCTACATATGAAAGTAGAGCCATGATTTTTTGGCTGAGGAGTGCTTGAGGCACCAGCCCAGGTATGATATAGGTACTTTATGTAATTTTTGAGTTATTATGATGTAGTTTTAAAATTTTCAATGAAAGTTTTAATGGGCTGGCGGGAAGAGTGGTCTACACCAGCCTCCATTTCGAGCCCAAGCACTTACTGCATGCACAGGGGCGGAGCCAGGTTTTTTTCAGGAGCGGACCAAACGATCCACAGGTCGGGCCAAACTAAAAAAAAAAAAAATGATTTTTTCAATATATATTTTTTTTCTTGCACTCACCCAGGCCATGACCCAGGCGGCCTCCCCCCCACCCTGTGCATGCATGCATCCTGCATTTCAGGAGCATGAACCCATCACACGTTATTAACTATTGACTTTGAGCCAAGTAGGGAGGAGTTAGAATTTTTTTTTCATGGAACACTAAATATATAGGTAACAACCAAGTTCACTTAGGTTCATGGAGTAGTGATCTGGGCTTGGTAGGGCTGCTCCATACAATTGAATCTAGATCTACCTAAATCCAATTATAAATTTAAGGTTTCAAAGTAGCTCAGTAGGGCACACACCTCACGCTATCTCTGCTCATAAGCCAAGTATAAAGGCCCAAAGCTAGAACAGTTGCATGCATCTCTATTAGATGCAACAAGTATAAACCAAAAAACATTTGCGACATTCTTGTTCGATCCAAAATAGATGTTGGGTCTGTTCCAATGTGGTCCGAGTGCAATACATAATGCGCAACAACAAGGAGCTGGTAGCATCTTTTATGAATTTCAAGCCTACTAGAGATCAATCGGACCCACAAGGACAAATAAAAAGTAAAATCGTGATAAGGTCTTTCTAAATCAAGTCTGAATCAAGACATTTCGCCAATGCGAGTATGGTCATTTCACGTATGGCTGTGAGTGTGTGTTAGGAGTAGGCACAGCTAGGCCCTTTTTTTTTTTCTTTTTTTTAAGGAGATAATATTGTGATTTTTTTTTTTTAAGGAGATAGTATTGTGAAAATTTGTTAAGGGCCAAATAATATTTTTAAAATTTTTATATTGGTCACACTAAAAATTTTCGAAAACATAAGTATAATTTCTTTTTTTCTAGAGTGGGGGATACTAGTCATGACATTTGGATTCAAATTATATATATATATATATATATATTAACCGTTCATTCATAATCTTTTTTCTCTCCCAACTTCATAGCTATGTTCAGCATTATAAGCAATTGATATGTCATGTACATTTTTTTTTGGTTTCCTTGCCCATAAAACAACTTTAACATAGGCAAGTAACTACCACCATTGTATTAAGCCGTTTTCCTTTCTTCCTTTTCAACGTTATTTATGTCAATTTGTTCGAACTAAATTGATTGGCAAACCTAATTTGGAAGACTAATTTGTGAGTTGCCAATTGCCTAAAATCAAGGAATCAATAGTAAAAGTACCTCAAATGAAAATACAATTGGAACTTTTTACAAAGAGCAGACATAAATTTTGACGGATGAAGAAGAACATGTTCGTGTTTGAAAAACTTACAAATAACTGCTTAAATAAGAGTATATATAGCTATTTTCCTTATTAAATGAAACATTTTTGAAACGTGAGCGTGCTTCTTTTATTTCATTCCTCTTTTTTGAAATTTTAAAGCCCACGGACCAAATTCTCTCCTCTCCGGCTTCTTCTTGTAGTTGGAAGGAAGTCTGAATATTAAAAACATGAAAATCTGAACCTTTTTAAATGAGCTGCTGTCTTGGAAAGTTGGATTCTCAAGAACATTTTGTGGACATGGAGATGATGACGCCGTCAGGTTCCTGTTGATTCCGATTTCCTATAAGTCTTGAACCATGTGAAAAGTTAAATCCAGGACTTGGGTCTTGGGCCTCTTGGCTTGACCCAGTCTTTGACTTGAGCCAAGTCAAACAAGTCCGGACACTGGACTGAGTAAGAAAGACTGAACTGACCTAAGATTTCGCCGTATAGATTGCTCTAGGAAGGGAATAAGCAAGGACCAAAGTCAATGACAGTAACAGGCGCAGGTGGGCTCGGTCTGGTTTGACCCACTAGGGACCAAACGAGGGTCTTGGGGTCAAGGACTTAGGTCTTCCTATGAGTCTCCTCCGGCCGTCTTCCAAATTTAGCGGCCGTTGCCTCGCCCTCTAAATTTAGCGACTCGGAGGTAGGAGGGATTCGAACTCCGTCCAGATAAGGCCGGCGGGACGCCACAATTTTTTCCGCTGCAGAGAGCTTTCCACGAAGCGACCTCCCTCGGAGAGAACCTCTTATGGCAGGCACCCGCCAAAAAAGGTCCGCCTCTGCTTCTCCTATTTTTTGTTCCACCCCCGCTTGGTCTTCCTCTGTTTTCATGGCGAAACGGCGCCTCTTCCATGTCGATTTGTTCGTTTTACTCTGATGGGTATCTCTCCTTTTTGTGAAGTTCGTCTTGTTTTACCGTGTGCGGGAGTTCCCCTTTCATGGGTGTCTCTGTTTTTTTGGATTTTCTTGTGAACAGAGAACTCAGACACTGAAGGGAGAGAGAGAAAAAGAGAGAGAGAGAGCGACAGAGAGAGATGTCTGCTGTCATGGGAGCGGTGAAGAATGTCGGGTTTAGTTCGGAACTGGAGAAAGATGAAGTCCTGGAGGGTAATGGCGGCTCCGCTGGCCCTTCAGGCGATGGCCCTGGTAGTAGCGATGATGTTCCAAAGTTGACCAGGAAACTCAGCCATGCTTCCATGTACTCTACTGAGGATGGTGAGGATGCTGAGGACGGTGATGATGACGATGATGATGAGGAAGACAGTGAGTCTGTTAAGTCTAAGAATGCAAAAAAGATTGATCTTGGTCCTCTGTGCTCCCTCAAAGAACAAATCGAGAAAGATAAGGTATCCGTAGCAAGTGTATTTTTTCTTTTTTCTCAATTTTTACCTGCATGGCATCCAGTGTTTCTCATTTGTATTGTTTCTCCTCGTTTTTTCGTTGATATTTAATGTCTTAGATTTTGTGTTCTAAAACTTCTTTACGAACTTGGCGAAACATATTTTTAGGATGATGATAGCCTGATGAGGTGGAAAGAACAGTTGCTTGGAAGTGTGGATTTGGCTGCAGTTGGAGGTACCCTGCAGCAATTGAATTATTCATTCATCTTTTTTTTTTTTTTTACTTGTTCATTTTATTTTCTTTAGAAGTTCTTATTTTACTGTTACCTTAATATATTTGCTTTCTCTGTCTCTTTCGCATCAACTTTTTTCTGTTTTTCTTTTGTAATGAAACTAAATCTTTACTTCTCTTTGAAACAGAGAACCTTGAACCAGAGGTTAAAGTTTTGAGTCTGACAATCTTATCGCCTGATCGGCCTGATCTCGAACTGCCGATTCCGTTTATGCCCAATTCGAAGGGTTACGCTTTCGCGCTCAAGGATGGAAGCCGTTACCGTCTCAAGTTCACCTTCCTGGTCTCCAATAACATCGTTTCTGGACTCAAGTATACCAACACCGTGTGGAAGACTGGCATGAGAGGCAAGATTTCTTAGTCTTGGCCTTGTTATAAACAAGTTTTTCCTGCTTTTTCCTGGATTGCTGTCTTTTTTTAAAAAAAAAAATGGTGTCGCGATTCTTTATGGATATGTGAAGATGCTGGGAACGCATTTCTCCTTTTTTTTTTTCCTTTTCCTAAAAAACTGGTTCAGATGCTGAACTCGACAATCCTTTTCGCTATAACTGTTTTTTTAGAGGTTTTAGCCTCGATTTGTTGTTTGACATGTGTAGTGATTACTTGTTGACTGAGGTTTAGCTCAATAAAGGAAATCCATGCTTGTCTAGCTGCAGATGAAAGCAATTTCATGAATTTTCTGGTTTTCTTAAATTCATGTAATCATCTGATACATGGATTTTCTCTTGCTGAAGTCCACTAATTCTAGTTCTGAAAATTTTCTAGGTATCCTTTTACTGTACGTCAAGATTTCAATGTTCTGTTTGGTCTTATGAACGCGGTGTGTTAGATACTTTGAAACAAAACTTTTTTGTGCTTGGTGTACAGGAACATTACAGTTTATGGTTTTTCGGGTATCATAGTTGCCAAGTCTACAATACTGATAGCCCCGTGACTTTGACTGCTATTCATGTGCGTGCACAGCTCACATTTTTTTTAATAAAACTCTCAAGTTGCTTTTTTTATTTTTCAACTACACAATTTTCTTTGAACTTCTAATGCATCTGCTCTAATTGTTTTGTAGTTTGTATCATTAGAGAATAATCTAAAGTCCAAATTCAATTCTTACAGTGGATAATACAAGAGTGATGCTAGGAACTTTCAGTCCTCAGCAAGAACCTTACACTTATGAACTAGAGGAAGAAACCACACCATCTGGGATTTTTGCAAGGGGCTCCTACTCAGCCAGAACTAAAGTATGCATTTCTTAAATTGATTGAGATTTATAGTTTGTCATCTGAGTTTGTTGCTGTTATTAGTATTATTATTTTTAACATGCATAAAATATTTCTATTCCTTTGTTTGGCAGTTTGTTGATGATGACGGCAAGGTTTATTTGGACATCAGTTACACCTTTGAGATTCGAAAAGAATGGCCATCACCTTCCTGAGTTAGTTTAGTGGCCTTGAGAGAGATCCTGATTATTTGTTAACTCATGTAATACCTCTCAGTTCAATGGAGTGATTTCTGTAACTTGGTCATGTATGTTGTATAAACATTTGGTTGCACATCTCCAATTTTCGATTGTTCCAGCACTCTGAATTCTATTATCGTGGTACCGGAGCTCGGTAACTGGTTCGGGTAACCTCAAGCGTGCTGTTTGTCAGGTTCTTTCTGCAAAAGCAACTCTGGCCACTTCATTGATAGCACTTGATGATTCAGGCTACAGGACATGGAGAACTTGCTGTACTGAAAGTAACATGCACATATCATGATATGGCTTTAAGTTTAAGTAATTCCTTCAGCTGCAGCTGATCATCCAGTTTTCTGATCTTGTTTTTATTGGAATGTCTGTTAGTGTGATTTGTTGCTTCACTGATCGGATAGATCTTTCGCATTCAGAGGAGTTATCTCCCCACCTGTAAATCGTCTTGTATGCCACACTGTTTGCAGATACCAAGCCTGTCTGTATCTTTCAGTTGTTTGCATCTCGTGAACTCCTCTGTTTTTACTTGTGGGGACAATGATTGCAGGATGGCAGTGAAAGATGAACAAGGACCCTTTGTCTTTTAACATAATGATTTCGATGGTCTTTGGCTGCCATTATTTGTGCACTTGCAAAAGCTTAATTACGGCATCCGTGCCTTCTTTTCCGGATGTTGCAGTGCTTCAGTTCTTGTCACTCGTTGCCTTTCCTTATTTTCTGTGTCTAATTATATGATGTTAAGGCTTGTCGGAAACCTGTTTTAGCATCAAGGATGGTTTTAGAAAACGTGGTTTTACACTAAAATGCTGTTCCTAACATGGTTTTATTTTTCATACAAATGAGCCTGCAATTATTTGTGGCATCTTAGTGTCAGTATTTTCTGGTTAGACCAACTAACTAATTGCCGGCCCGTTAGTACGAAAGTAGATTGAGAAATGCAAGTTAAACCACAAGCTGCATGTGTCTGCGACCTAATCAGGTGCTTTATCGTTCTGAGTACTACGGCAGACATGATATCAAACATTATATATTTTTAAAACCTCGGTTACTTAAATAGTATATGTAGTAGTGACAAAGACACGTTCTTTCAAAAAAGAAAATTATTTTATACTTCAAAAATAGGTCAGCCATATAAAACTGTAAAAGAACCATTTTACTGACAAAACAAGAAAAATTCAAAAAAATGAATTTTTATTATTGCATTTTTATTTTAGCTTTTTTCTGCATTCCTTTTAAGATTTTTTATTTTATTTTTTTAATTTTTCTGAGATTTTCTCGAGAAAGATAACTTTTACCGTATTTATTGTGACTATGATTATTATTATGAACCGACGACCGGCTGTTTACCAGCCGCTGAGCCAACCAGTTGTACCAAACCATGGCACTTATGTTTCAGCCTAAACTGAAGGGAAAAAGCTGAGCAATGGATAAAATTGAACCACAAGTGGCAATTTGATAGCCAAGGCCTGTTCTACTACACTAACCTTGCGGATTTGTGAGAGAACATGCTTTTGTTTGAGTAATTTCAATAAGTTAGTGCTAAGTTTTATTGCAGAACAAAAGAAAAATACAATCAGACTCTTTACAGTTTAGTTTCTGAACAAGGAATACCCTATCAAAAGCAATGAGTTTCCCTACAATCACAGTTGGAACAAACAGATTTATTCTTTCTCCCCTCCACCACTCTGTTCAATAAGCCTATTTCATCAACCCTCGAAGATCCACTAGCTATCTGTTCAAGTAGCTTATTTCATGAGCCCTGGAAGATCCAATAACCACTTTTAATCTATTAGAGTCGTTTAGCTGTTTAAAATGAAAACTGGCTGCCTACCAACCTCGCCCGACCATGCACCAACCTTCCAAGATCAGAGATGAGTCGCACACTAGGTTCACTAAAAAAAATGTCATCCATATTGTGTGTCACGCATATGGTCAACATTTCATATGCTATGGGACTAGGATTTCTATCTCAGTGGACGATGCGTTGCATGGAGCAGGTTTTAATCTCAATAAACTGTTTAATTTTAATTATGTTGTCCTGAATACGTGTTTACAGAGACTTTGATTAAGCAAACACGTGCATATCATTATTTTTAAGATCAACTAAGATAGTTTTATGGGCCCATCGTCAAAAACTAGTTAAAGACGTCCTAGAGTAATATCAAGTTTTTTAACGTCACTTTGGTGTCATTCAAATGGTTTAAAGTAGGCTTCCCACAGACTGACAATTGCATTACTGCAATAAAGCTTATAAGCTCCTCCTTTTCCTCAGCCATCATGAAGATTAAAACTTAAAAACCGACTCGTTGGATGTTGCAATCGGCTCTCCTTGACGCACGCAGGTCCACTTACAAATTAGAATCTACAAGGTCTTCTGATCAGTGATCTTGAATCTTGAGCTAATCCTGGCTAATCGCACCTGGATTTCGATGTTGACCCATCTTGGACGCTACCCATGTGATGATCGTGAATGCACTGTGTGAACTGAACTCAACTGGTTGTTATCGATCCATTCCAGTCTCTCCCTCTCTGTTTCTCATTTGGACTAAATTTTGATGGGATTATGAGATTGCAGAGGTCTGTTCCTCTTCCCATTAAACGCTTATCCTGCCTTTGCTCATCATACCAGTCTTCCCGTTTAAGCTTTCCAGTTCATAGTTTTGGAGAAACTAGGCAGGAATTGGCCACCTTCTTGCAATCATGCGCCGCTACGAATTCTTCCATGGATGGGAAAAAAGCTCATGGAAGAACTGTACTTCTAGGCCTTTTGCCGGACATCTTTCTAGAGAACATCATCCTCAATGTGTACTCGAAAACTGGTTGTTTCAGGGAAGCACGCCAGTTGTTCGATGGAATGCGTCAGCGGAATCTCATATCATGGTCAACCATCATCTCCGGGTTTGCTCAGCATGGTCGTGGAGAGGAAGCTCTGCTACTCTACTCTCAGTTCCAAGCGACACATGAGAAGCCGAACCAGTTTGTTTTAGCTAGTGTTTTGCGGGCTTGTTCGGGGTTAGGCGCAGTGGAAGAGGCTGCCCAGTTGCATGATTATGCAATCAAAGCAGGTCTTTACGCTGATGTTTTTGTGGGTACGGCTCTAATTGATGTTTACACCAAGAATTGTTACATTGAAGAAGCTAGGTTGGTTTTCGAGGAATTACCTGTGAAGAATGCAGTTAGTTGGACGGCCATTATTGCTGGATACTCACTTGTTGGAAGGAGCGAGGTTTCAATTGAACTGTTTAGTCAGATGGTGAAAACCGATCTTCAGCCTGATAGGTACGTCCTCTCTAGTGTGATTAGTGCTTGTTCAGTTCTTTCATTGCTTGATCACGGCAAACAAATTCACGCATATATCACGAGGAAACAATGTGAGTTAGACGTATTGGTAACTAATGTGCTTATTGATATGTACTCAAAATGTTCACAGTTGAGTATTGCACGTAAATTATTCAATCAAATGGTTGTTAGGAACGTGGTCTCATGGACTACAATGATTGCTGGTTACATGCAGAACTCTTTTGATTGGGACGCTCTACTGCTGTTCTCAATGATGAATAGACAGGGGTGGAGGCCAGACGGATATACTTGCACAGCTAGTCTCAATTCCTGCGGTGCGCTTGAGGATTTCAGCTTTGGTCAACAGATACATTGCTACACTATCAAGGCTAACATTGTCCAGGACGAATATGTCAATAATGGTCTTGTCGACATGTACTCAAAGTGCAACTCTGTAGCAGATGCTAGGAAAATATTCGATGCAATGATCAACTATAACGTTGTTTCATTCAATGCAATGATTGAAGGGTATGCTCAACAAGGTGAGCTTCAAGAAGTGGTGGATCTTTTTAACCAGATGAGGTGGACATCAGTGAAACTCAGCCTCTTGACGTTTGTCAGTGTGCTGGGAGCGTCATTATCGAGTACAGATCTATGGTTGAGTAGGCAAATTCATGTCCTCATGATCAAGGAGGGAATGTCATTAGATCTTTATGCTGGAAGTGCTCTTGTCGATGTGTATTCCAAGTCTTCTAATGTGGATGATGCAAGATCTGTCTTTGAAGAAATGCAAGAAAGGGATATTGTAGTGTGGAATGCAATGGTATCTGGTTATGCTCAAAATGCAAATGGTGAAGAGGCTCTCAAACTCCTCATAGAAATGCAGCATGAAGGAATGGTTCCCGACAAATTTACTTATGTAGCTGGCTTTATTTCAGCCAGTCAATTGGCTTCCCTGCTGCATGGTTCGCAGCTCCATAACCATGTCATGAAGAATGGCCTAGATTCAGAGCCATTTGTTTCAAACGCTTTACTGGACATGTATGCAAAGTGTGGAAGCATTCAGGATGCCCGGAAACTTTTTGATGCCATTTCAAGCAAAGATGTGGTCTGCTGGAATTCGATAATATCATGTTATGCTCAACATGGCCATGCTTTTGAAGCTTTTGTAATGTTTGAGAAAATGCAAGAAACAAGTATTGAACCCAACTATGTTACTTTTGTTGGAATTCTTTCTGCTTGTAGCCATGCTGGGCTTATTGAGACAGGGCTTCGACATTTCCATTCAATGAAGCACAAATTCAATATTGAACCTGGAATTGAACATTATGTTTGCATGGTTGATCTTTTAGGCAGAGCTGGCAAATTGGATGAAGTGAAGTTATTTTTGGAACAATTGCCAATTGTACCAGATGCAGTCATGTTGAGGAGTTTGCTTAGTGCGTGTAGAAAATTTGGAGACATCAATTTGGCAAAGCACACAGCTGAATTAGCTATAGCTACAGACCCAAGGGATAGTGGATCACGGATTATGCTTTCTAATATGTTTGCATCTGCAGGAATGTGGGCTGATGTGGAGAAAATCAGAAAAGGCATGAATCACAGTGGAATTGTAAAGGAAACTGGGTACAGTTGGATCGAAGTGAAGAATGAGGTGAATGCATTTGTGGCAAAAGACAAGACTCATGGACAAGGTGAACTAATCTATTCAGTCCTAGGAGGATTGACCCTAAACATGAAAAGTATTGGATATGTTCCTGACACAGTGTTTCTTTGGCATGATTGAGAAAGATTTGGACATACAGCAAAATAAGTACTTTTGCAGTTTGTTCCTGACTTTAAACATGCTCATCTGAGAATCAGTAAGTTTTTGCCATGTTTTTGGATGAATTGACTCGTTCATGTCCAAGGATGCTGCAAGTTAGTTGTTCAAGGACCTGAATTAGTTGTTAAAGATTCACTGGAAGGCCTACATCTTTGAAGTAAAATATTTTCATATGTTTGGAATAGGTTGTTAGATGCATATATGAATTTTTTCTGAAGTAATTCAATTCTCAACAAGGGTTAAACTTGGGACAAAGAAAGAGGCCATTAGTCTCTGGGTCAACTGTTTTTTCCTGCCAGTTGACTGTTGCATGTAGAAGCTCATTCGATCAGTTTTAGCCTTTGCTTGATTTGAACCACGGGGGTGTTCCAGTTCTAAATTGCTCACTACATTTACACTTACCATTCTGTTGATTATACTTTTGAAGTTTGAAGCTACTGATGCTAATTGTGGGGAAGGATGCAAAATTGGTTCCTGAGTGTAAAAGTTGACAGCAAGTATGATTTGTTTGTAAAAGTATTTTACATTGTTAACATGGTAATGTGACCTGATGAGGTGAGGCGAGATACTTGGGAATTGCTGTTCATAACAGTGCCAGTTATCTATGGTTTGTTTTTTTTTTTTTTAAGGATACTTGTAATAATGAAAAGATGAAGGCAAAAACAAAAATTTGTTACTGTAGTGTAGACACTACAAAGCCTGTCTGTCTTTCTCTTGTATATCTAGAAGTTAATTAGATCCTAACACTCAACTATGGGACACTTGATTAATTGTTTTTTGAGTTGTCTCAAACAATAGTTGCTAGGATATTCTGTTTCCCATATTGACCATTTGAGAAGTTCTAACAACCTTGACAATTGAGTCTCTCTCCCGTTGAATTCTCAACTGCTCACTGTAAGCATTTATATGGCAAAGAGATGGTGAGCAGGATCAGCTGTATCATTTATACAAAGATAAAGAGAATTAGACTTTCTCCTGATGATAAGATTTGGCTGATGAACAAAAGAGACCATGCCTGCCCCAGCATTGGCTAGGGGCTGTGACGCATGACCGGACACACTTATCCGACAACACTGATATGAAGTGGCCTGCCATTCCGACAAAGGTTCTGTTCCATTCATTTTGTTAGTATGTTTTGTTTTGGGTTTCAAGTTGAAAAAGGTCAACAGTTTTGTACTCGAAGTGCTTTCCTTTGCATAATCTGGTAAGGGGCTGCCAATGTTCAGAACATCACTGCACCAAGCAAGGATCCTTTATAGACACCCTAATGCAATATTTGTCATATACAAAAGCACACCTAGATGTTCTGAATCTTCAAGGGTCTCTTTTACAAACGTACTGAAGACATGCACACAGAAAAGTCGCAGCAAATAAATACACTTTCGTACTTTGAAGTGATGGTTCAGATCTTTCTATTGCGAAGCAATCAGCTCTTCAAATGCCAGGAAAAGGAAATGAGTTCATGAACTGGAAGGCAGGCCGTGCAGAGCAGTATGATTCCCAAAGCCTCCTGTCAAGTAAGGCCTTCTTGATCTGGTGGAGTAGTATCACCATAGACCGGAAGCGCAAGCACAAGCACCGACGGCCAACACGAAAGCCTAGCACCAGTCTCCTCTTCTTGTTTCCTAACCGCACCGTGCTGACTCTCCGGCGGCGCTGCCACCCATGAGAAGATGCAAAGAGCTTGTTTTTTCCATAATATGACGACTGATCAAGTGCCATAGCTCTCGGCATTTTTGAACTACCACGCAACACTATTATGGCTCTGGAGCTCCTCCATTGCATGTTTATAGCTTACACAAACAATAAAGCCACTGATAGCCATGTTTTTTTAAGAAAACTTAGATTCTCTGGTTCTTCATGATCATAATGATGAAGAAGCCTACTTTCCTTTTCTTCTTTTTAAATTGCTGGTGAAAATTGAAATGATTGGCATCATTGAAATACTATTGAGGCATCAATATTCATATGATGATTGATGCTAGTTGCCACCTGCATAGGTCTTTTTTATATGTGATCTTGCTATATATTTTAAGAGAGCCTACTAGACATAGCATAATAATATATGAAGTGACTTTAGAAAAAATAAAATGCCGTATCAGAATAAAGGCCTACTCTTTTTTGTTGTTTCTTGTTGCAGATATGCTCATGATAGATAATTTGACTTGCTCATTGCTCAAACATAATGTTGTTCAACAATTTATAGAAACTGCCGAGTTCAACCAATTTTTGAATTTCGTGCAGATAAGTGTTCCAACATTTTAAAAACTGTGATGTCGCCCACCTCCATAACTACACATCTATCTTGACAAAAAAATTTATCTATTATAGTAATCCAAAGATGGGGCTACCTACTCCTTTTCTTCTTATTTGATTTCCTCTTTTGCATTTATATTTCTGTTGGGATCAGTATGGGACTTCGAAAGGTGAATATTTTTCTGCTGAGAGAAACGTTCAATCTCTTGCGAATCTGTCAAGGAAAGTTGGTCCAATTAAGACATTCTTTCTCAAGATACCAAAATTTACTTTTGACATAAATATACTTTGGTCATCATATGGGCAACGACTTATCACCAATAAAGATTTATGACTACATTTAACAATCTTTCAGTTTAACTTATTGTGGTTAGAATATTAATTTCGGCGCTGGTTAGGTGGCGATTGCTGAAACTTATTAAGGCATATGCGCTCATCTGCCAAAACTCCTTCTAAATGCATATTGCATTATCGTCATTGGTTGGTCTCATTAACTATTTTTTAAGGCCACCCACCAAGAGTGCCTCAATAAATGTTGGTGACAACAAGGGCTAAGCTGGGTTTGGGCCTGGCCAGGTCTGTCCAAATCCGGAATGGGGTTGATGGTAGCCAAGCTCAAGTCGGTCTTATCAAGACTGCCCAGACCTAACTCCATCATGGTAACCAGTTTGCCCAACCTGGACTGAACCGACCCGACCAAAATCGAGCAATACGCAGGCTTGTGACACCCGCTGCTTGTCATAAAAATGGATGGAACGTGCTTTGGTAGATTACATGATGAAAATTTTCCAAGCAAACACTCCGAATTTCTCAGTGGTATAACAAAAAAACTCTTATTATGATAAAGCTATAAAAGAATATTAAAAAAAATACGTTTTACCAGAGTTCTGTGGTGGGTATAAGTTTGATGATGAATGAAGAGTGTGTGTGTGTGTCTCTCCCTCTCTCTCTCTCTCTCTCTCTCTATATATATATATATATATATATATATATAGTAGTATCTATCTTTTTCAGCGTTGTACCGTTATTTATTAACAATAATAAGTGATAGTTATGTTATTAAAAGATCCATACAAATAGTGTTAATTATGTTGATGATAATGCTAGTAGCTTTACATGAAGTCATGTGCAGGCACTGGTTGGAGTGGTTGGAAAGCTTGGCTTGCAAGGATGTGCTTGTGAGATTTGCCACAATCATTAGGTGTTTGCTATTTTTTCTTCCTTTTTCGGCATTAATGGATTAATCAAAATTTAGTTTTTATATTTTTTATTAGTCCATGAGCGATGAACTTATGATTGTTGTGATGATGTTATTTCTCTTTGCAGCTTTATTGGCATGCCATCCTGGCCAGAGAACGTGCAAATATGCTTCTACTTTCTTACTTTTCCTTCTGTTATTTATATTTCTTGCGGCACGTAGGGCCATTCTGCACTTTTCTTAATTTCTATATGTATATCGAATTTTCATCTGTTGCTTTCCTAAATATGCTTTTTATATGTTTCCTTTAGTATTTTAATCTACTCTTCATAATTGTAACAATATAAATAGATTTACAATATATGGCAAAGTAAGAATGAAAAAAAAATCTGGAAAATTAGATTTCTAGATTTTGAATTTCGCAAGACAAAAATTAAGCTAGGACTGTTAACTTTTTAAACCATGTGAAACCTAATCTATAAAGTTTCACATTTTGCATCTATGGATTTTATATAAAACGGTGCTTACAAAGCGTGAAAGCCAAGAAGCACTAGGAGGCATGATTGATCGTTTATTTGTATATATATGTCATGCGTTGTTCTTGTTATATGTAAAACTAAGGCTTCTTCGCACCTCAGTTATCTTTCTTTAATATTTCCTTGATGTAAAGGGAGTTCATGTACAACAGAAGGGAAGAAAAATAGTCGGTCATCCTACAGCAGTTACTCCAGTCAGAAGGGAACACGCCATTACTCCTTTTTGATTGGGAGACAAACTTGTAGAGAATAGGAGAGCGAGGAGATGCACCGTTATTCAGAGGGTGTTTAGACGTGAGGTTAGCCTTGTACAAATAAAGGGAATACACAACTATCCCATCTCTGTGTTGAACTCCTTTCTTCTCCAAAATGCTGAGAATCAAAAGCCATCTTGTGTTTCCTCAAGGGCAGAGACCAGACAATAAAGGGAATACACAACTATCCCATCTCTGTGTTGAACTCCTTTCTTCTCCAAAATGCTGAGAATCAAAAGCCATCTTGTGTTTCCTCAAGGGCAGAGACCAGACAATGGCTCCGTTCGTCTGGCAGCAGTCTGTTATATGCAACCAAGCTTGAAAGAGCATAAGCAATCTTGTATTTTCATCTATTGCATCTCTTTGCGGCAAACACTGAAATGGTGCACATTTTTTCAGTGTTATGGAGGCGCCCTCACCATTGGCCAATGTTTCTCCATGTGCGATCAGGATTGAGGTGCTTGTTCGTTTGGCCATGAAGACGAAAAGACGATTCAAGAAGCAGAAGTTTGCAAGATCACGTAGTTGCCCACCGAAGAATGGTGACTACAATAGGCATAGCTCCTGCCATGACGGTGATGACATCTGCCAAAATAGCACAGCCGACTAAGATCAGAAAAGCCCCTATTACCAGGTATAGCCCATGGTTTGGTAGCAGGAGAATTTCTGAGCATGATTAGACAGTGAACCATGTTTGAGACATAAAGGGTAAGGCTTAGCAGATATAACAAGGTGCCAGTGTCCAGGCAGAGAAAAACAAACATGTCTATGGCCAAGGGAGTTCCAGTTCCACCTGTAAAGAGAGAGAGAGAGAGAGAGAGAGAGAGAGAGAGAGTAGAAGTCGGATACACGTACCCACATGACTTGGAACCAATAAAACTTACTGCAAGAGAACCCCCTCTATCTGTGCCAAGCATGGCTTGCCTCCCAGATAAAAATGACGCATTTTCGTGATTTTCAAGGAAATTTTCCATTAAGGATCATCCATAGCATAATCGAAAAATGAATCACTTTCTCGCTTGCCTCATACAGTCTATATATTTTACCAGCTCCCATGCAGGGGCCCTTGAGTCAAATCATATTATACTAGAACTTATAGAAGCTTAATTATAAGTTTTGTCTTTTTCTCTAACATTCTAATCAGAGTTAAAGAGCAAATGCAAAGGCCTATATTTGACAGTTATAGGTAAAACGTACAATTATCAAGAAAACCACCATGCCCTTTTGTAATTCTTAGTGAAAGAGAGGACGTTGAACGGAAATTTTCCCTTCTTCAAATTGCAAACTTTGTTGTTTGTCTCGTATCAAATTGGTATATTCAAACTAAAAATTTATTACATAAACTATATAGATCACATATACATATTCCACCATCCCAATTGGATAGTTTTTGAGTTGGTGCACAGCGCAGAGAGACATGCATACACATGTATCAGAAATGCATGCACATGTACCTCTCACGTGAGAGCGCTAGCACGCACGCACCACACAGACACTGTCGACTTCATTGTCTCAAGACTGAACAAATATATACAGTAATTCTAAAATATAACCGCTACAATTTTTGTATAGACAACCCCAAATATCAAAAATCAAATGGGATTCAGGCACCGGAGCAATATTTAACAAAAATGAAACAACATGAAAAAAAAAAAAGAATATCAAGACTCGAAAGTTTATATCTGGTTTTCTTGCATTTCACTGGATTCCCTGTTAATATTGTCTTCTAGCGAAGTCTCAGATGCACTGTCATCAATGGTCAAAGTTGAAAGGCTTTCGACTGAGCTACCGTTTTCACTATCAGAAATCATTGAAGATGTTTCTTCTGATGGCTGCTTCAAGCTCCAATACATGATACTAGCTGTTAAGGTAAGCAACATTTTCTGGTTCACCTGTCAAGCACCCCCACCCACAGGAGGAAAAAAAAAAGGATATTTAGCATATATTTAGCATGCCAATGGAATCTGTTCAAGACATCGATAAACAACAGAGAGAAAATGTAATAGACTGGCAAACTAGTAACCTCTGTAATGTCTTCAGGCAACAAGAAAATGGAGCACCCCATTTTTCTTGCAACACTAATGATGTAGGTTGCGTTCAGCTTCTTCTCTGCATCTGCACAGTTGACAAATTCATTATCACCCTACAAGATGTCACTCCAGAGTTGCCTAAACAGTATAAAACCTGGTAAACTACAGGTCAATGATTCAATTTTCATATACTATTCATGGGCATCAAGTTCTACTATCTTCATTGCAAATGATAATTAGTAGATGGACCGAGGATATCTTAGCATTTGATCCTTAACCCTGGTTAACAAGTCCCTTATTCCTTATTGGTCAGTACCTCCATTGACGCCCATTCAGTGGTTTAGCATACTAGACTGTATAGGAAGAATTAAACAAAAAGATCAAATTTGGAACCAAGCTGATGAAATCATTATCTGATCTTTATGTGAACCTCATCATTTTTTCCTCAAGGAACGACTTGTTTCAGTTTCATGGAGCACAAGAGGATCCAACAAAATGAAGACATGGCATGATTCTTTCAGAAGATCATATCATGCTGTCAAATTCCCAAGGCGGTTAAGTGTGCAGTGTTTTGCTCATCATCTTTTAAGAAAGTCAAGAAAAAATGTGGACTCCAGTTGTCAAGTGTGGCGTTTTTTTCTTCACTTACTTTCCAGCTCGCTTCAGCTGAATTGAGAAGGGAGTTTCCTGTGTTTCCAGGTGATCTTTTCCATGGAAAAGCAAGTAAAACAGATGGCTCCAAGGGATTTATGAGAAAGATTACCTTTAGTCCCAATTATACCACATAAGTAGCAGACATGGTCAAAATATAGTATTGAAAGTGTTCATCCATTAAAGAAACTACAAAACACGACAGTTTCTCTTAACTGAGCATGGACAATTCCTATAACAAAATTAACATATGGAAAGTTGGAAAGGCATACATTTTTGCCAGTGATGAAGTCTATGATAATAAAAAGATAATTTACCGTTTTCTCCTTTGGTAACAAGTTTCCAGTCAACCACTCTTGGCTCCACTGAGCTAAGAAGCTCAAGGAAGAATATTCCATTTGCAAGACTCTTGTCCTGTAAATTTGTCAAACAGCGGGCATATGATTAGTTTAACCCCCAAAAATAAATACAGAATGGATGGAAGAAGTACTCCAACATCAGAGAGCCTGCAGTTTGGATGAAAGCTTATGATACCTTGAAACTCTCCATCTTAGAAGTTCTCCCTGAGCTCTTAACTTTGGAATTAGCCCATCTCAGAATATCTAAATCTGTTACCTCCTTCCCATTGGAATGATGTTGCAGATTCTTTAGAAGCTGGAGAATGTTGTAGCGCATCAATTGCCACAAGAAAGCTGAACAAAATAAACAAAAGCAAAAAGTGAACAATGTTGGCAACAATTCATATCATACTTTACAGTGATCATTACATAGTAGTGCTCTTTATGACTTAAGCAAAGCCTTAAGCTGCATGATCATATCTCCACTGAGTTTATATGAGCTAAAAATTCTCAAATGTTTAATGAAGAGCAACAATTATACTTAACATTTAGATGTTTAATATTCCAGAAAACTAAGAGTTGCGCCAAAAGAAGACACAGCATGAGGCATAAGACACTGGGAAAAAATTCAGTTACTTATGATGAGGAGCAGGACTGAGGTGGTTCAAGGTGTAGCTCATTTTAGAGTCTGTTGAAAACTCAAAAATGTAAAAGAACTAAAAAATTTCTCAGGGGAAAGCCTGAGAATTTTTGCATGTAATACTTCTTGCTTGCAATGGGGTACCAGTCTCATATTTTTCAAATTTTAGGTATAAAAAGAGTTTCATTTAGAGTGGTTTTGCTATTTAAAATGGTTGTGTCAAATAGTTAAGATTCCATAAAGCTTTTAACGAAAAAAGAAATCAATATAGTTCACAAGTCACAAACCATAATTCACCAAAAAATGCAAAACCAAAATATTTCAGGGTAGAAAATTGTTCAGCTTAATTGGTCCATATTCGATGTATGCCATGATATGAGTAGTTAAAATGATTAGCTAATAGGCTGACGCCCAGAAACTAGACCCCCTAGAAAGTCCACCCAGTACCCAAATGGAATTGCTCAGTCTAATTGCCATAAAAAACCCTAAGTTAAAAACTAATATTAAATTAACGAATTTCAAAAAACCTACATTAGCAATGGATAAACCCCATAGATTTAAAAAGTCTGTAACAAAACACAAGAAAAAAAGAAAGAAAAGGGACACTCAGGTAGGCAATAAAACCATTAGAAGATCACATTTCAACTTGATTGGAAGCTTTATTGCATTAAAGAAATGAAATTTTACCGTGTCCAGGAAAAGGAAGAAAAGTTCAGATTTGGGTCTTCTTATGATTCCAAAAGCATCAACGTTAGTTTTTTTCTTTTTACTTCATGAATTGAGCCTTTAAAAGGAAGAGGGGAGTGTGACGTGATGAACAAGCTTCACATTCTGAAGGAGGAAGAAACCTTGAAGTGTCTTAACACACACAGGGCAATTACCCCTGTAACAACTAAATGTAAAAGGTATAGACAAATATTTACCAAGAATAAGTTTCTTGTTTCCTTGTACAATGTCATTGCCAGCTATATTAACGAGGGAAAACTTCAGTTGTTTACCAATCCTCACAACCTGGTTACAGTTCTCTACTTTTCTGAATGGCATTTTAATTGGAGGTCTTGTTGCATGCTTCCAATTAACAATTCCTGGTGATATCTTGTCAAGAACCTCTAGCAGGATCCATCTGTGGACACACACATATTCAGTGGTTTAAGCACAAAAATGCAAGAAGTCAGTGGTCTAAGAATATGGAATAATGAATTCCTCACCCATTTCTAAGATCTTCAAATACGTTGTCAATATATGTTGAATTTCCAAGACTGTTGATCCATAACCTGAAAGACATCTCCTCTCTAGAAACTAGCACGTCCTCTGAAACAGCTTCACTAATAACAGGGGCTTGATTGGCTTGTGATGAAAACCCATTCCTACAGCAATTAAAAATAACAATAAGTAAATCAGAGAAAAAAGATTTCAACAGAAAAGCCAGCAGTAGCAATATGCCACACACACACATATATATAATATTGGTAGCCTTCAAGTTAACAAGCAACTCCCGCACACTCACTCGCGGTGAAAGCCCAGCCTTCCCTTAGAAACAGTGAGATTTCATCTATATTAGGGTTTTAATCCCTGCTCAGCTTTATACATGTAATAAGTGGGGTGGGTTAGACTCTCTAATTACCTCCAAGACCTGTGTACTAGGTCCATTTACCTGACCCACTAACCAAACTCCCTAAGAATTAGTAACCTCAAACTGACTCAACCAAAGCAAACGACTCAGCTCATAAACAGATGCCTAACAAGTATTCCCCCCCTTACAGTAACACCTTGTCCTCAAGGTGTGAAATCAGGGAAATGGTGCTGAATATCTTCTGCAAGCTCCCAGGTAGCTGGTAAGTTCTCATAACTGGTCCATTCAATGAGACATTCAGTAACTATGCTATTATCCTTTGTTACCTTGCATGTGCCCAACCTGCTATAAGGGAAATAAGGCTGGGGTGTCTTGCAAAACTGGTGCCAAACTTATCCCTTCAGCTGTAGGTATTTGGTAGCATGCTTTGACCTTGGACACATGAAAAACAGGGTGGATCTAGCTGCCTGCCGGCAGCTGTAGTTCATAAGCCAAAGTCCTCACTTTCCTTATAATAAGGTAAGGGCCTACAAAACGAGACTCCAGCTTGACATTGCCTCATATTGTCTTGGTTCTCAATCCATGTGGTGGCCTTCTAAGGTACACCCATTGTCCCTCCCGGAATTGCTGGTCTCGGTGATGCCTGTAGTATTGAAGAACCATACGATTGCGGGCAGCAGCCAAATGCTGCTTAAGGTCCTTCAAGATGACATCCCTGCACCTTAGTTGTGCGTCAACTTCCTCCTCTTTAGCTGCCCCTGGTTGATACCTTCTTAGATCAGGAGGGGTTTGCCATAAACAACTTCAAATGGGGTGGTCCATGTAGAAGAATGCCACCCTGTGTTATAGGCATACTCTGCCCATGACAGGTAATCAGCCCACAGTCTTGGTCGCTGCCCTGCAAAGCAACACAGGTATGTTTCCAAACTTTTATTGACAATTTTTGTTTGGTCATCGGATCACGGGTGGTAGGCAGTACTCATCTACAGCTTGCTGCCCTACAGTTGGAAATATTCTTTCCAGAAACTGCTTAAAAAAGAGAGAAGCTCGGCCACTTGCTATAGAACAGGGAACTCCATGTAGCTTCCCTACCTGCTATTGAAATGCCTTCGCTACTGATTTAGCAGAAAATGGATGGGCTAATGCAATAAAGTGAGCATATTTTGTCCACCACCATGTAAACCACTAATTTTCCTATAGATACAGGGAGCCCTTCTATGAAATCAATGGAAATATCTTCCCATATTAGCTCTGGTATGGGCAGGGGTTGTAACAGTCCCGCTCGCTTCCTAGTTTCATATTTATTTTGTTGGCAGGTATGGCAGTTGATAGCCTTTTTCATCCCTGACCAATAGAATGTGCCCTTGATACGTCTATAAGTTTTCTCTACCCCTTCATGCCCTGCTGCCTTCGAATCATGATAATGCTCCAATAAATACTTGGGAATTTCTGATTCTGGCAGAATGTGAACTTTGCCTTGAATTTTGTCAGCTCAACATTGTAGTCTAGGTATGCTGACGGTTCAAACTAAGCTTTTATGGCGTCGACCAGTCATGCGCACACATCCTTCCTTGCTGAGTGACGAACCACCTATACCACATGATGGTGGCTCCTTCAAAGGGAACCGCAGCGTGGCTGACCCTCTGATCCCCCCTAGATATTGTGGCAGTCAAAGAATTGTTTTGCCTTGAAGATCCAGCTTAAGGGATCTTCACCAAACAAATGGGGGAAGTCCATCTTGGGCTGCTTCCATGGCGATGGATCCAGTCCTCTAACCCCAACAGCCAGTGACGCTGCCAGCATGGCTCCTGTCATTGGTGGCGAAGTGGATGCAGAAGCGGGGTTGAAGATCGGGAAGAAGACAGGGGGGGGGGGGGGGGGGGAGAATTTACATTCGAAGGTCACAACTCAACGTCAGCGGTCTCCGTAAGATCGGTGCTGGTCGAACCTGTTCTCCTACCTGGCCGCAGCATCTCACGCATCAAGTACATCAGCGACAAGTGCTCTGCCATGAACGCCTGCATCCATGTTTCAGCTTCCAGGTTCTGGTGCTCAACCGCGTGCAAACGATGGTTCATCATTTCCATCTTTTTCTCCAAGCATTCTTGATGGGCTTCAATGGCAGCCATGACATCCTTCGAGGTGGCTTTACTGGATGCTGCCATGGTTCCAGCTCTGATACCAAATGTTAGCCTTCATGCTAACCAGCAACTCACGCACACTAACTCTCGGTCCAGAAAGCCCAGCCTTCACTTAGCAACAGGAAGATTTCATCTATATTAGGGTTTTAATCCCTGCTTAGCTTTATACATGTAAATTAATGTAATAAATGGGGTGGGTTAGACTATCTAATTACCTCCCTGACCCGTGCACTGGATCCATTTACCTGACCCACTAACCAAACTCCCTAAGACTTAATAACCTCAAACTGACTCAACTAAAGGAAACAACTCAGCTCAGAAACAGATGCTTAACAATATATATATATATATATATATATATATATATATATATATTAGCTACAAGATGTTTTCTTTTTATACAATCTACAGGGCAGCCTGAACTCATTTATGGACAAGCTTAAGATACTTTATTTCTTCTCCTTTTGTAGCCTTACTTAAAGGTTGGGCAATGGGCCGGGTACCCGATGGAGGGATTTCATCAAAGACTTCATTTCCTTGCTTGAGAATAGAGTCAAGAAGCTGGGGGATGGAGATCAGGCAAATCAGATAAAGAGAATTTGAGGCAATGGAAGGTTAGCTATGTCATCTTCCTCGCCGTTTTCATGATTGTCATGGTGTGCTCCACTCTCGCTACGTCTCCGCATACTTAATTCGCCATTGCTGGCACTACAACAAAAAGGTGAGAAGAAACCCGTCGGGGGAAAGGCCAGGGAACCCTCGACGGCGAATACCATCGGGAAAGAACAGCCATAGCGATGATCGAAGGTCCACGGAGGAGGAGGACGTACGACCTCGAGGCAGACGTCAAAATGACTTGGCTAGCTCTTGGATGAGATAAAGGTAGGAAATGGGTGTTCTTATATATATATATAGGCAAGCTCATATATGAAATTTGATGTTAAAATCTAACAAAACTAGCACCATGTCACCAACTCAAATTGGCATAACTACTGCCAAAATTTGTCATACACTCATACGTGTACCAGAAAGCTGTCAGCAGCTTGCACTTTGGCCTTTGGCAGAAACCTTTCCTACCAACAGAGATTCACTTAAGACTTATGTTATCATCACACCAAATATCATAATATTAGACTGGACTTCGATGTACCTATATCCCTGCCCTAAGTAACATGGACTATTCAAAACAATCGATGCACCCAAGTTGACATAACTTGAATCAGGTGCAGATGCAGCAATATGCAATTTGTGTTCCTTTTTCATTGAATCACTGATAGAAACATGCTTTTAATTGTCAAAAGTAAATTTTGTTGTCGTTCATGGACAGTTTGTATATATATGTATATATGTGTGTGTGTGTGTGTGTGTTTGTGCTTCTTTGGAAAATGCCAAACTGGGACCAGCAGCAGCACTGCCACTCGCACTCTGGACCTGTGTGACATAGCACCGGATTAACAGGAATCAACCTTTGAATTGCCTTTTCAAAATCGTTACCATCAACCTTTGGATTATTAGATTTATGTGCATAGATGATTTTCTTGAGGAATAAAAGACCACAACTGTTAATTTTTTCTGATCTCCTGATGCAAAAGATCACCTATAAGCTTGGCATTACTGTTGATTCCAAAAGAACAACCATTATTCACTATATCTGCATGGTCAGAGTTGGACATCATGCCCAGGAAATATGAATTTGAACTGGCAGAAAGAAGCCACAAATACAATAAATCTGGTTCTTATACTTACATGCACCCACACAAGCACCAATAGACACAAACAGATGTGCAACTATAAGGACAGACCTCACACTCCAAACTCTGCTCGAGGTAATGCAATTGGATTACCAGTAACCTTCGCATGCTTAAAAAGTGTAAATTTTAGCCAATTAAGCTATATAAATGTTTAAACTTTGACTAATTTTGTTATACTACTTTCATTTGTAAAATAACTTAAATAGAACAAAACAATGATGGACAAAATAAAAGTGAAAACTTGAATGACCAATTAATCATGTTACAATGTCACCTTTTTGCCAAGGAATTATTCTTACCTGTGCTGGAAAATATGGGCAACAAAAGCAAGATTCAGGTTAGGCGAGCCATCGACGATATCTTTGGGGGTCAAATATGTCTTACAGCCCATTCTGTCTGCATATTCAAGAATTAGCTTTGCCCTTTCCATGAGATCCTTCACATCAAGAATTGACTTTTTATTGTGTTCAGGTGCCAATGCATTCAATAGGACAGCATAAGCTTCCCCATCCTGAAGAAACAGGACTGATTTCTTAATGATCTAAACCAGGATTATCTTGTTCTAATAAAATAAAGTAATAAACACTAAGTAGAAATGAGTCAATGACAACAATAAAGTCATGTCTGAGTTTAAAAAACAAGGACGCGCACACACAAAAGTTAAATTTGAAAAACATAAATCACATAAGCAACATAAACATGACATGGGAAGAGGAAAAATTAAAAGTCTGTGTTACTAATTTATATATCTTTTGACATATGAAAAAAAAGAAAAGAAAACTGGAATTGAGAATTCATCCGGAACTTTCTTGATTCTCATTTAAAATATTCATGCTCCATAAATGAAGATATCCTACAGAACAAAATAAAAGAAAAGAAAGGACATTTCAAAACTGACATCTTCTTACCCACCTTTACATCTGAAGAAAAGTTGGTTATTGTTTTCTTATATCCTGCTTTCTTCAAATGAAAATTCATCCATCTCAATAGGATCTTTTCAGGTGGTTGATTCATTAGCTCTTCCAAGTCCTGCTTAAGGTATTCATGTAAATCATGCATTAAGTACAAACAACAATGAGTTGTGTTCCAGAAAGAAAAAGGCAAAGAGAAGAAACTGAGGAAATGGACTGTCACCTTACTGTCATCCACTAACTGCACCAATTGAGGTGTCTTCTTCAAGTTGAGGTCTGCCAACAGTTGTATCTGACATTGACAAAGTAGGAACCAAATTTACAGTTATTCAACTAAAACATAATCTCCATTCTCTAGAATTGAGAAAAAAGGAACTCCCTCAAATATGCAAAATTGGTAGTTCCATCACTGCTACCCTAAGTCTTAGACTTGGGATGACAAGTCATCAGTCATCACCTTTAAAGTGTCAATCAAATCTGTTCTCTCAAACTCCAGGTTATTTAAATGCAACCCCATAAGAATTTTTCTAGAAAGAATTAACCCAAAAAAAAGAAGTACCTTGATAATTTGAGATATCAGACCAAGCACCAGATGCCGCTGTAAATGGAAGACAAATTTATACCATATAAGTCATGAAATAATGGCGAAGCAATTACGTGCAAAGAAGAATCACCAAAAAAAGTAGGTTAGCAAACTCGATCAGGTATCTCTTATAGTCGGAAGAGTTAACTGACTTAGCTCAATGCACATTTGCATCTCATTTCACAGTTTCTCCTTCTTCAAGCAAAGAACTTGAATGAAAATTACTTGCCAATATGTTTGAAATTGGCTAAGTTAAGATGTTTAAGAGAAGTATTTAATGGTATTGCAGTTGCAATAGCACATGCACCAAAAGCTAGTAAAAGACTTACCCGGCCTTCTATTATGTCTTGAGTTCCAATATTTACAACTGTACACCCTATGGCTTTGGCTGAGTTAAGGCACAGTGTATGGTTTTCATTCCTTTCCCATGGATTAAGGGTTCTCTTTGTATTGATTGCACGTTCGTCAATTGTACCAGGAACAGCCACATTAATAAGTTTGCTGCATCATAGTCATACAAAATGTCAACCTTTATCGGAAAGCTAGAACTTTCATAAAAAGAAGAATGGTTCTGTATAAGTACCAGAGCAGCACTCCATCCTTAGCAAGTTCAAAGAGGTCATTAGTCAAAGGATCAATAGGAAGATATTTTTTCAAGAACTGGTCTTCTCCAAGATAGCCATTGATGTGGGCCACATAAGAAGCCTTTTCTGATTCACTGATTGTGTGCAATAAGGTGGTTGTAGCTGCCTTTAGGAATGCAGATGAATTCTTTGTGCTGCCCACCCTCGAGTTTGCATGCTCTTGTAAATGCAAATAAGCCTGCATGTGCAGGGATATAAGAACAACCTTCCTCTCAACAAGATAAAATTTTAGTGGAGCAAAAAAATTTACACACTAGATTCTCTTCAATACTATAAAACAAAATGTAGACATGAGGACAAGATAGGATGCATTCGAATTGATAACATTTGTGAAACTATGGAAATGACATGCTATTGCAACCACGAACATATCAATATCTTTTTTTATTTTATTGATAAAAAATTAAGAATGAGGATTGACAACAAGGTACAGTTCAACCAAATCAATTGGCACCAGGGAATAGGATAAGTCAAGTTCAAGCAATACAGAGAAGCTTCACAATTTAGTGATAACAGACTGTAAAACCAATTAAACCGTACATCCTCATACTGACTCGTCACATTTCTTGCTTGTTACAACGTAAGGTTAGAACATACTAAAAGTCAATTACATAAACGCATAATAGCAAGTGGAAGATAGTTGGAAGATGGTTGCAACCATTAAATATCATATTTCACGAGGTAGTTAAGTTTCACAATAACTATAGGTTCAGCCTTCAGCAGATCCAAAAAACGCCATTTCTTCTCCTCTTGTTCAATAAAACATTGAAAAAAACCAAAATATAATAAAAAAAAATTTGAAAATAATAATGAATTCTGACAAATAAATAGTCAACTGCTGCAAAGTACAGTAAAACTTGTGAATTTAGCAACCAATATCAACAGAAATATTTAGCCCATGGAAGCATGCCTTTGATTCGCATGGCACAACGATGATTTCTTGGAGCTATGAATGTCTCCGTCGGTTTTCACAATCAAATAATAATAACAATAATAATAATAGTAACAACAATTATAATAAAGCTACAGAATCTGAACTTTCTTATGTCCACTAGGAACAGAAAAGGATCCTAGTACCAAGAAAATGAAAGATCAACCAACGGACTTAGGAGAATGCCGATCCTTTATTTTTCCTTCTTTCAAGATATAAGGAAATAAAGCCAAAATCTGCGATGATCAGATAAAAGTAGAAAGAGAAATCGCTCACTCTGAGAAAGGCTTCAAAGTCTACTTCCTCATCCATATCCTTGTAAGTCTTTTCCAGGAACGATGCCCTTTCCTCTCCAGTGAGAGACTCCCCTACCACCTTCAAATTTGACATCTTTGACGGCAGGTCCGCAAATGTCACTTTACCACATTCCCTCCTCATTGAAAGAAACTTGAAAACACCATACACACACAGAAAAGAGAGAGAGAGAGAGAGAACCAACACGAAATCTCAGAATCAGTATCCAATGCAAGAAGAAAAAAGAAAAAATGGGTAAATCAGAGAAGAACAGCTGAGGATGGCATCTACTTACATGAGACCTCAAACTCCTTAACTCCACTTGTGTAAACTGATGCTGAAGCCATGGATCTGAAACCAAGACGCCCACAAACCCAGCCATCTTGGAAACGAATGACTACACTCCGAAACAGCAGTACTCCACAAATCTTTCTCACAAGCAAATGCACAAAACAAAGAACCCCAAAACTCTCAAAAACCCAGGAAAACAGAGAGGGAGGGAGAAAAACAAAATGATGTGTGCACGAAAAAAAAAACCCAAAAGGAAGAACAGAAGTGAAGCCTTTCCACGAGAAGCAAAGGGAGAGATCACAGAAGAACAAATAAAAAACTAACAACAAGAAGAAGAATGTGTTGCCTTTTCCTCTTTTTTTTTCCTATTTTACTAGTGTTTTGTACAAAAGTTTGAATGGGTAGAAAAATAATTCAAAATGGTATCCTTGTACACGGTGTGTTCCTTTCTTCTCCTTTATTTAATAGCTTCATGCGTTTCCGTTTACTCCTCACATAGCGGAGCAAAAATCATGTTTAAATTTAAATGAAGCCAATTAGAAGACGAACAAGTAGAAGAACCGATGGTAGAAGAGTCCAAACCACGAGTCAAACCCCACAAGGAATTCTTCATTCACACGTCACCTTCCTCAAAATTTATGCGAGTACCCTCAGGTCCTGTTCTACCAGACACTGACCTTCGCGTGCCCTGTAATTTAGACAGTACCCATTAAGCTTCCATTTTTCCTCATCGTCATTTTCACTGTAGTCTGTAGCGTAACGTCAGGTCATTTATTAGGTCCTTCTTTCACCTGCGAAGGCGAAAGAACATAACCCTGATAGCATAAGTTTTTCCCTTCATTTGGGGTTTTTATAGAGACAACCATTTTCATCCCTACCACCATTCATTTCCAAAATATTCAGAATTTGTGGAGGCAAAGCAAAGAAATGATGCACTCTTACGATGAACCAGAGACATATTAACATACATATATTAAATAAGATGGCAATATGGCTAGAAAACTTTTAATTTTTTAATTAATTTTATCTTTTTTCTTTTATGAGGGTGGGGGGGCAAGGGTGGGACCCGACATTTGAAACGCCAAGATCTTGTCGTGACTTAAAAAGAAAAAAGAAAAAAAAAAAAAGAGGAGAAAGTAGGAGAGTTACAACTGGGTTTTGAAAGAACGTAGGACCCGAAATCACGAATTTTGCCTTTTTTTTGGGGTTGGGTGAGGCAATTTTCACGAAATTATTGACAAATAATAAAATAATTAAAACTCTAGAGAAAAGTAGGAAGTGGGTCCCACGGCCTTCATGACGCACGCAATATTTGCCGGCTTTCTTGTGAGGGGGCAGCAATTAGGGGGTGAGGCCGGCTTGTTTTTTGGGACACATGGTCGGTAACTTTGTCCCTACTCTGATGTGATCTTGTGATTCTAGCTTCATTCCTCCTCCCTTACATGGATCGGGTTGGATCTCTCATGTTTAATTTAGCAAATCTAGATCATCCTTTTGTATGTTGATCTTTTGATTGGGCTCAGATTTTTGTAGTTTTTCCACTGTTTCCACAAGAACTTATACCTTGGAAACATATAGAAAACAAAAGGCAAGGATCATATAGCGCAAACGGGTGGACTTAAGGTTTTAAGGTGTGTTTTCAATTCGAAACTTAGGTATGCTTTTTGTAACATAAGGGAGGTGTGGGCAGGGTCCTATATACAAGTTGAAGCACAGAATGATCTCACTCTGTTGCAGGTTTATATCTTGGAGGGGCTTCGACTCTCACTTGTGCAGCGACATAATCCTCCTACTTACCCAGAAACTCGAAAACTTACCTTATTATTCACAATCATCCTCTAATTAATGTAAAATTTTGAGGTCAAAAACCTTGCAGTGATCAGTAACAGAGATACCATGTGACCTGTGTCCAGCAACATCGTGACCTGTGTCCAGTAACATCGGTGCCCACCCTAGAACCAGGTCAATGCCCTGAGGTTAGTGCCTTTTGCCAAAATTTTCTAGCTCCACTATTGACAACAGCAGAGCAAGAAATTGATAGTTGAGGGGCACTAATATGTAGCAATGCTGAATTGTACAGAAGAACTAATATGTAAAGAAAATGTATTATGTGCACTCATGTGAGCAATTGCTCACACAAGCCCACACCTAGGTCCTGTATGTGTTCTTTTGATAATGGAGAGAGTAACATTTTATTTCATCTCAATGTAGGACAGATTCATAAAATGTTGCAGTATAATGTTTCATGAATCTACCCTAATTTTTAAGGAACATATATCACTTTCATCACCAAACGACCCCTTAGACTCCAAAGGGTGGAAGGCTTGCACGTGCACAAGGAGTTCATGGGTGGTTAATCGCCAACGCACATCTTAATGGGTGCTCATTCTCTCTCTCTCTCTCTCTCTCATGCATGTAATAAGACAAAAGCTTGAAAATTTCTCAAGTATTGAGATTGTTGGCACAAGTATGACCTGTTGGGCTTAGGACTGCCATGAGCTTGGGTTTCAAAACAAGTATAAGAAGAAGAAACAAGGATTGTGATTGAAGAAAACGAAAAATACAAGCAAGAATATCATGTCTCAATCTCAAAAGCTGATCCCCTTGACATCCAGCCAGTTTCTGACAGTGGGCTATTTGGATTTGGATCTGAATCTAGTTCTTCCGAAAGTTCAGACTTTAGAAGGTTCAAAACTCTAATTAAGATTAGGGTGATGGTGACTTTCCTGCAGCTGGCTTCTTCCTAGTCCATGGATCTTAATCTCTCCCAGAGTTGTCACTATAAACTATGCATGAAACTGTTTAGAGACTTAAAGCTCACGAGAAACGAACGAGCAACTGACTGCCTACCAGCTACCGATCTAACCAACTATGCTTAAACTCTCTCTCTCTCTCTCTCTCTCTCTCTCTCCAATCATTCTGTGTGAACCAGACAAGCATGAGGGTCAGTGGGGGAGAGTGCAGGAGCCACATGAGTGCATGTGAAGGGCCATCCTCCACTGGGCCCAGCTCCTTTGAGGCATATGCAACAACTCCCATAGTTCCTCCCACTTGTTAGACAATGTACCCTTTCTTAACATGCATCTATGGACCCACTGCTCCCACCATCCACACCCTCAGCCTCTCAAGCAACCCAAAAGGCACTCACAAAGCTTTACATTGGGTCCGGGCACGAGCGGGTCCGATTCAGGACCTATCGTTTCAGGTCGTCCATGTGTGAATCAGTAGACAACATTGTAGACCGTGGAAGCAAGTCTGAATCTGGATTCTGGCAAGACCAAATATTGAGATAGAGTTGCAGTGAAACATAAAATAGTATAAGAAGCAATTTTTAACTGGTCAGATTTTGATGCCCAACTGAATTAAGATGCTTATCCAAATCCAGCAAAAAAAAGAAAAAACTGCATCTTAACTAGATATGACTGTAAATTTTTAGTCTTAAGGATTGAAGATATGAATGCATCACTAGAAAGTTCAAAGCATTTAATGTTTCATGTGTTTAATTTTATAGTAATCTAGTCTTATACATGTGTTCTTGGGATTGATTTAGTAAAATATATGTTCTTAATTAACTGGTTTTCAAGCTCAATTTCTTTGTGTTTCTTGAGCAATTGGGAAAAAGAAATCAAAGGCTCTTATAACACAAAAAAATTAATAACTGTTATGAAAATGGTACTTAACCTTTATGATATCATGAAATACTTTGATTGTTTACTTTTCGAATAAAAATCTTCAAAGAACTCAAAAGTTAGATGAATTTTGAAAGAATGGAAGGTACGAGACTGGTTGTTGTAATTCTAATCTCCATTGAACAAAATAATAAATATTGGTTTTGAATATCGATTCAAGTTCATGAGCCTAGACGGTTCATGTTCAAGGAGAGCGCTACCCATCTGACCGAAACTTAATTGTAAACTTTTTGGTGGGCCTTTTCCTTTTAGAAATGTGATGGACTTGATATATATGATAATTATCGACGTGATTTTGGATCTGCTTAATTAGATCTTGTAGAAAAATAAATGCTAAATGCAGTTTCACTATGGAATCTGGATTCACATCTGATTTTTAACGAAGTGCTAGCTGATTAAGATCCAAGTGCAATTAGATATAAATATCTGATCATATGCTAGCAAGATTTTGATTTGAATTTGGTTTTAAAGGTAGGTTTTAATCAAAACCCAAATTTAATCCAGTTACATAGAATCTGATTAAGTAATTCGATAGAGGCTGGATCTTATCTGAATCCAAACCATTTCTGCGTTACTATACCCCAAGTTAAATTGCTAGTTCCACCATTAGATTGGACCTATAAATAATTTCAGGTTCGACATATTCATATATAAATCTCAGATATACGATTATTATCTTTCCTGATTAGAGAGCTTCACCTTCTAATTGGGATCTGACAACAATCATTTGCACCTATTTGGTCTTGATTGTACACAACTAATTCAGGCTGAGCAAGAAGATTGCGATCCACCAATTTGGCTGCAACACTGCTTGATGAGGAGATAAAGTACCGCTACCTTCGTATGATGCTCTAATTTATATTGATAAGGAATAATACCTATAGTTTTGTGATGAAAAAGTCGTTTTGCTATTCAAACCCTCTTTTTGGGTTGTTTAGGCGACAGCAAATAGTAAAGGTTGCATGTGGTGTGTGCAGTTTACGTACACAGTAAAAAAAAAAGGGGGGATGTTTTTGTAATTTAAAAAAAAAAACATATAATCATTTTACTTTTTTTATCTACCAAAAAACTTGTCTTTTTCTGTGTGACGAATGATTACTTTTGTCATTAACCATATTCGTGCATGAAATTTCGTGCATTATTATGGCGCATGTAACGCTCTGCTTTTGCAAAAAATGGCGTTACAACAAGGTTTTGAAAAACCAGTCGTTTTGGGTAGGGGCTAGGTGACATTGCAGGAGAAATTTTGCTTTCCTGCAGTAGCGGAACTAGAAAAATTGGTTGGAGGGGCATAGTTTAAACAAACTCAAATATGGGGGCACTTATATATATATATATATATATATATATATATATATATATATATATATATTTAAGATAATAAATATTTAAGATTTCTATTTAAAAATAAAAAACTTTTAAGAGACTGTGTGGGCAACTGCCTACACCAGCCACAATGTGGTTACGCCACTGCTTTCTGGAGACACTTGGTCACAAAGGGGCACCATTGGCTTGGCTGAACTGAACTCCTCCAAGGCAGGCATAAAACAAAGATTGCCAATGAAACATTTTAGGAGGCGGCGTCTGTGGGAGAAATAACAATTACAAACATTGGGTCTGCTAATTATCCTAAAGAATCTTTTCTTGATCAATTCTTGTTTGTGTTGAAAGATTACTAGATGCTCTGTTGTTGCATGACAAATGCAACTCATATGTGCTTCACGTCCCTTGTGGAAATGGGCCAAAGAAAAAAATCATTTACACCCCCACTTTCTTAATAACTTTTGCACATGAAACAAAAATAAAAAGCCACTCCAAGAGTAGAATGAAAAGGAATTTGAATGCTCACGATCACTGGCATGAAGCACATACACAAACTAATCGTAGGCTGCTTAACAATCAGAGACATAGAAACCTGGTTTTTGTCATCCAAACAGAAATCAGGTTTATAAAATTAAAACTTGGTTTTGGATGTTGGCATCTAAACAAGCAAACTAGGTTTTCAAACCTGGTTTCAAACCTTTCAATTGATGGATGAATTTCATTTTCATTGAATGGTTCTTGATATTGAAAGTCATTGATTAAGGCCAAACACATCCTGAGAAGTGCTGACCCTTACCAAGTTTGATGGAAAATGACAATTATATGTTACTAAGTTTGATGGAAAATGACAATTATATGTCATTAATGTATGAACTTTGATGTTCCACTCAGGATCTTTACCCACAACATTTGCCTGCGACTATGCAACTCAAACCTGCACCCATAATGTCAACAGACAAAACAAGAGAGAACAAGAGATTAGATTTTTGGGTTTGCTTCTAGGAGGCGCCGGCTAGGCTAATCTTACGATTAACCCTAAGCAGAGGATAAGCTGGGCTTTTATAGACCGCCTCTTAGGGTTTCCCAATGTCCAGCGGCCAAGAGATTAATTTTCTTAATTAGTTGGCAGTTTTCTTATTTAATCTTGTAATTGCAAGTGGGTCCTCTTACAATTACAAGACGTAGAGATAGAGCTCAGGGTCACTATCCAACAATTAATGTCGACCCTTACCAAGGAGTTTTATCTCATCTGAATAAAGGCTCATAATTTTCAAAGCGTAGGGCTATACTTTTGATGTGACGTGATGGTTGCTTCAAAATGAAAATGATGTAAGCATAGTTTGCAAGGTTTGCACAAAACCTAGTTTCATCATAAGCCAGGTTTTAATGGAGTGTCATGCAAACACCCTCTTGGTGTTTTTTCAAGCCTCTGGATTTTTTGCACCGAATAAGTACATGGACCTTCAATATACATGTGCATAGTAGAAAACTAAGACAATAAAATGGCAGGGTTGGGATTTCATGCAAGGTTGAGATTTCACATCTTTCACATTCTCCTTTTAAAATGGCAATTATAACCATTATTAATGTTGGGTCAAAATATAAATTGATTCAAAAATTATTGATCCAATTTATGATTATTTTAGTGTTCTGCTTATATATATATATATATGATTGGTAGATACTAGACCACTTGGGTAAGGGATGAAAATCAAACCACTTAAATTCATGTTAAAAAATGTTTTATACAAAACGTTAACATTCTAATGTGTTTATCAACACTAATTTTGATATAAATCATGCTTTAGTTCAAGTCATTTTTATAAAAATAATTGATCTTTATAATGTCAAAATTTTGTTGGTATAAGAGTTGTTCATCTTTTACTATTAAGAAACATTATTTAAGTAAGAAAACGTTAACTTAATGTATGTTTCTCATCAAATAACTCTTAAGATTGTATCTATAAGGTTAGTTTGCAAAATAATAATAATAATAATAATTTTAAATATAATGGTGAGTTATTTTATAAAAAAGACAAGAATATGCTCATATTGATGGCATGCACTCAGCCTCTTATGCACAACATCTTTTTGGCATAAAAATGCTAGTTTTAAATTGTTTTATTTAATAATTAGGGGGGCGATACGGGTTGAGATACCGGTTGAGTTCGCCGATTCTTTCCTAATATCAACCGAAACTGCCCCATTAACCATTTGGATTAGACTTTAAATAGTGCATACTAAGAACACTATTTACAAAAACCATAAACGAGCCATCCAAAACAACTTTTCTTCCAAACAAACTATAAAGATCATATTTACAAAGTTAAATCCACAAAATATGGAAAATAATTATGTTACCCGTTCAGTTATATACACAAGATCTAATACATATGTCCATTTGTAAATTCCAACGAAGAAAATTCTAGTGCATACAAATATCAATTAGCTTTATTTTGACTTAACATTTTAGTGAAGGGTGTCTCTGATCTACACCTGTGGATAGAATGCCAACCTTGTCATTCATTAGCCAGCTTAGCTTTCCTTTGACCTGCTTAGGAAAGGATGGTGAATCACGTTTCCCTACAGTTTACAACTATGTGTTTCAGGTTGAGCAGGCTGAGGACAGAGTCAGAAAAATTGGCTGGAGGGGCACTTGTTTAAACAAATTCAAACTTGATGGAGCACTATAAATATTTAAGATTTTTATTTAAAAATGAAAAACTTTTAAAAGCCTGGTGCGGGCAAAATGTGGCTCCGCCACTGGCTGAGGAGACCTACTGCCTAGCAAAAACACAAGCTCCCACCAACCTCTTTATCTCCTTGGGTTATAGTGCTCACTTTTTGTGCCTCCTGCATCCACACTTCAATTTGCGTTATAGTGCTCACTTTTTGTGCTTCCTGCATCCGCACTTCAATTTGCATGTCGGTGATCTTTTCTTTTGCAGTAAAAGAGGTTGACTCATTTAGTATTTGAAATGGAGACTGACTGCCTACTATCCCCTAAGTCAAACCATTGTGCCAAACCACCTCAGGGTCAGTTTACAGTTCTTTATAGTTAATATAAAATATAATAATAATAAGATGACAATAGCCATAGTTTAGTGCCCATGTGAGCATTCTAACCCTAAATAATTTTGTTTGACCAACATGGTCAGGTCCATAGAGGCAATCCTTAGTTGCCGTTCAAGTAGGATGTGAGCTCCTCGAGGGTAGGTAATTGGACCCCTTTAAATATTGGATCTTTCTTAGTCAAAGTGGACCTCGAACTCCAATTCAAATTTGAAATTCTGAAATCAAAATCAGACTACTGGGCAACTGGGCAGGATCCTTATCGGAATCGGATTTGGGTCGTGAATTCAGATTTAGATACTACCCAAACTATGTAGTCAATGAGTACAATTCGAAAATAAATGTTTCTGCCATAGTGAATTACAGTTCAATCTTGGGTTGGTAGTTGAATCTTGCGAGCGCACTTAGATCCTCAGTTTCAAGTCAAAGCCACCAAGTCAAATCAGGCGGCCAAATGAATTGATTGTGTCAATTGACTTGAAGTCTTCAACTAAAAAGGTCTACATTTTACTCAAATATATCAAATAACTCGTTATGCTCTCTCTCTCTCTCTCTCTCTCTCTCTCTCTCTCTCTATATATATATATATATATATATATATATATATATATATATATATATATATATATATATATATATATATATATATATATATATATATATGCACCTGAATGTTGAGGCATGACAAAAAATTTTAAGACTGTCAATGAAAAACAGTTGCAATAGGAATATTAGCAGTAGTTTATTGACAGACAATTTATGTTGCTTGTGGGTCTGTTGGGGACATATTCATAGAACACTTTTTAAAATGTTTAAATAAATCTAACCAATTTTTGAAGTTAGATGCATGAAATAATACCATAATGTTATTGTTCTGAAACAAGCCATGTAGTAACAGTTCATAGTTCTAACCAATTTTTGAAGTTAGATGCGTGTTATTGTTCCGAAACAAGCCATGTAGTAACGGTTCATAGTTTTTTCAGCTACGGTCTTTTAATTTTTAGCCATCCAGTAGCTAACAGATTCCTTAGTGCACCTAGTTTTAATGTTTTGATGAAGCATGCCGAAAGTACCCCTCTTGAGGCAGCATCCTAGTTTCCCTCTTTAGTTCAAGAAATTAGAGCACTACAAGATATATGATCTTCAAGATAAATGATGCCAACCATAATCTCACGAAGGAACCAATGGTTAATTACCACAATTGGTACAATGGAAGGTGCGGTGGCTGGTAAGCAGTACTTTTAGTTTCAAATTGGTAAGGTGTTAGCAAAAGGGGTCATTGAAGGCACAGTGAGCATCCAACAACAAACCTTGTATCTTAAGGGAACAAGGAGCATAAGTGAGAGTTTCAACTTTCTTCTTGAGCGGTAGGATGAAATACTCTTACTCACCCAATAATGACCACAATAAAAGCTAGTTACCAAGGAATAAAGAGCACTTACCAACAAATTAAACACACTTTTTTTTGTGGTCAAGAATGAAGAGAGATGTGTGGGAGTATGTTAGAGGATGTTTTGTCAAGGCATAAATACAACCTGCTGGTTTCCTACCTTTATTTCATCCAAGAGATAGCCAAGTCATTTCAACGTCCGCCTTGAGGTTGTACGTCCTCCTCCTCCGTCGACCTTCGATCATCGCTATGGGTGTTCTTCTTCGCCGTCGACGGTTCCCTCGCCTTTTCCCCGACGTCTTTCTTCTCGTCGGCATGTTACCTTTTTGTTGTAGTGCCAGCAATGGTGAATTAAGTACGCAGAGATGTAGCGAGAGTGGAGTGCACGATGACAATCATGAAAACGGCGAGGAAGATGACATAGATAACCTTCCATCACCTCTGTTTGATTCAAATTCTCCTATCTGATTTGCCTGATATCCATCCCCCAGCTTCTCGACTCTATTCTCAAGCAAGGAAATGAAGCCTTTGATGAAATAAGTCAGTTGGGTACCCGGCCCATTGCCCAGCCTTGTCCATAAATGCGCTCAGGCTGCCCTGTAGATTGTATAAAATGCCAACATCTTGTGGCTAAGATCAAGTTCTTTACATATACATCATATATGTATGTGGCATAGCGTTTTTTGGTGTTCCATATTTCCTCTTTGAAGGCCAAAATCTCTTTGGTGGCATATAGCAAAACTCTCTCTCTCTCTTCCTTCTTTCTCTCTCAAAATTTAATACAAAAGTGTCTTACGTACCCTTGATTGAAGGATGTTGGATGCTACACTGTAGAATTTACTCTATTTTCACTAAACTAACTAACTTTGAGAAGTGGGGTCTTTGTTGGAGAGCTATATACTCGAGTACGTAACATGATTTTTTAATGTACAGATGGGAGTCTATGCAGATTTAGAAATAGATTATCCAAGTTTTTTAGGTTCTGAAGATCCTGTGTCCACACATAACAATTGTCTTTTATATGATCAAATTAATTTTTTTGGGGAAATCAAAATGTCAGACATCTGGTTAATACAGTCCTTCTACAAGGACTAGAATGGACGTTTCCTGCGTTGTTTCCATCCATCAACGCACGCAGAGCCACGTATAAGTGAGCGGGTATGAATTGCTTTCAAAATTTTGTATAGAAATACAGTCTCATAGTCTTATACAGATTTATACAGGAAAGTACATTTTAACCATTCATCTACATATTTGTTTCCTGCCTCAGTTAAACTTTTGGCTCCACGTCTTATCTTAAAACGGTTAATCCCCAATCTTTATTTAGCGTATTGGGCCAGTAATCCCTATAAATTTGGAATTCTTCGTTTCTCTCTTTTCTTTCTGAGAGAGAGAGAGAGAGAGAGAGAGAGAGAGAGAGAGAGAGAGTGGAGATGATAGATATATAATGAAGAACATGTGAACTTATATTAAAACACTATAAATATTTCCTCCTTTAGATAGGTTTGCATTGGTGATGCTTTTGAGAATGGGGCTGATAGATATGTATGTCATGACGAACATGTGAACTTGTATTAAAAAACTAAAAGACAATCTTTTGCACATCTTTCTGTAGCCGAGATAATGGGCTTTTTCTTGTTTTAGACACACACACACACAAAAAAAAAAAACACCATTTGGATGTGCTCAAAATGGTACAATTAGAAGTGAATATCAATCCCAACTACATCAAGTACAATAATGAGATATTTTTTCATTTTGCCGACAAAATTATAGGCATCTCATGACCCCTTCCTTCAGAGATGGAACAATGTTGGTTTGTTTCGGCATGCTGGACCACTGAGATTGCATCATATGGGATTTTCTTTTAATGAAAAATCATGCTCAATAAGGAGTTCATACCAAACTTCATATGAGCTAATTTTCTTACTCCATACTCCTACACATTCCTAATTTTTGCATTAGAACTTCAGCATGAAAAAGCAAGACACGTGAACAATAGAGAAAAAAAAATTAGGTCTATTTGACTTACTGTCCTTTGATTCCTGATTGCTGATCGGCCCACTAGTGTTGAAATTCATGTGAACAACATTATAGAGATCAGCTTCCCAGCCATTTAGAATCTATGGATAAAAAACAACAGGGAATACACAATCCATTTTAATTGAAAAACTTATTCAAACTGAAACTAAGACCAAAGAGTTTAATATTGACCTAAGATGGGGGTTCTTCATATCCACCAACAGAAGTTAAATGAGAATTAACTGTTTGCCTAAACAAATATGATGGGCTTGTGATACCTGGCAATCCACTCTGAGCATCTGAAACAAGAGAGAGAGAAGAGAGAGAGAGAGAGAGATAAGTCTTTGTACATAAAAATGAAGGAAAATGAATTTTTTCTCATGTGAAATTTCAATCCATATATGCAGCATGGCACAAATTTGAGAATGTATACAATATTTTTTACAGTTCTCTGATGTGCTTACAGCTTGGTAGTTCTGCACACAATCGCTTAGTGATATGCTTACCTATATGTATATGTATATGGATCATAATGTAAGAATCAACCATATATAATACATGATAAGAAAAGCAATTAAAATCAATGAAAGTTTCTGATCTGTAATGTACAGGAAAAATCATCACACCGATTACACGAAAAACCAATAATAACAATGAACAAAAAGAAAAAAAATGTATAAATCACATTCCACATGCAAATTTTCTGCAAGAAGAATCATTCCTACGTTCCCTCTTCTATGAGGAGCTTGCATGAGAACTAAAAGAGGTCTGTAAAGTGTAAATTAGAAAATTATCATATAATGGATCCATCAATTATGAACCTTAACTAAAACTACTTTGAAGAAAAAAAATTAGAAATCAAACAGAGCAACAATTTCATGCAAGATAAATATAGAGGTACGGATCTGTTACAACTTCAGTAAATTGTGTAAAATATAGAATCACTTGCCAGTTCTGTACAGTCTTTGGAGCACCAAAATTGAAAATTATGAAACATATGAGTGAACCGTAGCCAAGTCTACGCCTAGAAGTTGATTAGTTCTGATGAAATCCGTGCAACTTGTTATCCCCCATTGAAATGCCACTTTCTAGGTGATGAGGGCCCATATAAGCCCTCAATTCCAGCTTCCTGCAGGTGATTGAGGTTAATGGATTTCACATGAGCTGCCATTCTCATAATCCATGCCTATTCAAATGAAACAGCAAAAGAGAAAGTTAGAGAAACAGCAAGTGGAACCACAAGTCACCATAGACTAGGGGATGATGATAATACCATCAGAAATTATATCACAATTAGAGCACATGAAACGAAATTCAAGCAAAAATGCATGAGTTGTAGAGACTGTGCAGATTAGCTTGAATCTCATCTTAAATCAGGTTGAGCTATCTGGCCCCATCCTGTTTCTGTAACAGAGTAAGTTCTCCCGTTTTCTTAGTTTGTCTTGTGGCAGGTGTGCCCTTTCAACTTGTCTTCCGGTACTTTGCAGTAGGTAATCCAGAGAAATGTCTAAAGACATTGTCTTCCATTCTTTATATATGAGTTTTCATACAATAAAATCAAATATTGCATTCTTATACATTTTTTCATTTGAAGACATGACTGACGCGACACGTTTCTGGAAAGGCAAAGGAGTGTGGGTATAAACTGCCCTTGATCACCATGACCCAAAGCTATTTAATTTGTGAAATAACATGCAATTCATACTACGTATCAATGTAATGGCCTGAAGAAGGCTCTCCCCTCATGGGATCCATTCTTCTAGAGACAGGAAGAGAGGACAGAAAAAGTTGACAAATAGAATAGTTATTGATCTCTCCACCATGAGGCTCCAGTTATGAGTGCCCATCATGTTTCTGATGTAAAAGGAGGGAACTAGATGTTATTACTAATATCAACATAAAGTAAGAGGGGGGATTTATACCAATGGGTTTCCTCTCAAAATTACCATTAACAAAATTTATTTTGGAATATAAAAAGCTGGTTATCGAAGAAAGTGCTTGGAAAAAAAAGATATTGTGTTCTTCAAACACATATTCCTAAAACAGTTCAAGAACATCGTGTTTTTATTTCAAAAAAGATACTTAGTCACCATTTTTTTTTCATTTGACAAAACAACACACTGTAAAGCTGTCTTGCACACTCAAGCTCAAAAAGGTACTTTTGCATATTGCTACAAGGATATGGACATGGGCACCCTAAATGCTTCATTTTCCTAATTTCAGGATTTTCATGTCTCACAAGAATCTCGATGCATGCCCTATTAGCCATTTTTGGACGTGTTATTCACAAGCCCAACCATGGTCCATCAAAGCTTTTTGCAAGTAAGCTCGGTTTATGACAATTTAGGTCTAGGAAATGACACCTCTTGGTCATTCCCATGAAGTTGGATATCTAGCTAAAGTGTGTAGATGAGATAGGACTGAATTCACTGAAATCAAACACAACCACAGTAGCAATCAAATTTTGAAAGATCGAAAAGACTTAGAGCACCAAAGCTATAAAGTATTCATTGCCAAATCTAATTGTTCGCACCCCACCCCTTTTTCAAGGAGGTCGAAATGCGAGTTAGCAAAATCTTTTTAAAATTTGAGGTTTTGAGAAAATTTTCAAGAGAAAGGGATCCGCCCACCGGTACGAGGTCCAACCATTCCTGCCGCCTTTAACAGGGGTAATTAGACCAAGGACTAAGGATCATTTGGATCATATACGAGTTATTGATGCAAATCCTATATGCTTATGCATTGAGGTTTTTGGATTCAAGAACCGAAACTCATTTTCTTGAATAAATGAATTTGAATATTGGGGGTTTTCAAGTTGGTTTAAAAACCTTTGTTTTGGTGTTATTTGAAACACATAATTCTTGAGGATTTTGAAGATTTGGAATTGAGTTCTTTGTTGTGAACTCTAGATGATGATAATCATCTTATGATCAAAATTGATTTTGAACTTTTCTTTTGTCAAATCATGTAATTTGTAGAATTCATTCTTTTGAAAGAACATAGGTTCCAAATGGTTAGAAAATATGTTGTTTTTCAAATACATTTTGGCCAAAAGATTATGAATGCATTGCTTGTGTTTTCTTTTGAAGTTAAGTGAGGTTTACAAATTCTCATTGCAATATGACTTGGTCACTTTTTGCAACTCAAATTTGAATCACTTAATTTCTTGCGAATGTGTATGTGGTGCTATTGATTTTGAGTGAAAGTGAATGCATGAAACGAGAAGGGAAACTATATGGAACATTCATTCTTCACTCTCTCATAATCCCTCAAGATTTATTCATATGAAACATACATTCTTCACTCTCTCATAATCTCTCAAAATCTATATTGCACGTCATACAATCTATGCATGAAGATTGCATAAAATGTAGGACTTTCTCTATATGTGCTCATTATATGATTAAGCACATGAATTAGAGATATAGTCCATAAGCTTGAGGCTTGACATAAAATTCTCAAAATGATGAAAATATATAAATGATGTCAAGTTCAAACTTTGAAATGGATGGGAGACATGGATGACGTCCACTTTTGTCTCAAAATAACTAAAAATCAGACCTTGTGTTGATTTAAATAGCTGAAAATTGTGGACATTGATTCCAATAAGGACTTGTTTCTTAGATAGAAACAATGAGTTTTTCAAATCTATTCAAATTTCAAATTTCGTAGTAATGAAATCATCAACTCCTTTGGATGATTCTAGGATGATTGGTATTTCAAATATATAAATGATGTCAAGTTCAAACTTTGAAATGGATGGGAGACATGGATGACGTCCACTTTTGTCTCAAAATAACTAAAAATCAGACCTTGTGTTGATTTAAATAGCTGAAAATTGTGGACATTGATTCCAATAAGGACTTGTTTCTTAGATAGAAACAATGAGTTTTTCAAATCTATTCAAATTTCAGATTTCGTAGTAATGAAATCATCAACTCCTTTGGATGATTCTAGGATGGTTGGTATTTCAAATATGTAAATTTTGATATTCTTAAACCAATTCCTATGAAACATGGTCTGATTTCAACAACATACATACATCTTACGTATGGGTTTGCTGAAATTAAGTAAAAATGAAATGAAAATGATTTCATAGCCTTGCACTATGAAAATCAATCAAAACGATCATCCTTCTTAAAAACCAGTTTGGAAACGTATTCCAACCTGATTTTAAGAGAAGAAAAATGATTTTCAACAAGAGATTGGACACATGTATGTATATATATAACAACGTATATATATATATACATACCTTACTCTTCAAAATGAAATTTTATCAAGGGACCGCATAACTCATGAATCATGATGATTCATGGCTGGGTTCTTTTATGTAGGAAGATTGAAAACTTGTTTCAAAACTTCCCTACTACCCTTGATCAATTAAATTGAAAGACATGAATCAAAATGACTGATGGTTGGTATTTCAAATATGTAAATTTTGATATTCTTAAACCAATTCCTATGAAACATGGTCTGATTTCAACAACATACATACATCTTACGTATGGGTTTGCTGAAATTAAGTAAAAATGAAATGAAAATGATTTCATAGCCTTGCACTATGAAAATCAATCAAAACGATCATCCTTCTTAAAAACCAGTTTGGAAACGTATTCCAACCTGATTTTAAGAGAAGAAAAATGATTTTCAACAAGAGATTGGACACATGTATGTATATATATAACAACGTATATATATATATACATACATTACTCTTCAAAATGAAATTTTATCAAGGGACCGCATAACTCATGAATCATGATGATTCATGGCTGGGTTCTTTTATGTAGGAAGATTGAAAACTTGTTTCAAAACTTCCCTACTACCCTTGATCAATTAAATTGAAAGACATGAATCAAAATGACTGATGGTTGGTATTTCAAATATGTAAATTTTGATATTCTTAAACCAATTCCTATGAAACATGGTCTGATTTCAACAACATACATACATCTTACGTATGGGTTTGCTGAAATTAAGTAAAAATGAAATGAAAATGATTTCATAGCCTTGCACTATGAAAATCAATCAAAACGATCATCCTTCTTAAAAACCAGTTTGGAAACGTATTCCAACCTGATTTTAAGAGAAGAAAAATGATTTTCAATAAGAGATTGGACACATGTATGTATATATATAACAACGTATATATATATATACATACCTTACTCTTCAAAATGAAATTTTATCAAGGGACCGCATAACTCATGAATCATGATGATTCATGGCTGGGTTCTTTTATGTAGGAAGATTGAAAACTTGTTTCAAAACTTCCCTACTACCCTTGATCAATTAAATTGAAAGACATGAATCAAAATGACTGTGAATAAGAAAGAAAATAAAACAATGCTCAAGCTTATTCGTCCATCATTTCGCCATGCAAGGGTGGATCACATTCATAAAAACGTATCCATCCCTTGTAGGCATTTTCATCATACATGGTGCAGCAAAATCACTCTCTCACCATGGGACTCTCTCATGGTAGAGAGTTCAAAATGGTATTAAGTGGGTTCCTTTGAAAGGGACGTGGCCTTGAGGCCCATTTCAAAATTTGATACTTGGGTTCATATTTAAGAAAAACCGACATATGTATGCATTATGCATTAACATGTACATTGAAGCGTAGATTTCCCTTAGCTGGACATCATTCCCAGCCGTAAGTAAATGAAAATAAACCCTCCCACGAATTGCTGGAATTAAAATAAATCAACAATAAGCTAAAGTAGAAGATAAGTGAGTTAAGATCACCTACCTTACGGTCGGTCTTGATGTTTGTCCTTCGTCTTCACTTGTTTTCTAACTCAAGCAACTCTAAGCAAGAATCCAACCGTGGATTCAAGTTTAGCAAAGCTAGAATAAGAAATAGCTTGCTTGCTGGAATTTGGAGTGGTAAAGAGGGCTTCTCACCACGAAAATCCTAAGTAAGGGTTCACTTAAGCACCCTAACTTAGCAAAATCAATGGGGAGAATAGAAGAAAGTGAAGAAAAGAATGGGAGAAAAAGGGGAAGAGGGCTTGGACGAACCTCTTCTCTCTTCCTTGACTTCTCCCTCCTAGCTCCTTGGCTGCAACAATTTGATAGAATGCTCCAAAATTCCCCCTTGGTGGCCAAAGGGAGGTTTATATAGAGGAGGAGGTGAGTTCAACTACCTTCTTAACTCACATTGGGAACTTGCTTAAGACCTTGGGGACTTGTAAAATGAGTTAAATAGGCTTTAAATGCTCTAATTGACCATTTCTCAGCCCATTTCTACGAGCTAGGTGGGCTGCGCTAGGTTTGGTCAACATGAGTTCAGACTTAGGTGACCATCTTAACCAAAATTTTGGACGAAAATGCCCTTGCATAGGGTTTTGCCCTTATTTTGTACTATTTATTTATTTTTTGTTTGAAATCGAGCTTGTAAGGTTAAAACCTAGTTACTAAGCTCCAAATGCCATTGAATTATGATAATTCAATTTAAATTTTAATAAAATTCAAAAATTTTATCAAATTTGGTTCGAAAAGGGTATTTTCGTCCAAAACTTGATTGAAAATGGATTTCAACTGAATCAAACTTTCACTTGAGAAATTCAATTTAAATTTGGTATTTGATTCATGCATTTGATAAATTCAAATGTTTATTTGTCTTTCATAAACCAATTTAGGCTTTTTAATCTTAAGTTGACCGCAGAAGGGCAAAATTGTCCAAATTGATCAAATTCGACCAATTGACCAAAGTCAAAGCTCATTTGCGAGTAATTTGACTTTATTTGAGGTAATTTGATAAATTTGGGTCAAGAAAGCTCTTAATTGAGCTAAATTGTACTTTGACTGAGTTTAGTCAAAGTGGGTTTGGTTCGGTCAAAGTCTATTTTCGTCCATTAATTGGATCATGAGATAGACTTACGTTTTGATTGTGTTGAGCCCGTGGTGACCGAACCTAGCTGGAATTGGCACCACATTTGAGTGCACCCGGGTGAAACCTACTTAGATTAAGTAGGTTATGTGAGTTTGACCAGTCTAGTAATTGCTTCCTTGAAAATGATTTTTTTTCTTTAAGGAGGACCTAGTTAAAGAAGAGAGAGAGACATAAATGTCTCTCTTTTCCTAGGTTTCTCCTTTATTTCTTCTTGAAAATGACTTTTCTTCAATTAATTTGAGAGAAAATATTTATTTATTATTTTTTTTGACATGGAGGGGGCGTGGCCCCTGGGGGTTCTTGACCACACAGGCTAGGTGGGGCCCACACGTGGGTCCCACTTAGCATTCTAGACTGAATTAGATCCAATTCTTGGATGTAAGTCAAATTTGCATTTTGCAATTGGATTTGGATTTCAAATGACATTTGCAATTGGATTTGAATTTCAAATGACATTTGCAATTGGATTTGGACTCGTAATCCTGCATTGGGATTCGTGTCTCGGGTTAAATTCATGATTTGAATCTAATTGTTCTTTAGATTCGAAATTGGCTTTGAAATTGCAAATTTTCACAATTTTTTTGTGAAATTTTCACATTGCTTCAATTTTGATGTGAAAAAAATTGGGGTGTTAACACTAATACACCAATCTTGAAAAAGAAAATATATGAACAGAATGGATACTATGTGACTTACATAGAGTGGCGAATCAGTGGACCATCCAGACAACCCAAACAAATTATGCCAAGAGATGTGCTCAACTCATGACCATCACTAACTTGAGGTCTTAGAATTAAAACAACATCCTAGCAGGGCATGACAGAGCACCAAAAAAACGAATGAACAGCATAAAATCAGAGTCAAAGTCCTTCCCCAAAACAATCATATAGAAAATCAAGCAACTGAACACAAGAAATGAAGAACAACCTCGTACTTTAACTGGTAAACAAAGAAAGTAGCACAAACATGTATGAATGTCCTGCAAAAGAAAATGAGATGGTAGCCAAGAGACCTGAGATGAAATTGGAAAAACAATAGCTTAACTTAATTTGTAGCACGAAGGATTAAACTCGAACCCTTGTAACAACGACAACAAAGCAACTGCAGTAGTAAATCTCGTGATACATAGGGCTTAGCGAGAGAGAGAGAGAGAGAGAGAGATGGCTTGTGAAATGGCGTATGCAGGCTTATCACGTCTTAATTGACCCACTGACCGTGTGGTAACACCTAGAAAAAGGGAAATATAACTGAAGGCAAAGAGCAAGAACATCGGCTACTCTCTCAAGGCATGACAATGCAACCAGATCATGTTGAAGATGGGGTACTTGTGGCTAGGACAACCAGCAAACTATTGCAGGTTCATGCAGGACATTTCAACATATGGAACACCCTCAATGCTTTATTTGGGTGTGGGGAGACATATACCCTCACGATCAGCATATACATGAATACAGAGGGAAGGATTTACTCACCAGGCACCGAATGAAGAGGATAAGGCGGCGGATTTAGTCAGCAGAACACAGGAAAGATGGCAACACCGTGCCATTTTTTTTCTTGAGCAGTGCACAAAGAGGAAAACCATCCGGTAGATAACGCTAGTTTCATGAAGAGGCACCATCGACCTAGGCATGAGTAGGAGAAGCTTCTGGATTGAAGAGAATGAGGCTTTGTCGCATCACCCTCTCCACTCACTTTCATTCTCTCGCTCCATGTTGCGAACTCTAGCTACCTCCATATCCCTCTGCTAAAAAGTGGCATTGCACTTGCAAATCGTTGTTTGATTTGCTGTTAAAAAAGAAAAAGTTGACAAGTGATCACATCTTCTTTGACTGTAGCTTGATTAGCAGTTAAAACAGGAGACTTGCCTCAAAGGACGTTCAATACCAACATAACAACTTATTCCACCATGACAACTAAGCTTAGAATGGTGGTTTGGCTTTAGCCTTTGCAGAGGATGGCTGACGAGATGTAGGATAGCGTTTTTCCATATGGTTGTTTGGAGCATTTGGATGACTTAAAAGACAGACTGCAGGGAATCAGACTTCTTCTTTGGTTGTTGAAGCTCGTAAGATATGGTGCATTTGTTTAATAATGTTAATTAAGGGGCTCAAATATAAAGATGAGAACCTTTTTTTTAATGATTACTTAGGAGAAACTGTCTTCAACATAGAACGTCTACAAAAGCATCAGCCTTATGTTTCTAAGGTTCTAACTTACTTTAGGGCCTTGATAGTGTTGTGTTTGCATTGGTGCAGCCATAGATTTCGAATCTCACACAATTGGTTGCTTCGTGCCCGGCTGAAGTTAGATATCAGAAGTAGAAGTCCGTGCATGCAGTTTGCCTCCACAGCTTTGTTCAAGGGGGACGATAGTTGTGTTTGCAATGAAATATGGTAAGAAAAATTGAGAACATATATAAAGTTATGAAAATGGTTGCAATCTTCACCGATGTACTATCAAATTAAGTTTGTTTCTACCTTTAGGGATTGGTGCAATGAACTAAGCGGGGATGAGAGACAGCGAAGCTTAATTTTGAGTTCATGGCGTGACAATTTCTTGTGTTGCAAAAGGAGTGCTGATATGCAGGTATAAGCACAATAGAGACATCATTTTTAAGTATCTAAAGCAGGCATAACACTCTAAGGAATGAAGAAAATGATAAGAATTTTGGCTCTCTTGTTAGGTAGTAAGATGCAATGTTCTTTCTCCTTGCCCAACAAATTAAGTTGGTTTTTAAATATAAAATTGGTCAGTGAAATACTCTGCAGAACCACATCAATGACGTCAGTGAAGCTGTCATCATTACTAACACTTACATTTTTTTTGTGCCACTGATTAGTCTTGTCTTCCGGATACGACAAAATTCTATTGAAACTAAGAGTATGTAAAGAGAGAGAGAAAGAGATATTGATTCAAGAGTGATTAGAAACCAAAGTGGTGCTAGAAGTTGTTTTCCCTTGTAAGCAGCGATAATGCATAGCACAACTCAAATTTAAAACCTTTAGAAAAATCCTAAAACCCTCAAATTCCTAATAAAATATTGATGGGCAGCATTACGTAATAGGCCAAATTATATAGCAAGGAAATTATAATTGGTTAACTACAAACATTTCAAAACAAAAGCCTACTTAACAAACTATGACAAACATTTTCATTTCCAATGCGACACTGCTGGGAGCAGACCGCCCCTCCTTACTATTGAAATCATAAAAAGAAAGAACAATGTTCAAGGAAACAAGAAAAAACAAAGAACGTAAAAAAAATTCATTTGACCAGCTATTTTACATCATACGAATCCATAATTGAAGCAACTAAATATGAAATTGCCATTCACAATTTTGTTCTTTATTCATTCAAAAAAATAAAAGTATTTCAAGAAAATAAATCCTATTAACATACCCAGATGGGTCATGCCAGCACTATTTTTTGAGGGAAGCCAAATTATAGTTTCAAAAATTTGACATGAATCAAAATATAATGTTTCAAAAAATTATATAAGATAAATGAAATTTTTTTACATTTACAAGTAAATTTTTTTAAAAAAAAAAATTGAAGTGGGGCCAAAGCCCCCTGCCGGACCCGTACCCTGCTAGGTCCAGCTCATTTCCAGTCCCATATATACGGTACCTTAGCGGCAGCTATATAGTATATATATTATGTGCTGCACATGGGGTTGGCTTGCCAAAGCACAAAAAGTTAAGCTCACCTAAAACCACATAAATGTTTTTTATATCACTTACAGAAAATTCATTCGATGGTGGCAATTTTATTTTAATTAAAGAGTTTGTAAGGCCCAGAAATCCTTCTGTTTCCTCACATATATGGAATAAAAAGACAAAAGAAAAAATTTGATATTTGAGAGAACCACTAATTGTCCATGTGCCTCTTGGTTCCAAAAAGTAGTGAGCCCACCAACGCTAGCGCAATCAACCCAGTTAGCAGAAAAGGATGGCCACATGGGTCTGCTTGGGTCCCAAGAATAAAATGGCACATGAACAAGTTTTTGATGTTAGTAGGATAGATAAATAGTACCTTTTTTTCTGAAAAAGGGAAATTTAAACATTGAAAGTTATTATCTCGTAAAAGTATGAAATATACTAGAATTAGGTGATGAAAGAAATTACAAAATGCCGCCCAACAAATGGACCAATGACAAAGAGCGCCCCCAATTTTAAACCACAATAAATAGCTGGGATTTTAAACTTTCCACCTAATTTTCAAAGAACCGGTGATCATTCACAGAAATGTTAAAATACACAAATAAATAGCAACATTGGCCGTCAAAAGCTGAAGTGATCTATTAAAACATAAAAAGTAAAAAAAAACATGTCGTGCCTGCAAGAGGTTTCTCTACTTTTAAGATTTGTGGATTGCTTGGCAACAATGATAAATTGTTATTGACTTATGAATCTGTTTAAAAATTAAAGCAGCTTGATGAACGAATGTGTTAGATTACTCCATGAATTTGAGCAAGTTTATCTAACAATTTGTTACTATTACCAAACGATTCGTCAAGGACATTTGTAGTATAGGGCGACAGAGTTGCTCAACAATGTCCTCAACCTTTGCCATTAGGGTAGAGGGCGATAGTGTCCCTGTCCCATATATACAGAATGCTACTGCTGGCGTTGCTCCAAAAATGAGGTAGGAACCGCGCTATCTGATACACGACGCAGCGCAAGACTCTGAAAGCTCGTGGATAGGATTTATAGTCCTCCAACATCTCCCAGCATATCCTGATGCATTGCATTAAGCGGCCAAGATTGAATAGATCTCAAGATGGTCGAAGGATTTGAATTTTGAACTGATTATCCTCGTGAAAAATGTTTCCTGTAACAATTTTAACTCTTGACTGCTTTTTGGCAGCCACTGTCGAGCACAGTGTGCCGTTGGGGGCTTTGAACATATAAAACTCACAAAAAATTTCGTGCTATTTTTTCAAGGTTTTCAGTTTCTCATATTAAAAGAATTATATTATATCTTTTCAAGCCACCTAAGTTAGTTTTCTTGCTGAATTAACAGCAAAACGTTGTATTTTTTAAAAGAAAGGGAAGTATGAAGCACTTTTAAAAATTAAGGCTAAAAGGTGGTCTGTAATGAACATCACAATAAATGATAGACTGCGATAGGAAGAAATTGAATTGCCAAGTTGGGGAGGCAACATCGGCATCAGTCCTTACAGGTATTTTGTTCATTTACTAGAGACTTATGTCACCTTGTTCCTACTTGAACTTATTATTATTATTATTATCCCTTTTTTCCTGCCGCCTTAGTGCCTCGGCGGTTTGCCTTTCTCCCATGCGGCCGTTCATGCATCCTAGAGTTGATGGCTGTCGATGTCATATATATATATATATATATATATATATATATATATATATATATATATATATATATATATATATATATATATATATATATATATATATATATGTATAGTAACTTCGATTTTTTAGAGACACCCAGCTATCTAATAAGGACTGTTCGAGTTAACATGATAGATGGTTAAGAGAAAAAGGTGATAGATATTTTTACCATTTCACATTTTTGTCTTCAAATTTTTCTTTCAATCATTCATCTGCATTGATGAACGACTTTGGTAAGATACATGATGCCAAGGCTTAGGAAAGAGGGGCCAATAGCAGCATCAGCCCCCCCTCAAGTCTTAAAAATATAAATTTTAGACAGTTAAGTTTTGGAGGATTTTAATTCGGCCCTAATAAAAACTTTTCAAAAAAAAAACAAAAAAGTGGCTCCAAATCTTATTATATGGTTGCAGGACTATCCGAGTATCCGACCCTCCTAAACAAGAAATCCTAGCTCGGCCCTAATGACCCCCAGTTGGATTGTTGTTGCGTCTCAATTCGATCGTATAATAACTTTCGTAAAATTTTCCAAACATGAAGGTCTAGTCTTTAGAAGGTCGAGATGTAGATGTTTTCAACATGAAACAAAAAATTTTGTTTTTAACAAAAGGAAAAAAAAAACGAAGATATTTTCCATTGAAGCATGCAACTTTTTTGTTAGGATGAATTTAAAACGCAAGTTTTTTTTTTTTTTTTTACATTTAACAACTTAATGTTGGCTGACACGGTTGACACTGTTGATTAAAGTTAAATAATTGAAGCAAATTAGGAGTCCGTAAGGGGCAAAGCCGCTCTTCTTTTTTTAACTTTCAAGTCGAATAATGTGCATGTTACCATAAACTTTTAAAAATAAAATTAAGGACACGACACTCATGTCGACCAACTATGCTATGCCTTTCGGGTGGACCATACGTTTAAGGCGCTAAAAGGTTGGCGGCTACATATAACAAGACATGCACATGTGAGGAGTTTATAATCCGGTGACGTCCGGTCACCTCCATGGCATTCACATGTGGTGGTTACGAGATGCGTCAAGCCATCAGAAACAGGGTCTTGTCTGGTTAGACAACGAAGCCTACTATTTAGCTACAGCATGTTTGCCGGCGACTTATTCAGTTGGCATAGTAGGAGTAAGGAGCACGACGTACGTCGTAAAATCGGTAGAACGTCGACCGTTTAAAATCCATGTAGAAAATGTTACCCCACATATATGTAAGGTTGAACTGGAAATACCTCGCTCCTTCAAATTTACCGTGGTGAATAAGTTTTGTTTCTTGGTGTTTTCTAACAGGAAAAAACAACTCGTTTTTTGAGCACATTCTGATCTCATATATATATATATATATATATATATATATACAATCTGGAGTCATTTAGCTCACTCGTAAGAGCTGTTTGATCAGAAGACTGAGCTACAAACTTTTCGTTGCGATGGCCAAACTTTAGTTTCAAGTTTTAATAGAAGTAGAAGCATCTTTTTTCAAATAAACTTTTTTATAGATTAAATTAAAACTTTTAAAATTTATATGTAAAATCTTTAATTTTTAAAACATGCAAGGACGGCCATGGCTGCACCCTGTCTCTCTTCTCGATATATCATAATAGATGGCTAAGAGAAAATTTTAAATAAATAGACAAGTATATATATATATATATATATATAGGAAAATTGCTCCTTTATGATGAGATATTTTTTTTAAAATTTTATGTTGTTAAAAACCATTGCAAAGGATTCATTCCGTCACAAAAAAATCGTGGTCAAAACAGCTGGCCATCACCAACGCACTTTTCATGATAATTTTTAATGACAAAAAATAAAAATTCCATAGGACCACCCTACACACACACACACATATATATATGTGTGAGTGTAATCAAGTTCTTTTGCGTCACGAGTTTTATTTTGCATCACGACCCAAAATATTTTCTCTATCAAAGAGATTGCGTCAAATATATGCATAAGATCTGACTAATTACAATAAACCTATTCCGTATGGAGTGCATGTAATGAACTTGTGTGCGTATTTGTGTGTGCATATATATATATATATGAATTAATAGTAAATAACTATAATGCTCTATCTTCATTTTGTTCTCCCAACTGTTTAGCTCAACTAAATTAATTAATGTCGAACGTAATTTTTAATGGAACTAAAACCTAGAAAAAGAGAAAAAGAGCGATACCAAGGCAGTCACCAGAAACATTTGCTAGCGTCTGCAGTGCATGTAAACCCGAAAAAGGTTTTGCCAACAAGACAGTCGAGCGACAGGTGCAAGCAAACTTTCACTCCACACACAAAACGTCAGGTGACAACCAGACTGGATGCCCGTTGTCTGCATGCACAATTATAAGATCAAAACATACACGACTCCATGTGCACTTCCACACTTCTTTCTTCTTGTGAATGCCATCCAAAAATGTATCCATTTTCCTCTTTCTTCTTCTTCTCCTTCTTCTTCTTTCTTTTCTTTTCTTTCTTTTTCTTTTTTTAAAAGAAGGGAAAACCAAGTTGATCGGAAAGAAACTTCATGCCCTTCACATACTTGCTAGTTTGGAGACAGCAGATTCCTTGTCCGTTGCCTCTGAAGTGGACAGTGGTGGATGGAACAGCCAAAGAAGAAAAAACAAAACAAGGAAAAACTACTGAAGATCCTGTTAATGTGGAGCACATCCATGATGACAATGGAGAACATCAATCTGCACTGCAAGGTCTTGCTGCCAATTCCTTTTCACTATAAGTGCATGAATCTCCCTCCCTCCCTCTCTCTCTCTCTCTCTCTCTCTATATATATATATATATATATATATATATATAGGATGAAAACCAGGCCATTAAAAATTGCTTGCATTACTCTTTTTTTTTGTATAATCTAACCTTACCTTATATATTTGATCTTAATAATATTTTAATGAGAGTCATACACTAAGTCAGTTATTTTTTTAGTTTACCATGTTTTCTAGTAATTCATAAAATAAACAACTCTTTTGACACCACATTTTTTATAGTACAAAAATAAGTGTTTTTCTTACAAATAATTTGAATATAAACATGTTGAATTAATATTTACAAGCATAGTATAATGCTTATACATTGTTAAAATTTATTTTTGACAAGGATTTAGAAGGTCTGGTTTTTGTCCCTAACTTAAGTGGTTCACAGTGTATATATATATATATATACACACACACACACACAATGACCATTGTTGAATGAGAGCCAGGAGAAGATTCTTGTGTGATGACATGATGTATAGGGTTCTACATGAGCATGTTTCAATGCCCAAACTGTAACAGGAAAAAAGATTAGTGAACTGTAATACATAGCAATATGGCTGACTAAGAGGAAATGCTTTGGCTGCATCGTGGGTTGTCGTATAATTATAATAATTTGGGACAATAGGTACCTGTGTCTATGCTTGGGTACGGCAGACTAAGCAGTGCCCAAGTAAGATATGTGTGTGTGTGTGTGTGTGTGTGTGAAACACGGCTTCACAAGGAATCATCTGCCAACTCAGTTTTACTGGCGGAACATATGATATGAGCCCTACAAATTATCTAATAATAACATGACCGAACTTCAATTATGTAATAATAACATGGTAAAGGTGAGAAGACAAGAAAACAACTTGCGCATTATAAAAAGAAATGCAAAGAACCCTACAGATTTTGTATTAGTTTCAGTATATCTTAATACTTTCACCATTGGAGAATTGGTTATGCGTGTATAGGTGAGGTTGCATGTGATCATCTCCTATTCTGATATTAAAAATTGAACAAGAAGCTCCTAATTCTGGTAATTAAACTCCTAAATCTAAATGCAGAAGATCAGTAAGTTCAAGTATGCATGGTTTGATCTTCGATCAAACATGACGGAAACCGAAAATCTGGCTTACTGCTTACATTTAGTTTCTGCATCAATGTCGAATAACGTGTTTGTCACTGCATTTTCTTTCGGCCCACTCAGTCCAAGGTGAAATGAATATGATTTAAAAAGGAAAAATCCTATAGCAGTATATATATATATCTTCCTCCCAACCCTGCAATTTACTATGAAGAGACCTTGTCTTTCCTGAATGGAAGCATGCATTCTGAGTTGCAGATACAGCTTAGGATGATTATAAACTCGATATTGATGCCCAACTGCCAACCAGCAGAGGCAACATTGAAGATCTAGAAATGAAGACGGAAATTACTGGTAAAATTGTGTTTCAAACCCAGTCATTCAATTTTCAAATTATAAATAAAATGTAGAGTAAGGGAAGATTTCACATTTCTTCCACAGGAATTGGGATTTCACGATGGCTTCTGTGAATAAAATTTTACACCCTTTGTCCTGAACTCTTGGTCTCTTAGGTATCTATCCAGTTTATCATAGTCCTGTGTATTTCTAAGGGCAGATCACTATAAAGACAGGTGCCCAGTCCCTGTCACACCATAACCGGCATTGAGTTCCTATGAACAAGGACCTGACAGGCTACCTCTAAGTTGTAACATCTAAACACAAGGAGAGAGAGAGAGAACACCACCCTGATCCCACATTATCCATTGTAGGTCAATGCAAAGATATCCAATTAAATACAACCAGAAATTCCATAAATTCTCACGAGAAAAAAAATTCACAGTTTTTCTTTCGAAAAGAAAATTACTGCTGTCTCTAGATCGATGAAGAATAGTGTTCTTTAATTTACTTTCAAGTAGAAACAGATAAAACTTCTATGTATTTCTTTAGCTTTCATCAAATTGGTCATATTTGGATGTTCCTTTCTCTAATAATTCTCATTTTCCACTGAAACGAACGATTCACGACACCAATCACAACTCTCTCTACATAAAGAAGAAGGTGAAGGGATTACTCAACCGTCGGCCGGCTGTTTTCCGGCGAAGTGACATATTTCTCACCTCACATAACTCTGATCCGCCATATGACCACCACAAATACATTTAATTAATTCACTTTGATCTCATTTTTTCCTGCAACACTAGGCCAGCAGAGAGTTAGTGCATTCCAACGGAAGAAAAAGTAATGGAAACATATGCAAATATGCAAAGCACCGGCCATCACTAAATCTCTACAAAATTAACTATTAATGATGAGAGCAGTAGCCAGTAGATATATATTTGGTAAAGAGCATACCATCCTCTTGATTTGCCTTTTTTGAGTTCAACGCTGTGTCACCAATCTGTAATACAGTAATTATATCCAAAGCAGCAACTAAAAATCTAAAACATTCCCACATGAAAAAAATATAAATATTCTGTCTCATCACCAGCTGAAAAGTAATATATATACTAACGTTCATTTATCCCGAAAGAAAAGCAAATATATCATTAACCAAGTATCACAATTTACATGAAAACCGAGAGAGAGAAAGGTAGGGAGTTGTATCGTGTTGACAGCACTAACGGCTGCCATTAAGATTTATTGCTAATTTACATGAACCAATCCAAGGATCAAAGATCTCTAAGTATCCCGGCCTGTATCCATATGTATACATATAAGTAAAATTTTCATGCTGTTCTTCTTCTTCTTCTTCTTCTTCTTCTTCTTTGCTTGGTTTTTCTTTCCTCTTTTTGATCTGTAGAAAGAGCAACTAAAATTTCAAGGGTCGAGTGAATCAGCAATGCACTGCATGACCTGTACCTGAGCCTTCAGGGCCCTGATGTAATCAGCAGCTTCCTCCAGCAACCTGCAGAAACCCATTCCCCGGCCGCCAGGCATAAGCCGGCGAAGCGCGTCGGCTCGGCTTGGTCGGCGGAACTCCTTCATTGGGACGGCCGCCTCTGCCTGCGGTTGCCGTAGAAGGCGATGGTGGCGCAAGGTGGCGTGGCTGCGCCTTATCACAGCCTTGCTCCACGCGTGCTTAGAGTTGCATGCCATGGCTGCAGAAGCCAGGCTGATATCTGCGGCCTGTTTGATCCTTCTGGCTCTTGCAGAGAAGCTGGACTTGCGCTTGTTCACTCTTTTGGAGGTGATCAAGGCCATGAGGAAGCGCCTTGCGAACAAGGGTCTCAGGGATTTAGGATTTATAGCAGGTTTCTCTCTCAAAAGAGACATGAAGATTGAGAGAGAGAGTTTTTGAGTTTCTTGTTTTTGTGTCAAAGAATGTCAGAGAAGATTTGGTTTTCTGACAAAGGGGACCAAATTAAGAGATAGAAGGACAAAAGATACCCAAAAAATGAAAATCCACTCTGACACAAAGGACTTATATGAGGAGTTTTTCTCTATCCTCACAAAGAGAGAGAGATTGGTAATTATTGGAGAGAAGAGGAGGAGAAAGCTGAGGAGAGAAAGGAATAGAGGTTGAGTTGCAGGTGCATGTAGGAAAAGAAGCACTTACACAGAGAGAGAAAGAGAGAGAGAGAGAGAGATGAAGAATGGATGGTGGGAGAGGAAGTAACTTGGGAATCAATGTTTTAGGGTTAGGGGAGGGATGGAGTGGACCACAAAAGTCCAACCTTGCACATGGTGGCACATGCTTACTGTGACCCACTTTGATGATGCTCACACTTCCCTCCCTGTTCTTTTATTCTTTCTGCTTTTTTTCCTCCCCTTTTCATTTTTGGGCTGATAAGGTTAAACTTTTTGTCTTCACACAAAGATCATAATCCTTTTCAAAAAATATTGTGTATATAATTATTATTAATTTCTTTTTATTATATATATATATATAAGAAAGTTAAATGATTAGTGTGGCTTCTAAGAGTCACCATAGTCATCTAACCTGTCTGATCCATCATGGTAAACAGGTAACATAAAAATAAGGGAAGAAAGGTATAGGTACGTTCGCCACCTAGTATTTGTTCATATATTTTTTGCATTGTTTTTCTGAGACACTAGTTTGATGGCAAGCTTACTTAGATAGCTAGAACCATTATATATATATATATATATATATATATGTATATATATATATATATATATATATAGAGAGAGAGAGAGAGAGCGAGACTCTTGATTGATTGACAGGTTTATTTTAATTAAAGGGCATATGTGACTAAAAGCATTAGGTTTGTTGTAGTATGATGCCCATTATATTGAATTGAGACATTTAACCAGTCAATGCCATGGTTGATGCAATCATGATAAAGCTCGTTATTACAAATCAATGTGTGGGCCTGTGGCCTTCCCATAAATATGCATGTGAGGTAGCATTAAGGGTTGGATGCACTGTGAATTTATATTAACTTGGAAAATTATCACAAAATTTAGTGAATTGCAAATCCTTTTATAATTTATGTCATTAATGTATGTAATTAATTCAGTGCAAGCAGGGTCCCAACTCATTTGATTTATCCTGGGCTGCAGAGCTTCAATCATAGCCTTAATATTTTCTTTTGGCATTTCTTTTTCAAACTAATACGCTTTCAATTAAGTCGAGAAATTATTTTTTATGTACTAATGTACAAGATTATGTATGAAATTAAGTATGCTGACTCTGTCAAGTATAAATTATGCATGGTTTTTTTTCATGGCACAATGTCAAATTTGTAAGTTATTATCATTCTAGACACTTGATTACACACGAAAGTGAAACTCTTCATATCTAGAACAGAGCGTGGCGTATTTAACTCAGTACTAGAGAGTAAAAGACGAAAATGCCCCTAAATCGAGAAAAAATCAAAAGGGAAAGGAACCCTCCTAAGGACAAAATTTGTGAAAATACCCTTAAGCAAGTATGTCAAAGTTACACATTGAGTCATTGTAAAATGACACTATCACGTCCTTCAAGCACTAATTAGATCTCAATCACACCTACCCAATGTAATGCTTGGAGTGGATGTGATTAAATACAAAGTTCACTATAAGAGGCAATAGGATTCTTTTATATATATATATATATATCTATCTATATATATATATATCTATATATATATATATAAAGAGAGAGAGAGAGAGAGGTCAAGGGAAGAATAGTTAGAAAGGTACAGACATATGAGATCATGCATGCACGAGGAAGCACAAGTGGTGGGGTCCAAATTTTAAAAGCAAAGAGGTGCCACCCACATGCATGCTTCCATTTCTCATATAATTAGGAGCTTCTAACAAACCCCGACATTATTATAATAACTTGATTAACTCACAAACCGCGCTATCTGCCATTTGTCAGCAATGCTAGCTGGCCACGTCATTCGCACCGCCAACCCTCATCGATGAGTCGAGATTCCATCCCGAGATAGACGTGGCACCAGCGAGCGCCGCACACGTATCACAAGGCCTTGTTGAGTGCATGTGATTAGTGGCCGGATTAGCCACAATATTGAGAACAATAATTCAAGATTAGTGGTGGGTGTTGGAAGCTTATAATGAAATCTGATGGCAGGTCTCTTTCCCTTCCCCCATTGATGGGCGTAGCACAGCAAAGAAGCAAGTGCCAAATAGAGTATGAAGGGGATGGAATCACGCTCTTCAGTCTTTTTTCCTTGGACAATCTTTGCATTGCAGTTGATGGTGGGTCCTTTTGGAATAAAGCATTAAATAGAATGAACAGGAATCTTGTTCTTCTTTTCTCACATACACAGAATCGTTCCTACATAACATACACATTTACTTTTTCTTTTATCTTATTTTCTATGAGAAATTATGTTATATGGGGTGCTATTTCACGAATTTAATTATGTATATAAGCGGTTTAATGTGGTCTATTTTGCTAATACTACATGTATTCGAATATCTTTACCCTAAATATAAAAAGGGTCTTGGATTTTGAATCCCTCCAAGTATTGAGGGGGGCCATTATAAAGTAATAAGTCAATTTTGTATTGGTCTATGCGTGTTACTGCCGGCACAACTTGGACCTTACCTACCATTACTAACATTGGAGGAGAATTTTCAATAAGAAGCGATACTTTAAAAGCCACATACTCTTCGTAATTCAAATTAGTGTTGCTCATATTTATATTCTTAATAGCTTCTAGATATCTAATTATTCCTTATAACTTACCTTCTTTTTTTACCTTTTTTTCTCTGACAGGCAAGCTATGGTCAGGTCTAAAGCCCACTTGGATATCATACTCTTGGCTTCCTTTGAATTGAAAGTTTCCAGCCTCTTTTAAGGAGAGTTTGGTAATAGTAACATATTGTTATTGTCCAATGAATATGACTCAAAAAATTTAGTAGATTCATGGAACAATTTGTTATAGGTACTATAAATCTGCCTCATTTTTTAAATGGATTCGCAAGACATACAGAAACAATGTGTTACTGTTGCCAAACAACCCCTTAGTAACACAGTTGGAGTACTATTTGCTAGTGATTCATTTTTAACATTACTGCATTATGTAAGTTAAAATGGGTAGAAGAAAGTTAACCCTTGTGTCGTCAAGTTTTAACTAGAATGATCCCATTTCAGATATGCATAAATTAATAAGTATTTTACCTATCTTACATAGAGTTTGATCACTTAGGTCTATATATAGGTTGGTACCAGACACTTCGGTGGTAGACCCTTGAGGAATCATGTTGATTATTGATCTTTACAAGATTTTAAGGGTCTATTTATTTTTTCTTTACCTTTTTAAAAAATCAACAACTAAAAGGATTCCTTAATGGTTTAGCACTGAAACATGTTGTATCTACCTATTTCTCTCAAACTATATATATATATATATATATATATATATATATATATATATATATATATATATATATATATATATATATATATATATATATGTATGTATACGTGTGTGTGTGAATATGTCTCTGCGTGGATTGGATCTGAATCTCACACTGCATCTGCTTAAACTTTCCTGAGTCCAACCTGTTTGCACTTATGTCCAGCCTTCCCAACAATCATTCACATATGCGCCATTCGTTTCCATTCCTTCCTTTTCTTTTTCCCCTTATTCTTCTTCTTCTTCTACTTATGGCTTGGTTTGGCCGTCCCTTCTGTCTAATCTCATTTCATATCCCGACACCAAATTCCTCCCAATGCATCTTCGGCGATCTGGATGGTCCAAATTAATGAAATTGAAAGAGAGAACAGATAAAATAATGCGACACAAAATCCAGTGGACAAAAAAAGATGCGGATATGAGATAGTAGCTGAGATGACTAGTCAAGATCTAAAAGACTGCCCACATTATGAGTTTATCTCCACTGTAACCGTCCATCAAAGATCATGGTATTCTGATGGACGGCTGCAGTGTTGACAAAGCAGGAAGATTCAGATAATGTTTGATGGCGATGCAATTAGGGCAGACAAATTTATTTTTTATTGTGAAACCATATACAATGTGATTGTGGGCCGGGTCGTGAATGTGGTCTCAGATGCGCCTAACTTTACTGTTTGGAAATTCGAAAGTTTCTGCAAGTCTCAATCTAGATAAGCTTTTCAATGATTCTAACATTATTAACGGTCTTCAAAGAATTAAAAATGTGGTCATCTAATGTATAGCTGCTCCACATGTTCCTTTGGCTTTACATGTTGTCGGGTTGGTGAAAGTTTAGTCATTAGTTTGATTCTTATAAGTGCTACTCTTTTGTACTGTAAATGGTAGCAGACACTAGTTTCGAGTTGAAATGAGTAATCGTAAGTTCTCCCAAGTCTCAAAGCAGCCCTGGACTCCAAGAGCAGAGAGAGGGTTTGTCCTGAGCAATATAAGGTAGTTGGTCGTGTTGGTGAAAGCTAGGTCATTAATTTGATTCTTACAAGTACTATTCTTTTGGACTACAAATGGTAGCAACACTAGTTTTGAGTTGGAGGGAGTAATCATAAATTCACTCAAGTCTTGAAGCAGCCCTGGACCCCAAGAATAGGGGAGACTTTGCCCTCTTCAAGGTATCTCTACTTGGCTTTACATGTCTACAACTTTATAAAAAAATTGAAAGAGAAATTTTCGACGGCATTCCTAAATATTTACCTTTAGTGGCAAGTGCACCTTACTGATTAATACACTCAATTAAGTTTACAAGTGGTTAATCCAAAAGGTTCATAGGATTATTCATGTTAAAATTGTGAAGTGTTGAACCGACCAAAAAATTACCATTCTTCCGACTCGAAAACAAACATGAGAAAGTTACACTAGATCTGATTAATAGTACACTTATGTTTCCCTTGAATAACTTTCTAATAGTGATAAAGGAAAATAACATGTAGTGAATACATGTAATTAATCATCCGTGAGTAATATAAGTTTCATAGTTTAAACACGATTTATAGCTCAAACTTAGCTAAGTCGAAACCTGAAGAATTGGCACCACACTAGGTCAACCCCAACTTGTTCAATAACGTGCATTTTGAAAGGCAAGAATTGGTTTGATATTGGCACCTCCCTATTTGATCAGATTGATTAAGAACAATGTAAATGTGAGAAAATTGTGCAATTATACTTTAGAAATTGGAATTAGATGGTCTTTCACATCATAACTATACTTTAGAAATCTAATGTCATGTTGATATATTTGGATTTTTCATACGTATCTTTAACAAGGATCCAAATTTTGATTACCTCAAACTCCAAACATTGCAACTTATTTAAGCATGCTTTTAAGGTAAGATTACTTTAATAACGGTATAGAAGCTTTTATTGTGTTTGAATGACACCTTCAGAGAAGTGATATTTTATGACCGGTGGTTTTTTTTTTTTTTTAATATCAGTTTCTAAACATGTTTAGGTGACAAACACAAAAATGGAAAATGTTTTTTATAATTAATTTGAGAGAGCCACGTTAATAACTCTCTTGTGAAATCAACATTTTACCAAAACTGGGATTTTTACAAACTCAATTTCAACCATCTCCCAGACGTACCTTAAACGTCATTTTAATAACAAAACCACGTCTTGTCTCCAAAACAATGCTTATGGGCCGACCGTTTATGTTATTGTCTTTTGCATCTAACCCAAAAATTAGTTAGTTTCATTGTACACCTTAAAAATGTTTCATGAATCTACTCCAATTTTTTGAAAAAATACATGAAATAGTTCCCTAGTAGCGACACAGCTAAATACATCATGCTAGAAAAATATGTTGCATTATAAAAAGTGACAAAAATTTCAGACAAAAATCTAACCCAATTTTTTGCAACTCCAAATAAAGGTATTTAGTTTATCAGGTTCTACCAAAAGTGTTTTTGAAATTTGTGTGCTTTGTATAGGAGGACTATTTTATCCTACTGGCCCGTAAAGAGTCAAAACCGTCACCCTTCCCCCTATTTTCCAAAGGTATCTGCCTGGTTTGGTGCTTGGAATACTATCTTTAGTATTTTATAACTTACATATCAGTGACCATTCTTTTCCAATACAGGAAGTTGATGCCCAGACACTCGAGCCAACCTATCCGTGACTTTTCTTTTCCAATACAAGGAGTAGATGCCTCATACACTTGAGCCAGGAATGGGCTGCCTACCAACTTCGGAGCTAAGTGCACCAACCAAGCCTCTAACCTCATCCTGCAATTGGCAGACTCGCACCTGTGATCATCTTCTTTGAATCGAGGTATTCTGCCTTTTGATATTTTTATTCCGATGGACGGCTGCAGTGTTGACAAGGCCATAAGATTCAGATAATGTTTGATGCAAATGCAGTTAATGCAGACCAATTTATATTTAATTGCAGAAACATATATAATGTGGGGGTCATGAATGTGGTCTCAGATGCGCCTAACTTTACTGTTTGGAAATTGGAAACTTGCTCCAAGTCTCAATCTATATAAGCTTTTCAAAGGTTCTAGCATTATTAACTGTCTTTAAAGAATTAAAAAATGTGGTCATCTAATGTATAGCTGCTTCATGTGTCCCCTTGGCTTTATATGTTATCTTGAGGAGGGGCATAAGGTAACTGGTCGGGTTGATGGGTTGGTGAAAGTCTAGTCATCAGTTTGATTCTCGTAGATGCTACTCCTTTGAACTGCAAACAGTAGCAGACATTACTTTTGAGTTGAATGAAGTAATCGTAAGTTCACCCAAGCCCCGAGGCAGGCAGCCCTTGACCTTGAGGGCAAGGGAGAAGCATTGGCCTCTAGTCTCGGTATCTCCCCCTAGCTTTACATGTCTGTGGGCTTTATAAAAAATTTGAAAGAGGAACCTTTGATGGCATTCATATAGTGAATGCATGTAGTTAATCATGCATGAGTAATATAAGGTAATAGTTTAAACACGATATGTAGCCCAAACCTATCTAAGACCAACATGGGTGAACCCTAATTTGTTCAATAATGTGCATTTTGAAAGACAAGAATTGTTTTGATATAAGCACCTCCCTATTAGATCAAATTGATTAGGTATAAGGGAATTAAATGGGAGAAAATAGTGCAATTATACATTAGAAATTGAAATTTGAGATGGTTTTCCAGATCATAACTACACAAGATGTGGCCTGACCAGTTCAAACCCTAGAAATTCACTGTTAGGCTTATATATGTGGATGTTTCATAAGTATCTTTCCACAATTATCTCAAACTCCAATTAAGTTTCTTATTTATACCCACAATTTACATCAACAATAATTAAACGATATTTATTTACGTGATTACATCAACTATTATCCGTATTTTGCCTACAATTTACATCAAGCTAATTTAACCCTTAAACGTCCTTTTGATAGTGAAACATTTATAAGTGGTTCGAGAATAGTTACTATGTATGTTACCATAAATCTCATGCATCTAACCGAAAAATTGATTAGATTCATTATTATAGGCATTAAAAATATTTTATGAATCTGCCCCCTCAAAGATGCACTCAAACAAGCCTTACAAATTTTGTTTAGTGTCAACGTCAAAAGAAAAGAAAGCCCAGTCATTGGTTCTGGCCCGGGTGAAACTATACATGTTCGTTACTGCTCCCCAGGTGTTGAGTTTGGCGGAACAGCTAAATACATCATAAGTCACGTCAGAAAAATATGTGACCTTATAAAAGATGACAAATTTTCAAACAAAAATAGTAAAGGTATACAGTTTATCCAATTCTTATGTATTGGAAATTCAGGCCCACCTAAGGGTGTCAAATATCCTATTTAAATCAGATATCCGATCAAATTGATCCGAAAAAAATCATATATGAAAAAAAATATATTTGATTGAGATTGAGACTTGCATTTTTAGACCAATATCTTATATCCAATGCTATTATATTTTAAAAATTGGCAAAATCCATTTCAAAGTTCGGATGCGGATGTGGATTTGGATATAACTTTTGTTTATTCCTATTTGAATCCGAATTTGAATTCAAATATGTGAATAACTGATCCCTTGACATCCCTAGACCCACCGACCCATGAGGGCCTAGCAGAGCTGACCAGCACTGAGCACCCAACCAAGCCTGTGCCTGGTTCAGAGTTCTGCTTGGGTTTTATCCAAGCACTAACCTGTTTAAGTGCTCGGGAATTATATCCTTAGTATGTTTTAACTTACATATCAGTGGCCCTTCTTTTTTAGTAGAAAGTTGACACCGAGACACTCAGCCAACATATCATTGACCTTTCTTTTCATGTATAGGGAGTTGACGCCCCCACACCTGAACCAGGGACGGGCTGCGTACCAACTTGGGACCCAAGCCGTTGCATTGACCCTCAGGAATCCGAGCCTCTAGCCTCATCCTTTGTTTTTGGAAAAGATGCATTTGGTACGTCACACCAGGGACAGAGTTAGAGCGGGGTCCGCAAAGGCCATGGCCCTATCTCAAATAAAATAAAAATTTATATGTAAAATTTTAAAAAATTTCACTTGTCGTATATAAAAATTTTGAAAAATGATATTTCAGCTCAGGTCAAAATTTAGAAACTTTAATTGGGTCCTCCTCATAAAAAAAATTCTAACTTCGCCCCATATCACACTTGATCATGTATAAGATGGTCGTATTTTTATCACATTTTAAATCAGTTCCTTGGGTGATGTACAATTGAAACAGTATGAGTAGTGAATCTGAGTAGGTTTATACTTTCAACTGTATTTTAGGACAAAAAATCTTTGGATTTTTGCCATGAAGCAGGTGCAACGCCAGGAAATCCCTCGCTACATGATGCTCACAAGCATTCTGATCTTAAATAGTCATGTGAGTTTCTTCAAAGTTCAAGCAAGATTCATTCTTACACATGGATTTCATTGTAGAGCTCATTTGATAATAAACACCCACTCAGAAAAAGTAAATTTACTTCCAAACGATTAGAGAAGTGATTGATCATTTTCACTCGCAAAAGAAAAAAAAAAACGATGAAATTATCATATTGTCATATTTGAATCTATTTGAATCCAACTAATTACCCAGAACAAGGAAATACTAGAGGAAAGATATGAGATTCAGCATTTACTGAATTCAACGTGATTGGATTGTTGTAATTGGACTTGGTTTTTGATTCAGACTGAGATTAAGACTCCTATTTTCTGCTAGTGAATTCACATCCAACTAGCATAAAATCAAACAATTGCATGAAATCAGGTCGGATACTTAGTAAATCCCGGTAAGATAATGAATTCAGATTTAGATCTGGTTATGAAACTGCATACCACCTCCAAATCTGCCCAATAATTGGATCTATATTCCTTAAAAGAACCAACTAAACGAATCCATAAAGAGATTAAGAATTGGACAATTTTGACCGTCTGCATCCCTAATTAAACCGATCTTTGCATGTCTGTAATTGTATTTTTTTCATAACACAATGTTACTGTTTTATAAATCTTCTGCTTTAAATATTGTGGTTGATTCATAAAAAGTATTGTGACAGTGTTTTATGAATCTACCTCAATTTTTTGAGCAGGTTCATCGAATAGTAACAAACTATTGTCATTGCCAAACGGCCATCAAGGTAAGATGACTAGGGCTTTCAATTTATTGAATGTTAATATCGGGCAATTTCTTCCTGAGTTGTTCAATGTGGTAGCACTGGTCGCATTGTATCTTCAGCTAGAAGGTATTCTTGGGGAGCCTTTCCCAAGAGGTAGTGTTCCATGAATCTGTCTTAAAAATTGAGACAAATTCATGGTAAAGGGTCAGATTTTGACCTATTTTACTTTGCAATGTGACACAATGAAGACGGTAACTGGAAAGCTTTAATACAAAGTCTGATGCAGTGAATAGGATTTTTAGTTCCTAATTAAGCTCTACCCAACTGCCTAAGGAAAATCAATTATAGGAAATTAAAACAAAAAGAAAAAACAGAAAATAAAGGAAATAACTAATAGAGGTTTCAAAATTTCGTAAATATCTTATAAATGAGCCCTGGAAACCCTTCAAAATAGAGGAAAAGTGGATCTATGGATCCGAATCTAGTTGCGTGGATCTACCAACATAAATATCTTGGCCATAAAGATCAGATCATTGTGTACGGATCCTTACATTCTAGATTGAATCCAGATTCCCAAAGAAAAAAAAAATGTCAAAAGATAACTCTAAACAATTTCCTAAATGCAAAAATCTTCTATTTTATCTACTCTAACTAAGTCTAATATTAAATGGATCTGAGTTTGCTCTTTTTCTGCTCTATGAAAGATACCAGACAATAAAAGTTTTTAGTTCGTCCTGATATATATATATATATATATATATATATATATCATATGTATTTCTTTAGCAATTCAACGAGGGAGCGTTGTATGCCCTTGGATGTGCTCAAAATATTTGGAATTTGTGTTCATCATGCATAACAAATCGAATTAAATTCTTTGTCAAAATGCTTAAACTATGTTGCTTTCCATGCATATTCACCTTCTTCTTCAGTTTCCTTCCAAGGAACTGACTCGATACTTAATAGATCATTATGGCTTTGTATTCCTGGTTGCCTTCATCCGGGTGAGAGAGAGGTTAACAACTCACTCCTTACGAAAGATGCTCAAAGGGTCCCCAATTGATTGCAGATCTCCGTGCATCCGTGGCAAATCAAACGCAACCATATGGATCTGACGATCCATTTGGTTAGTCCAAATCGAGTGATTTGAAATCGAGAGCCGCACAGAACCCGTATGACTGCGTCGTGACACTTCTGTTCTGGGGTGTTATTTTTCTAAGTTGCAAATAATGGCAAGCACTTCACTTGAATTGAAAGGTGTACTATAAGTCCACCCAACACTCGAAACAAATCAAGATCTTAGAGGTATAAGGGTATGGGCGTGTGTTATTAATTCTTATTTTTAGCTAAGAATTTTTATTTCCTAAGTTAGTAGAAGTCTAACTTTAGTGCTTGATAATATTTGAGAAAGTTGTGACCTTTATTCAAGTATTTTAAAAAATGGATTGTCCTTTCTTTGTAAAGTAGGCAAAAGCCATGCTAGAAATTGAATTTCTTTTTTTTTTTCTTTTTTCTATGAACCACATAACCGTTTTTCGGGTTCACTTTAAAATGTTAAATGTGTGGCTTTCATTAAAAAAAATTATGAACTACGAACCTTTTCTTGAAACTATAGGCAAAGGGTAGGTCCAAGAATGAAACTTTTTCAAAAAACAATGTATTTAAATTTTTTTTTTAAAAAAATAAGTGGCCCAACCGTTTTGTACCTGCTCTAATGCACTGGGAAAACCTTTCAAGCTAACCAACGCTTTACAAGGGGCTGTTTGATTACCTTGGATTTTACATCCATGGATTTGATATGGCATGCCATCCTTTGCTGATACAAAAATTCATGATTCACCAAAATAAGGACACTAAATCAGGCCTGAGATATACCCTTAAGATCCTTCTTTCAAAATGTTACCTTAGGACATGGTCTCAAGTAGAAGGACTAACCTAATTTATAGGTACTTGAATCCTGATCATCTTATATCAGAGTAGATAAATGATATATATATATATATATATATATATATATATATATATATATATATATATATATATATATATCAACCATGCCTTTTAGGGATTTTTATCCCTTCATTTTTGAGACTCATGGATATGATATGCATGTGTATGCTACTGTGGGAAAAGATCCTCCATAAAATGTATGGTTCATTAAACTAAGGTTAGACTTAAGATCCACGTTTTACTCTTTTTGCATTGAAAAAAGTTTTGATACAAAAAAGTTTTGTTTCTCGACAAAATGCGAAAAATATCACAACTTAGCTAGCTTGTAAGAAATGCTGTGTCTAATTCTTCTCTTAAATGAACTCAGCCTTACCCTGACTTACAGTTCGGTAACACTTTCAGCCAGTACCTTCTCACAATCTGGCTCACATATTAGCAGATCCATATCTTGAACGTATTTCTGGTTTTGGATTTTGGATCTGGCATGGCCCACCGAATCTGATCCATTTCCAGTCCTACCTACAAAAATATGAACCATTTTTTGTGCATTTAAATTGTGTTGGATTAGCATGGTTAGAGCGAAAGTGGCTTGTTCCTTAGCACTTACCAAGACCCTCTTTCTTCTACTGAGGTAAAAATAGTAGAATTGAGTTGCATGCAACAAATATGCATAGGGAAAAAAAAAGAAAAGGGGAGTTGGGTATTTTGAGGATTTTTAGATAATAAATATCTTTTTTTGGATTTTTAACTTTTTCACTACTGGTTTTTTTTTTTTGTTCCTTTTGTCTTTATCAGGGAAAATCCCTTGCGATATTCTGGCCATTAAACTCACAGTGCACAAATTTTTTTACAAATTGGGTGTGCATACAATATGATGTATAAATGCCAGATCAGATCCATGTATAATTTGAGAGATCGTAACTCAAGGAGTTCTTTCGTTCAAGCATTTCGTAAAGGATGGTGGTTTGTGCCCCTGTACGAGTGGAAAGAATAGGCGAATAGTTTCTGTTTTGAATTCTTTCAGTGTAAATCCTTTGTGCTGTGAAAAGGAAGGCACCAATAACCAAGTTAAAGCATAGTGAGCGCATCATCCCGATGCACCAACAGCGGCCCTAAGCCATGGAAAAAGCAGCTTGAGGGGAGGGAAGACTTCAGTGTTCGCTTGAGTGATAGGAATAGCTTCTCGCTCATCCAAAAAAAACATTGATCAAACACTTCGAGCCAAACACCACTTCAAAAGAGTTCCAAACAAATACAAATCTTCTTAGCCGATGTGGTCTCATGAACCTTGATCTAGTGGATCCAAAATTCAATAATAATGGATACTCTATCCCTCAGTCTGAGTCCCTGTCCTGTAAACCCCACCTTGCTAGGTGGATTCTGAACGGGATCATCCAGTCCTGTGCGATCAATCTGAATCCCCAAAGTCCATAAAAGGTAGTGCTACACAACAACAAGTCCGAGCCAACTCGGGCTCGACTGAACTCGCTCGAGAAAACTTGGCCCGTGCTCAACTCGTTTATAAATGAGCTGAGTTAGTGCTTACGAAGATACTCAAAATGATAAACAAGTGGAGTTCGAGTTTCAAGAACTCAACTCAACTCGACTCACAAACTGGTGGTCTATATAATAATGCCAAAACCGGTTCGTTGGTTTTAACTTTCAGGGTAAAAATAAATTTTCACAATTTACACGAATTACATGGGTTAACGCTTACACGACTTAATGTCAAATGACTTGACGTCTAAATGAGTTAAATGGGTTAAACGAGTCATGTTCGAGCTCGATTTTGTGTAGTAGAATCGAACTTGATCTTGCTATGAGGAGCTTGAATCAAGTTCGAGCCGAGTCGAGAGCTCGGACTGGCCAAGCTTGTCTCAACTCGGCTTGTGTGCAGACTTAACAAAAATGAGCAACTTGATGGTCTAGTGGGACCTATTAAGTGATATAAACCCGATCCATTAAGGGGGGCCCGGCTCAGGCTGCCTACCTGCCCCAGTCTTCTTCGATTCTTCTTCTCGTGTTGTTATCCAAAAGAAGAGATGGAAGGAAGAAACAGCCGTTTGTGGACAGACAATGGAAGACCCTTGAGTCGGACGTTCGGCATGGAATTTTATACAGACCTCTTGGATAAAAGGCAAAAACTAGGCCTTTAAAATTAAATATTGAAATAATTTCTTGCCTTAATAAAATTTAAGAATGACTTAACAAGAAACATGTATTAAATTATATATATATTTTTAATAATTGAAACATTTTTTATAATAAAAAAAACAAACCTTAAAAAAACAACTTAAACTAAAATATTATTCACACTTTTTAAAATATTTGCTTTTATAAATTTCAGATGTCTGTCACTTGTTGGCTCGCCTAGTTGCCCTGCCGTTGTTGACGAAACGCTCCAACTTTTTTGAAAAAGTAAAAAAATAAAAAAAGGTAAAAGAAAAAGAAAAGTCTTGTTTTTGTCGCTTTAAGGCTGTGTCCCTCGCCGACTAACCCTCGGCCAGCTACGAAAATGAAAGTCAAAGTCAAAGTCAAAGTCAAAGTCTGGTCGTCCTGCCTCTATCGGCTCATTCACCAGCGGCAGTGGTGCAGTCAAACCATACGGCATGGGCTGCGGGCTAATGTCATTTGACTTCTCTTCTTCTTCTTCAAAATTTGTGGCTTGTGAGCCCAAGAGTTTAGGCTTGCGGTTCTTGGGTGATTCTGTCCATTTCAAGGTTTTTATGAGGAAGGTCGAATTAAAGTGTTTAAATTTTGACTAAAGCCGAAATACCATTTTTCAAAATTTTTATATAAAACAAATAAAATTTTTAAAATTCACATGTAAATTTTAAAAAAATAATTGAGATGAGGTCAGTTATTCACTTCGATCACTCAAAGTACAGAAATGGCATCCTATTTTATGCTTTAACAATAGCAAGATTGTGCATATTTTCAAATTATTCACTTTTGCTTGTTTGAGTGAAGTGCAGAAATTGAAATTTATCTGAATGGTAGTTAGAATGAGTGGGAAGAGGCAGCTGATGTGAATTTTAATTTCAAACTCTTTAGGTCGCTTGGCAAATAAAATAGTTTGTGAGTGTTTCATGAATCTGTCCTAAAGATTGGGTAGATTCATAAACATCTAGTTCTAGTGCTTCATGAATTTGCTCCAATTTTTAAGGTAAATTTACGGGAAGCTAAAAAAAATATGTCTAACTAATCAACAATTGTTTATAGGTCCGCTTTATTGATGATAAGGTCATAGAAAAAATTAACAATCATGTGCTACACAGTATTGTTGTTTATTACATGTACACCAAATTCTGTTGCATTTTAATGCATAAGCATGAATAAGCTTTTGATATAAACCAGTCTCTGATCAATATTTTTCGAAACATGAAAATACTAGAGCATGTAAAGAACGAGAATCAAGACAAATTCGTATGTATAAAGTTAATGGAATAGAGCTTCCTACAGCATTTTATGTTCGTATTCATTATCATCTCAGCATTCAAGAAAGTGTTGGTATAACATAATGGACTGATAATATTAGTTACTTTTGCAAAGAACAACTATAAAATAAGTGAAGTTGCACTAAATAATGCACTGCTAGCTAGTTGAAGTTTCGTGATAAACAAATATTATCGCATTTACTTGATTTACAGATCGATTCTTATATTCTTTTGATCAATCTTATATTCTTCTGGTTATATATATATATATATATATATATATATATACTCTACGAATGACATGTATGAAATTTGTTAAATTCATGGATTCTTCTGTCCGACCCTTTTGTCGGTCAATGACTCAATACAACAAACTTCTAACGATTATAATCATCTGGTCATTATCACACGAAAAACAATATTTTTAAAAATGTGATTTGTAGTTCATATTTTATGTTTTGAAAATGCTTAATACACTCATCAGCCCAAGATCATGTCCATCAACTTCCATATGAATCTTGGCACATTTTGTATCACTTTTCTGTCCATCAACTGCTACACCTTTCACTGTTTTAGTGACTGCCAATATCCGAGCCATGCGACCGTTTGGCAATAGGAACAGTAACATATGATTCATGTGTCAGTCTTGAAAATTGAGGTAGATTCATATAGACTACACAGTGTTTTACGAATATATCTCAATCTTTAAAATAGAAAATCGTTAAGGTACTTTTAATGGGTATAGTGTAACTAATCGGGCTGTCATTCTCATAAGTCAATGGCGTCGAGCATGATGCCACTTCCCAATCGGCTTAGACCCTATTAAGAGAGGCTTAAGCTCTAGTTTGAGTCCCCATGAATCGACCTGGATGGGCTCATATAAAAATTTAAATTCTTATTTTTAACTTGTTTTTATATATTTTATAAATTTAATTTAAAAAACAAAATTTAAATATTTTTTTGAGTAACTCACAGCTCTTTCAATTGAATCAGTCGGCCTACCAACCCATTTGAAGGGGGGTTAAAATGAAAATATCGTTTTCACTCACTTCTACAACCATGAAAACTCATCTAATTGTAGCAATAAGACAATTTTGTTCATAAATTATTAGATAAAATACGTTAATGTAAATAAAATGCAAAAGCCATTGAGTCACCTCTTCAAAGCACCTAAAAATAAAATATTATATATTTTTTTAAAATACTCTAAGTAGCTATGATGATTTTGGGTTTAATGAGAGGCTTGCAGCTCACAGCCCATAAAGAAACAATGGCAGCAGCAGCAGCCCATTATTCAACTTGAATCGGCATGGGCATGTCCCCAACTCAAAAAAAAAAAAAAATTTAAAAAAAAATCACTTGTTTTATATAAAAATTTTAAAAAATAACATTTTGGACCTAACCAAAATTTAAAAACTTTAATTCAACTCATCTCACTAAAAATTTTAGGCTCCGCCCATGGGCGCTATCCCGCCACCAGAATCAAACTAAATGTGCACATTTTCATTGGGTACCTCTAACCCAACCAAATACGCTACGCCCTTTAAAAGACATTGCATCGATTCAATATACTTTAACTTGAACCGTGCCATGGTATTAAGCCGATACACTAAGTCCAACTCGGCCGCACAGTCAATCAAATTGGAGAACCCATTTTTGAAAAACTATTTGCCGAGTGATGAGGGGCGGAGCCAAAGGTAAGGACCCTGGCCCCACCTCAAAAAAATTTAAAATATTTTAAAGAAAAAAATCACTTGTCGTATATAAAATTTTTTAAAATGATATTTTGACCCATTTCAAAATTTAAAAACTTTAATTCGAGCCCCATCATAAAAAATTTCTGGCTCTACCAGTGATACATGAAAGTGAATATATGAGTTGGCGGGTCAACATCTCCAAAACCATTAAACAATGTGGACCTCCCGGGTTACCCATATATATGGATGTGTACATGTCAACCATTTACTCTAGTGACCTAAACATTAGGTATTTTATGCATCATAAATGCTCATTCCTTTGCCAGCTAGATGCATCACCATATGTTTATGTAAGTTGTTTTTTGATAGATGCAAAATATATGTGAAAATATCCAAAACAAATACCAGTCAGTCAGATCTAAAGATTGGACGGCTCAGATCTGTTTTCCGTTTTAGACAAAGAAATGCTGAGTCATGGTTCTCTCTCTCTCTCTCTCTCTCTCTCTCTCTCTATATATATATATATATATATATATATATATATATATATATATATATATATATATATATAGACTTGGTTACTTAGAGCCGGATGGGAATACATAACGGTTTTTTAAACTCAATATATATATATATATATATATATATATATATATATATATATATATATATATATATATATATATATATATATATATAGACTTGGTTACTTAGAGCTAGATGGGAATACATAACGGTTTTTTAAACTCAAAAGTCCATAGTCACAAATAATCTAGAAGTTTTAAACAGTGAAGTTTTTTAAGAGTAGAATACATAAACATAAAAAGATAACTAGCTTGCAAGAAATAAAAAATTAAAAATTAAAAAAGAAACTCTTTGGCATAAAAACAACTGAAAAAAATTTTAAAAAAAAAGTGAAAAAAACGTGTTAAAAACACTTTTTTCATTTTTAACTTTTTTTCAAGAAAAACGTGTTTTTTTTTTTTTTGCAAAAAAACGTGTTTTTTGTGACTATGTCAAAACCCATATGTATTCCAGTTTGACATTGAACTCAGCTTTAGTAACACGAGAACTGGATTTGATCCGTGTGACTTCTTGTCAGATTTTTTACCCAAACATCACTGGTCCAGGTACTCAAATTTGTTCTCAAATAAACTTATGTTTTTTTGAATATGTAAATGTGGGAATATAAGGTTGATTTGGTACCAAACATCCTTTGTTCACCAGAAATACTTAGATTCAATAGTATGGTACTTGATCCAAAGTAACAAAAAAAAAAAGCCTATCAAATTAACTGTTCATATCATATTTACATGTCCAAATCTGATCCGATGGATCATATTTGGGGACTGCTCATTTCTATAGTACCAAAGATATAGCTAGATCCAATGTAGTTGAGACAAATCTTTATCGGATTTGCGCTGGATCTTGAACTCGAAATCAGATTCAATTACCGAATTACCGGAAACCGCCTCCATGATCCAAAGTATGAGCAAAGTCCAGTCCTCACCAACCAGCGTTTGCTTGTGAATCAAGCTGAGCTGCAGGTTGGCCACATGTTGTCTGGATCTAATATAAAAATATAAACTTCAAATTGGATCTTATGTCGCAATTAGTCATGAAAACGAAGTTCAGGTGACAAGTCAGTATCCAGCAGGATGTTTGCGGAATTAGCAGTTAGTGAGACCAAAAAAAAATCGAGAAGTTTACAATTACTAAAATAAGAAATTATCAAGAAGTAATATTATTATTATATTTTTATGAGATATTACCATACTAAAAAATATGGAAAACCAAGACAAAAGGTCCACACAAACAATCATAAGTGATTTAATATTAATATATAAATTTATGATTAAAATTTGATGACTTTTCCAACAAGGTACTTTTAGAAAAGGTTATTTTTAAGAAAAACAGGTGCCAAGTCAAGCCATAACAAATTTAGAAAAGAGGAGAAGCAAATGGAAAGAAAGAAAAACAAGTGTGGATGGAAGGGGAGGGATTGCTGCGCTTTCATTTGGATCCTTTTCTTCTTAAGCAAGCTTCAGTTGCTTCATGTAGGGGTAACTAAGAAAAAGAGTTCCATGGGATTGAATTTCCAATTTAAGTAAGGAAAGCCAAGGTTTAATTTTCCTAGGAAAATGACATCATTTGTCAAATCGGCTCGCATTAATGCTGGCCCCATTTCGGGAGAGCAGTAAGTTATTCTACCACCCGAGTGAAGGCCGAAGGACTTCCCCCAACCTCTTCCTACCATGTTTAGCGCCACTTGTTTTTCAACACTTTGGTGTTTATTATGTCGATTCCATTTTGTGGCCAATTCATGATTGCCATGTGTCAAAAACTAATTTCCGTGATAATGTTTTGAACGTGCAAGTTGTCTTTGATGTCCGCAAAGAACTGGTGGCAATGTGACTCACATTTAAGGGATCTGAGGTTTCAATCTCGTTGTCACTATCATGTGTTACTCGCACACAGATTTAGATCCATGTCCAAGAACTAATTTATTTTCACAAACCCCAAACGATGTAATACAATAAATCTGGATTTACATTCAACCATAAAGCAAGCCCAAGAGCTGAGGTCGAGCTCAGGCAGCTCGACCCCCCTTACTCACTTAGATGTTGCTTGGCTTGAGCTCGAGTCAGAACTGGACAAGGTGAACTAGAGCTCAACCTCGGCTAGATAGTTAAGAACTTAAATGAGTTTGTCGAGCTTTAATCGAGTTGAGCTCAAGCTCAACATATAACGATAAATATCAATTTTATTCAAACGAGTTTGTCCAGCCTTAATCTAGTCGAACTCAGCACGTAATGACGAATATTAATTCTACTCAAATGAGTTTGTTGAGTCTTAATCAAGTCAAAATCAAACTTAACACGTAACTACCGAGTCGAGCTCGAGCTGCTTCCGTTGAGCTATTCTCGAGTTTGAAGTTTTATCAGTCTAGCCGAGCTTGAGCTCAGGCTGAACTCAACTCGTGTTCACCTCTCCTCTTGTGTCTCACACACCTCCAAACCTTAGTGTTTGCTGACCGAACCCGACGAGATTCAAGACACCGTGTGAAAGGGCTTTTATTCTCCCACGTGTTGCCCTTCTATTGGTAGCAAATCGCGGTAAAAAAATTTTAAAAAAAAAAGTGTACTCCAGTCTCCGGTCATTCCCCGCTTCCTGTTTTAGAAGATTTCACAATATGCGGGCCATGACATCAAGAAATTTCAGAAAGGTGATCAGATTTTTTATTATTATCAATGACGGCTTATTCTCACTCTTTTCGCGTTCATGGCCTTTTTTGGCGCTTGTGAGGTTTCACCTCTGCCTTTTGTCAAACCAGGAGCTCCTGCTTTTTCGTTTTTCAAAAAAAAAAACGGTCATTTTTAACTTTTTTCGTGAACAAAAGTCAAATATAACGTCATTTTCTCATCGAATATAACGTTTTTTTTTTATGGATAAGGGAGTCATCAATAGCTGGTCGGGTTCATAGTATCTTCCCCCACGATAATGCCAGTTCATAATAAATTGAAACGCAAGAAAAACCTTTTTATGATTAATATAAATTTAATAACTTTTATTTGACATTGCTTTTTTCACCCATTCTTTTACTGCCTCACTTATTTTTACTTTTTGTATATTATTTTTTCTACCCACTCCAAGAAATAGTACATTTTTTTATTTTTATTTAGGAAAAATTAATATCCTTACTTCAAAATATGGATGAACTTATAATACATTAATTCAAAGAAGTAACACACAAACGTTTTGACCACAGGATTCGAACTTTGAACCCTTATATCAGGCACCTTACCACTCATTTACGATACATTAATTATGAAAAAAATAAAATATATATATATTAAAACTGAGAAAAGACCTGAAAAGCGTTTAGTTCACTTTCTTATATGTGTAACTATATTGTAAATGCAAAACTTTGTAAGACGGTTCATGAGTTGTGCGATGATGGTTTAGAAGGTATTTTATGTGAAGTTGTTTTTGTTAATATAATATTTCAGTCACCTTTATAAGAAAATAGTTTTACTTGTAGTATTTTGTGATTTATTAATCAATTTATACTTCACCCAAAAATGTGGATTGAATAATCTAAAGGCTGCGTTAATTTACGAACTGCCTAAGAAACTTATGAAAGCTCATAGTAAAAGTATTTTTAACTCATTTAATTTGATTTAAATTTTCATGTAAAATTACATGGTATGGTGTCTAGCAAAAATGAAAATGGTTTTATTAGAACTTTTTTTTTTTTTTTGAAAAGTTGTTTTTTTAATCGGTTTTGAGCAAACTGCTTATATGTTTAGATAATAAAACCAAAACACGTTTTTTTACGAACCCTTCTTAAAAATAGATTTTGACAGAAGCGACCGTTGCAAAAATTATTCTTTGTATCGTCCCAACGTTCATGAAACGGTGGTTTTGAAAGCAAAGAATCATTTTTTTTTTTCCAAAGGCCACCTTCATTTTTTTCGGCACATATATATAGGACTTTTTATGAGAAACTTAAAATTAAAATCGAACTTGGAAAAGTAAGATGGTTTGATATTTTTTACATTTTTGGCTAATGGAAATCACGAATATGTCGTTATTTTCTTTTTTAAATAAAAATGCGGTCAACATGAGCTGATTTAAGCCTGAGTTCGGTCAGTTTGAGCTTGGTTTGACTAATGAAACCTTGAGCTCGACTCGGCTTGAGCTCAAGAACAGGTCGATAGAAGCAGTTCGAGCTCGACTCAGCAGTTATGGGTTGAGCTCGGGTTTGACTAGATTAATTTGAATAGAATTGATATTCATCATTACGTGTTGAGTTTGAGTTCGACTCGACAAATTCGTTTAAATAAAATTGATATTTGTCGTTATGTGTTGAGCTCGAGCTCGACAAATTCTTAAACTCGTTTGAATATATCGGCTTGATTAAGACTCGACAAACTCGATTAAGATTTGAGCTCAACTCAATAATTACGTGTTGAGCTCGAACTTAACTCTATTAATTGAATCAATCAACTCTGCGAAGCGTTGTTCACCCCCAATCCCCAATTACTTATCATTTTTATGTGTGGGAAGAAGGGGTTGCATTGGGATGCAAGCTGCTTCCTATGATATGAAGTCGGTATTTTGGGAAGATATTTTATTGGACGGCTATCAAGGGGAGCGTTAGAATGTAATAATGGAAATCTTGGGGGAATTTTCGCTTAATTAGGAGGAGGAGACTGACTTCATGGAAGCTTCCCGTCCCTCTCCCCTCACCTGCCGCTGTGAGAGAGGGCAGTCAAGTGCTCTGCTTTTGAACCTCTGACCAGAGGAGAGGAGAGAAGGAATGGAGGAGGAAGAGAGGGCCACCATGACCCATCACCCTTTCCTAACTCTCTCTCAATAGCAAATGCTTCTACGTCTCTGTTTCTCTCTCAACCTCCCCGTTTCCAGCAGCCCCCAAGCATTCTCTCTCTCTCTCTAGAAAATTTACTCTTCCCAGAAGAAGCCAAACTCACCCAGCAGTCCCTGCAACGACGCGTCCATATCACCTTATATAATAGCCCTCTCCCCCTCTCTCTCCCTTTGCTACCCCTCTGCTTCTCCTCTCTCCCTCTCCCTCTTTCTCTCTTTCTCTATCTTTTGAGCCTCTCTGGGCTGGACGGAATGGGTTCGGTCGGCGAGGGGGTCGCCGTCCGGGCGGTGAAGACGCTGGGGCGGGGATTCGACCTGACGTGCGATTTCCGGCTGAATTTCTGCAAGGGAACCGGATCCAGCGGCGGCAGGCTCGTGGAGTTGGACGAGAGCAACGTGCGCGACGTCCACATCGCCGGGGTCGGAAGCATCCCGGCCGTTCCCAGGGACATCGGCTGCGACAAGGGCGACCGGCTACGGTTCAGGTCGGACGTCCTGGAGTTCAATCAGGTGAGTGAATGAATTCCTCGATTTCTTTCCCCCTTCTCGGGCTTCTCATTTTCTCCGTGCTCTGAACAACTTCACCGGATCGGACGGAAGAAGATTCCGGTTTCGACAATCAGAACGCGCGTGCTACGGGCTCGCATTCGGATTCCTTCCTCTTCTTCAACGACGATCGGATCAAACTAACTCTGCGATTCGGTTTTGGGGCGGTCGGCATCATCACTCCGGCGGATTGATCCCTTCCCGGCGGCTGGGCTCCTTGCCGCCCAGGGAAACGCGTAGTATAAGGGTAGTTTCGTAAATAGGATTACAAAACGACCCAAAACTTTCCACCATTTTGACAAAATCGACGGCGAGGGTCTCACAGATTTTTTAGTCCACGTGAAATTGACTAAAATGGTCCCCCTTTTTAAGGCGGGATCGTTGACTGCGCAGGTGCAATTTCGTCATTTACTCTCCACGGCGGTTACGAGGTCAATTTCGGATATGCTCATTTCCCCTCTTTAATGAGTTATGACGGAATCAGGCCCGTCGTACTCCGTAATTGACGCATATATCCCTTCGCCCTTGGAGAAATGCAGCGGCCGGTTCCTCCCTTGGCGAAATTAACCTTTGAGAACGTGAGATTGACAAAAAAGGATCTTCTCCCATTGTTTGGCTACGAATATGACGAAAGCATATTCCCGATTGACGAAAACTGACCCCTATTGATTGCCTTCAAAATCTTTCTATTCTGAGTCTTCGAAGCGAGTTCCCTAGTCCAAGTGAACATTAAGAACAGTCACCATAGCAAGTTAAGCCTACCTCTCGACTGAGAGCATTGACACCAGCGGGTGGAATGGAACCACAAATTTGTGGTTCAAAATCAACAGTTGCAGAGCCATTATATAAATAAATAAATTGCTACCAGTGATACATAAAAGTGCTTTGTTTGGTTTTGTGTGGGCAATTGCCTACACAAACTGACATGTGTATTTGTCATTGACATGCATTTTAGGTGTTAGACTCATGCATGGAGCTCCCCTTCTCTTTTAGCAGAAGTTGGATTCATTGGCAGTTGCTTAGAATCGAATTCCATTTCACGATAGGTCTTGAGCAATACTCATTAAACCAGAAGTGCCCAATTATACTCTAAAAATTTAGTTTGTTTTTATTTTTTGAATTTTTTGTGCTTCCACTGAACGGGAAAAAGGAACCAGCGTTCGAATGAAAGCCAAATTTTGCACTTAGTGTCTGTCTCACAGACGTAGGCCTCATTTGGATCAAACTGATGACTAGGTGCAAACTTGCTCAACCTTTTGGGCAGTTTGAACTTTGAACCATTTACTTGATATTTGAAATTTCTGACAACTGTGGGTTTATGAGTTCTGACCCATGGAGATCACATTTTTCTTGGTTAAAATTTTGAATTGGGGACGAGAATTAGTGGCTTTAAAATATAAGTGCATCGGATTCCTGCTTCATGTTTTATGTAGCTATAAAATGATAAAGCTGTCATGCCAGATTCGAACGACGGCTTCTGGTGCACACGGTCTTATTGGAAGCAAACAATAGAAATCCGACGCAACTTTTGCACATAGAAAGTCAGATCCAGAGCCAAATCGTCAACTAAGAAAGCGGCGACAACTCCAGAGTCCAATCTCTCGGTTTTGCTTTTGGTCATGGGTGGGCTCAACCAAAAGAAGAAATTTGGGATTGGTTTTGGTTGCATTAGTTTTGTACTTTCCCTGCAATTCCTCTTGGTAGGTTAAGTTAGTGGCTTCTAGTTGCGTACACGTTGTCCTACCAACTAACTCTATTATTACCGTATAATAATGGCATTGATTCTATGCCAATTCGGTCAATTTTGGTTTCATTCAATTAGAAACTTATTGGAGACAGGCAGCGGTTAGTCAGCACAGCAGAAATCCCTCTCCTTTCAACCTGTCCTTTTCACAGAAAAATTTCAATACTGAAACATTATGATAACACTTATTATTTCATCTTTTTCAAAGTTATTGGCCCCATATATATTATTATTTCTTCTTTGTCTATATATATATATATATATATATATATATCACTTGTTCCAGCATTTAAAACAATAGAAATTATTTTTCAACAAAAGGTACTTTTCCCTCGCGCTATAACATCGATTAAAGATTATCAGAAATTTAGTTCTGGATCTCACCGTTGTTAGACTTTGACTTGGTTTTCAAAGGGGAACTGGAAAATACATGGGGAGCCAATTTTGCTTGCGTTGGAACCTTGCGGAAGGGGCAAGTATTTTTCACAAGTTCTTGCATGTTAAGCCTTTTCTAAATCCAGTTTCAACTATGTCATTTGGTTGATTAAACTTTTTTTGGTATTATCAGCCTGAAGATTAGTGATAAGAGCTATCCTTAGGAGCTCTTTAAAGGGAAAAGCGCAAATAATTTGTGTACCCTTATAAATTCTTTCCTGCGTCAATCTTTAGTATTTGGGATCCAGCCATTAGTCAACTGTACAAAAAGAAATCACTCACAGCCTTGTTCCAAATAAGTGGTTCCAAATTTGTTCCCGTTTTTATAAAAAAAATAAAAAAAACCTCAAAAATGGATCACACAAATAGGTACATTCGCTATTCTTTGACGTCCACCTCTTTGTTGTTATATTGGCCAATGAGAATGTAGTCGAGCATTATTTCTTTTAGATACTTCCAAGTACCAATAAAAGATTAACTTGAAGACGAAACACAAGGCCGACCATCTCTTCTCGCCACCAACTTGTAGCCAAGGTTCGACAAATGACCCAACTGCCCTTAATCTGCTTTTGATATTGAACCGCTACCTTCTCAATCATCTATTTATTCTCGTGGGAGTTGAAGATTCCAAAGAAACGGATCCATCCATATGAGAACTTTGTAGTTTTGAAAAATGAGGCAGTTTTCAAGTTACATGAAATTATTTAAGAGTAAGTAATTAGCTAATATGGGTGGACGTCCCGATGATGGCCGAGGAGCAAATTTGAAGGGTGCCAAGTTGAATACCAGAAATCAGGCTTTATCTCGGCTTGACTTTGCTTTTTCTTTTGATGCTGCTGTCCTCTTAAGAGTTGGTAGCCCGTGGCTGCCCACAAGTCAACAAAAAGTGAAGACTTGTAGTGAATTCCTAGTCTCCGTGGAAATGATCCCTGTTTTTGAACACCCAACTGGTTGACACAAACATGCGATTGCAGAAAGCTAGAGAATTCTACGCAGTTGCTGAATGTTGCTGATGAATAAAAATTAAAAATTGACCACCGCAAGTACAATGAGTCATTGCTTGGAACATCTTTATGCACCATATACTGTGGTTAATACTAACGTGACAGCTATTTTTTAATGATAAGTTTTTTAATTTTTGCCTATCCAGCAGTATCTGCGAAACGCTTTTTGATATTGTTGGTCATTTGATAGCAATTATTTTCCAGAACCTTTCTAAGAGTCATTGGCATATTTCCTGAGTCATGCTTTTTTTTTTTTAACCATTTTCAAGATCCGCCTTGTTTTTGAATAATAGAACATATCCTTCGTTCTATCTATCTGACGCCACTCAGATCTCTCTCTCACACACACCAGCCGGCAATCTAGGGTTTTACCTCAACTAGTACGCATCATTTGCATACACGTAAAATCTAAAACTCATTGCTGCAGTATAGCACAAAGTTTTTTCCTTTCCTTTTCATGGTCATGTCTGCCTTTTCCCTTTTGTCCAGAATTATGTTTGAAGAAAAGACTAGCCATCTTTGACCTTTTAATGTGGACGTAGCAATTTCTAGTATCTTTTCCATTGTTGAATATCGAGGGCAACAGCGGAGTCTTTTTCTATTTCTTTTTCTTTTTCCTTTTTTTTCTTTTGTTTGTTGTAGGGGAACGAGGGGAAGGGCTATGTTTTTTCAAAAAAAAATTATTTTTCAAAAATCTTTGGGAGGCCATGACCCCGGCTGCCTGAACTTGGGGGACATAGAGAGACCAACTCGTGTGCCTGCGTCACGTGCATCTGATGCTCATGCCCCCCGTCTTGTGCCATGCCTCGCCCAGTGAGGGCACGTGACAGGCCTTCCCATGTAAGGGAGGCACACATAAGCTGCTCTTGGAGACCTGGGGCGGTTTTGGAAAACAGTAAAAATGAAACCCTATTTGATAATGTGCTAACAATGATAGAACTATAGCGAAAAAGTTGGTTTTCTTTCTAAAAGCAGTCAGTCAACCGCCATAGCTGGTGATCAGAGGCATTTAAGGCGAATGGTGCACCATTTGGTTGTCTGCGCTTTCCTAGGGCTTAACAGGGTACGTTATTGATGACTACAACAATGACCCTTTAATATAAAATATCAATGGTGGAGCACTGGAGCCATGAATCTGCTATAGTTGGCAGATGAGATGACCCATTCACTGATAGCCTTAAATGGGTTCCTTTGATATTGTGCGGACTTCTCTCTGGAATGGAAGTCTGTCAATGTCAAGTTGTTCCTACATACAGTGCTTCACCCTATCCGGCGGTCTTCTCTTCTACTTGACCATCGTTTTGATCACGCTCCCCTGACTTGGTGAATAAGAGCTTCGTCCTCACCTGACTAGTGTTGTTGGACTTCAGCAACTTCAAGTTGGAGAATGTCATTTATTCTAAGGGATGTAGAATTTTTGCCTTGTCTTAGGGTAGGAAGAAGACTTGCTAATGGCAAGGGGTGAAGGGGTGAAGGCAGGGGGCCGCCTAGGCCATGGCCCCACCCAACTAATTGAAAAAAAAAATTACATTTAAAAAAATAAAAATTTTTAGTTGCGTTGGATTCGGGTTTAGTTTGGCCCTACTCGGATAATTTGTTGGATCGTTTGGCCCGCTCCTAAAAAAAAATCTCCAACTAATAACTGGTTGACCACCACTATAGTGATTTTAAATTTGACTACCCTACAACAACTTGTCCGATTGATTAGAAAAGGGCGAATTCGGTGGGTCCAGTTGCAGACAAGTTGTGATTAAGTAATGGCCCTTCGGTGGTTGATCAGCTAAATCATGAGGGAAACCTGCTTCATGTAAAAATTTTAAATTTTTCTTCTTTGTTGTTTCTGTGTATGATAGAACTTAGAACTTGTTTCTTTTGTAGCTTGATAGTGCTCCCTTACTTTCTTTGTCTGGGTTCTTGCGTCCGATTTTTTAAGGTTCTTCTAAAATATTCGTGATCCTTGTCATGTGTTTGCATTGGGCACGATAAGTTTTTGGATCCTGTGCATATGCTGCATCGTGTTTCTTAAACTAGTATTCATTTAAGCCCTCTATGAATCTAGCTTATTTCTTTATAAGTATCTCTCAATTCGCCTGTCAAGTGTTATGTGATGGTTAGATCCTTGGAGATAATTATTATTGTTTCACCTTAGGGGAATTGTGGCTTGACCTTTTTTACCACAGCTGCATTTGCCTTCTTTAAACATTCAATGCAATGGCCATCAATAAAACGGCAATATAATGAAAATCGACGGATCAAAATCTTCCAGTACCAAAAAACTGTCTGGCTAATTTTCAATTTCATGCTAATTATCAGATTCGCGTGGAAAAAATACATTCTCAAATCAATGCCTATATATGCTGACAGCTTTGCCCTGCTATCTGGAATGTAGTTCAATAAGAAACTCGTTCGCTTGTTGACCTGCAGATGTCGGAGTTGCTCAATCAGAAGTCGTCCATACAAGGGAAGATCCCGTCTGGATATTTCAACGCAATTTTTGACCTCAGTGGAGCTTGGTTGGATGATGCTACAGAAACTAAACATCTCGCATTTGATGGTTACTTCATCTCTCTCTACAATCTACATCTAACCGGCTCTCCTCTGGTTCTTCGAGAAGAGATCAAAAAGGCTGTTCCATCAACTTGGGACCCTGCTGCGCTTTCTAGGTCCAAGCTGCTCTTCATCTTATTCATTTAGGAAATTGCAATAAACACTGTGAGTCTGTGACTCGATCAGTCCTGCTAGAAGAAGATGGCCTTGTACACTTGCATGAAAGTAGATAGGTTTTGTAGAGGATGAGGTTATTGACCTTCTTTTGGTATCTTTTCAGGTTTATTCGTTCATATGGTACGCACATAATTGTTGGTTTGTCTGTGGGAGGCCAAGATTTGATCTGTGTGAGACAGAGTCCTTCCTCACCCATTCCGCCTTCTGAACTCAAGACACATTTAGAAAATTTAGGCGATTTTTACTTCTCAGATGGAAGGAACCTCTCTCCTCTGCACCATAAAACGAGAGAAAGCACTCACAAAGTATTTCACGCCCGTCTTCTTTGTCATAAAACCATTCTGATTATTGGATGAGTTGTCTGATCCTCCTAATTGTTTCCAGGTTCCTGAAGTGTTTAGCAACATCCTGCGTTCAAACAACATGCAGCTTGCCAGCTTTTCAGAATCTTCAAGCAAGGACGTAAGCTCTTATTCTGTGGACCAAACCTTTGAAATTGCTAATGACATCGTTGGTGGTTATTCTCAGTTATATCACAAATCATATCGTGTTCTTGGTGGGCTTTTTAGGGGTGATTTGGTAACAGTAACAGGGTGTCACTATCCCATGTACTGCCAAAATTTGGGCTAGTTGTTCCATGAATAATCTGCCTAAATGTTTGAGGCAGATAAATGAAACAGTGACACTGATGCCAAACAACCCAATGTAGCAGTTGATATAGTATTGAGTTCCACAAAGTTTTTCGAAATTGTGTTGTACAACATATTTAACTAGTCCTAGTGATGTGTGCCGTGATTTGTTGAAGTAGTTGATGACCATCTATTCTTGAACAGGGTGTTACCATCATCTGCTCAAAGAGAGGAGGATGTTTCTCAAATGGTCATTATACATGGCTACACTCGGTATCAAGTAACCCAGACGCGATCCTCTTCAAGTTTGTCCCAATTACATCTCTTCTGAGCGGAATACCAGGAAGTGGATATCTAAGCCACGCAATCAACCTATATCTACGATGTATGTCTCAAACCTTCCAGAAGATCACATATGCTTACCAATGGTCTTGTTTTTGTTTCTTATTCAATTCAGATCGGTTGCCTTTATGTAAAATTATGTCCATTCCAAAAATAAGCTTGTACACGGGATGCAACGATGACAAAAAACTGCATACCTTTCTGCCTCGGCAAATTCTGATTCAAACATCTCTCATTTCTCTCCTTTACTTGAGTTTGGATAGCGTCCTTCATGGCTTTGACGAACTAAATTTCTTGTTTCCATGGTTTACTGCTTCAATTTCATAAGAGATTTTTTCTATTGATGCTGCATGTTGATGAACCCAAGTTATTTGACAAACAGATAAACCACCTCCCGAGGAGCTGCGGTATTTCTTAGAGTTTCAAGTTCCCCTGCAATGGGCCCCTGCATACAATGAGCTACCTCTTGGTCTCACGCCTCAATTTAGGAAGGCTTCTACTCCATTCGTGCGGTTCAGCTTCATGGGTCCAAAGCTTCATATTAACACTACTGAGGTAATCACCTTGAGACTCCTTTCTCTGAACCACATTTTGGCTCTTTCTCATGTGAATCCATGGTTCATGTACAGTTAGTCTAACTTTCATGCTTTATAAACAAGGTCGTTAGTGGCGGAAAGCCCGTGGTCGGCCTCCGGCTGTATCTTGAAGGCAAGAATTGCAACAGGCTAGCGATCCATGTGCAGCACCTTTCCAGCCTACCTAACATTTTCAGTGCCACCACGTCCGAGACATCGCGGTGGCAAGGCTCAGAGGACGTAGATAGCCAGTATTTTGAGCCAGTTAAGTGGAAGCACTACGGCCATGTCTGTACTGCACCGATCAAGCATGATTCTCAGTGGCTTCATGGCACCTCTAGAACTAGACAAGGGGTGTACATAGTCACAGGAGCCCAGCTCCAAACGCGGAGTAAGCGATCGAAGAAGGTGATCCATCTGAGACTCCTTTTCACATGGCTGCCCAACTGCACCATCCAGAAGACGATGTGGTGCCAGGCACCTGCAACACTCCGCAAGTCAAGTTTCCTGTCAACACTGAGCACCACTTTCACTGCTAGTGCAGCAAAGGAGCAACTACCTAAACCGCTGCCTAACGTGCTCAACTCCGGCGTCTATGCCGACGGACCACCGGTGCCGGTTCAGTCCCGGAAACTGCTGAAGTTCGTAGACATGGCAGAGGTGGTGAGAGGACCTCATGACCCACCTGGACATTGGCTTGTCACTGGCGCCAAGCTAGTTTTGAACGATCTCGGCAAGATCTCTTTGCACGTGAAGTTTGCGCTGCTTAATTATGCAAGTTGAGTTGATGACTTGATGTTCACAATTTGGTTTTGTCCATTAAAGGCCGGGTGGTGCGTTTGTGTATCACGTAAAGTCCTGTGACCAGGATCGTGATCCCCATGCTCCGCATTGGATGGAGATCACGAAGTTGGTCGCGTTTTCACGTGACGCCCTAACCTGCCTGAACTGATCAGGATATGTGTTGGGGAAATTCGTGTCTATAATGTCCATTAAATTTGTACATGGTTTCGTTTGAAATTTTTTTCCTCATCAATGACAGGGAACCGTGCCGGCTCACTGTTACTGTTGGTTAACTTCTTGTAGTGATTGAACATGAAAACCCAAACTTGTCAACAGGAATGGAAAAAATATTATTTATTTATTTTTCATAGTGCAACCTCTTTTGGATTAGCAACTTTCGTTTATCGTTCTTTGGTATTTTTTGTCTTTTCCTTTTTTTTTCTTTTTTTTTCTCTCTCTCTCTCTCAATCCCCCTCCCCCAACCCGCCATCTTATTCTTTTTTATTGTGTTGTTATCTTGTATATTTAATTCTTATACTTTATTTTTTGTAGCTTGTTTTTGTATCGAAACTTTTTGTTTCTAAATTTTGTTATGCATTTTCATTTTATCGACTATTTCTCTCTCTCCTCTTTCTTTTCACGGATGTATTGGGCCCCATGTTTTGGCAGTGGTTGGGCGGCAGTGTTAAGCTTGTGCAGATACTGCTACATACATCGGCTTGATGGTTTCTAACTACTTGGCCGATGCTCTTTTCCGTAACCGGAAATGTGAGCAACCTTATGTATATTTAACATCTCAGCCACCGAACTGAAACCATTCAATGGTTGGGAGTGATCGGGGCAACGCTATGTTGGGGGATATTGTCCGAGGACATAGCATAGCTAGGACTGGCAAGTCAATGAAAGTTTGGTTGTTAGTTTTGGTTTTGTGGTAGCTATTTATATGGACTTAAAAAGGTAGTAGTATGTGTTACTCTCAAATTAAAGGAACTAACCATAAGTTTACCTAATTTGTAAAGTAGCTCTAGACCTTGGGGTTGGGTGCTTAAGTCTTTCACCCAATGGTAAGTTCACTCAGTTTCTAACATAACTCTAGACAGGAGTGGAGCCAAAAAAAATTCGTTAGGAAAGCAGAACTATAGATTTAAAATTTTAATAGGAACTGAAGTCTAATTTTTCAAAATTTTTATATAGATTGAAAATTCCTTTTAGCTGTCCGGATGAATCATATGGTCTTAATTAAATGGTTAGGTAACCCTGAAAAGTCAGTCATCATTCAATAAATAAATAGACATCACTCATTCTTTCTCCCTCCTTCCCTTTTTCCTCCAAGTCCCTTCTTCCTCCCTCTTTCCCTTTTCCTCTTTCCCCTTCGTTTTTCCTCTTTTCCCTTGGTTTCCACTCATTCCAACTTTTTTTCATCAAAGGTTGAAATTTGTTTTCAAAAATATAAATCCAACTGACAAACACAACATACTTTTGGAAAAATAAAATTTTATTTCTCATTTATTAATTTCAAAAATAAATTTCTCGAAACTTTTTTGTTTCCATTTTTCCAGCCATCGAACGGCCCCTTAATTATAATTACAGGTTGAAACCTTGGACATAGATTTTTCACATGGCGTCATGGTTAGTATTTCATAGGTAGATCTAGAGGTGGGCACCAGGCCGGGTACGTTATACCTCCTGGCACGAAAAAACCTGTTTGGGGCGACTAGATGGGGACTCGATTCAGCCCAATAAATTTTAAATATTTTTTCATTTTATTAATAATATTTTTTATTATTAAAAATATATTTTATATTTAAAAATATATTTTATATTTAAAAATATTTTTTTATTGTAACCGAACCGGGCTGGGCTCAACTTATAAGCATCGAGCATCAAGACCTGGCTCAGGTTTCGAACATCCAACCAACCCAAACCTGATCGGGCCAGCCTGATGCCGCAAAACATTCTCTTCGTGACCTTCCTGCGCTGGTTTGAAGCTTGAATTCCTTGAAATTTATGATTCACTTTATCTTTTAACAAGTGATGCCCAATCGTCATCCTGCGACTGCGAGTCGAGACTGTGTTATTATAATTAAAGACCGGACTTCAAAAGGAGAAAAAAACATAGAGAAAAGAAAAAGCAATACTTCTAAAAAGTAACCACTTTTTTGCTAACTTTCTTGGGGAAGACCGATTTTTCATAAAAAAAAAATTCATATACATAAGGCCCTGATGTAACTTAGTTTAACTTAGCTAAAAAAAATAAAATTATTTGCTGTTTTTTCATCAATAATATCGCCCATTATATTGCATGCTTATCCTTCTTCTCTCTTTATTAATTTTTAATATGCCTATTAAAAGAATAAGAACATAATTTAGTGATAGCGTAGGGTAATCAGCTTAGAAAAATAATGAAAACTTTCTTCAGGCCCTTACTAGACAGTTTTCTCAAACAAATTGCGGCCCTCACTAATAAAATTGCCAAAAATGAGTGTCTTAAAATAATGCAGAAAAAGTAAGCCAAAAATAAAGTTTTCCACACAAAAAACAAAGTCCTTGATTAATTTATATAATTTTTTTTTTTTGGTGGGAAACTAAATGGAAAAGAGTAGAGAATGATGTCCAAAAGATTTTCAGCATCCCACTAATCCAACCAAACTACCCTATCCTTCTTGGGTGGGGGTATGGATATTTCAAAGGGAAGCGGCTCAGGTTTGCTTAAATTTTAACATAGAATAAATCATTGAACCTACTTGACAACCAGCCCGTCTAGCTCAGTCGGTAGAGCGCAAGGCTCTTAACCTTGTGGTCGTGGGTTCGAGCCCCACGGTGGGCGTTCTTTTAATCTGCCTTTTTCCTCTCCCGTTCTTTTGTTATCTCCAACGATTGTCAGTGCTAAATTCACGATTGTGGTATAAGCATAAAAGAAGATCAAAATGAAAAGAAATGCCAACAAAATGTATTTTTTTACATTTTACACGTTTTTGTCACATTTTTTAATGTCAAACTGCTTTTTTCTATTTTCTAATTTTTATTTGTTACTTATCTACTTATTTTTTGATGTCATCTTATTAGTTTAACATTATTTTTAAGAATTTTAAAATTTTAAAATTTACCATAATTTTCCTGTTTTTCTCCCATTCTTTTCATGCTAGCTGCATTTATGCGAGGAAGACCTCGAATGTGAAAAATGAGATTTGTGACTATGCCCTAAACTAATACTTTCTTAAATTACATAAAATTTAAGAAACAATGTTGAATTTTATCTTCTAATATTATCCATATACCATTGCTTTTTTAAATTTAATAAGAGTTAACTTATTGGGTCTTTATCGGACTCAATCAGAAATTTTGGGTTGATCTCCATGAACGGAATGCAGTGCAGTCATATGCAAATATATCTTATTTCATGCATTTTGATTATATCAAGAGATACTCTTGAAATTTGGAACAACCCTTCCACTCCTATCAAAGAAATAGATATAACTTCAATAGCAACTTCTGGCCCAGCCTTTCAAATAAGCATGGGCAACGGGCTCGAGTACCCGATGAGTACCCAATACCCGGCTCGGGCTGGCCCAATAATATATCGGGCCAACCCAAATCGGCCAGGTGGGGCCCAATTCGACCTGATTAAAAATATATTTTATACGGGTATTGGGTATTGGGCACATATTTGGGTTTCAGGCGTTGAGCTTACCAGGACTAGACTCTTATCAGGCCAGGCCGAGCTGGCCCGATGCCCAGGTCTACTTTTAGTCGTATGAGAACGTTTAAATCACAACAATGAGCATTGCTTTCTCCAAAGTCCAAGCCCCAAGGATGTTAATGGATCGAATTCCGACCGGATATTTGACTGAACTGCTTCAAAAGAGTTGGATATAGAAAAAAAATAATATTTGATTAAGATATCAGATCGATTTGGATTTATTCAGATTCAATTTTAAACAATTGTCCTATTGGGTTCGGATTCGATCTTAAATGAGTATCCTATATCTAATATCCATACAATTTGGAAATCAGTTCTTAATATATCAGAACGTGGTTCAGATTCAGTTGTATATCTAGTAGTCAGATACAGATTCAGATGTGAAATTAAAAGCCGGATTTGGATTGGATCCCGATTATGAATTTAAAAAACACATTCGGATATGGTATAGATTTTTGTTCAAATGTATTTGGATTCAAGTTCCAATTCAAATTTGTGAACATCCGATAAATTGGACATAGTAAAAGGCACATTCGATTCGAGTATGATCTGTTGACATCTCCATTTGAGAGCACCTCAAGGGTTCTAATTACTGAAGACCATTCGAATTGCAAACACTAATAGTGTTCTCTCTCAAGAACAAAAACTACGATTGTTAAGTTCCAGCCCCAGTAAGAATGAGTCAACTCATCACCTGTGTGTGTTATCCAACATCGTCAAGATAGTTCACAAATAACTCGGACAAGCTCTTAGATTTCAGCGCTATGAGAAAGTGAAACTGGTGGTTAGGGTTGTACAAAGAGTCGAGCCAACTCCAGCTCACTCTGTTAAGCTCTACTCAAGCTTGAGTTACATGAACTCGACTCAATTAAACTCAAGTAAGCTTGTTTGATCTAAGTTATCTTATACATATATATATAGTCTTTCAAACCTAAAACCAAAGAAAGAGATCCAGTCAAATGAAGGGTAGGTAAATGAGTTTAAAAGAGTAGAGCTCGAGCCAAAGCCCGGTCTATCAAATCAAGTTCAAGGCGATCTTGTACAGCTCAAATCGAGCTAGAGCCGAACCATATATGAGTCGAGTCAAACTGACTGAGCTCAAGCTCAACTCTGCTCGTGTACAGCGCTATTGATGGTGACCTTATCTCTATTTTTTTGCTAATCTTCCTAACAACTTTTATGTTAGTAGACAGAAGGTGGCTTTCAGTTGTAAAATTGAAAAGGACACTTTTGTATTCTCATGAGAGCAATCATATTCATAAACTCAAAACGAAGTTAGCAGGAGGTATTTACAGGTTCAGAGCCACCAAATGTTCTATCATCAATTTAATGGCAATGCTTTTTTTAATGAAGTTTTTTTTTTCCCTTCAGAAATGGCTTTTCTTCACAAAATATTGCACAAACCTTGGAAGTTTTGAAACATAAAAAACATATGGGAAAAAAATCACTAGAGAAATCGTTTTCTTAGAAAAATGTAAAGAAACAATCCAAGAAGAAAAAACAAAAAAAAACACATCCTTAAAAATGTGATAAAAACCTCTTTGAACGTATTGGGAAGGTAATGGGCATATCTTAGCATAGTATTCTGGCATTTTCATTTTTGGCTGATATTTTCAAAATATTGCGATATTCTGATGTCATTGGCTGGCATTACAACTGCAATAACAACCAGAAGTTTTTAAAACATTTGAGATATTTGTGATGATGACTACAGAGGTGACAGTTGCCAATCGAACTGAAATCAGAACCTAACAGATGTTTCCATGCTTTTCCTCTCGTTAGATAAGCCAAAGAAACTGCCAGCCATTCAAATTCCCGGTCGAATCTAGCCTTCCATGTAACCCATCACTAATTAACATCAATCAAAGATGATATATCAAATCATCAAGACCAAAGTGTATGTTAATATGCTGTACATTAAATTACACTGAACTGCACCAGCTGAACCTTCTCTGGTATCACAGTCATGGTGTGATCAAAATTCTTGTGGCATTCAAGCATCTAGTTCTCAAATACCATGAGCTGGCTCCTTGCGACTCAAGTATGTGATAGTATAGCTTAGACAGTATATTGCATGTCATATCATGCTCCAAACCTTTCAAGTCTCTATTCACAGTGCACGCAGCACGCTTAACTGTACATGCACTTCCTGAGAGCGTCTGCTTCAAGCTCTCACTTTGTAGCCAAGCTGGTATCCCAGTTCCTCATGAATAGGCTTCAGATCCATGGGAAGTGAAGGTTGAACTGATTTGTGAGACTGCTTGACTTGGTAGGTCAAGGATTCGTAGTCCGCGGCCCCAAAAGGAGGCAAGACAAAGGCCCATGATAGCCATTGCTACTACAGAACAAGCAGCCGGGACTGCATGAGTACCTCCAAGGAACTGGGTAGCAAGGAGGCCGGCCAGAGTGGAGCTTTGCATCCCTGTACATAATGATATGGTCCTGCAGACACTCTCTTTTTGTCTGCCAAAAATACAAGAGAGGAACCATGAATAAGGTGATGTTAACAGCCACAGAGAATTCCCTTCTACAAAATTCAGGAAATACAGGATAGCAGCATTCATGACAAAGCAGTTACAATATGCAGAACCCTGTTATAAGAAGATCATTCAGTGACACCCGTGGACCTCTTGTTCTGTGTTCTTAAAATATGAAGAGCACTACCACAACCAAACAAGTTCATAAACTGCTAAAGTTTCCTTTTAAGGGAAGCACGTTAAAGACACATTGCAAACATTTTTACCTCTGTCCAGATGACTAATTTCTACATCTGGGACCTGGACATCAAAATGGGCATCCAATCGAGTTACCTTTCGAATGGTACCACATTGAGTAGTCCTAACTAGTAATGAACAAAGATTGACTCACTTAATATGCCAACAAACCTTTTCTAGACTTTCACAGATAAGAATCATACAGTCACTCAATATTTGCAATTTTTTTTATATTTGTAGAGGAACTGAATTGTGAAAATGACCAAGCATGAGTTAGTTACTAGCTTCAGAGAAATTTTCAAGAAAGTGCAAGCTTCAATAGCAGAAGAATTGCAATCTGACCCATCGACCACCAACACCCCGACCTGTTCCACATCATACACAAAACAACAATGCAGACAGAAATGGCCTTACTCATTCCAACGCTTAGTCTTATCAACAAAGAATTTTATTTCTTATGGAATGCAATCCAAAGCTACAGGTGCTTCTTTTGCAGGAATGCACATTATGCTTCCACTGTGAATTAACAAAACATGTTATCATCGAATAGCAATAGTCTCACATGTTACATCTAACTGGATTGAAAGAACGAGAGCATCAAAACGAGCAAGCAAAAGTACCTTAAAACAGGAAGTTTAGATATCCAATATCCAATGATGAATGCTGACATATGAAATGCCAAAACTGGTAGAAGTAAGCGAAGACCCTCTCCAGATAATAGCTGATCACGATTAATGGCCAGGGGGCTACCAATACATAGTGAAGTGCAAACCATGGCAAGAAATGGCATAACCGGTCTAATAGCATTTACAAATGCCTTGGCATATGTGTTTAGCAAGAGTCCAAGAGTGACAGGAACCAGCACCACCTAGGGACCACATGTAATACCAAGTTTGAGATTTTCAAGTAACAAGAGCATGCATTTCAGTCATTGTAAAATTGGGAAGTTACTGTACCTGTAATATTGATTTCGACATGGCAAGGCCATCAACTGGAACCACAGACCCTATTAGTAAACCAGTAAGAAGTGGTGTAACGATCACAGAAGATATTGTTGTATAACTGGTCAAAAGAATGCTCAAAGCCACATCCCCTTTTCCTAAATAATTGGCGTAACTTGAGAGTTGTGCACCACCAACACATGCAGTCAAAATGAAACCAGCAGCAAAAATGGGAGGTGCCCCAAAAACTCTAGCGATTAAGAAGCCCAACATTGGTTTGAGCACATACTGTGCCATAAATCCAATAAATAGCGGTAAAGGTCTGAAAACAAGTAAGAAATGCTAACTTTTAGTCAGGAATTCCATGAAAATGGAGTAAAAATCAAGAAAATCAATGTGGAAAGCATTATTCACTGATCAACAGAAAAATAACAAAAGAATGTGACAATATAAAAAGAGTCAGAAGTTCATGTAAATAATGAGCATGAGGGTTTCCTTTTCCAGCTTTCCTTCTTCTTGTCCTTTCTCTTTTTGAACCATTGAAATAATCAAACATGTATACAACTATATTAATGAAGAGGAGATTAAAAAATAAGCTATAAACATTGTACAGAACTTCTTTTCAAGACAAAATATGGGTCTCAATTTTCAGCATCAATCCTCCTGTAGCTCTGAACAAGTATCAGAAAGGAAGAAAGACAGTAATTCAGGAATGAAGAACTTCAATAAGAAAGGAAAAACAGTGCACCTTTGAAATGCCAGAGCGAAATCACTTATGGACAGTTGAACACCAATTGACAGCATAATCCCACCAAGAGCAGGGGCATAGTACTCCTTCGATACCCTAGAAGAAATCATTGGTTACACTTCTAACAATCGTTGGGAACTGAATCCAAATATATTAGAAGGATGGACAGATAGAATTCAATTCCTAACACCAAAATTTTTCCGTATGTTTTCATTTATTCTGATAAATTATATTGAAGACTGAAAACTGCTATTCTCATTTTCTGAAGTCACTATTTGTCGCAATAGCAAATGCCACTTTACATTAACTTCAATTTTTTGTTTCATAAACATGATATGTGGAGCAAAAAAATACTTTTCTTTGTTGAAAAAATGCAACTCAATGCTGCAAAAAGTGACATGATCAGACAAGTAGCTTAGGAGGTCTACACTCTAAGAGTATGGATTCCATCAGGTTTACCCCTGAGTTTGCCCACCAAAATGAATAACAGCAAAATACCAAGTGTTTTTTCTGCCATGAGAAAAATCAATATTATAAACCGGACTGACAGAGTTTCATGCTTTTCAATTTCAAGAAGCAGAACCCAGCCTAGTTTTTGTTTATAAAGGTCATTTTGGAATTTCAGATGCTCAGACAAAAAGGACAAAACATAAAATTAAAGCAAGACAAGCTATTAATAAAAACAACCCCGCATTTAAAAATTGATTGTGGTTCTAACCAGATGTTCTCAGTAAAGATAAAACAAAAATAATCTCTTATCTTTCCTATTGAAAGTGGCCGCAAGATGCTGCAGACTCTGGGGGAAAAAATACACTTGGTTGTAATTTGGTGATCAACCAGAACATCTGCACATGGTCAAGCCAGCTTAAATGAAAAGTTACGGATATAACATGTTTACAAATATTTGAATCTTAACTTTCAAGCAAAACTTCCCATTTGCACTGCCATTTATAACTCCAATAATTACCCATGACAATGTATGTCATTCTTCTCAAAGAATAACGCCTCGAAAAACTATCAGTCATATATCCGAGTCCACACCACAAAAACAGACAGTTAGATCTTGTGATTTCTTTTATAGAAGATTTATCCAGGCTAAATTCGTGATAAAGAATATAATTGTTCTTAATCAATTTTTTGTATGTGAAGATAACTGAGGAAGAACTCAGTAATGATGATAATGACCAACTCATCAAACTTCTTACCAATTATGTCTTTCCCTTGCATATCCCGAAAGAGTAAATAACGTTCAACGCGAGTTCAATAAAGTACTCTGTTTTCAGGCCAACCACCAAAACTGGAACACAGTTAAGAATTCCCCGTTAATTTCAGTGTTGCTCTTCCTCTTTCAGAAACTATACTAGGCTGAAGCCTAAAAATCCGCGATGGCGGAGTTCACAGTCTCCACTCTTTCTACTAATGCAAAGCTATGCTGATTACTCATGAAAACATTCTTTTGCATATAGATTCAGTGGTTACTCCATATCTCCGTCTTCCATTTGCCAGGCAGTGGCCAAGTTGCTATAAATAAATTCAGAAAAGAAAAGTAAAAAAAGAAACTGCGATGCTCTTCAAGATTTCCTTAACAATTAAACAACTCATGTGCGTGTGCGTGTGCGTGAGAGACACACACACAGAGAGAGAGAGAGAAAGAGAGAGTTCCCAAGAACAGAGACTGGAGAAACCAAATACGAAACCAGAAAACAAGGTTTGCGTATTCTCACCAGGAGAAGGTGCCCGGATTGACAAGTGCGGCGGCGGCTGTGGCGGCGACGATGTAGGGGAGCATTCCAGATAGAAGCTTAGACGGGTCCGTCTTCCCTGAGGCCTGCGGACCTACCACCCCAAAAGAAAGGAGGGAGACGTTTCCCTCCCTCCTCTGCCTGCCCACCCTGCCCAAGCATGGAGGAGGGGAACACGCGACGACTCCCCACTCCCCTCCATGAGACCTCCTTTTCCTGCTCCCCGTCTCGAGCTTCAGAGGCGGCAAGCCGGCGCATGTCCTGCTGGAAACAAGGAGACACCCTTTCACGCGACGAAGCCCTTCGTCCCTGTACCCGCTCGCATTCAGTGGCCGGGCCAAGCATGACGAGGAAGAAGCCATGGCGGCCATCCGGAGAGAAAGAGAGAGAGAGAGAAAGAGAGAGAGAGAGAGAGAGAGAGAAGGGAGTGGCTCCGAAGGGAACGACGATGCTCTATCACTTCCACTGGTCTGGCTTCAACGCTTCAAGCACAGTACTTAACTTTTGTACTTTTTCCCGTCTGTCCCTCGAACATTATCTAATTGCTGAAAGGCTGTTTCATCTTAAGGGAATTGTCGCTTTTGTAACTTGTTTCGTACGACAAGTGGCCGCCAGGTCATCGGCCGTGCAAATAAACTTTCTTATGGAGCTCTGCCGTTTTCCAGGAAGAACTTCATGGGAAATATCGACAACCATGCGACAAAATGTCACAAGCCAACGAAATACTTTTTTTTTTTTTTGCATAGATATTTTCCTTTGTAAGGTGATTTTACATCTAAAATACTATTTAGCGTTTCTGAATGTGGGTTGAAATTGGGTTTGTGAAAAACTCATCGAAATTTATGAGAAAACTTGAACAAACGTTTTTAAAAGGGAGTGAATGACCTCCTCACATGTTATTTACAGAAAAACTTGTTTTTATTTATCATCTAAACACATAAACTAGGTTTTAAAACTTGTTAAAATGCCCAAATGTCACAAAACCTGATTTTCATTAACTGCGATTTTTTGATGTGTCAACCAAATGCAACTTAAATTTACTTAAAACGTTAGTTTGTATTTAAATTCATTTTGTTCAAATTAATTAAGTTTTATAACGAACCTTTGTGTTTAACCAGTTTCTGGTACATAGATTTGTGTGTGTAGATAGCAAGATCAGCATTTTATGAAAAAAAATGTGCATGAACGTAATAATCTAGCAACATTTGATAGCTAGTTTATTTGAATATATATATATATATATGCACATCAGCTTATTACTGGGCTAAATAATTAAAATTCATTGCCAAAGTTGTTATCTATACGAACATTAATGACAAATTATCGTGTAGCAACAGTTAGTGGTACTTTCAACGGCAGTGATGATGTTTTTCGTAATAAATTAATTATTTAGCCATCGGCAACATCCTGTGGCCAAGTAACTTAAATATATAAATATGGCAATCAAAATCTGCCATTGCCCATATGGCCAAATAATTTAAAAAGTGTTGGTAAAAAAAATTTCCCATGGGGTGGACAGTTTTTAATGGTTTCAGCAATGGTTAATGATTTTTTCAACAATGGCTTTAGATTTTTAAAAATTGAATTGTGACTATGTAATCAGGTTGTTCATCTAATATCATATAATATGATGAATGATTAAAAGAACTAGCAATTAGAAAAAGGGTGATGAACATCTTCGTCATCTAGTATTAGTTTCCACATTTTTCGCTATGTTAGATAACAAGAGTCACCATTCAATCATTCATATATTAAGGCGCTTACTAGTTTAAGAATTGAGAGAAAATATATCAAGCCTAGCTACATCAAACTGAAGGCGACACCAAAGGTGAATTGACCAGGTGGCAACGTCTTATTGCTTTCATAATTTTATCATATCTTCCCCCCGAGTGGGATCAGTCTCAACCAAATAAAATGTGCTATAAGATATTTCGGGGCGCAGTCTCAAACAAATAATTCGGGACAGTAGCGGAGCTACTTGTTGGCTGGGGTGGGCCACTGCCTGTGCCAGTTCATCAAAAAAATGCTTTGTAATGTCTCGACATCACATTACTATACTATAATTCTAAAAGTTATATGCAGTGCCCACACCAGATTCGTGTCACCAATGAAAGTGTCCTTTTGGCTCCCCACTGACCCGGGGACTAATTTATCCATAATCCACGGAATATGATCCTAACCGCATTATATGAACAGACTCAAACTTGCACACTAGGTATACAAATTTATAATTTTTCAAAGCTACAAACAAAATTACTCAAAAAAATATCAATATACAAATAATTTTTTTTGTTGGGGTACATGTGGGCAATAGCCCACACACCTGCCTGCGCCCCTTCTCCCAGTACCCTTCGTGTTGGGACTTCACCATACTACTCCACGAGTTTTGGGTTCCATTCTTGATTTGATCGGTTCAGGTCCATATCCAGGTTCATTTCCAAGATTCATATGCATGTATGTCCGTCTTGATTAGGACCCTTGCCAGATTCATTTGGTCTGCAGGTCCAATCGCACAATTGCAAATAGTTAAAGGAACTCACTTCAATGCATCTTGGTTTGTCCTTATCAGAACTACCAAACATGCAGAATGTCCTTGTTAGATGAAAGCATATTCTCTTATTTATAGTCACGACTCCCCAGCATCTTTCATGGGCCCTGTGGCCATTGGCTCCCCTCCTACTGCTTAACCGTATCAACGCCGTATCGGTTTTGAACCGGTACATTAATGTGCCGGTTCAGCCAATATGGACTGACATGCTTTGAAGCCGGCAACAGATATGCACCTAAAAGAAAAGAAGGGGGAGTTGAGTTGGTAGTACTTTGACTCATGGGATGTATACATATGGGTCCGTCTCGGCCGATACAGTTGGGCATGGCCCATATCTGGGAAAGGGGGTCTATTTTGTGCATTCATTTTTATTGTTTTGTTATGAATATGATTGGTCTGGGCCGATATATAAATGATAGTGACAGCATTGGTGTCTTTTCTTCCCTAGCAAGGCGAGAAACAATTTGACCCATACCCAGCCATGAAAGACAAGATACAGAGCTTGTGCCGTTCAAACTCGTTGGTTTGGATCAGGGTGAGGGCAGAGCCAAAATTTTTTTATGAGAGGGCCGAATTAAAGTTTCTAAATTTTGACACGAGCCGAAATATCATTTTTTAAAAATTTTATATAAGACAAATAAACTTTTTCTGAAATTTATGTATAAATTAAAAAAAAATTAAAGCGGGGCCAGGCGGGCTCCTTATGACACAATATCAACGACCAAGATTACTTGGGATCCCAATTCCCAAGTCGAATTACTTGCACTTACGTCTTCAATGTGAACCAAATCAAGGACCCAGATTTGAAGGATCTAAGACACGTAAGAGCCTGAAACCTTTTGTTTGTGTGTGTGAAAAGAAACTGGTAGATCCTAAACCATTTATGGTCTAATTTTTGCTAAAAAATCTGTTATAGACAAAATAAAAACAACCTAATATGTTTATAAAAACTAATTTGATACATAACATGCTTTAGTTTAAGTTGTTTTTTTTGAAAGATTGTGATTTCTCCATCATCAAAATTTCGATGTTATATGAGCTGTTAAATTTTAGTTAGTATAAAAATACAATTAAATCTAAAAATATAATAAAGTTAATATATGTTTTCCATCTACCGATTCCTAAGATCATATCTGTAAGGTTAAATCACAAAGAATACAGCATAATTACTGCATCTAAACAGTCTAATTTTTCTCTCTGACCTAATGGTCAGGGACCTACCAATATATATATATATAATCTATTAGACTATTCTTATTTTAAAACTTGCTTGACTAGACTTTATTTATCTTTTATTTTTTAAAAACAGCAATTTTGCATACATGACATACATGTTTAAACAGACGCAAATCAACATAAAAACCACGCATTTGAAAGACAAAAGGGAAATTCGGACCATTGATTTTAAAACAGTATAAAACTTCATATTCAAACTAAGAAAATAACATTTTTGATATATTTATAACGTTTTATATGACATGATTACGCCCATAGTGCGGATTGCAAGAAATAAAAAAAGAAAACATGTTAAAAATGTACACAAGTCTCAAAATAGGGTTGCTTGAATTCACACATGCATTGCAGTTCAAGATGTCAGATGCATGGAAATGAGACGGTCTTAGGCCCTTTTTCCGAACAATAGTTAACCTCTTCTTCACACGAAATACGCATATAAAAATAAAATAAAATGAAAGCAATTAATAGTAATGGGTCCCTTCAGTATGTCCTTTTTTAACTTTTGTGCTTGAAAAGCAAACACGATCTTGCTTTCTCTGCCTTCCACGTGGCAGCAATTCACCTCGTCTCCGTTGGAATCTCCTTGCTACTTGGAATTCACTCAATATCTCAAGATCCGGATGGATTTGGCCTTGAAATAAGTTCTGGCCAATAACTGGAACTGATGTATATTCAACTGTAGCCAACTTTTTCAGAAGTGGCAAACTAGTGGCCAAGATAAAAAAAAACACAGACACACACACACTGTTCATGTATATATATATATATATAAACAAGGCAATTATAGAGCAAGAAGTTAGCTGAGAAATATTCGAAATTTAGATCAGGACAACTATCTGTTCGACATAAGTCAAATAGCGTTTTTATATTTTTCCATAAAGTAGTTTCTTTCTTTGCTGCAAAATTGCCAACAGTAAAAAGTCAATTGTCATTGGTTGAAGACAGGGTACCCCTTTTGACGTATGAATAAAAACAACTTTGTGTTTGTTTCAATGCAGATATGAAATCATTAGGATTTCAAATCCACCGATTTCAAATCCACTTATTTAAAGTCAGACCCTTCATTCCCTCTTCTCCCTCGCAATCCGACCTTCGATTTTTTTTTTTTATATACGTCATGAATTTAAGATCCAAAATCCTTAGTTTGTTTAAACTCATGATTTTATGAGGATCTTCCAAGTACACATTTTTGTGCAGGTTGGTATCTAAGATTTGAGGCTATCAAATCAAACACAACATTAACCACACTACTAAAAGTTAAAGAGCAAGAAGAGGAAAAAGATGGCCCGATCTCTCGTAATGAATCTTTGTTTTCTCAAATCCTGCACTACAAAAAACTTTTGCCCCACCAATGGCCAGAAAATGTCCTCCAAACAAAGACTCGTGTCGACAATGGTTTTCTCGATGTTTTGTGATATCGTTGGAGAGTATATTAGTAAAATCATCAGCGACACATTCGAATGGCGCATCGTGTAGGATATCACCAGGGGCGGAGTGGGGGGGGGGGGGGCACCTAGGCCATGGCCCGCAACGAACTAGCTGAAAAAAAAAAATACATTAAAAAAGTTAAAAAAATTTAGTTGTTCAATGTTTTTTTTTTTACTTATGTTCATTTTGGTCCTACCCAAATTTAAGGTTGGATTATTTGGTCCATCCTTAAACAAAATCATGTCTTCACCCACTGGATATCACTGACATTTTATGATATAGTTGATGAAGAGTGTATTAGTAAAATCATTAGCGACACATTCGATCGGCGCATCCGTGTAGGATATCACTAGGGGCGGAGGGGGGGGGGGGGGGGCACCTAGGCCGTGGCCCGCACCTAACTAGCTGGAAAAAAAAAACATTAAAAAAATTAAAAAATTTTAGTTGTTCAATGTTTTTTTTTTTTGTTTTTTTTACATAGCTTCAGCTTAGCCCTACCCAAATTTAAGGTTGGATTATTTGGCCCGTCCTTAAACGAAATCATGGCTTCACCCCCTGGATATCACCGACATTTTGTGATATCGTTGGTGAAGAGTATATTAGTAAAATCATCAGCGACACATTCTACCGGGTGTAAGATATCACCGGCGTGGCGTGGCCTACATGTAGGATATCACCCTTAAATCTTGAAGGGTGAACTTATCCCGTTTTAAAAAGATTGATCTCTTTTAGCCCAACTGTCCATAAGATTCTGCTCTTCATCCTCCCATTTCAGCCTCATGAGGACATCGACACACAATTTCCAAAACAAAGGTTCCAAATGCAAAGATAAGTATCAAAAGCATTTTTATGTTCAATCAAAGATGAATCTCGTGGTATCCAATTATCCACTCTACACAAGCGCGTCACATTATATGATTATGATTATTTATTGCCTTATCTACGGGAGTAACAAGGTGCACGTAAGCCTCCCAATTCTTCCGGCGTCGGGAAATCTTGATTTAAATAATCTTCTGCATGTAATTTAAAAATGAGTCTCAATTTTAAATGTTCTTAGTAGCAGCCTTATTTTTGGCCAATGCTGTCCAGTAACTAAATATAGTCAAACTGATTATTAATCAGGGGCAGTCGAAGCTTTTTTGATGAGGATGTTTGAATTAAAGTTTTTATGGGTTGAAATATAAATTTAATTTTTTTTAAAATTTATGTAAATTTAAAAAAAATTTTAAGGTGAAGCCAAGGTGGGCCCCCTGTTGACTCGGCCTGAAAATTGAAATGTCATCTTTCAATACAAAAATGAAAATTCGTTCTCAACTTAAAAACGTTGACATTGGAAAGCCTTTTAAAACTACCACGTCTTCTCTTGAGTTATTTGGTAAATTGTGAGTCCATGTGAGGCTCGTCCTGAGAAAATGAAAAATTCTAAACCACCAAACGAGGATTTTCAAAAGATTGGAGCTCTGCAGCAGAACTAGCCGAGGGATTACGTCGTTTCTGTCTCGAAAGGTTTGACTGAATTCCCGCGGTCAAATCCCCGATGCCCATTCGCGCCCTAAATTGAAAAAATGGAGAGAAAAAGGCACCGTTGCTTCCTTCCTCAGGAATCCTCCTTCGCTTCTTCAAAAACCCCATTCCGCGCTCTCTCTCTCTGTCTTTTTTTTTTTCTTAATCCCCGTCGAGGAAGACGAACAATCCTCGTGTGAGCGAGAATGGATATCGACGCCGAGAATCTCTTCCGCGACGACGATGAAGATCCCGAGAACGAGTTCTATGAGGTCATTCCAGTTCTTTGCTCTGTCGAACTGGCGGTTGTTTTAGTTCTTTTTTCATCGGTTTGTTCCCTTCTGTCATCGACAATTACTGAATACGACGCTGTTAGTTATATGAGGTTTTGGTTTTTTTCTGTTTCTGGTTTCCGTCCATCTTTTTGTGTCCGTTCTTTTGAAATATATTGGATTACTGCTTGTTGCTATTTGACTATGAGATTGTCCGAAATACGTTGGTTTCAGGAGAAAGAGGCGACAAAGGAATTCGTGGTTTATCTTGTCGATGCGGCGCCTAGCATGTTTGTGCCGTTTAGAGATGTGAGTTGTTTCTTTCTTGACTTGGATCGCCCATTTATTTTTTCTCGTGCTTCTTCAGGGTTTTGTGGTTGCGTGGCATGGTGACATCTTCGATTTTTTTTTTTTGGGATCTGCACTTTTTGTGGGAGAATTCATTCAGCATGGTTTGGGCAATCCGTGAGATATTTTAGGAGATTTATGGGTTGAGGGAACTATCATCTCGTATCGGCGTTGTTTTCGAGACCTTTTAGGGCTCTTCGCGGTTGGCTTGATCTTAGGAGGACGTATCCTTTTCTATTTCTCCAGGGCATAACGCTTAGGTTGGCAAGATTTTGGATTTATCACACGATAACTTAGTTAAGGGCAGGAATTGGCGATGGTTTCAAGCAAAACTGCAACCTAAAGCTGCGTCCAGGCTTACTGCAGTTTATGCTGATGACGTATTATGTAGTAATTTTGATGAAAATTTACACTGGTCATCTGAGCGAAGTACTATCTCACTTGCTAAAGTATCAAAGCTCAACCTTGTGTGGTTTAAATCTCTTGTGGAATTCATGTATTCTCTCGGTTCTCATATTGAGCAGTTTTAGAATTGAGTTGGTGTTCAGCAAGCTTCTCGCTCACAAAAATATAAAGTAAATGACAAAATGTTAAAATATGACCAAAGCCCGAAGAGTAGAGACAGAGTTATAGTTGTCATAAATAGGAGTGCTGCAATGAATTTTGATTAGTGATAGAATGCCATAATTTTCATTTCCAAGCATAAGGTTCATGCTTTTTCAAGAATCTCTTCTTTTGTCATTTTCCTTGTTTATGTGTCAGTTAATTGGTGTGAATTTGGTGTTTTCTTATTTCCTTGATGCCAAGTAATGAAAAAGAATTAAAATGCCTCAAATGCAATACCAATGTTGTTGGCTGTTACCAAGTTAGGTGAAAATGACACAGAACACAATATATGTTTTAGCCGTTATAATTGTTGAAATGAGCTGAATGCTGAAATGGTTGATTCTCCCAGATTGCATGAATGGACGAGTTTCTATAGTCCATAAATTAAAAACTTGAACATATCGTTGACATGTATGGGTTCCACTCTGATAGAACCTCATAATAGAAAACTTCAAAAGTTAAACGCCTTTCCCATGAGGTAATGCAAAAAGAGTGTTTTCAGGAAATAACTAGTAGTACTCAACTTGGAGCTGTTGGAAGCTTATCCTCTTCTCTTTCCTCTTCAAAGTATATGTATAAGAAAACATGGGGCATATAGTGAATCCAGCTAAGCCACCTTTAAAATGACTCATAAGGTTCTTGTTCTTGGTTGAACTATTTTATATTTTTAATCTTCATTATAGAATTTAGTAGATGGAAGTAAAATATTTTTCGCCCTCAACAACTGCCACATTTTCCTGACAATGTTTTGATCTTTGTTAACAACCTTGTGTATCTCTTTCTTTTATCAGGATGGAGCAGCATGCTTCTCACTTCTCTGAATGATTTTTGTCTACTTTGTTCTTAGCTTTTAATATTTTGGCAATGCATCAAAAGTTTCACTGTTAGTTTCTCCTTCAAAAAGTTTCAGGATTGATAAAAAAAGGTACATTGCTAACTCATTGCTTAATGCTTTCAGGAGAATGGAACAAATATTACCCATTTTCAAGTTGCTCTGAACTGTATCTCCATGTCATTGAAGACCCTAATTGTTAACCGTGATTATGATGAAGTTGCTGTCTGCTTCTTCAATACTGTGAGCTGCTACTGTGCCACATATCTTCTCTTAAGTAGTTTCTCATTTTCTGCATCTGTTTGATTCTAGGCACTTTGTTTTGCAGCTAAATTGGATCCTTTTCAGTTCTTCTTTCTGCACCTCAGTGCTCATTTTTTGACACCATTTTGTACAGTTTAGCATTATTTGATATGTCTATTATAGTTTTTTTTTTTGGTGGCTAATACCATCTTTCTTCCATAATTTTCAAAGGGGACCCTCTATGATTTTTTTTTTCTTGAATGGCCTGTATGGGTGGGTTATGATCTATGTCACATGGATGCAGGGTGTGGGTGCTGGTGGCAATGCCGGTGCCAGTGTGTCCCAAAAAACTTGAGGTGCGGCAATAAATAAATAAATTATTTTTCAATTATTTTTGTCTTTTATTACTGTAAATAAAGGTTTATGGGAAGACTATTTTAGTCCAAGATTTTAAATAAAGGCTGCTGCCCCTTTTTAGAAAATTTTATAATATATATAATTATAATTTTGTACAATGATATGGTTTTTGATGAAAATCAAATTTTATAGGAAAGTCATTTTAGTTATTTTTATAATTTTATGTTGCATAAAGTAAAGTTTTTTTTAAAAATATTGGTAGACTAGGCCCTGCTATCATCAAGGACAACAAGATGGTCTTCCTTTTGAAAGGATCGCCAGGTTGTCCTTTAAAAAGGGCGAGTACTGAAGGGAAATAAAAAGAGAGAAAGAAAGGAAAAAAAGGAAAGAGAGAGGGAGAGAGAATACAAAAATATAAAAGGAAAAAAACTGAAAAAGATAATAATTGGAAGTGGTAAGGGTGCATGTCGGAGCTGCACCCGTGCTGCACCAGCACCCGCATCATCTCGACAAGGGTGCTGCCCCTTTTTTGAAGAGTCCATGTGGCATAGGATATGATTTGCATTTTAAAATGTTCACATCTATGGATAGTGCGGTCTGTCAGTTTGATCACGTTCCATTTACAGTTCTTAGTTGCTTTGTTTGCTTCAGTTCCATTCATGGTTCTTAGTTGCTTCATATCATGTTCAGTGCTTCAGTTGCCATTGGCTAATTGTTCTCTTTGATTCATTTTTATTTTCAGAGGGAAAAGAAGAACTTACAGGATTTGGGTGGTGTTTTTGTCTTCAATGTTCTTGAACGTGATGATCTTGATAGGCCGACAGCAAGATTGATAAATGAACTCAGTCATATAAATGGTATGCCTTGTCCAACAATGACCTTTTCTTCTTTGGATGCAGGCCTTCCCACGTCATATGCCTTATTCTGCATAGTCTGCATATTCTGCATTGCATGTTGTTCTATACTGATTGAGAAGAAGTCCTTTTTCCGAACATTCTTTGCTGCATGTTGTCTTGTAATGATTGAGAATAAGTCCAACTATATTGCTTGCTGAGTTGTACCGATTCAAAACAAGTCAGAGAGAAAGAGAATTCTGCATCACGTTTTCTCTAGTACTAATTGAGAACGAGCACAATTACTATGTTATCTTGTACTAATTAGGAACAAATCCATTTGAATTGCTTGTTGTCTTGCACTGATTGTGAGTGAGTCCAACTGTCCATGAGAGTGAACCATTGATCCCACGAAATAGCGTCATGTCTGAAATGGTGGCTATTGCTTGTTTCTGTCTAGCAGAGATTTTATGTACTTGTGGTATTTATTTCCAAGTCATGGTTCTCGACAAACTGCATGCATGTTTTCCCCCAAGCTTGCCTTTGCATTAGCATCAGTTATCTCCTTTTTAATATGTTAATAATGTATTCAGAAATATTCATTTGGTCATAAAAGAGGTATGCAATGACAGATCTGTCACATGGATTAATTGGATCCATCTTAGATGTTGATGCCACTAAGCATCGCTGATCTAATTTTCCATATTCACTGTGGAACAATGTCAACATGACCATGCAATACAAATTAAATAAGAACATCTCATTTTTCTTTAAGGATAATATAAAAGCTGAAACACATTAGAGATGCATCCTGCCGAAGTGCTCCAAAGTCTCTCCGCAATTGTGCACACACACATGGACAGGGGACACACACGAAGACATAAATACATACACTATAATCTGCATGCTCATTGCGTGTTCATTATAATGTTACATCCATAACTGACTCTCCTATAGATCACATACACGTTGACATTGATACATACACAAATTATTATGTCCTCTCCAACATTCATAATGGACACAAACCACTCATTCACTCATACATCCATAATAGGCATGAAACATTCAATATGACTATATGGGTGCATCTAGTGTTATTCTGTTACAATGTATGTAGGATATACAGCCTTCAGTGCATCATGAGATCCCAAATTTAGTGCAGCAACAATAGTAGGTCATCATGGATATATCTAGTGTTATTCTGTTACAATGTTAATAAGGTCTACAACCTTCAATCCATCATGAGATCCCAAATTTAGTGCAGCAAAAAGTGGAGGTTACTGTTCATGAGTTTGAGGTGCTGCAGAAATGGTCAAACAGTTATGCTTTGTCTCTCTTTCACTATCTTATTAAACATAATCTACATATCATTTTTCATTTTTAAAGTTTAAGCTTATTCAACTAGGGGGCAGAGTCTAATTGTTGATGGCATTTTATCCCTATAATCTCTCTTTTTTTTTCTCTCTCTCATTTTTTTTGAATTTATCTGGGTTGGAGAAAAAGCCTACTTGATTAATTATAAATGGATAGGTGGAAAAACATGATAAAGCTTTGAATTCTCTCTCTCCCCTCCCCCTGGAAGCACAATCAAGTAGGAGAAAGCACCTGTATCATTGATCATAGATGGGTTAGGTTGAAAAATATATTAAACTTTTTGTTGATTAATTTAACTTGGTCATAAAAATATGAAAACAAAATTCTCAACTTGTTAGAGATGTGCGTGTATCTTCTCCTTGCAATATTGTTTATTTATTTTTTTGTGTTTTATGGTCACTCCTTCTTTCTGGAACTTGTTTTTTTTCCCTTCAACACACTCTTTCTTTTAGACTGTTCATTGGGATTTGATGCATATTCAGAAAGTTTCATGAAAAGTATTGGAAGTCGAAGTGGAATTGTTTCTGGAGCTAGGGAGAATCCTCTTTATAATGCTATTTGGGTTGCACAAGCATTATTGCGTAAGGGGTGAGTACCCTTGATTTTCTCTATTGTATTTTTTTGGTCTGTAATAGTTGGAAGTGTATACTTAGCTGGTTTGCCATTGACAGATCTGTGAAAAATGTTGATAAGCGCATATTGCTTTTCACAAATGAAGATGATCCCTTTGGTTGTTTACAAGGAGCAATCAAGTCGGATATGAAGAGAACTACATTGCAGCGGGCTAAAGTATTGGATAAAGGGTGCTTTAATGCCTGCCAAAAGTTTTTTCTGTATGTCTAACATAGTTGTCTGTTTTCCTTAATAGGATGCACAGGATCTTGGAATCTCAATTGAACTCCTTCCTATGAATAGGCCAGGCGAGGAGTTTAATGTTTCTAAATTCTATGCTGTATGCTTATTCAATCTTTATCCATTATTTCTTTGTTTGGCTTTCCTGTGCACTGTATATGATCGATGTTGAGTTACATGGTTTATTTTATTAGGAATTACTTGGGCTTGAAGATGACCAAATAGCTGAGTTCATGCCATCTGCTGTTGAGAAGTAAGTTGTCCAATAACTTCCTGTTGTTTCTTGCATCCTGTTCATGGACAAGTTTGTCATTTAAGTATAGAGCAATCAACTGATCGCATTTTGCTGCCTTTTAAGAAAGGTGTGAGGGTGTGTACTGTGTATATATGTGTGTGAGCACAACACTATGGATTATATGTGTATACTTCTGTATATACCTGTAACACATAATTTCTGTCATATATATATATATATATATGTATGTATTGCATGTATTGTGTATATACATTTTACAGTCTGTGTGCTTTTTATTTTTTATTTTTCTGTTTGGTCAGGTTTGGGCCATGACCTTGATGGGGCTAGGTGTCAGGCTACCTCAGTTCTCCCTCCTTGAATGTATATAGGGAACATTCCCCTTAAGAACCATGCTTCTCTAACATTTTGAGTGTCTAATAAAGCTTTACCTTATTAACTTTTTGTGTGTTTGTGTACATTGTAAGCGGGCCTTTGTGCCTAGTAGTTTTGCTCTTGTGTAGTGATACTGGACAAGACTTGGTTTGTGGCTTGTACTGAGTTTTATTCTCCAACTTGCCATTAGTTTCAAAAGGTAGATGATTATTAAAGAAGAGTTCTTTTCAGGCTTGAGGACATGACAGATCAACTGAGAAGAAGAATTTACAAGAAGCGAAAAGTTAGAAGGATCAGATTTATAATAGCCAATGGCGTGTCTATAGAATTGAATACATATGCTTTGATACGCCCAGCTATTCCAGGTGCGTTATTAAATCTTATATTGGGGACCTAGTTAGCTAGTATTTTTCAGATAGCCTGGAATTACATTGCACAGCCACCTTTTATTTTTCCAGGAACCATTACATGGCTCGACTCTGTGACCAGTCTTCCTCTTAAGGTATTCATCACTGCCACAAGTCTGCGACACTCCTTCGCTTGCACTGACCATTTGAGTTGGAGAAGAGCCAGGATTGAGTGCCTCTGCTAGATTACGTTCTTGTCTTCTCAGTGCTGAGGTGTTTATGCTGTGAGGCTGAAGTTGTACTATATTGGTTTACTTGCAAGTGGAATGGAATATCAGTCGCCCAGTGCTAATATGAATTATGAACTTATTTCTGTAGCATATATATTACTTTCCTATCATGTTTAAAATATGGCTAACTGATGGAGAGGAAAAATAAAGCGATAGGAAAAGCTGAAAATATGTGTGGGGCGCCCAAACAATTAACTTCTTTAGAAATTTTAGATGCTTTGAGATTCTATTGTTCTAACAAATAATGTACTAATTCTATGTGTAATCCTCCTACAGAAGAAAAAACATAATATGATACCTTCAATTGTACAAACCCTCTCACAGCAGTCAGTGCTTAAGTTAAGAGTTCATCTTGTCACCTTCGTTTTACTATTTCTGTATTTTATGCAGTCAGAACGATCCTTTATATGTGCTGATACTGGTGCATTGCTGGTGGAGCCAATGCAGCGATTTTTTCCATATAAAAAGTTGGTATTCATGATCTGATTTATTATTACTGCCTCGTGGAATGTTTACTCCCATTTTCTAGTCAGATAAATTCTGCATTATTCTGATGTTCATCTCTTTGATAAGAATGTATCTCTTATAATAATTTCCCTGCATATGGGTACGTTTTGCAAGTCATTCCTGTTTTCCGTTCATGTATGCTCGCCAGGATGACACTAGGGGAGAGGCTTAGAGTTTATAGAGATCTGTTATATTCTACCTTCTATTCACACATTTTCTTGATTTCTTTAGGGTATACAAGCTAGGACTCTCTCTTTCTGACCAAGGACACAAACACATATGACATGAGAAAGTTATTTTTGATTTCTCTTCCAATTTTAAGTGCAACTGGCAAGGATAGTATTGGTTCGGGGAGCTTTCTATACTTTTTGTTCGAGGTTGCTTGTCCACTCTTTATGCTATTTGGAGGTCAGATCCATTTGTTTCATTTACCTGTGAAACTTGATCTCTTCTCAAGATTCCTAGATAATGCTTGGATTTGGTGGCCTTGGAAAAGTAATTCTTACTGATCAACTGGTGATTTTGATTGATGCAAAGTGGAGGAAAGGAAAATAGGTCAAGCTGCTAGTAGTTTTCCTCTGATGGAGTGTTATTATGCTCATAAGAAGACACCTCTTTGCAGTCTGTAGGGTTGTGACACTCTGCATTTTGTAGCATCGTAGAAATTTCTGTCGGAAGCCAAGCGAGCCTTCAAATAAGTCAAGAAAACCTTCAAATAAGACTTCTGACTCGTGAATGAAGTACCATGAAAAATCATTTCAGGTAATGCACACACAGAGACAATATCTTGAAGATCTTGGACACTGGTGCTTGTTGCAGAAACTACTAAAGAATCATTGAGAAGGTTCTTAAAACATCAAACCGATAAAACAGGAAACTGCCTAAAATGTTCAAAGTATATTTTTGTTATAATATGGCAATTTATATCTTTTTTCATTTTTAATTAATTTGTCAGAAGAATTTCCTGTCATGGTTTGGGGGCGTCAAATACATACTGTAAATGGATTCACATAATCATATGTGAGTGCATGTGCATCTGTGTATGTGTGTATACATGTGATTTTTGCATGTGTGTGCATTTGAATCCATGTGCATATTTAGGTTTGTGTGTTTGTATGCTTATACTCCAAAAATATGTCAATTGTATGGGCTTGAGTATTCTAGCAATGTGCCCCTTATGGAACCCATTTTTTATTTTTAAATATGGTAAAGTTTGATGATCAATTTATGCTATCCTGTATATCTGAATATGATATTTCTGTTTCTTTAGTGAAAATATCAAGTTTACGGTGGATGAGCTATCTGAAGTGAAGAGGCTTTCAGCTCCAGTTCTTCGCCTTTTAGGATTTAAACCCTTAGACTGTCTAAAAGATTATCATAATTTGAGGCCATCAACATTTCTTTATCCAAATGATGAGGCAAGTGATTAATCCTGTTTCATCCCAATATTTTAATTGTGCTAATCAGTTCGTCTGGTGTCATATTCCTACCAGTTACATAGCTCATTAATTTTCCTGTTTGTAGGAAATAATTGGAAGCACTTGTGTTTTTGTTGCTCTTCATAGAGCAATGATTCGTCTTGGGAGGTTAGTAATTGCAAAAGAGAGTTCTGAGGATGCTTTTGCTATACAGGCCTTATTGCCTTATGTTTTCTTTTTAGCTGTTTAGTTTATTGAGCTGTTCATTGGGATGGAACTCTGGTGCAAAAATATTTTGATATTTTTTAAGGCATAAGTGTTCTATGCTTACTGGCTAGTGGCTACTCACAGACATTTTTGGTTTTTTGTACTTATTTATGTAGAGAGCCAAATTGAATTATTTGGAATCCAGATTGTACCTGATGAAAGTTTTAAGTAAAAAGCTTGTTAGCAATTTGAATGACCTGTGGTTACCATGACTTTTTCAGATGACACATTTGCGAGTCTGATCTCTCAAAGGAAGATTTTTTCATTTTGAACATCTCTCTCTCTCTTCCCCCCCCCTCCTTCAGCCATTAGTGATTCAGTACTGAGGTCTAAAGAAACATTTTCCACCTTCCATATTGGTACATTTTGACAACTTCTGAGCATATTCTGCTTATGGTCTTGCTTCCCTGTTCTTCAAAATACATCTCTTTTAATACAGTTAGGGGTGTATGCTTGCATGCAGTGTAGCACTCAACATGTCAGCTCATCAGTACATATTTCAATTATATATTGGGTCGAAATGGGTGCTTGTAGAGGAAATTAATCAATGGCCAATTGGTCCATCAGCATGGTGCACTGCTTATTTCAATTATATAATGGGTTGAAATGGGTGCTTGTAGAGGTCCAGAGGAAATTGATTGATGGCCAGTTGGTCCATCAGCATGGGCCATGGTAACTGCGTAACTTAAACAGTAACTATACCGAGTCAGAAATAAAAGAGAAAAGGATGAGGAATAATAATATAGGTTTGAGCAGTATTTAAGATTTTAGAGGATTCCAACAACAGGAAGAGAAAGGAAGTGGATTTCTAATACAGAAATATCGTAGTATGACAAACCCGATTTAAAGAAATAAATGGAGACATTGTTGACATTTGAGGGAAGTGGATTTCAAAGACAGAGATAACTTGATAAGGTGGTATAGTAACCCAGTAAATTGTATCTTGATTCATGCACAAGCCATGTTGACATTTGTTTTATTTGCTCATATACATGTCTCTTTATTCTTGAGACTGACATGGGCAACCTCATGTTAATTTACGGCCTGGCTAAACTGCATCAGTTTTGACTGTTTATGGGCTGGGTGGGGTAAATATTTGCCTGGCCATTCCAGAGACTTAATAAGTGTTAGTTTTGAAGTTACCTTCATAGTACCTTATGAGTTACGATTCATCTAATGTTCCGTTGTTTATTATGTCTACATTATCCCCTGTAAATACTTGCTATTATCTTGATCTATTTAATTTTTTTTCCATCAACGTATTAAAGTGCATGCTGACTGTGGGTTGCTGCAGATATGCTGTTGCATTCTATGGAAATTTGTCTCATCCTCAGTTAGTTGCTCTTCTTGCCCAAGTAAGTGGATCAAGTTTTTCTGTCTTTTTTTTTCCCTTTCATGTGATTGGACAGCATAATGCATATGATTTAATGGGTAATATTGTACTTATGCCATGTTAAATGTCTGGAGAATGTTAACCTTGAGGTAAGATTCTATACAGTTTTTGCTTTGTTGTTGTATGTGGGATGGCTGTGATTCCTTGTCAGGAAAAAAAAAGAAAAAGAAATATGCACATGATTAACGGGTAATATTGTACTGCCATGTGAATGACCAAATACCTTGTGAAGTTCTAGCCTTCTGGGTAAAGGTTCTCTCTGGTATGCCTATGCTTCCAGTTCCAGGTCAGTCAAAAAGAATATGCTTTGAAAGCGTGCATGTGAGATGAACGTTGAGGACTTTTTGCTTTGCCTGCTCTCTCACTTTCTCTCTCTTTCATTCGCATCCACATAGATACATTCAGTAAAGTATCATTATTTTCTCTTTTTTTTTTCTGCACCATCGGACTGTGTAATACTTAGGAATCATAGTCCAGCACGACTCAAGGGAGAAAGATTCACGGCCTTAGTTGTACAGGAATACTGGTTGTGCAGTTTGGTTTGTGCAATATCCAAATGCACACTGAAAGACATAACAGAAGCGTGTAACATTCTGGTAGTCTGAACCTGTCTTATTATGAAATATTGAGACATGCACCCCAGAGAATTTTAAGAATAAAAAGTGGTTACATCATAATGTAACTAAGTGTTTATTATGTCAACTATTATTATATTGACACATATAGCAATACAACATATAATTTATGCTAGATAATATGTTAAAAGCATTGTCACAGAAAACACGTATTAATCATAAAAAACACAATAAATGTACAAAAAAATAGGTCAGCTGAATTAAACCACAATTAGACACTTATTTTTTAAAAAAATGGCAGAAAATAAAAAAAAATGCAAAAAAATGCGTAGTATATGTGTTTTTGAAACTACCACAAACTTTTATTTTTTAAGCCGAGGTCTGTTTTTTAAACGATGGCACCACATGTGATATTAAAGAAAAGTTGGTTCTTTTTAAACTTGACCTTCCCTTTTAATGGAAAAAAGATACTTTTAGGTAAAAAAAGATGGATTAGGTTAAAATCAAAAATCGTTCTGGTTAAATGGGGTTTTGAATTTTGAAGTTGAGAGGGAAGTCGCTGGACGGACGGAAGCTGAGAGGGGCCGGCGAACGGAGGCTGGCCATGAGAAATTGAAGCTTGCAAGCTGCAAGCATCGACAGGAGTTGCCAGACTGAAGGTAAGTTGTTGTCGGACGTTAGCTAGGTTGAACCGTTGAAGGATTGAAGCCTGCGACTGCGAGCAACCACAGCCACAGGAGTCGTCGGACGGAAGGTAGGTTCTTCCTCTAATAAGTAGTAACTAATATGCTGTTGTATATTGTACAAATATTTTTGTTACGTTCATGTTTCATAACTTTATGTTCATCACTTCAATGGTTCGTCTCTTCATTTTATTCACGTTTTGTTGTGTTGATTGATGGCTACTGTTTTATTTATCTAATAACTAATATGCTTTTCTATATTTCATAGTGCTCTTTATTTTGATCTTATAATCTTTTTGCTGGTTTTAAATCTCATTTGCTGCTGTATACTTGATCATGCCCTCTTTTATGCAATATGGGACTGAAGCTAGCTTTTTATAAATTTATAATCCGTTTGATGGTTACTTATTTGTGTTGCAAAGGCGTGAGGGCTATAAACTTTTGTTAGTTATGTATTTTCCAAACTGTTATTTTTCATTTTCTAATTTTAGTTTGTTGCTTATCTAGTCATTTTTAATGTTTTTTTTTTAATTTCTCATTTATTTTATTTATATAATTTTCAGGATTTTTTTTTAAATTTTAAAATTTGCCGAAATTTTTCCGAGATATACAACTTTGCCGTATTATACCCAACAAATTTCTTGCCATATAATACCCATACACGATATATGTGACAACAGTTAAAAAAAATGCTGTTTCAATTTCTAATGAAAAATATGAAACATTTTTTATGCTATATAGGTTCAGATAACATGGAAGTTAGTAGGTATATGATGGCCTGGATTACTAATTGTGCACAATTAGGTGTTATCATTGTACATATAATCTTCCACACCAGAGTGGGCACCACCTGCACCTGGCTGTCCCAGCTTTCTGTGTCCATCTCTTTCTTCTATTTGCGTTATATAAGCTAGGATTTGCTGATGGGGTTCTTTTACAAATTTGTCTCAATGTAAGATATGCCATGTAATTGATATATTTATAACTATAGAATGTTCACAGAAGAATATACTCAGAGATTCTCTACTGGTGCTTAATCTTAGCCCGTTTGCAGTTTTTGCTGCTGTATCTGGTCGCTGTTTTGGGCCACTAGTTGAATAGTTTAGTTGCTGCAATTGGTAGCAGATTAGTGGACATGCATATGGTCATACAGCTCACGCCTCATGGTTATGATAAATGATATAGTTTGTTACAGGTTGCTCTGTATATGTTGATTCTGATATAATTTGTTACAGATTTCTCTGTATATGTTGGTTCATGTGTGCCTTATTCTTTTTGGGTTGCTTTGCTATTTTCATGCAGAATGAGGTTACAAGTCCAGGTGGTCAAGTTGAACCTCCTGGGATGCATATGATTTACCTTCCATTTTCTGATGATATCAGGCACGTAGAAGAGGTGAGAACAAGAAATGAGATGAACTGTCCCCAAGCTCTCGACGTTTGTCTATAAAAGTTTCTGTAGTATCTGGTTTCTGTTGACTTAATATGGATGTTACGTGAACATGCAGTTGCAGATGGATGATGAAGATAACATTCCTCATGCAACAGATGATCAGGTGAAGAGTGCCACTTCTCTATTGAAAAGGGTTGACTTGAGAGATTTTTCTGTCTGCCAGTTTGCAAATCCTGGTATTCTTCTCACACTTAATAGCTCTTGCATTTGCTGTTTTTGCTTTTCAAAGAAAGTGCTTCTGGCTCATTTAAAGATCCCAGTGGTTGCTGACAAACTGTATGCTTTGCTTAGGAAAGAATTATTTTTGCACCTTTATACAGAAAAGTTCTTACCAATCATCATTAGAGATCCTGTTTAAGATGGTCAGGCCATCATACTAAAAGTATTCCTAAAAAATGCTATCATGATTCCTCATACAGATATTGGAACATGAGAGTGCTTGTTTGTCCCTGAAATTGCAAGACAGGAGCATAGTGGCTTCTGTATCACCACATTCCTCCATGTCTCACACTAATCTTGTCATAAGATTTAGGTTGTCAACTTTCGCTGAAGGCATCAGTTGGGTGTTCCGGTTGTGGCTGCTCTTGGAAATAAAATTATGCTCAAGGGAATATCTCCAAGATAGGTGTTTTAATATGTGTCCAGAAAATCATTATACATATTTTAGCAGTGTAGTTATGCTTGTAGACTAGGGTTGCATGTCTGGTCATTCTCTCAATCTTTTATTGAGAACCATGTTCTTGTTAGTCATATCTAGGATGCAATTTTCTTTTCCATCACCACCTTCTTCTCTTTGCATATCATTCCCTTGCATCTTGAATGGTCAACCATGCAATTGCAAGTTGCTTGTATACTACGTCCAATCTCAGACCGAAAAATGTTACTGATTAAGTACTGAACTTATTGGACTGCAAAACTGAGTGATCGAAGGCCATGATCTATTTCACATGCAAAAACATGATATGGGGCATTTGTTTGTTACAATAATGGGGTTTTGCATGTGTATTGGTGCACATTGAGTACAAATTAAGAGATTATGGTTAATAAGCAGTAAATGATATGTCCAAATTTAAATTCAGTTCTTAGATAATGAATAACAATTATGAAAGATGAACATGTAAAATGTGGGGATTATTAAGAACATGGATTGCATGAAAGATATTATCAAATATATATAGAAAGTTGTACATATTTTAGTAAAATGTCATGGCATGTTCAGTATCCAATGTGAGAGGCATAGATGGAGTGGAGTTGTAGGCATGTATTTTTTCGCTCTCTATCTTTTAAAACTAGTCCTTTGCCACAAGTAGTTTGTCATGATTTAGTTCTGAGCCGCTCATGGTTTTTTGCCATAAAGTGTGTCTAGAAGAGATCAACATTCTCTTCATAAGTCTAGATATTTTAAAAAATTTATTTATTTGCTTTTTAACTTACTAGCCCTTTAATTTTTTTTTTCATGCTCTAGTTGTGGCTGCTCATGATTTTTGGCTAAAAAGTTGTATCTAGAAGAGATTAGCGTCATCTTCACAAGTCAGAATAGTGTTTGATTTTCTTCTGAAGGTTTATTTCTAATGTGGAATTTCTTCAGCTTTGCAGAGGCATTATGCGATATTGCAGGCACTGGCTCTTGGAGAAGATGAAGAGCTGCCAGATGTAAAAGATGAAACTATGCCTGATGAGGAAGGCATGTCAAAGTTAGTATCTTTCTCCATGTTTCTAGATATGTTCTAGGTCATGCTTGAGTGTTTCTCATGATACTTGTCACATAAATCAAACCCCAGGCCTGGAATTGTAAGTGCATTGGATGCCTTTAAAGTTTCTGTTTATGGAGAAAATCATGATCTGGAGGAAGCAACAGCTGGTAAATCCTCAACCAGTGAGGCTTCCAAAAAGCGGAAGGCGATAGCAGAAACTGCTGCCAAGGAATCTTCAAATTATGACTGGCCTGTACTTGCTGACAGTGGAAAGGTAAAAATGTTTCCATGATCAGCCTCTTCTGACTGTACATTTACATCCTATGGCTTATAACTTTTGCTGTGTTTGCAGCTTAAGGACTTGACTGTCTCAGAGCTGAAGTACTACCTAACAGCTCACAATCTTCCAGTTGCTGGGAAGAAGGAGGCTTTAGTGAGCAGAATCTTGACACACTTGGGAAAGTAGACCTTTAGACTGCATTCATCTGGTCATAGTCTTGGAAATTCAGTGCGCTTCCAGCAAGTGTTCGTTGAACTCTCTTGCCTACAGATCGTCGTGTATTAAGTTGCTTTTCCAGCAGCTCAGCTATTTTGATGCTTGTCTGAAGAATGTGCAGAAGCTGCATGCACTTTAGCAGATCAACGACAAATGTACATAATAACTTGAGGTGTAGCATAACCAAGTTAATTTTATGTTATTGGCTTTACATGTATATGAAGGTCAGTGTGGTTCCAAAATCATGATCTGCAAATGGCTCAAGAAGAAATGCTTCATCATAGTCTCAGCATTCTCTTTATTTGAAACTTCATATCTTTAGGCTCCAAAATCGAGACAAATTATGCACAGCTGGTATGGTTTGGGCTAACACTCTTGCACTTTGCACTTTCTTTGTGGATGGGGGCTCTAGAAAGGAACCCTGAGCACTTGAATAACTAGTGTCCGTGATTTGAGGGTCTGATTAGGGGTGAAGCTTCCCTCAAGTTCATGATTTTAATAAATTGCAAATTTGAATTGAGAACCAACGCGTTAAAATTTGAACCTCAAATTGAAGGAGGGGAGGTTTTGACTGACGATTCATGTATTTTAAAATGCAAAGACTACAAACTCAACATTATTTATGCATAAAAAATTTCAGATCCATTTTAGGAATCAATATGAGATCTAAGGCAATTGGTTGCCACCTTTAAATTTAGTTTAGATTGGTTGCCACCATTAAATTTAGTTTAGCGTAAGAAACTAACTTCAAATTTTAAAGACGTGAAAGCATTGGTTTTGGACCTAGGAACGAATTTCTGGCTTTTGGACACTTCAAGAAAAAATGGGTTGGAATTGGTTAAAGGCTCGGTTTCAGAGTTCAGTAGGGAGTGCATGTTTAATGAGGCATGTCATTCGGATCCAATTTGGACTTGACCCACTGAAACGGTTGGTTTCTGATTAATTTTGGCAAATCATACAACAAAACAAGCTTCTCAACTTAACTTGTTCTTTTCAATGCTCATAAAGAAAGATGCTCAGGTTTCAGAAGATTGGTCCTTTAAGAACAGATCAAGTACGGGCCACACTATGTTTGAATCGAATCCGAATCCCATTCTCATTATTTTTTCATGTCGTTGTCCGAATCCAGATCCGGGTCGAAATGAGACCCGAGGAGATTCTCCTGAATCCATATCCGGAGTACAAGCCCCAGGCCGCTCTGCGGTCAAAGGGCAGCAGAGGTCATTGTATCGGGGCGGGCGTTCTCTCTCTCACCCACCTTCTTGAGAAGAGGAGAAACCCTTGATTTTGATCTTCATCTGCTTCGATTCTTCCCTCTCACTGCGTCAACAATGGAATCGACTTACAGAAGAAGCGGAGCAGGGTTCTACGAGGGGATCTACAGGCTCCTCATGCGCAGGAACTCCATCTATGTCACGTTTATTGTCGCCGGAGCCTTCTTTGGCGAACGGGTAACACCTCTTCCACCTTCTATCCTCTCCTCCCGCCAATACTTTCCTTCTTTTTTCCGTTACCTTTTGATCGATTTTCCGTATGCGAGTATTAGATGATGCTGTCGTTGTCGGCTGGTTGGGGGTGTTTGCCATAGTTTCACATCTGGGAACGTTGATAAAATGGCAGGATGGGCACTTATAATTTGTTATTTGCTCTTCTTCCCCTTTTCCCCTTAACTTTGGTTGTTGTGCTTTAACTCATTTGGATGATTACTTCTGTTTGTTTCGTGGACATAATGTGCCAATCGGCTCTTGTCCTTCTTTTCAATTCAGTATATATCATGTAGCTCTGGGAAAAGGGACGAATTGCTCTTGTTTGGTTTAAAGAGCTGGTCCTACGGTCGGTGTTAGGAATGTGGCTCTCTCACACTCTCTTAACGCACCAAGAGAAGAGGAAAACAGAAGAAGAGAAAAGAAGAAGAGAAAGAGGAAGAAGACACAAAGATTTACGTGGTTTGGAGACAGCGTTCTCCTGTGTCTACGGCTGCCACACATAGCAGTTTTTCACTATCACAGAAGAATGCAGAATACAAGCAAACAAGGTGCCTTTATGAACATGGGATTAGGGCAAAACCGACAACACGAAAAAATGACATAAATGCCTTGCTAGTATGACTAGGGAAGAAATACAGAATACAAGCAAAAACGGTACCTTCATAAACATGGGATTAACGCTAAACCCACAATGCGAAAAAATGACATAGATGCCTTACAAGTATGACTAGGGAAGTCTATCAAGTATGTATCAGGCTCCACACTCCAACACTCGTTTAGCCTAAGAAGAAAAACAGGTGCTTGGAATGCTTCGCTTGCATACTTGCAGTAGCAGTTGTATATGTCTTAAGACATATTTCAGAAACAAAGTGTTTGTCTTATAAAAGATAGGTTTAAAGACTAGATCATATTGTTTTTTGTTTTAAACAAATAGATACTTCGCATATCAGCCAGTTCAATTTGGACTTAGCATGTCTAGATGCAGACATCCAGGAGAAATGATTTTCTTTTTCCCATATTTAAGCCAGCTTGAGCTGGAGCTGAGTTAGCTTGCCTCAGCTGAACTTGAAGTTGAACGTTTCCAGCTTGAGTAGTATATGGTCCTTGATCACAGGGTAGGACTTCCTTTTTCCTGTCTTTTTTTCTTAAATTTTCATTGGTGGGTTAAGTTTGATCCATCAATATGAATTATGATGAACTTATCTTCTCACTGTGGTGATTTTGAGGGAATATATTTTGTGCCACCCACTAACTCTAGGAGACTCAAAGGACATGGTAAGTCGGAAGTTTCAAGTTTTGATGCAGTGCAGTTTGTTGATCGTACATTTTTTGGGACAAGAACTTTATGCTTCCATGATGCAAAGAAACTGAATTGCAGGTGTCTTGCATGGTGTAGCAAATAGATTTAGTTTGATTCCATATTTTGTAAACATCTTTTCTGATGCAGTGATCATTGTTGATATTCTTTTTCTGATGGTTATGCATAACTGTCTACATGTATGATTTCATTTTTTTTTCTTGTTGGTTTTACCTTGCTGGCCCCAGGGTTGTTGAAGTGTAAGTTATAACCATTTTATGTTGAGATAGCATTGACAAGTTCTGAAGTGTTTGGCATGTAAGAAACTGAGTTCCAAATTATTTTCTTCCTTGTGTGAGTCATGGTTCCTTTACCCTTGGAATTCCCTTCCTACATCATGGAAAACACAGTTCTTGTGAGTGAAATTATGAATATACAAAACTTTCTTCAAAATGTGATTCTTGATAGCCGGGCTTCTATAAGTTGGATCTTGTTAAATGATAACATTTAGGGGCCGTTCAATTACTTCAAATTTTAAATTCGTGGATCTAATGTGATATGCTTTCGCTAATGTGGCTAAAAATCAATGGTCAAATCCATGGTTCATTAAACTAAGGATCCTAGGTCAGACCTAGCATTGTCACATAAAACATATTTTTTTCAAAAAACACCAGTTTTGTACGTCAAAAATAGACAACCCGAAAAACCCACTTTTTTAGAAAAGATACCAAACAAAAAAAAATGCCAAAAAACACAAAAAATGCAATTTTTGTATTTTTTGTCATTTTTTCGTAGTTTTTATTTCTACATTTTATTTTTAGGATTTATTATTATTATTTTAAAACATGCTGAGGTTTTCCCAAGTTTTTTAACTTTGCTGTATTATTCCTAAGAAAAATCATGCCGTTTTAAAAATCATAAATGACTGTTTTTGACAATGGACATAAGATCTATGGTTGAAATGCTCGTCTTACCTTCAAAAAGGGTTGGGTTAAAATCGGAGCGGGAAATCTACAGTTCTCAAATCCTGAGGATTTTAAATCAGCGGCTATCAAGCGCCCCCTTAGTATTTTAGGTTAGTAAAAAATTATACTATAACTGTATTTTGTATTTGACATCCTAAAGTATTGTAACTTTCTCGTTGTTTTTATATATCTTAGTTTTTGTTATTTTTATTATGGAGAATGGTCTTAGCCTCTTGGGCTATTTCAATTTTCAAGTTTTCAATCTATGAGGGTGGTCTCTGGGTAAGAGGCAAGTGGATTATTTGGTGGTCTGGCCTATTTGCGAGCCTCAGCTTTAGTTATTAAAAAAAGAAAAGCATTATATGGATGAGTTTCATATTACCAAACTTGGTTTGTGGTACCAAGTTCTGTCGTTATCCAAATAATTTCAGTACCTTGTTTAATTATGAAAGATGGGGTTTTACTGGATTTATTTTTTCTTTTATGCACCATCTTAGTTTTATTTTATGCAATATGCATGCTGAGTTGCTATCTTGTGTAATTGTGTTTAATGCGTTCTGTGGAGTATGAATTTAATTATCTGATTATGTTTAACCACAGGAGTCTTCCAAGATGCTCATCCTGTTTTTACATGTTTCTATTTCTGTCTTACATTAAACTTAATTTTTTTCAATCACGCTGCGATGTTCTTGCTTGTCTTTTTTGAGAAATTAATTCGCTTGATGATTTGTTCTCCATTCCATTTTGAGTCGCCTTAGGTTGTATTATATTAGATTATGCATTTTTATATTTACCTCGTTTTCGAGCTACAATTCCATTGAGCTTTTACGGGAATGATCTTTCCTTTTTGGCATGCTTAAATTTTCTAAAACAAGTATATTGATGTCATTGCGTACTTCTGATTCAAAATAGCTCAACTGATTGTTTCTTTTCCATTTTCAGTGGGTACCTGTGGTTGTGGTACTGTGTTCTAAGTTCTAATTGAAATTTTTATGTTTTTTTACTCACATGTTTTTCTCTTTATCTTTCCTAACATGGGCTGCTGAAGAAGTTTAATTACTTTTTGCCATGAACTACAAGGCATTCTTCTTTCCATGCAGAACATTCATAAATTGGGTTAACTTGGATTGTTTCTCTTCATGCAGGCTGTGGACTATGGAGTCCATAAGTTGTGGGAATACAACAACGTTGGGGTATACTCTCTCTCTCTCTCTCTCTATATATATATATATATATATATATATATATATATATATATATATATATATATATATATATGAACAATTCCACTTCTACCTGTTGGAAGTATATTATATGAACATAATTTTATGTGCTACTTGAGCATGATCTATATAGTGTTTAGATATTACTGTTGTTTATAAACTTTCCTGGAAGGCACCTTTCTATTTCTGCTCTTCCTTTTTATGTAGTTCAAAATTTCAAATATATTTTTTTATTGGTAAAAGTGTTACATGCACGTGATTATATGTGCTACTTGAGTATTATCCAGTTACTGGGTTGGGAAGTGGTATTGTCCATACCCCATAGATATCCTGCTTCTGAGGGGCTTCATGTAGTTACCTTTCTATTTTGTGCTTTCTGCAAGACTTATCATCCGGATTTTCTGCATTTTGTCCCATGTCAGACTGTCATCTAACTTGCAGAAATATCAATGTCTTCCTCTGCACCCTCTTTCGAAATTTAAATGCTCTATGCATGCAGTATTTATTGCAAAAACTTAGAAGATTTGTTTCTGGTCTCCCTGACATAGATATTTAGCAAACTTCAATGTTCATTTGAATTGTCAATTTTGAACAAGCCTAGAATGCGTTCATGCTTCAAAGTGGTACTTGTCATATTCTGTTGCCAACAATGTTTGTTATGTTAAAGTTTGTGGTCATGATCAATCATCTTAACATGTATCTGATTTTGGCCACGTGCTCACATGGAATCACAGATGCGTTAAAGCATTTGTCTGACATGATAGGTGGTTGTTGTTTATGTGGTTTTATTTAGGACCTCATCCTATGTGTTTGATTTCTGAGATTTTCTTTACATATCTAATTATTGTTGCTCCAATGGATCTTGCAAAACAGACTTGATGTTATGATTGACATACGTTGATTGTCATGTGCTTCTTCAAGATGCATAGTGGTTAAGTCTGCCCAAGCATCCAAGTTATTGTCTCTATGCAACTAGGGAAATGGGTTCAACCTGTCCCCTTCTGAGACTGGTTTTTCCTACCTGCCTTCTTCTTTCAGTCTTTCACGGACTTTTTTCTCACTCTTATTTTATTTACTTTTCAAGACCATCCTCTGGAAAAGAGACTTGAAAATCAGTCCCCAAATGGGACTGATTTTACTCTCATTTGCCATACAACTAGTGATTGTGCTCTTCTGCTTATCATCGTCTTTACTCCTTTTAGGTCATTAGTAAATGCTCATTTTCAACCATTTCCCTCTTCCTTTATAACCTAAGCTGTCTAATTGTGGTTTTGTCCAATTGCAGAAAAGATATGAGGACATCCCAGTCTTAGGAACCAGACAAAGTGAAGAATAAGATGTCTTCCTCTCATTTTGGTATGGTACTATTTTTGGGCGCGTCTCATGTTTCACAAATAATTGACTGCCTGCTTAATGGGTCTGTAAGGCAACTTATTGCTCTGGCATTTTTTTTGCCTTTGGATGACATAATACAGCTAGTAAATTCTTGAAGTTGTTTGTAATCCCTGCTGCGATGGCCAAATTTGTGGTAATCATGCATGTTTCTGTTTATGCTAATAAGTTCCTATATGGAGATTGTTCTTACAGCACATAGTTGCTATCTTCAATGTGCATATTTATGAAAAGTATCTTGGCTCCCCACCTTTTAACTCAGTGGTGGAGTAAACGCCAAAATTGATCCTGCAGTGTTTTTTATGATGTAGTAGTTGATCTTGCCGGGATCGAAGGCTACTGCACATGCAAACCTGAAAACGTCACAGTATGGCGAGATTTAGATATGAAGTTACTGTAAATCTTCCGCACTTGTACAGCAGATATTAAAATCAAAGGAAGCTGGGAGGAGCCTGCTTGGAGAACCTTAGTTGCTGACAAGTGAAACCATATTAATAATGCAAATAAGGAAAAAAAAAGAGAAATAAAGTTCTCAAAAAAAGGTGATCTCTAAGATTTTTTGAAAACAAAATGGTGAGCCAGGATTCCCATATTCGAGGATTAGGGTTAATTGCTGATCAGAGGTCTCGGTTCCTAGGAATCGTGACTCCTGTGGAGTCATTTGTAGGAGCTATGATCTGAACAAGTGGAATTTGCGAATAACTAGATAGAGTGATTTTGAGAAAAAAAAAAAATTAAGTGCGTTGGTGCGTTCTCATTACATCGAACGCAATGTATTGCAACGCATGAAAGAAAAGGCAAGTCTGACTGGGCTAAGATCAATTTATTGGGTTCTTTGTCTATGTTTGGATATTATTTTGTGTATATTTGCAAGAAAACAAATGAAAAAGAAACGAGAGGAAAAGTTGGTGACAGATGGGAGAAAAAAATGAGTTGGAAAAGTCAGTCCCATTAGAATCTATATATATATATATGTGTGTGTGTGTGCATTGGGGTGTGTGTGCAACCACATGCATATATTCCACCCGTTGGCTGGGTGAAGTTTTTGATGGCTTAATTTCGAGAGTTGGTTACCAAAGGGAAATGGATGAACGCATTATCTTTATAAAAAGGGGATTACTTCTTATAATTCATTTCCGACTTATAAGCAAAAGGTAACATCGACTTTGCAAACCGGTCGCCGACATTCATACTATTTTGAAATTCCGTTTGTTTTTAACTTAAACGATATGAGCAGCTTGTCTTATTCATGTACCTAACAGTATGGGGTTCGCGTCATTCTATTAGTTCAGCTCACTCTCTCTTTCCAGGTTCTTGTGTCATTTCATAGAGCCAAGAGATATTTAACTTGACAAATTTAATAAGCACTGATCTTGTTACACTGCAATAAAAAGGCAGTGACAAGTTCTTGATGCCAATGAGACGGATGAATTTGTATGGGAGTGAACGTCATTTTATGCAAGTCGAGTCTTTGGCGAGCAGCTTGAACCGTTGTCCTCTGTAAATATCTCCCTTCCTGGTCTTGTGACCGATTTCAGATGAGAGACACCACATTAAATGTTTACGTGTGGATGCCAATGGAACAGATTCAAATAAAATTTATCCTTAACTATACTTTTAATCATATCTATTTTTTCATATATTTACATATTTGGGTTCAAATATAACCAAATATACATCATATTTGAATCTGAATCTGGTCTGATCTCTTACTTAAATATTACATTTTTTCCTTGTCCAAATTTTTCGGAATAGTTTAGCTGGATATCCAATCCTTGACATCCCTAGTTTCACGTTGCCCGCTTCATTCAATTTGAAGAACAATTGAATAGTTATAAAATGAGCGGTTAACTTGGGTACAAGATCAATGGGAGAACGTAGATCTTCTAGCCAAAACATAATACTGAGTATGATTGGACTGAATAAAAAGTAGGACTCTGCTTCCTGTTGCTTATCCTTTTTGCCCAATACTTGTTTTATTGACCAGCAGAGCATAAGATATGTCCCTGAGATGCACACATCCCAATCCTAAAGCCAGGTCTACCATTGCCAGGCTAATCTTCAACAGCCAAGCTCCATGTTTTCAGTTCATTTGGCAACCCAAGTTGGTAGGCTCGTGTAGGATTTTTACTTTTCTTGACTGCAGGAGATCTTGTCCCACTCAAATTCACTGTGTCATTAGATTATCTAAATGCAGGTTGTTTACGAGCCTAATAGCTAATATGAAATGCCATTAGTCTACAAGGTCAGTTCCTACTTTAATTATCTTCTTTTGATGTAGAACAGATGTGATGACTAAGAGTGGATGAGTCATTTAATCATCTAGTAACAATTCAATGGTGTACACCATTAAATATAACAATTGGTTTGTCTGAATACCTGATATTAAGAGGTAGCTCATCAAAAGATAACTTCCTTCCCTGACATCATACTAATTCACTGTTATTTGTGAACTTTTGCTTTTACATTATAGAGTGGCTGTCTCAAGGGTGGAGCTAGAAAATTCTGGTTAAGAGGCACTAGGTATAAAGTAAAATTTTAAGGGGTTCCAATATGTAAATGAGAAAAATTGCTTAAAAATATTAATATAAAAATATGAAGTCCTTTGGGTTTCATGTGGGAAATTGCCCATAATCATAAGAAGACGAGAGCTTTAGTTTCCTTAAATCTTTCTTAAATATTTTTCATGCTTTTTGGTTGAATTTGAACATATAAATGTATCCAACATGGTTCATTTTAGTAACAAACCTTTGAATCATTCAATTACAATACGTGGCCGAGCATTTGATGAGGGCGATCAGACTTTGATTTCATGGTGAGGAACAACTTTTGATGTGCCATTGATTCCTTCTCCCTTGGTTTACAGAAAACACGTTTTTTTGAAAAAAAAAAAAAGTGAAAAGGACACGATAAATTAATGTCCGTTTAAAACTAAAAAAACGTGTTTTTTTTAAAAAACGTTAAAACAAAAAAAACACATTTTTAATGCGTTTTTTGCATTTTTTTCTTCCTTTTTTATTTTTCTCAGTTTTTTTAATACCAAACAGTTTTTTTTCATTTTCTATTTTTTATTTATTACAAATTTACTTATCGCGTGATGTTTGTGCTATTAGTTTCTCACTTATTTTATTTCCCCCTCATTTTTAGTTTTTTAAAATTTTTAAAATTTTACCATATTTTTTGCTTGTTTTTCTCTTTTTTCAAGCTCGCTATATTATATATGAAAAAAACTTCACCATTTAAAATTCCAAGATGTAAAACTCCAAGATGTTATTTATCATTATGGTTTACAACATACCCTTCATGGAGGCACCATTTGCATTTTGAGAAGAACAGCATTCATTGGAATCAAATTAAGAACATGTTATCAACACGACTCTGAGGTGGACCAACTATACTATTCCCCCTAATAGTGTCTGAAGGTGAATAGTAATCATCCGATTGGAAAGAGCGATACTCGTGAGAAAGGTGTCACTGTAATTACGGGTTTTCTTCTTTTTCGTTTTTGTGGGGAGGCACCATAATCAAACCAAATATTTTTTTCTCTCCACAATTGAAGCCATGAGATCTACCAAACCCATATGGGCGAATGGTAAGTAGTGAAATGACATACCGTATCTTGGGTTGCCAATTGGTCAGACTTGAGACAGCTAAATGCATTAGTTGTCGGAGTCGAAATCAGATCTGGTACAACGGAAAATGACAAGATTTTGAAATAAGAAGTCGACCATTTGCAGCCCAAGTTGCGCCACAACCACAAGAGGCTCAACAATCATGCTGTCAACAGCGGCTGCCCATATCTTCTGCACATGCATGTCAGTGTATGTGTGCGCAAGCATCATAGAGCACACACTATTACAAGAGAGAAGACAGAATTCTGTGTGTGCGGGTACATATTAATGCCTATACTGTTGATAATTGTTAGTACTATCGGCGAGACTGTCAGGGGGGTGGAGACAAAAAATTCTGGTCTAGAGGCACTAGTTATAAAACTGTAAAATTTTAAAGAACATCAATATGTAAATGATAAAGATTATCATGAAATACCAGTGTGAAAATAAGCATTTTTTGTTGGTCTGTGTGGGCAATTGCCCACACAATGCACACACCTGACTCCGCTCCTGACCACTGCAATTTGCTTGTAAGTATAAAGAGACCGATAGATATGATGGCAGTGTTCCTCTTTCTGCCTTCATCACTTACGGCTCATTTTCTAATCTGACCTGCAGTATGTGATCTTGAAGATATTTTAAAACGAAGATGGGATGGAATGAAATTATATGAATTTTGTACAATTATCATTTTTTCTCCCTGAATTTCAACAGCTCGTGACTAATCATCATATGAGGAAGCTAGAAATACATCCTCTTGTTCCCGATGCTCCGATGAGATTTTGTGACCTCATATCTAAGAACCTAGAAATACATTCTTAGATCAGGTTTTTTGGGAACTTGGATAAAATTTTCTGACTACCTTGAGAAACTTTAAATTTAAAATTTCAATCCTGATAAATCCTATAAGCACATCCAAGCAAACAGATCTGAGAGTGGGTTTCCATGTGGGAAATCCTGCACTACATTGCATCAGATCTGTTCTTGATATAGTAAGCCCAAAAACTCCTAGTCAAAGGATCCAATCACTAACATGAGTTACCTTCTAAGACATCCGATAAAATTGAAACGATACACTAACATCAGTCAGGAACTACTTCATTTTATAAAAGAAAACTAGTTGCAAGTTCATATCTCTGTTGTCTGGGAGTTTCCAGAAAGACTCGTGGAATTTCCAGTCATCTTTCTTCCACTCTCCTGCCTGAAGCAATTCAAGTTTTATCTTGGTGCTACAAGCCACAGGGTTCGCTCGTCCATTGACATTATAATCGAAATAAAACCCTTTAATGACGATTCGCCATGTTTTCACCCAAATGCCATTTCGCCTTTCAATTTCTGCTCAATACATTGCCAAGCAGATAAAGCAGTTCAGTTACTACTATCCCTCCTCAAAGGATGCAGACACCAAGACGAGCAATCACGGGCACTTAATGAACTTCTGCCAAGAATCATGTGGTTTCCAGCTGAGGGTCAGAAGTGTGGGGGTGTAATGAAAAATTTACTGCTATGCATGTCAAGCATTTTTCATGAAGCTACATGTCGCATGGCTAGGTTGTCCTACACATCTTACAGCAAAATCTCACTCACTCTAGGCTCTATTGCCTATGCAACTCAAATCCAGAGGCAACATGAGACAACATGCTTCTTGGATCAGGTGCCGACAATCAAACACCTCATGTCACTCGCCCAGTAGTGCTGGGCTCTAAATTGGCTTGTTCATGTTCCTGGTCATATTTGAATACAAATAGCACTAATCTGATATTAAACAGAACTTATTGTGCACTTTCATGGCAGAATTATACCTGTCACTTTCCACAATAGCAGATGGAACTGAAGTATTAAGGAAACCCATGTAAATAACTGTGAACAAATAGCAACAAATCTTAGAGATGCCTAGTAATGTCAAGCATGCCATCAAAATAAGAATGTGCTGGAATAACAATCACAATATTTTGAAGGTTGATTTATTTGTCAGCCATATACAGAGAAATAATCATGAAAGCAATTATGAGTACTGTATCAATAGATATCTGCATCTAATTGAGCAATGGAAGGCTTTGATAATGGGAAAACAAATTTGAATCAATTAAATGTAAAGTCCATTTATAGAAGGCACAGACAACAAAGAAAGTAGACATCTGCACAAATAAACATAAGGTACTTATTTCCCTAGCAGGGCTCCAGACAACCCCTTACCTCATCTAAATACATGCGACTATACAAACAAATCAAAGGTCCCGAACAGAAATTTACTCATTTTGGGATTCACTGCACCAGGAGTCCTTAAGGCTCGAACCAAAGCACACGCACAAATAAACTCAACTCCACATATTCACAAGTTAAAATTGCCTTCCACATAGTACTATGCCTGCACATGTCTAGCAACTAACCATTTAATATCACCTCGGGCATTCCATTATCCATCCTCCTCCTGTCTCTTCCTTCTTCCTGTCTATCAGAACATGCATAAAAAAAATCCTTCCCCATCTTCAAAAAATTCATTCTTCCATGTAAACAAATCCCAACTAATCTGTACTCTAATGCAAGCATGCCACAGAAGATTACAATCTGCTAAACCAAATTTTTCTGAGACTTCGTCTTTAACGGAAAGGGAGACCTGTGTCTATGGTTGCTCAATCTTAACTGATCGAGTGGCTGAAGTACTCACATGACGGCTGCCTGAACTCTCCGATCATACGTGCCTCGTGGAGTCGCCATTTTACTCTGAAATAAAGGAGCAAAAGCCTAATTAAGCGTATTACAATACCAACAGCAATAAGGGGTTACAACTGCATCAACTTTCAGATATAATTAAAGGAGTATCAGCGGGAAAAACAAGCAGACTACAACCGTGTCAACTTTCAGATATGAGAAGCACTAGATGAGAAAACACATGGATTAACTCAGATGCTCGCGGATATTAATATTTAAAGAACAAAGAGTACTGGAACTTCAATTCTCAAGTCTTATCAATTTTTCTAAGAATATGAATTAAGATTTCAATTATTAAGGAAATCAGACAAATATGAAGCAAAGAGACCAACGACAACCCAGTAACCCTGACCATGGCACTATGGCAGTGACCATGAGGTAATTTTATTTCAACTGAACCATAAGCTCTAGATGGACAATGACCTCCATCACCTACAAACCAAAAGCAACGTAAAACAATGACCGATGCCACAAACTGAGCATCAGCCCTCACAATATAGTAGCAACATGTAGTTACCAAAGACAAAAGAAAGATGCAAAACAAATTGAGAAACAGAGCGATGATTTCAGAATGAAGAGATACAGATGTCGAATTTATAAAAAAGACTCGGTAATGAAACATAATGGATAGAAGATTTTGAAAAACAGAAAGAAAAAATCAAGTTCTTAGAACGATGATAAAAAGTGACTGTCAATTCAATCAAATGCTGCGACATTTTTAAACCAAAAATAATAAATTTTTTCAGCCGAACAAGTTCCACTAGGCATGAAAACAGAAGGAGACCTAAACAGTAAAGAAACAACCGTAGTTGCTTGATACACCACCAAACCACCACCAACCAAACACGGTGCATTTAAAGCGGACCAAAATAACAGAACCATATCATGAAAACCCAGAAAAGGAGAAAATTTAGGTCCCACACATATATACCTGGAGAACAACATCAGCAACTCTCTTCCCTTCAAGGAGATCATCGCCATTGAATTGATCCGCGGCTTGGCAGTCCGGGGGTGTCTCAAAGAGAGACAAAGAGAACTGCTTGTGGATGACACCAACATCAAAATAGATGAGACCGGAGCTAGGGATGTCAACTCTTATGCCCTTCACAGGAAGCCAGAGGAACAACTCCTGCGCAGAGACGCCAGAGAGAGCTCCAATCTGCCCATAGGTCAAGTTTCCCGTTATGTTCCTCTCATAGTGAACTTGGTCCTCGAACTTGGCGTTGCAGGCGCGATCAAGATAGACCTGAAACCTCCCCTGCTCGTCTATGCTGAAGTTGCTGACCCCTTTGGGCAACAACCCAATTGGGAGGCCGTTGAGTTTCAGCACATCATAGATTGTATTGGCCTGTGAGTCCTCCTGTGACGTCGAAACGCGCGTGGCAGCCAGGAGTACGAGAAGGGCAAGGAGAATTGTTGATCGGGAAGAGAAAGAAAGCATTTTTTATGAAGTTCGTCACAGGTGGGAGACAAGAAAAGAAGGAAAAACAGGAGGTTTTTAAGAGGAAGAGATGGAGATAACGAAACAATGGGAGATGGGGGCTCTAGAGTTTGGAGAGAGAAAGAGAGGGGGGAGAAGAAAATAATAAGCAATAATAATTGTGGGGAGAGAGGAAAAGGAGAAGAGGTAAACAGAAAGATGGGATGAAGGGAAGAGACAGAGGTTGAAAATCTGTGGTGAAGCCGTGAAGAGGGTGGAGAAACGAATGATCGGAGAGAGACCTGCGTCCACCACCAAGACGACCCTCCAAATACCCAGACTCTGAAGTCCAACCATTTTTATATGTTTTGAGAATTTCCATTTCCTCAATTTTTGCTATAATTTTAAGGAAAAGCTTTAATTTTGTTATTTTTGTGATTCGAGTCTCACTTTCGTTGGTAGCTCCTTAACAGTCAGCCAGAGGCTTAGCTTCCCCATTTTAATAAAATTTTAGCTAAAACGGAAGTAAGTTGGAAGAAATGAGAGCAATGCATTTTTCTTTTTGGTTTGTAAGTGAAGCAGTTGCAAAAGTAAAGATTATATCAAAAAATTCAGTCTCTTAAAAAATAGTCCTCTAAATGAAACTTTTTTCCCCAAAATAACGCATGAACTTTTAATTCTTTAGTTTAACAACTTTCTTATTTTGTTGCGCGACAGAATACATTTGATATTAAAGCATAACTAATACAAAAATTAATACTTCATATTCAAGACAAAGTAAAGCAGAAAGCTCTGGTCACCAAGAGCCGGCCTCCAAACATTGTACTTAAAAAGTGTTCAAAAGAAGAGGGCTCCCAAGTTTTTCCAAAAAGAAAAAAGAGCAAAAAGACACAAGTTTCCGTTTCAATTGAAGAGTGGCATAAATGATCATAGAAGTAATTTAGAATCTCAAAATTCTACATTTCGAAATACGTTAAAAAAAATTACACAAATAAGTAAGACCATGACAAAATTATTAAAAATTTATGAGGAAAAACAGTTTCGTTTTTCTTTCTTTTTGGCTGTATAAGCAGACTGCATAATTGAGATGAGAAACTCTCATGGGCGAAGCATGTAAAATGGAGGACCTGTTCTTCTGTTCTTTGATAATTATGGTTTTGTCTTTGCCATCATCCCATGCCAGTGGAGGCCCACAGCACATCCATTGCATAATAATACACTTTAGAGAGAGAATTAGAGAAAAAGAAGGGAAAGGGGACGCAACACTCCATCAGTCAAACCACATTAAGTGTAGTTCAATCTCAACATTTCTCTCATGATAGTAACATTTTTTGGAATCGAATAAGGGATGTGTCAGTTGCTCGCCACCTGGCCCTGCCAGTTTCACGAGAGAGAGAGAGAGAGGTGTAGGTATCCCTTACATATCTGGCTGGAGCAAGAGGAGGGAGAGAGAAGGGGGTATTTTTTTGCAATATCTGGCTAGAGAGAGAAAGAGATGACATTCCTTGCATGTCTGGTTATTCCTTCTCTCTCTTTTATCTTATGTGGATTTGATTCCTAGTTAGCCTCCTTACGGATGTAGGAGATCAAAGTGATCAAGAGGTTTTCCAGATTCATATTCTAATCATAAAGTTTTTAATTAGCTTTCCAGAACTTTGGTTGGAATAGGGGCGAAGGGAAAGTGCGCCGGGCTTTGTGTCCCTTCAGATTTTAAAAACTTTAAAAATGTACATGTAAATCTAAAAAAAAAAAGTTTAATATATATATAAATTGAAAATTTATATTTCAAACCTTGTTAAAATTTTAAAACTATAGTTTGGCCCCTACAACAAAAAATTCCTGACTCCACCCTTGGGTTGGGAGTCATACAACAACCACCACCTTCACCATTAAGTTTAAATGCATCTACTAATTACTCCAATTACATTGCTGCGGCTTCTGGTGCCAATTGGGTATCTTTGATACTCTTGATGCGTGCACTGAAGCTCGGTCTGATTCGAGTTCCTCGGTACTTATTTGGATCCATACTTAAATTCGGCTTCAGAAGCATACTACAAATTTGGTTATACTTTTTCGGACCATTGCATACTGTCGATTATAGAAGGCAGTGACGGAGTCAAAAATTTCTGACCAGAGCACTAATATATCAAATTCTAACCATTAAGTTTGCAGCCAATGTAAACAACTAAATGACCGTGAACTATTAATATAGGAGTAATAATAATTTGTGCTTCCTCCACCACCAGTAGAGAGGCAGATGGAAGCAAAGTGATGCCATCTGCTCCTCCCCCTTGTTCCACTTCTTGCATTAATGAAAAATGCAAAATGCAAAATAAAGCTAAAGATAAAAAACTATCATCAAACTCATCAAATATATCCATTTAACGACCTTTGTTTTCAAAAAACAAATATAAGCACACATGAGATTGCTGCTGGCAGACACGCAACTGTAATATTGTATTGTGTAATCAATTTGTGAATGAAATCTGTACTCGTTCCAATCTGAGTGATTTGGATGTTAGAGAGCGCAGCTGGTTATATACACAGTCCTGTGATGATGCCAGCCATGTGGTGACAGGAGGTTTCGGGATTCGACAATTCTTATGTGGAGAATAATCTTGGTGCTTAAAACACTGAAACATCGTGTTGCAAAACACAATGCCATGTCCCTGTTTATTCAACTCCTAGATGCTTGGCCATTAGAACTTAAAGAACAAACATATACAAGTTTCTAAAGAGATGAGAAGGGAAAGATTCAAAGAAGTTCTACTTTTTACCAATAACGGTGAACCCATTGACTACTGAACATGAAACAATTTGTTGGGAACCAGACATACAAAAAATATCTAATACTTATGCTGCTAAAGCTTCATGGCATCTGCAGACAAGTTCAACCTGAAATCCCTGCGATACATATTCCAGTTTGGAAGCATAAAAGGTCAAAAGTAATCCTTCCCTGACTCTAATAAATGAGGTCTTGAGGCATTCTGCTGCAAGTATGAGCTGTTGCCAATCATGTGGAAATCTGCAGAATGAAGCTCATTGTTACTAAATTCAGCAGACACATATCTGACGCATGTTGTCAGCAGTAAGTAGGCAGCGCAGCAGCTTGTCCCAGATTCTGCTTAAATGCATCTGACAATTTTTTATGTATTTTAGATTCCCTATCTACATGGTGATAGCCATTCAAGCTAGAACCAGTTGCAAAGTTCTTTTGCTTACATGTCAAACTATTTATATAAAAGCTCGGCTGAGTCCTGACACATATTGGAAGGTTATTTTCAGTTCCTACCCCACAGCAAGGCTTTGCCCTCAGCGATGAATTACTAAATACTCATTTGACTCTTCCTTAATTTTGAAAGCATATTGCAATGTTTCTCAACATGAGAACAAGGATAAGTTTTAATTGCGAATCTATTTCATCATTACCTCAAAAAGTGCTTGTTAAAGTAATTTTTTTTCTTCAAGGTTTCTGATTCATTTGCTTCTTCCATCGTTCTGTCATGCTTATTGTCTTGAATTACATAAGAACAACTATTCTGTTGTGCCAGCTCACCCAGAAACAGAATCTGAAGTATGCCACTAAAATGGTAAGAGAAACAAGACGTGGCTTATTTGATCGCATCAGTTTTGTGAGCATTACATGGAGCGTAAGGCATGTGAGGAATAACATAATGAAGGAGCAATCCATGAAGGAAGAGTTAAATGACAATCAAGGGACAAGTTTGTTGAATCATAGGCTGAAGGGAAAAAGATTCTTATCCGTTCTGGACAACTTATGGGAAACTATGAGCCTTGAGGAGTTGGGCATTCCTGAGCCCAACAAAGAAAAAGGCTGCAAGCTCTTCTTCATTACCCGAATTCGTAACGTTTATGAACTCATGGGTGCCCAAGCAAAAATCAAAGCTCCAACTTTTTCCAGGAAAATGCATGAGACTTATTCTGTGAATAAGTTGGCAGCATAGTCCTCTTTCCAAAGATTCAGCCCTTAGCCAAATGCGAGAATCTGCTGCTCTCTGTGAAAGAATTTGCGAAGGCCAAGAGTATTACAAGTGATAAGGTAATGTGGTTAAGGTCACTGAGTACCATGATACAGTCTAGACCACTGAACAATAGCATGGAGCAGGAGTTCAAACATTAAACAATTCAAATTAAGTTCTGATCAGCTAAACGATGTATTAAAGCATTACTTGTATCTTGGTCATTCTTTGTTGATAGCCATGAGCTTAGAATACAATATTTGGTTGAGAACTGGATGATGTGTGGCTATGTTGAAATTACAGACGAAATGCTTCTGCCTGAGGCCTATGAGAAGGCGCTTCATTTGTTAAAGAGCAGCAAGATGCTGCATGTTGGAGCTTTCCGAGGACAAATATTGCGTTGTTATTATCAATAATATGATGAGGCACATAGGCTAGGCGATGAAATCCTCCAAGTTTAGATCTGAGTTCGAAGCAGAATATGTGAATATAAAAAAAGACGGACACAATTAAGCGTATATCCGATTCAAGGCTGATCCATTGACAAAGGAAAGGACTGTTGATGGTGGTACGTATGAGTGAATGAAGCTGATGATGAATGTGTTTGTGTGATGATGGTATCATCTAACCGTTGATCCAGCATGTGTAATGCATGTGTTTATGTGATGATGGTAGGGCCAGGATGTTCATGCATCTATGAAAAAGGAACAAAATTGATGACAGTCATATTTTTAGTTTTTGATGATCAATACTAGGTTCAAGACAAATAGCTCAAGTGTTTGTTGCCATGGATCTGGTCACGCAGCTTCTATTATCCCATATTAGTCAAGTCTGCCAACCTGGCAGATCAGGAACATGCACAGTGAGGATTCTCACCATGATACTGATGGGTGGTCTTAGTCTTCGGTAAGGGAGATGAAGAGTTGGTAGAATTTGACGTGAATGATGTCAGCAATTCTGTATTCGTTAAGCATGCTATGTCTATCCCTCATGTTTCAGGGTTCTAGAATGACATATAAAGTCTACATTATTGCAAGTGCAAGAGACACATTTGTGATGTGGTGATTGACAGCGAAGCCCATGAAAATATGGTGCCAGATTCTTTGGTTAAACACTTGCGAACCAAAATCTTGAAAAGCATCGTCACCCTTACAGAATGTTATGGTTAAGAAAAGATATGAGTGTCCCATCATGAATAGGTGTATAGGATCATAATATAAAGACAGTTTATGGTGTGACATAGACTCTATGGATGTGTGTCACCATAAGCTGGCAGTATGACAGGAAAGGCATCCATGAGAGCCGCAACGATACACACACTTTTAGTATGCATGAGACAAACATTAAGCTACTTTCCACAACTCGAGCTCGACTCGTTAAAGCTCGGCTCGTGAACTTGTTCGAACTGAGTCATTTGCTTAATGAGTGGAGCTTGAGTTCATAAGTCTGACTCGTTCAAATAATCGAGTTGAGTTCGAGTTCAACATGTAATTGCCGAGTTGAATTCAAGCCTTAATCGAGTTTGTCGAGCCTTAAGCGAGTTGTGCTCGAGCTCAACACGTAACTACCGAGTGGAGCTCGAGCTATTTCCATCGAGCTATTTTTGAGCTGGAGCCGAGTCAAGCTTGAAGTTTTATTAGTCGAGCCGAGTTCGAGCTGTCGGCTCATGTTGACCCCTAGTTATTATTATCCCTCTAAACACCCAGTTTGAACCATCTTGTGATGTATATACATGAGATTGTTCGAGCCCAAACTACATATGGGATGTGGATAACAGCAGGAAAAGGCACAAAGCTTGTGAATGATAAGGATCAAGCTGATTGGCTTGAGCTTAAGGGCGCGACAAGTGTCGAGTAAGCCAGTTGGCCCGAGTGGGTCAGAAAAGAAAGATCCATTCACACTGGTCTTGTTTGTCCTGTTGCAGAGTGGATCTGCTTTGGGGCTCAGCTGGATCCGGTTTCGGGCCACCTGTTACCAGTTGGAGATTGTCTGTCTGGCAAAATTTTGTCCGACAAAGGCAAATCGGGCCACGTTGTGAGACCCACTGTACACACCCCACTTTTTGCTTCAATTTTTTTGGAATGGACCACACGACCTGGTCCAGATCCATTCGGGACCCAACATTTGGTGAGACGCATGGAGAGCTGGGAAAGCAATTCGTGCACTTGATTTGGTTGGACCTGGAATCCAAACGGGATTGGATCCAAGAACTTAGTTAAACCGAATGAATTCCAAGAAGAACTAACCAAAATAATTTTTTTAAAATAAAGACACAAGAAGAGCGTGTGGTAGGAAGTGCATTTTATTCTCAAAAACATATATTTCTGTAATACATATTTTAAGAACACTACATTCATATCCGATTGTTTGAGACCTTGGGCATGCGACTAAGCCTCTCGACCTATGTGTAATGGTGATTTGTCCGTGTATGAATCGAAGAAAGCACTAAGTTTGAGACTAAGTCAAATGAAATTCGATTCGGTTGAACTTGGTGGAGCATGTGTCCAGACTCCAGACTGAGTCCAAGCTGGTCACATTCTTAGTGGCAACTGCCCAATAAACACTAATCTTTTAAACTAGTGGCCGAGCCAGAAATTTCTAGTTGAGAGACACTTTAAAATTAAATCTTAAATTTTAAGGGGCACTCATATGTAAAAACTGAAAATTAATAATGGTTTTATACGTAAATAAACTAATTTGTGAGCCGCCAGCTGCAATGTAGCTCCGCCACTGCAGTCACAGTTATATCTTTTGTTTTCCTTTGGCAAAGGGAATTACAACTTTGCTAGAAACAGCTTGCGTGTTTGGCCCCTCACTGCCCAACTGAGAGCGGAAGCTCGCCTCCAGGGTCTACAGCTGTATTGATGTCTGGGTTGGAGCCTAGCAGCACCTCACCTCATGCATCATTTCTTTGCCATTTGCATAACTAGTACACGATTGTGTACCAGCCATTGACCCGAAAAAACAGTCGCACCATATTCCTTGAGGCGAATGCACAGTTCCCCATCCCTATTGTTGAAAACCATTGTAAGTTTGTATCTATAATATAGAAGTTGAACCATACCCAAGTTTAGTCTAAATAATTAAATTCAATATCCAACTGGACCTTGATTGAGCTATAGGAGATCTTAAATAGGGCTGAGCATCAGGCTGTCCCAGCCCTATAAAGAATACATACATACATATATATACATACATTCTGGTGAAATAAAATTAAAAGAATACATACATACATATATACATACGTACATGTCTACTTCTAATTTTTAGAGAACCAAGCTGTGAACTTTTATATATTTCTAATCTCAATTTCAATTTGATATCTGTCAGTAAGCATATAAAGGAGTATAACTGCCCTACTAATTTTTTCCAAACAGAATGTGATATTTCAAGAAGTGAGAAGGAAGAAGGAGATTGGTAGAGGGGTTGAAGGGAATGAGATTTATGTGCTTGACACCATTGGTTTTAGTCCTCTTGCTGCTGCTGAAAATAAGTCGTACAGGCAATGGCATGTCCCAAATAGCTTACCCTATAGAAAAAATATATTATCCTATCAAGCCTATCCAAATCTTATAAAAAATATACTCTCAACACCTACTCTCACAAAGAACCTACTAAGTTTGAAGAAGCCAACCTAAACTCTAGATGAAGGAAGACTATCACTGAAGAAATTACTGCTCTCCTAAAAAATAAAACAAGGGAAATGGTTCTCTTATCCAAAGGAAAAAAGGTTATTAGATGTCGATGGGTTTACATGATCAAATACAAAAAATGATGGCAGTATAGAGAGATATAAGACTTGTCTAGCACAAGGGTACAGTCAAAAGAAAAGGATAGATTAAAATAAGACTTTTGCCCAAGTGAGTTATACGAATACTATTCAAACTCTTCTTTCAAGTGCTGCTAACAAAAATTGAAATCTTATGCAGCTGGATATGAAAAAACACCTTCTTGCATGGGGAGCTGCAAGAAGAAATCTGCATTGCGGGGATGTAGAGAATCAAGAACCAAAAAGAACCAGTAGGGACATGTATGTAAGCTAAGCTAAAACAATCAGCTAAAGCAATCACCCTGTGCCTGGTTCACCAACCTAAGTGATGCTCTTGTGAAGGTAAGGTTCAAAAGAAGTATGGCAGACTACACAATGTTTACTGGTAAAACAAGATCAAAGGATACATTGATGACATAATAATGGCAAGAAATGATGACATAGATTTCATGAAAAATGTAAAACTGTATCTGCATAAACAATTTGAAATTGTTAGATATTTTTTGGACATTAAAATGGCACGTCCTGTTAAAAGGAGTTTTTGTTTTTTTTAATGTCATTGAAAGTATCCATGATCTTTGAAAAAAACAGGATGCTCGGTGCTAGAGAAGTTGAAACTCCTCTCGAGTTGGATGGTAAGCTTCCAAAGTATGAAGGTGAGGAAGTTGAGCAAGAAAGGTATCAGAGGCTGGTACGTAAATTAATTTAACTTACCACAATGCGGCCTGACATCACACATGTTGTAAGTCACGTCAGTCATTTCATGCATAAGTTAAAGGGAGAGACATCTAGAGACAGTAGATATTTGAAAGGGGTTCTAAAAGATGACTTTTATTATAAAGAAACACGTCTCTCACTCTTGTTGGGTATGCCGACGCAGATTAGATAGGAGATCCGAACGAAAGAAAGCCTACAACTACGTACTGCACCTTTGTGGGTGGCAAATTGGTTGAGCACAAAAACAGAATATTGTGGCTCGACAAGTGCTAAAGGCAAAGGCAACTTGTACATACGAGATTATTTGGCTAAAAGCTTTGTTCAAAGACATGGAGATCAATACATCCTAATTAAATTGCACCTTGGCAGTGCCCTCTTCTTTCGCATCTTTAACTTTTTAAAATTTTTACTTAGTCTACTAAGTTTATTCATATTACAAAAAATTGTATTCATGTTACAAAAACAAACTTAAATATAAAACTTACCAAGTAATGCAACAGAATTATAAGTTTATCAATATAAATGTAATAAACAAACTCCCATACCTGGTACCTAGGTTTTCTAATCATGTCCTTACTTTTCTAAATTTGTCATGTCCTTACCTGCATAACCCTGTATTCAAACTCGTATAAGTACCCATGTGACTTAGGCCTTAAACAATGTTTTAAAGGCAAAGTAACAATTAAATTCCAAAATGCCATTTAAAAGAATGTCATTTAAACATGTATTAAGTATTTTTATCATGCCATCAGAAGTTGGGATATTTTCGTAAATTTTGAATTGCATTTCAGGCGCAGCTGCTACTACCAACAAAATGTAAGTCAGAGTATAAAAAAGTCGCATTTAGCAAAACCATTAGGACTTTCAACAGAATGATATTTCTAAAATTCAGATAATTAATGCTAGGACACGAATCATGGACGGTCTGAACATCCCGAACCAACGCAGGCCCAGCTTTTTACAAGGTATGCACAACAACAATTCTGTTACATACAACAGGAACTCTAAATTCTGTTTCGTAAATCAGGAACCAAAACCATGGCATGCACCTTTACCATCAGATAACCAGTAATAAAGCGAAAGTGACTTGAACACAACCATCACAGCTTCGCATGCAGGGACCTCCACACGCCTACCCATTCCTCCATGGAATCTGCAGCTCGTGCAAAACTCGAATCTGCATGGCCAAGTTTCTCCCTCACCAGCTTCACTATCTCCAACATGCATGCTTCTGTGCTTATTGCAGTCCTCGGCAATCTGATTGATTGGAAAAATGGCACTGCCACCTCCAATAGGTTAGCAGCAACCATAGTGCACTCCGGGCTCTCCTGTTCTGTTGCACCATCTACACACCTCTGGACGTATGGTGCCCCACTCTTGACACCATACCCCAGATGGTCGCAGACTGTCTTTACACACATCCCGCACCAGATATCCTCCATGGTCTTGTGCCGTACTTTCCCTTCCCCAGCTAGAACCAACCCTGAGAACAATGCTGGTCCGATCAACTCCCTGTTGAATGCCACATTTACTCCACTTAGTGCAAACATAGTCCCTTTTGGGACTGTGATGACTGCATCTGCAATTCTCTCAATGCGCTTCCCAGACTTCAAAACAGATGCATCACAATCTGGTGTGTTGAGCCAAAGTCCACAGGAGACTGCACAATCCACACCACAACGGAGGCTGAATGGGTATCCACGAACAAAGTCTGATCCTTTAATGTATGGATCATAGAGAGTGTTGAAGAAGAAAGGAGTGGCCGGTGTTGTAAGATTCACCAGGTGCTGGTTCACAACATCCATTGGATGGCCAAGATCATCCCTCACCGGGATACAATCAGCATCGATGAATATGATGTATCGCCTGCGGGAGACAAGGTAGCCAAAGTAGCGAGCAGAGAATCCAGTGAACTGGAGCAAGGAAAGTGCTTTCTTGCCAACAAGGGACTCCATATCAGATTGGTTGTAGACATCAAGACTCGGAAAACCAGGTGGGATCTTGAGATCAGCATCAAGCAGATCAGGATCTTTTACAATTATGAGATGAAAGCGGGAAAACACAGGTCGCCATTCTTCCAAAAACCCAAGATCTGGCTTGAGTGCAGTGATCACAATGTCCACTTCATCATCCTTCACTGTCTTGAACATCTTTCTGATATTTTTTTTTCCTCCCACTGGGCAGAGACTTATGAATTCTTCACAGATATGAGAGATGAAGCACTATGTGGTGGACCTGATCTTTCAGGCAACTTCTTGGGTGTTAAAATTTCTCCGAGCATCCTGGAGAACAGAGAGTCCGGTAACTTCGATTCTAACTTTAACCAACAGCATATAATAACTGTGACTGTGCTTGTGTGCACATGTTTGTGTGCATGTTAACAGTCTACATCCAGTAATCAATTAAAAATAAAAAATAATAATAATAACAAAAAAAATGAAAAGGTGTAAGAGAGATGCAAAGAAGTCACATTCTTACGGGTGGGAAGAATGGGGGTTAGGGCAATCTTGATACCCAAGGACTCAATAAAGGAGAGGATATGTGGGTTCCCAGTTGCTATAAACACCTTCAGCACCTTTTCTGTCAGTTTCCCAGCCCGCAGTGTGCCCTAAACACTCACAACATGGAAGCAACAAGTATCAGGATAATGACATGGTTCTTTTCTTTTCATTATTTGAAGCTGTCTATCTGCTAGAATGATCATCCATGAAGTTAGGAGAATAACACTCATTTAGGAAATTAAAGAACCTTCATCACAATGCAATTTCAAAAAGCGGGAAAAAAACATGGGACTTTCAAGTCCTGTGAGAAAGCCCAAATAACTAAGGCCTAAAAAGTCCACGTGATTTGGCTGAGCCACAAGTCAATCTAGTGGAAGCTGGCAAAAACCAGAAAGACCCAGGTGATAAAAGGCAATCAAATAAGTAGGGTGGATCCCACTTTTTCAAGGCCAGTCGATATTCATTCTTGCAATTGCATCCCTAGTATGTACAGTTGATGCTAGTGCTAAGTGAAGCCTGCAGAGCATGAACAAACACTCTAATGCTAGAGAGCAGCGATATTTCATTTCAATTCCTGCTTGTACTTTTTATAAGATTGTTAAGTAGGGTTTCAAAGCATGGTAAAAGAAAAAGTTGTGTTAGGAAAGTAAACAAGTATAGTGAATGGTTTAAGAAAAAGGGGCCGTATCTTAAATTGCAATAATATGATCGCAAGCATATGTGATCAAGAATGGCTCTACCAGATACATAATAGAATTGCAACCTTCAAGCATTCATTTGCAATCTGAACTCTGAACATCAATTTGTTTGATATAATAATGATCGGTATACAAAAGGAGGCGCATTCCACTTATTCACACATCTGATATCATGTCCAAGATCGATAAAGAAGTTGCCAAAATTTCAGAAACAGACTTACCATGAAGAGCAGGCACTTGATCTTCAAAAATAGCTTATTCACACAATTCATGCTAAAGAACCTAAAATCAGATCCAACAGATTGGACTGGATTCTTCTGATCCATGTTTGCACAAAATGACAAGCACAAGAGAAACATCAAGCATCAAAGGCATTTCACTAACCAGATCTGCTGAAACTGTGTAGTTCTGACTTAAATCAGATATCTTAATTGACATATGAAAGATAAGACTGGTACAAACTGCCATTGTTGCCAAGAATCACTCTACCGTTTCACATATTTTTGAAAATTTTCATCCTTTTCACCTATCTTCTCCTCATCTCAGGTACCATATTTCCAATACTTCCAGCATCAGGCAGGACCATCTTTTTGAGACCAAATAGACACAGCAGGTAAATATTGAAGTCCAATTTGCAGGTGCTTGGCCATTGATAGGACTAATCTTGGTCATTCTTACTGCACAAATTCATCCTTGAATCCTGATGTTTAGTTCATGTATTGCCAGAATGCAGAAAAATGGGTGTATTTTCCAGATCCTAAGTCACATGGGCACGGGTATGGGTATGGAAATACGGGCACAGACACAACAACTTTAGAAAATATGGGTACGAGAGTACGGAAGGATATATATATGTATACATGAAAAAAACACAAAAAAAATCAAAATGAAAGTAACATTTAACTAAACAAGTGATTTTAAATAAAAACATTACATGTTAATGAACAATAACTCCAAAAATAGAATGAAACTGAGATGAAAAAAAACAAACCATGTACAATTAAACAGTTTGGATCAGTTTCTAATATAAAAAGTACCCAAGAGTGTCCACGTACCCATTTTGGGTACGGGTGCGGGTACGGCGACACACGTATGTGGATCTTACACATGTGACATAGTCTAGATCTGCATGCACTTATTCCTTGGAATGATCAGTACACTATCTAGCTCATAGTTTTTGGAGATTACTTCCACATAGTGTAATATACAAGACTGATCTCTCTCTCTCTCTCTCTCTCTCTCTCTCTCACAATATATATACCTTTTTTTTTGCATGTACACGCTTGGAAAACCATAGAATCCAGACTTGGTATAGATTAAACAAGAAGATGAGAATCTCCCCAGAATAACCACATAGTGTAATATACAAGACTGATCTCTCTCTCTCTCTCTTGCTATATATATATATATATATATAATCTTCCTTTTTCTTTTTGCATATATAAGCATAGAAAACCATAGAATCCAGAATTGGTATAGATTAAACAAGTAGATGAGAATATCCCCAAAATAACCACGATTGCCTAGTTCAATCCAATGGTGAAACAAATAAAATACAATTCCCCTATCAAGGACATAGACAGGTTAGAGACAAAAGCTTATCCAAGACACAAACTTGTCAACTCTACAAATTGAGAGATGTGTACAAATGCATATACGTGTGCAACACACACCAACCTTCACACATAAGAATGGACAAAGAAATAAAGAAATATATGTGCATTTACCTATCTGTTGTGTAGGCTTACATGCACATATTTGCAGATTATAAAAACAAGAAACGTCATTCATGTGACAAACTTAAAAACCAATCTAACAGTCAAGTGTATACTAGAATACATCATGAAACGCGGCATGATATTTGACCAACAGTAACTATGCAATTCCTAATTATGTTTCAACTGTTACATAGACATTCTTCACCGTGTAGTGTATTGTTCGCTATATGTATCTGGTTTTATTGGCATATAGTTCAATTAAAAAAAGTAACTATTGACATGACAAGACCAAGAAAAGGAGGACATCATTGTCTGGAATCTATTCACAAAGCAACCAATTACATATCGCTCCATTGCATCTGGAATTCTGACCTTTGCCTAGCAGTATGTTTCACAGATATAACAACATGGATAGATTCTGTGAATTGAAAAACCCTGGGAGTTGACATTTGTGTAAATTTTCTAATCCAAAAGACCTCAGACCTCTGAATTAGAAAATTCTATATTATGAAATCCCTGTTAAGTTATACATATTATATGATATATATGGATTCCTAGGCCCTTGAAGGCTTGAACATGTGCCATGCATCTATAAATTAGACAAGTTAATCTATTTTTTTGTGTATTCTGGTCTTGTAAATGTGATTATACAATTAGTTATTAGGAAAGACAAATTAATTAAGCTACTTTAAAATAAACAGCTCTTATAACACCAGAAGTTTGATAGCATAAGGTCAACAACCGTATGAAATCAACCTAAACCAAAGCATATTTTCTAATAAATAAGTAGTAATATACCCACTTTGCACATTTAGATTGTCAGCAACATGTTTTAGTTACAATTAACGTGTTTACATTTGTTCCAGACCTCAGTTATTCAAATATACCAATTTTTACATATATCGAGAGATGCGCACACACAACCTAGTATTGTACACACAAAACCTAGTAGAGATTTTCTATTTTATACTTTGTTCTTTGGGTAAAATCAACCCCATATGTTGTCTACAAGGCATATTTAGTGGAGATCAACTATTGGTTCACTGGAATTTGACATGCATCAAGGTTTCTTGGTGATTGAAAAAAAAGGTGGCCGAAAATGCATCAAATTTAGTAAGCTCAAAAACAAATAAAGGACCTCTTATAAGTTTCAATCATGCTGAACACATCTTTGCAATTGGTCAAAACAACTGGAATTAAGTAAAAATTGAAATCATGCTCAAAATTCCCACGAGGTTAGCTTTAATTAAGTCAAGAGAGCAAGTGCAAAGCGCACCAGGAACATTACTTCCGCAAGATTGACAGGAACAAGTATCACATTCATTATCAGCGGCATTTCGTACTGAACAGTATACATAACTTGTTATTACAATAACTTGTTATTACAAGCATCAACAGACTTAAGTAAATCCTAGAATTGCAATCTTGGAAACATTTGCAGGGCAATAGTCAGTAGGTCGAGTTTAGCAGTTAGTTCTACAGGTAATGAAGGTCAAGCTTTTAATGGTTACGAAGGGGGGAAAATGATGCCATCACACGGCAAGCCGCATATTACACATGCTAAAGAGAGAGCAAAAGGAACAACAACAGACTGGACTAAAGCAAGAAATAACATAAAACATCTAAAATTGGGAAAAAAACCACCGAAACTTTTAATTAGGACAAAGGGGAAATGCAACGAATTGACTAGAGCATGAACAAATGGTGCAGAACCAATGCTTGGAAATTCAATCAGATCATCAAGACTTCGCAAAAGAGAAAGACAATAGAGCCCCAAATTCATTCTTCTATACTTCCACTCAAACAGCAAATGTACCCAACCTTCCCATACTCAATGGGGGAAAATAACACCAACCAAGTACCAAAAATCATCTCTGAAAGAGGAAAGCCAGAGAACAACACGAACACTTACAAGAAAAAGCTCGATGAGCAGGAAATCGGGAATATCGGTAAGATCAACGATGTCAGTGATGTGGGCAAGCGCAGAAGCAATGGTCAGGGAGAGAAGGGATGGAGGTCTCATGTGATATCACAGGACGCCACCGTTCATCGGCTCCCCCGAAGGGAACGAACGAAGAGACCGAGAGACGTGAGCCCTTTGAGTCTTCGTGCTGGTACTCCCCAAAATTATGCTGTCTTCAAACGGGTCGGACCTGCTTTAAGCGATTCCGGATCTTTGCTCCGATTATGAGTCGTTGGTCCAGATCCAGATCCAGATCCAGGGCCTGTTATGTGGGCATCTGAGTCTCCCGGCGTTGTCTTGCATGCAAGAATGGATGTCAGGCCTATCTTTTGCATATGCTGTTGAGAGATTATACAACAGATCTGGATCCAAAATACTTCTAAATCTGGCAGAGGCAGAGGCAAGTACGGGAACTGTGTGGGCAATTGCCTACACAGACCACCAGCAAATGCTTATTTTTATATTGATGCATCAAGTATCTCTTAAGATACTTGAAATTTGAAAATTTGACAACTAGTGTTACTTGATCAGAATTTTTTGACTTAGCCCCTGAAGTCTAAACTAATGGCCCAAGGATGGGGAACTAGTTCAATGAAATGCAATGAATCAAGGGGAGCCTCTTAATTTCATCACTTCTAATAAAATAATTTTTCTTTAAAAACTTACAAACAAGTTTTTTGTTTTTGTTTTATCTACGGGAAAAGTGATGCTTGTATAATAGTTTTCTGTGGTCAGCAAGTAAATGGTATTTTTCAAATATACTCCCACCTTTGTTGACATCTAAAAATAACTTATTGCGACAAAAGGTTCTCCCAAACTTAGAATTTGTAGATCCTGTATAGAAAAAAAAACTCAAAAGTCTTGTTCACTTTTTGAGACTGATTGTGTTTATATTATGTATTATATACACAAAGAAAGTGTGTGAGTAAATTGTCCATGGATAGGGCCGTCGAAAAAAACAATAAGGAGAAAAAAAAAAGCTTTTTTTTTGCTTATCTTTCGACCGTTCATCACTATGAATCAAATGGTTTATACATAGATAACATTTCAATATATATATATATATATATATATATATATATATACGCCAAACCTCAGCCAAGGAAACACTCAAATAGTATAAACTGTCCATTTGGATGTCTCAGATTCTTGCTTCTTTCTCCCCGTAAAGATTTTCAACAACAACAAAAAAATAGATTATTAAAATAGTTTTATTTATAGAAAAACAAAGTACGAAATTTCTTTTTTATGTTTAGAATGACGTGAGTCCTGATTGAATCAAAGATTTACAAAACAAGTTATTGGATCATCAACGAATCCCTCATTAAAATTGTGTTCATTGACCAAATGATTCACTGATAAAAAAATTAATATGGCTGACAAGGCTAACCAAAATCTGGGATGTAAATTGTAAAGATAAAAAAAAAGGGCTTTGGACGGCAGCAGGAGGTCGCCGACATCGAGACCATTGTCCGGAGAGACAATGATCTCTCAAGTATAGTGGTGGAGGCCATCACCTCACCAAATTCCGGTGGCCCCTCGCCATACCGTCACCAGCAGGCTGCCGTTGACGGCTCGCCAGAGACAGTAGGGGGCAACTGCAGGAATGGGGAGAGGTGGTTGCCATCGCTGCACACCTGGATGGACAGCTTTATGGGTCGTCTTTTGTTATGAGAGGAAGGGAGAGATGCTTCTTCTGGATTTTATATATATATAAAGAGGGGTTGGAGATCAATCTAGATAAAAGGAGAGAGAGGGAAAAAAAAAAAGAAAGAAAAAGAACTGTAGATCTATACTCAAGATGAATGAACGGGGTAACCAAAAACCCCAACTTAACTAGTTTTAAAAAATGAAAAAAAAATGAAAAATATATATTAAGAAAGATATTTCTTTATTTTCAATCCTACCTTTAACTTTAAATTAAAAGAAACATTTTGGGGTTTTCTGTGATAGGACAACTATGTCAAACGAGAGTTTGAAGTGAATATGAAAGATAAATATTAATAGCGGCATTTTTTGTTGATACTAACCCCCTGTGACTTCGATGTCTTCCTTACCAACATCTTTTGGTTGTCCATATAAACTTGTAAGTTATGGAGGTGTGCACACAAGGAAAAGAAAGGAGGAGGTGGTGGCATTTTAAATATTTTTCATAAAGCTATGTACTGTCCATTTTTCATAAATGCAAAATGTCTCCCCAACCCATAGGGTGCGGCATCAACTGCATGGCATTATGGTCTGTTTTTTTCCCATAGCATACAAAGCAACCCTCTCAAGAAAGAACAATAACAAATCGCCACTCATCATTAATTTAAAAAAATCAAGTAGGCACTCAACCTTCTACCCTACTTCTCAAACCATTGCACCTTATTTTAAAATATTAAAATAATGATCTAAACGCCCAATTAATTCCTGTAAATCAAATATTCTTTAAAGAGGTGTCTGATTGTGTCTGATAAAAGACCCTTAAAGATTTGAGAACCATGGATTTAGAATCAAACACTTTTATTTCTTTCTCAAATCTCAATACATAAGAGCTAAACAAGGGTTTCAACTTTCAAGTGTGAATTTGACCCAAGACTCTTAATTTGACAAACCATGGATTTACCGTGGACCTTTTAACAAAAACGTGTCACATCACATCCACATGAGATCCATGGATTTTAAACATGAAGTAAACAAGTATCTAGAGATAATAGAAACATTATCTAACTAACCTGTTGCTTCTTCGATTCTACAATCAAACACTCAAAACACTATATATTTCCTGAAACCTCACTGATTTGATATATAGTCTTCAAGAACCCAAGGATTTTTCTTATCAAATGCCCTGATCAAGTGTTAAAAGAAAGGACTGCCAATATCATATCCAGTTTGTCCGCATTGAAGCTGCTGCAAGCAATTACGATTATTAAGCAAATAGTCTATAGACAGTATGAGAGCGCAAATAGAGTGTGAAAAATATATATAAGTATAAATATAGAAGAGAGCCTCTAAAATATGGAATAACTTTCAGCTAAAATGTGCTCAAGCAGCTGAAAAAAGTTCCTAAGAAACATTAGCACAGCATGCGAAACTTGATACTACTGGAAACAGATTCGCCCAATTGTCTCATGGATCGCCTTACATGAATTTTACAGTTAATATGCTTTAAAAAAGTAAATAAAGCAAACAAATAACTAATATTGAATAAGCAAATTACATTGTCAAAAATCTATAAACTCGAAGTGACAAAAGTAGAAAACATTTAATCAGTGCAACGATCGAGTTATTCATTGAGAACTGTGTTCAAGTTTAGTGTTGAAATGGAGTTATGGATCCACCTCACGTGATATAAACAATCTGTGGCACACATCCACGCACCCACACACAATAAGCACACCCATAGACAATCCTCATCCGATCACATGGCTTTATCTTGTGCCCACAGCACAAAAACAAAAATACAAAATGTATCAAAACTATATCTATTTTCTTAAAAAGGGTCTAATGCATTACCAACCACAAAAGAACTCAGCTACGTTTTAAGATAAAAATGGAGAGAAAGGCCATTCCTTATGGACACGAAAAAGAATATAAATAATAATATGATCGAAGTTACAAAAATAACGCCTCAAATCCTTTTCTCTCAAGAGCCAAAAGACCTTGTAAACAAAGTAAACCGACTCCCTCTCTAGAAAGAAAAAATACAGTACACACCCCATCTCCCCGCTCCATAGCACCTCTTACAACTGAAACATCCTGATTCAGTAAAACCAAGAGACCTGGACCTGACTGCAGCAAATCTGCCTAATAAACTGGCAGATAAAAAATATAAACGAGAGAGTGAGAGCTTCTCTCCATAGAGAAACCAAACTCTCATGACAGCAAAAACAGACCCCAATCGCTAAAATGCTCTTATCCTGAGAGCATTTCACACCTGTGGCGTGCATTACACCACAAGACATCTTGTTCTTCACTGCAGCATCTTGTTTTCCCCTAGCTGCTGGAATAGGATCAAGAGATCCATGACTGAACCCACCATGTTCTGCTGACCTTGCAGAAGAACCAATGGCTGTGGGGTATATGACTCGTCTCTATTTCTCTAAGAGAAACAATCGGACCAACATGAAGACAAGCAACACAAACTTTACAACTGTGAACCAATTATGACCCATTTGCTTTCTCCAGTTTCTCCTTCTCAATCTCTACTCTCCTCTGTTCAGCATGCTGAGCAATTCCACTGGCACGTGCCTGGTACTGGAAGTCTAGGGACTGCATGAGACTTTGAAACTTTACTGGATCGGAAGCTGAAAAGGCTGTTGCATTAGAAGACAAAAGATAAGCATCCTAGTAGAATAATGGCAAAAAGAATAATAAGAAATCAGTAGTCCATCTGCATGCATGTATGTATGAGTGCATGTTCCACGCTATTATGCAGAAGGCTCCGGCACACATAACATTATATCTTATAAGACGAATTTAACGAAATATCCACACACTGAAGTCAAACATTTAAGCATATATGACCACTAAAACTATCTCATAGAACTATTATAACTGGAATGTTACATTAATACTACTAAAACATACTAATAACAGCAAGAAACCAAAATTAGGCATGTGCCTCAAGCAAGAAATGAAGTCATTTTGCCTCTAAAATAAGGTTTTATTGTCAGAATACTCCATGCAAATGATGCCACTGCCTGGCAGAAAGCAGCACCGTATGACACATTCACTTTTCAAGTGCTATACAAATAAACAGTACAAGTTTAACAGCAAGACACAAAAACCTTTCACTTGTAAAGTATAGAGATGGAAGAACAAGATTACATTTCTATAATGTCTCACAGCATGAACCAGTATAACAAATCAGATTCCTACATCAAAGTTAAACCACTCGTTCTAATTAACACAATGTAATTTATTCAAACAATTAAAATAATGACTTACCATAACTGAAACTTGGACTATTACAGATATTGGAACTTCCATTAATTAAAAAAAAAAAAAGAAAGAGAACTGTTACGACTGGGATCAATAAGAAAGATACTATTTCCTTTGTGTCATAATTCAACCCAATCAAAACAAACAGAGCCTTTTCTGATTCAATGGGAATGAAAGAACAAATGTTGGATCATATTAATTGAATCTGCTGCCTTGACTCACCAGAACTTGTGGACTACCAAACAGTAAACAAAACTTACCTAGAAAAGCTTCACCAAAAATCTCAAGATCAAAAAGTCGACCAAAAATTACATTCTACAAAAGCATTAAAACAGATTTACCTTTAACAGTGTCTGCAAAGAAGATAAAGGGGTCAATGTCGTCTATTGGAGATTGGAACTCTTCATCATCACTAAAATCATCATCTGAATCATCATCATCATCATCAAGAGGGCGTGCACCCTTTGCCTAAAATTTCACAAGTAGCCACAAAATGTAATAACTTTGTTAAATGACATAAAACAGATGAGTCGAAATTAGTTTTGGCATTTAAATAAACCATGAAGCATGAAGATCAAATTACATTCATAGAAAAACACAAACTATTTAATACTGTTATTATTTCAGCAGGAGAAAGATTGGAACAACTAAACAGAAGGAACCTAGTTCTGATAAAAATATGCAATTTTAAAAGTATGCAACTGTAACTATTATAAACTTCAAAATCCACGATACCTAGCAAGACCAGTCAGATCCCAAGAAACAAGATCTACCAAAGAAAACATAAACCGGAAGCAAGAAATTCCGAAATTCCCTAAGGTGAATGAGCTAAATTTCCAATGTACTGCTTCCCAACTAAGACCTTCATAACTTTGGGTTGAGAACATACCAAGCAAGCAAGCTCTTCTGACACATGCAAACAAGAAAACAGCTACTAAGGACAAGCCAAATATTTGAGTATAATGAATATACAGGACAAATTTAACCTCTTGCTTTTCCCGAGGAAATGTAATGCCACTGCCATACAAACACCTTCAGAATATGTTTTTTATAAAAAACATGAATAACAACCAAAACACTTGGTAACCAATGATGATGAAAGAAAGGACGCAGAAGAAAATCAGCATCCTCAGAGGAAGATAAAAACTTGTTTTTAAGTGTAGCTACACCAAGTTGAAAAATAAAAACAACAAAATGCACTTCAATATTTCAGAGATGCAGTTGCCATCAGCTCACAGTAAACTACACGCAGCAAAAACAGTCAGAAGTGGAGAAAGTATTTCTTAATGTATGAAATCCAGCAAACAGCATAACAGTCTATGAATCTGCAAGCAACTATTTTTTAATGTATGAAATCCAGCAACAGCATAAAAAATTTATGCTTCTATGTGCAAAGAGATTTCCATCCTTAGAAGTGAGCATACAATGATTGTGCGTAAATCTGCTGAATCAAATAGGAAATATTAGCAGACCTCCAAATGCAAGAAGAAACTTTTTATTGGATTGATATTCTTCTGAGAAGCGTCACAAACCTGACTAACTAGCTTCTGAAGGCGAAGACTATCAGCAACATCACCATCCTCAGCATCATCACCCATTTCTCCATCAGATCCGTCATCTTCATCATCTTCTGTCCTAAACCCATCCATGTCATCATCACCATCCTCCTCATCTTCTTTTGAAGCAGCTGTAACCAAATTAAGCAGACCCAGGAAAAAAAATCAATGAAGTTACAGCAAAGTCAAGATATTGACCTCAACAATGAGAAAATGTCATACTGAACAATCTCTAAAATGATGAACCATGAAACTATGATCATCACCTGCAACTTGATCCTTGTAAGCAACAAGCAGATCAAGGGTTGCTCTAAAGATGCGTCCTATGGATTCATCTGGTAAATGACCCGGTGGAAGAGCAAGAAGAGATGTTAATCCCAAGCAGCAAACTTTCTTATCATGTTCCCTGTTATCAAATTGAAGACATTAAAATGATTACTTATGCTCTCCACTAATGTAAAACTTAGCCAAACATTTATAGCAGACCTCTTAAAATTGACAGGTGCACCACTTTTTTTTACTTGTTGCAGCATCTGGAACCAGAGACTGAAAACCTCCATGGCAACCCCAAGTTTATGAAGTATGCCCAGTGTCAAAGCTGCATTATAGTAAAGGGCATTTGCAACCTGGAAGAAAGCGGGCTAGCTTCATTAATGAATCTACTCCATGAAAGATCTCACAAATTTGAGAGAGAGAGAGAGAGAGAGAGAGAAAGGGGGAGAGGGAGATCAGATTAGATTTAGTGATCCAATACTTGCATCTTCTGGCTTTTTTGACAAGATTCCAGCTGCTTTCCACAAATTAGATCACATCCATGTGGCCAATTTGTCCAAAAATGTATGTTTCGGAAAACGTCAACATTTGGTGCCATGTCTATATAGAATTTTGTAACATAAGCAAAATTGAAGAATTTTGGTAATTTTATAAAATTCGACCTAGACATTCGATAGCAATTTTTCTTGAACATATATTTACAATCTAAGCATGAGCCTGTGCAAATAAAATTAAAAAAAAACTATAATTCAGTCAAAAACCTAGCCAAGGTAAGGTGAGACATGTTTATTTACATTTTCTCATGATAAGAAATGAAGAACTTTCACGTTCACTTCAAGAAAACCATGCCAAAAGGGGCCATAGAACCATGCCAAAAGGGCCATAGAGAGCTCGATGGTCATACACGTCTCATACCCAATTACAGAAAAATCCATGTGGAGATACATAATCATATGGGATAGATAACCATATGATTACATGTAAAATGTTTTGCACACATTAGATTTTCACTTGAATCATATGCAGCAAGACATTAAAAAGTTCACTAGTTGACAGTAACTGTACCCAATCAAAATTAGATTCATCATGAACAATGGACACATGCACAAGTAGACCCAACTAAATTAATGAAGTTGTCATCTTTAATGAAAGGAGTCAAGAACCACACTAACATGGGAGCAAGAGAGAAACCTGTCCTCCTAATGCCAAAACACAGTTACCACGAAGTACAAAGTACAAACATCCATCAACTAGTCAAAAGAAGGACCTTTACGGTTATGTCACATGGGTATGGGTGTGGTTCAAGTACAAGTGTGGAGCAAGTTAAAAAATCATGGGTACAGGGGTACGGCAGTACATATATATTTATATGCATATTAATAAGATTTTTAGTTAAATAAGCACATAAATTAATTGCTCCATTCCATAAAAATATATTACTGAACAAAAAATACTAAAATATTCCCAAAAAGAAACTGTCATGTCCAGGCCCATACTCGCAAGTCGTATCCAAACCCATGTCGACGCATGTCAACACATAGGTACTTGACCTTTTTAGCTGTACCCATGTTTCATAGCCTTATGGCTGCATAACATAAAACCAACACCACCAACTCACTCAGATAGGGTCACAAGTACAAAAAGTGCAAGAAAGAAGACGCATGTCTTGGAAATACATGAAAAAGAAGACATCGGATGAGCTCTCATTAGTTTTACAATTGAGAATAAACACAAATGCATAAAGAGAAATGAACAAGATGCACCTGCTCCCAGCTCCATTCCAACTAACAAAGCCAAATACAATAAGCATTGAATCATGGCATTCAATATACAGAGAATTCATAGTATTTGTCCATCTTCCACAATAATCAATTGGTAGAGGCAGAAATGACAACAAGCTTCGAAAAGATATCCCCAAGCCTCAATGACAAAAATAGAGAAGGAAAAGATATTTTACCACTTCCATCAAGAGACATTTCAAATATGCTCTGTGTGTTCGTTGTAGTCTCTCAATGGTAATCCTAAGATATGGCTCAACCCACTGGTCAACCTGGCCTTTGCAGTTCTGGAAGACCACTTCAATAAGCTTAGGAGCAGGCTCAATGTCCTGATCATCGATATTTTTATTTGACATGACCTGAACAGAATGATTAACCAAGTATTTACCATAAGCAAATCAGAGCATACAAAATTACAGAATAACCAGCAACAGTATTTTGACTAAAAAGCATGCATCTGCGATACTAATTCACTAAACATCCTCTGGAAAAGCTATACCAACAGACCTAGAATCTGGCATTGGAAGGAATAAAGAAAGGTGTCGTGCAATTACTTACACTTGAAATTGTCATCCAAAGGCTTTGCTGATAATCAGGATCCTTACATGCGAGAAAATGTCCAGTCCCACGGGAAATAAAATTGTCCAATGGAACAAGAATATCTGCAGAGAATAACTCTGTAAGCATCTAAATGAAGATGGAACACCATACAAACAGTATAAAGGCAGACTTCACAAAAACTTTAAATAATGTCCAAGTTTTTTTTCAGCAGACCTTTTTTATGTAATTTAAGTTCTTTTTAACAAGAAAATATCGGGAATTTAAAAAAAATATGAAAATATAAAAATAATAGAAAATTTATGTAATTATGAGTTTTCCTAATTTTCTTACAAAAACGTTAATAAACTCCAAATTAGTTTTGAAAACATAGTGACTGATGTTGTTCTCACTTCTCAGCATGATTTTTTTCAGAAGTTATTTTGCAAGATGCAAATTTTTTCCGAATAAGTATTGAGAAGTGTATTAAGATATGGGTGCTGGTACAGATACGGGCACAGAGTACTTTCAAAAAACTTGGGTAATGGAGACACTGTCATACATAAATATATGCATATATATGTACATATAAAATAAGATTTTAAGCAAATAAACACAAATTCGTTGTTTACATCATAAAATATACATTACTCAACAAAAGATGCTAAAATATATCAAGAACATATAAAAATACAAAATCTACCCAAAAATTACAAAATTAAGTCTGCCGTATCCAAGAAATGTCTCGTACCAGCACAGGTGTCGAGTCATGCCGACAGGGGTACTTATACCATTTAGAAATGGCCCTGTTACATAGCTTAATACTTAAACAATACAAGTACACACTCAAACATAAAAAACAAGTACAAAGACTCTGAAAACATAAAAAACAAAAAATTACACACTCAAAAATATGAAAAGGAGCTTTTTTTGAAGTACTTCCAAAACAATATCAGCAATATGCTGAGATAATATTTATATCAAGTTATTTATACTTATAGTTTTGGTGATATTTTGGAAATATTGGAACACTAGGTATATTTTACAGTTATCCTTGGCTGGCTTCAGAATGGCAATAATCTCCAGCTATTGTCAACATATTACAGATATTCTTTACCATACCTTAAAGGTCTAATACTGCCTTCCCACTAAAAACTCTTTTTCCTACACTAAATAACACAGATGTTCTGTTCCAAGGAAAACAACTAAAAGACCAAAGCATGATAATGATTGTATGCATATGAATACGGAAGTGGACTTAACATGCGCAAATGCATGGCTGCCTATGACTTGTAGAAGTAGAAAAGTATATTGTCAAAAGTGTGCCCAAGCGCTTGGCAAGGCATTGGACAGCAGCCATCCACCTAAGCTGAATCATAGGGTGTGGGGGGGGGGGCTCAAACAAAAAAGGTACATTTTATAAATAATGCCAAGAATCTAACAGTTTTTTTTTGCTTGTTAAATCTTCTAGTCTAAGTCACACTACCGGTATGGTAATACACCAATTCTGGTACAGCGGTGTGTTGATGGTGTGCTTGGACCAGTTCTGGGTTGGAACTGATCCAAACCACAATTTTTCATTTTTTCTTATATTTTAACCATATTTTTGTCAGTTTATTTATGTTGTATGAGATTATATGTAGAAATTATGAAAGGAACTATTATAAATTGTCTTACTGATGTGTTGTGTGTGTATATACACACACGTACGTGCATGCACACACACTTGCCCATACCTGCTTCCCCCTATCCATACCGGAACCTGTACCTATGTGACATAGCTTCTAGTATATTGCCTAAGGTGGACTGTGGAGAAATTTCAAACCCCTCAATTTTTCCCCTCTTCTTTTTCATGTTTGCCTTTTTCCCTGTATTTTGTCAAATAAATCTGCAAGACCCCAGTGTAGGGTACCTTTTGGAGTCAGGCTATTTTTGGAGTTAGCCGCATACTCCTGGCTAGAGCTTTCAACAACATACGCAGACAACCATATCATGTATGACAAAAGATTACAGAGAATAAGATGAAAAAAGGAATTGAAGTCTGCTAGGCCCCAGAATAGGCTATCTTTTGGAGTCAGGCTATTTTTTGGAGTCAGCCGCATAATCCTGCCTAACGCTTTTAACTGCCTTGTCAGACAACCATATCATGTATGACAAAAGATTTCAGAACATTAGATGAAAAAAGGAACAAAACGAAAAAAGGAACAAAACACATACATGGCCTTTTCAAAGTCATAAAAACACCAGGATCCACTATTAGAACAACTTCAATACCCAACAATCACAATTTTTCTCCATCTATCCGAATGAAAGAAATATCAAATATGACTAAATACAACTTAAAGAAGGAAACCATTAAGTGCAATTCATTCAATTCCCAGGCAAATTGAAACCCCTATAGCCTTATTTCGTGTTGCACAGAAAAATCAACCCAAAACATCCATGCATGAGCATCCTGAAAATATAAAGAAATGAAACAACTGAGTGACATACTCTCAAAGAAATCGATAGCCCAATCATGCAAAGCTTCCATCATCAAAGGCCAAAGGCTCCACATTTCTAATGAAATTGTTGGCGAGAAGAATGTCATATATGACACGATCTCCAAAACTTCCTCAAAGACATCTGAAAGGAGACATAAAAACCAATAGTGCTTAAAACAAGTATCTCCCAATGTGAAGAGACAATACGGACCTCAAAGACATCTGCAAGGAGAAATAAAAACCAATAATGCTTAAAACAAGTATCTCCCAATGTGAAGAGACAATTCTCAGTAGCACGTAAACACAAATGCACCATGCAGACCACGAGAATGAATGCTCAATTGCCACAAATTCAAGAAAATGTAGAAATTGTCGAACATGACAGGACAGAATCAAGTATTTCAAGAATTATCAGCACCCCATCATATATAGGTACCTTGCCCATCTGTTGTCAGCATCCTCTTCATTATAGGCAATAGAATAGGTTCAACCTGAGGAAAAAGGTCAGGCAACCTGCTCACAGATTCTAGTATTGTGCTTATGGCACGCAAACAGCCAACAGCAGCAAGTGCACCTGACTCATCTGCATCTTCATCTGCCTCAGCAGATTGCATGCATTTCCAGAATGCAGCAGCCTAAAACCAACAGGGAAACAAGTCACAAAAATGAACAAAAAGAATCCAATATGGGACCACAAAATGTAAGCTACCAGATTCTGGCATAAGCCAAGAGCGTATGGAGCCATCTCTTCTCCAAACTTGTCCACAATAGTCTCTAAAGTGAAAACAAGGTCTTCATTCTCAACCTCATTCATAAGCTTAAAGAATTCTGTGACAAATGATACGAATACAAACATTAGACATATAACTGATTCTAAATAGCTACAGCAGGGAAATCCAGCAAATTAGCCATATCTACATACCATCAAGCAATTGGGGAAGAATTTGCCGTATCTCATTTAGATCTGCCAAAGACAGAAAGTTCCCAATTACATTGTGGGTCAATTGCGGAAAGGATAAAATGAAACATAGGAAATTTTCTCAGGGAAACAATAGCCTACCTTTACAAGCTTCTACAAAAGAACGCAGAGCAAACACTGAATCCACACGTACTGGGAGTTCTGGATCACGCAACCCAGAGACCACGCTATGCAAAGCATTTCGAAAATTGTTTTCATCAGAGAAGTTGATATTAGCATATTGGCCAGCAACCCATGCAGCCTACAACAACATTGAAGAATTGTATTAGTAAGTATGATTCTACAAGAAAGCATACTACAATATCTCAGGCAACTCAAAAAAACAAAAAAAACAAAAAAACAGAAAACTGGAACATGAAACTTGATGAAAGCACTGGCCTAGCATAAATAATCTAAAAGGTATGGGACTATCTTATTATTCACTTAAAAGCCTGGCCTGCCCATCCACATGCGCGCACACACACACAAGACTACCACTTCTTTCTCTTTACAATTATCTCTTCTGACTGCAATTCTCATTTTCCCCTCCAACATAAAATCAAAAATACTTTCAAGTACCAGGACAGCAAAATATATCCCAGAGGAGAAACTGAAAGGAGAATTCTTAATTCATACTTTTTCTTGCAGGTACCAGGAACATCCCAATTGTATTGGATGAAGGAATATTTTTTGCTTTAGATTTGTAAAGAATCATAAAAGAAACTCCTTGCAATATCAAAACCTACTGAAGTTTCTGTTAGGGACATATCCTTCCATTAGGTCCCCCAATTTATTCATGAACACAACGGAAAGCAAGTTCCTGTTCCTTTTTCTGCACCCAGTCTCCCACTGAAACTGCATATTATTCTATACAATAGGTAACCAAGCTGCCCATAATGTTGATTGTAGAAACAAAGATCTCGTCATATTTTGAAAGAGTAGATACACTGACATACACAATTTAACATCTAAGTGTAATCATTTGCCTAACATACTGCACATGTTTCCCTTTTCCCTCCATGCTAACAAAATAAATACAGGAAGATATTTACGCCATCTGGACCAATGTGGGTAGAATCATAGTCACAAATATCATTGACAGTTTTAAACAACAAAGTTTTTCTTGGGTATTTGGCTAAGCTGAATATCTCAGAAAAAAACTTGGGAAAAAATCGGCAATTTTTAGAATAGAAAATCCTAAAAAGTAGGAAAAAGTAAAATAAATTAAAAACAAACAAGAAAATACAAATTAACTTGATAAATGATAAAAAAACGATATTTTAGTAATGAAAGAAATGTAGATAAATAATTTAACTTAAGTTTTACACCTTAAAGCAAAATAATATAAAAATAATAAGGAAAAAACACGATAAAAACACAAAAAATAATGAGAAAAATACAATAAAACACAAAAAAAAACACTTTATTTTTTTTAAAAAAAGGAAAATGACAGGTTTTTTTTTTTTGTTTTCATTGGTTTTAAACTTTTAACATTGTTATGGGGTCTTTTTCGAAAAAGACAGGTTTTCTGTGACTATGGTCAGAATCAAATACTGTTTGCAACTAAATTACCTTGACCATCCTTTAATATAAACAAGCCCATTAAATGAGTTGATATATTATTGTTCTTCACAAGACAAATTTATCCTCCAAAGCATCTACACTTTTTCATGGAAGCCTCCATCTAGAAAGAATCTACTTTCTCGTGTGAGAGCTTTTCTTTCTTCCATTCCTCCACTCTGGAACCAGCAAGCGAGCATCTCACTTAGTATTTGATGCTGGGGACTGTGATTCAATAGCTTCAACATTGTCTTGCGCCAGTATGGAACTTGAAGATGATGGACATCACCAAATTAGCTGAAACTCGGGTATGATTTACTCAATCCACCTCTTCTACTTAAATTTGTGGAGAGCAACTTTGTTTCATGAGTTAGAGCTTTTCTATGGATAAACATTTACTGTTCTTTGATACAATGAGTATATCACAAGATAATGGTCCCATTAAACACTGAATGCCAAGATTGAAGATGTAAAGGATGATAAAAAGACAAGAAGAACAACCTTGGCTCTAAGATGACCAACTGGACTTCTAAACTCTGGAAACACATGTTGAACAAGCATGCGCTCCAAATCAGACCTGTAAGGCTCAGTTTGCTTCAACTTATCACACAATGCTCCAACAGCAAGAAGAGCACCATCTTTCTGACGGTAAGGTTTATAACCTTCTGCGGCCTCATTGTACCTGATTGAAGTAAAATTTGTCAAAAGTGAAATGTGTCAAACATCAAGTGCACAATAACAGGAGAAGCAAGGAACTTTGTCACAAATATGAAGGGAAATGATCCAACCTCTGGAAGACCTGCACAATAAAAAGAAGAAATTTTTCAAGATTATCCTTCCCACGCTTCCTGACCAACTCACTCACAAAGTCCATAGCAGCAGTACGAGGACTATATAGGTCTTCAATTATATCTGCATTATATTGTCGGATATACATCAACAACTCAATGTAAGGACACATTTACTAATCCTGGTATCATTTGTATAGAAACTTACCATAGCCCTTTCGAATATATTCATGGGGATCCTCATGCCATAACTTGTCATCAGTGTCATTGAAGCACATGAGTGGAAATATTATCTCAAAAAGAAGAACATCAAGTTGTGGTTGGAGCAACTGGTACATGCTATTCTTTGAGATACTACAAGATAAAAAAAATGTTCAGATAAGACAAAGACGTAGGACGTTCTCATCATCAAACTTCAAATAACCTAGGCATTCAAGATTTCAAACCTAGACGCCAATGTAATAAAGCATCACAAAATCCACTTTAGTATTAAATCATTTTAAGATTAGGAAGAAAAATCATTTCCAAATAATAAAACCACAATACCCAATGTTATTTGTATCGTAAGCATATCGCCCGTATCGTACGATATGGGTGTCGTATCGTACGATACAGGCGATACACCCTCATCTCGTACGACACGGGGAAAACGAAAAAAGGGGCCTGATGGCCCCTTTTTGATTTATGTTTTAAAGTTTAAACACTTCTCTCTCTGCTTATTTCTAAGGACTCCAAGAGACGTGGGAGGGAGAGATTTTGCTCATTTTCACCAAAAATCACTAAGGATTCATCGAGTTGGGAGAGACTACTAGCCGGTGAAGAAGCTTTCTCGTAGTGGAAATGGTTGGAAGCTTGGAGAAAGAGGGTTTTTTGGTTTCTAACACTAAGAAGGTAAAAAATTACTCATTTTCACTGTTCAATCATACATTTCTCTTATTTCCTACAATTAATCATAGGTTTTTACTTGTTTTGTGAAGATATAATGTCGGACCCTACATGGCAATGGTGTACAAGGGTGAATCCCAAAGATAGGTTAAAGGTTACATGTAATTTTTGTAAGCAAATCATATCAGGAGGGATCTCTCACTTTAAACACCATATAGCTGGCACACACAACGATGTGGCTCAACGCACTGGCTCCCAAGAGAACCCATTGCCACCCTATGTCAAGCACCAATGTTTGGAGTTCATTAATGTCATGAAAGCAAATAGGATTGAAAAAGAAAGGCATGAGACAGATGTACGATATGAAAACCCATACGAAGAACAAGGAAGCAAAGGTGAAGATGTTGAGCTCGAAGAAGAATATGATGGTGTAAGTTTGGGAACAGATAAAGGGAAAGGCATCATGCATAGAGGTGGTTCTTCAGCTGCAACCAAAAAGAGAAGAGGTGCAAGTACAATTTCACGAGGACGTGGAGGAGTCATGGCCGTACTATTGGAACTGGTGGTGGTAGAGTGCCTACTATGAGGTCGAGTATTAGATCCGGTTCGTTCAAGAATTTTTTCCCCATTTATATTGTTGCAAGTGCTCAGCTTGAGATTCGTACAACCATATGTTCAAAGGAGATTATTGCCACAGAAGATGATACCATAGGGAGGTGGTTCTATGACACATCCATTTCCTTCAATGAAGCAAACTCTGTTCAATTTCAGCCTATAACAGATGTGATTGCTTCTGCAGGCCGAAGAAATAAAATGCGCTCTTATCATAAATTGCGAGGTAAAATTCTAAATAATGCAGTTAAAGATGTCAAGGCATATTGTGATGAACTGAAATTGAGCTGGAAAGACAAAGGGTGCAGTGTAATGGCAGACGGGTGGACGGACATCAAGAACAGAACATTGATATAACTTCCTTGTATATTTCCCCTTATGTACAATGTTCTTAAAATTTATTGATTTGTTTGATACTCCTAAGACTGTTGATGTTTTATGTTTTATGTGAGATTTTTTATAAAGTTATACAAGAAGTTGGGCCTGAGAATGCCATGCAATTTATCACAGATAATGTAGCGAATTATAAAGCTGCAAATGAAATGTTAGCAGCACGATATAGGACATTTTATTGGAGCCCATGTGCTACTCACTGTTTAAATCTAACGATTCAGGATCTTGGTGAAAGAGATAATATGAAGTGGACATTTCAAGATGCCAAGAAATCAAGTTTATTTGTAATCATGCTTATGTCTTGAACTTGAGAAAATTGACAAATGGGGCTGAATTTATTCAACCTGCACAAACACGGTTTGCCACAAATGTTTTGATTGTGCAGGGTATAGTCAAACAAAGAAATCCTTTCAAGCAGATGTTTTGAAGTGATGATTGGCTGCATGCCTATAAAAGAAAGGCCACGACAGTCGTGGATACTATATTCAACAATGAATTTTGAGAATCATGTGTGAACTGATGTAAGGTTTGTGTACCTCTAGAGAAAGTCCTCATATTGGTTGAAAGTGAAGATAGATCTTCTATTGGATACTTATAAGAGGCTATGGACATAGCCAAAGAGGTCATTAAAGATAATCTGAAGGGAAAAAAGAAGTTGTACATGCCTATATGAAAGATTATAGATGAAAGGTGGTCTGGACAACTTCATCGGCCACTTCATGTCCGACCTAAATCCTACTATTAGATATCTTCCCACTTTTAAGAAGGAAAGAGAGGTCGAGTATGGCAAGTTGGATTGTATTGAGATATTGATAAATGATTATAGAGAACAAGAAGTTGTCCAAGTGTAGATCAAATATGATACTTGTTATGGTAACATGGGGAGAGACACAACAATTCGATGCAGGACATCCTTGTGTCCAGGTATTAGAAAAAGGGGCTTTATCTTATCTACTTTTTATTGTTATTTTATTTGTTGTTTCCACCTTCTCATATATTTACTATTTTGTATTTACTTTCCATCTATTATTAGATTTGTGGTGGAGCAGGTTTGGGCTTAACTGCCCAGGAGTTAAAACAGCTTGCAATTAGAATCTCAGCCAAACATGTAGTGCAACTGGATGTAAAGAAATTGGAGTGTATTTTAAGTTCATATATACATAAATACACATACACATATATGTGCACGTAACTATCATATTACATAAAATATTATATCATATACAAAATACTTTAATTAACATATTATACTTTACATGAGAATATATTTACTTATCATAGAATATATAAATACATAAATATTTGTATTTATCATATGTTAGATAAAGAAAATCATGTGAATGAATTATTGAAGGATTAATCTTGTATGCATCAAAGGCAAAGCTTCATATGCATTACAGAAAAAACACAACTGCTGTTTCATGAAAAAGGAAACCAAAGGCAATTAATGAAAAACGAACTGATAATTCCTGGTGCCGCATGTGTCATGTTTCTCAAATTATGAAGATGAAATTTGATGTAAAATTTGCTTTAACTCTTTTCCTTATGCTGTAACTTTTATCTTTTATTGTTACTCTTGGTTTGTGTATACTTTGTATATTCTATAATGGAAAAATATGAAATTGTATTCTTTCCCTTGACTGTCAAAATTTCACACAAATTGAACTAACCAGGTCAATAACAAAAGCCACATTATTTGGCTGCTTCTTGACAGACTCGGCAAAGTCAAACTATTGACTTGAATAAATTGGGTTCCCAACATATTGTCCCTAATTCCTGACTTGGATAGTAGCTGATCCAAGAAAAATTAAAGAAATCGATAGATAAGTTACTGAAATTGCAATGTTGCAAGAAGAATGAGACCCAAGCTCTAAATTGCAAATGATTGACTGCACTGAACGCTACATTCCAGAGATGCAGTGTTCCCAGTTCCCACAAACAGTGGTGAAAGATGGTGATGCAAACAAGGGATGCCATGTATTTATGCTTGTGCCTCAGGAACATGTAAAACACATTTTACAAGTTTCACCAAATCGGCAGGAAGCATAGAACAGAACATCCATTATGTGATTAGTCTTTAATTTTTGTGCAATCAAATATCCTCTTCCTTATATTACAACCAACTAATTAGAACTTTTTTTTCCAAAATATAAATGGCACTTATGAATTGTATATTGGCTCTACATGAGCTCATAAGAGATGGCCCAAGAAGAAAACTCCCTCCCAGTGCATAACTCTTTAAGTTGAATAAGCTGCTCAGGGCTGCAATGGATCATACTTGTGTGTGAACCTTGCTAGTAACTAACGAAAACTTTAACCAGGCAGAGCCCAGCAAATTAGTTGAACCACCTAGAAGTGGTGACTTCCCTTATTCTGCTAGCTAAATATAATACAACTGCTTAATCATTGTTCAAAGGTAAGTCTAATGCCCTGCAATTACATGGTGTATGTTTTTTCGAAAAGATAAATCAGAAATACCAAAGCATAAATTACGTATAATTTGCAATTTTCCTTATGATGAAAGAAAATAAATGCTTAAGCCCACTAAGTGAAGCAACCAACAAATTATAGATCTTCTGGTATGGTCCATGGGAATTAAGCATAAGCATCTGAATAAAGTCCACTATAGAATAAAACTACTCCAACATGATAAAAAGGTGCAAATGAGTTTGACCAATCCAACATATAGCATACTGGCCTAGACAGGATAACCCATGAGCAAATGAATTACAAGATCTACCTGCTACTAAGATACTGGAGAATCAGATTAATAACTCTTTCAGGCAAATATCCACCCTGCCGTATTACATTCAATAATTTTAAGTGGCATTCCAAGATCTTCCCAGCATAATGTTTTTGAAACATCTGAGCAAAGGCCTTGTTTTCTGGTTTTAAAAGCTTCAAATCACCAAACCTGCATGGAAAAAATAATCATTATACTGATGAAGGAACAATGCTTTCCTGGAACTCATGAGTAAAATAAGACTAAATGTACCTTGTGTACAAACGATTCATTATATGGACTGCCCATTTCTTAACTTTCCACCAGCCCCATGACTTTCTTTGCTCCGGATCAGTTGGCTGACCCTCCAGAGGGACAGGCCTTTCAAGAATGTTCAAGAATAGTAGCATCCATGCATTGAATATATTAGGATCGAACAATTGCTTAGGAATCTCCAACTGGAAAAATTAGAATAATGAGTACAGAGAAATTAATCAAGAATAATTTATTAACGAAAAGATCTAGATACCACATGAGCCAACAGCATGATAGACATACATAGATTGAAGACCAAAATATTTTGCAGATAAGTTTTAGCAGGTCAGCTACTTCCAGAGGCGGGTTTACAAACTGAACTAGTCTCGTGAATATGCTCAGTAAAGCAGGAAATGTCTCCTCAATAATAAGATGTACTGGTATCCTCTCTTCATCTGTTTTAAACCTACAGAAGATGCCAGCAGTAAGCAAGCACTGCACTTTTAAAATAAACAAGTCAGAAATATGTGAAATAGCAAAATTTTTTCAAACTATGGGAAATTAACCATGCAAAACTACAACATGAAAATTATTTGTATGATGTCGATACACAGATCAGACCATGATGGAGTAACAAAAAGAAAAGATTTCCGAGAATAGCTTATATAGACATTATTCAACAAAAGAGATAGAATGAAAACAAGAAAGTGCTTACTCATATTTCCTTGAAAGAATTCTAAGCACATATAAGGGCCCATAAACTTGTTGAGCTTGCAAATTGTGTTTCACCCATGGAAGTAGGGTAGGCCACTGTTCAGGATAATCAGCATGAACAATAGTTTTCATGCACTCCCCGAGCTGGACTCTGTAAAATTACATAAACACATGAAGAGATCTTATCTTCAACTTTCAGCTATAGTCACTATTGAATGTAGTAATGACTACATGTTTATATCTACTATATAATCTTAACCGTAGTAAAGGCTCAAAATTCAATAGGAATTCAGAAGGGCAATGGCATCATAAAATGGCAAAAAAAAGAACATAATAAATTACAATATGTAAACATAAATTCTTGTTAGTAGTTAAATAAGAACAGTAAATGAAAAATTTATCATCAGAATTTTCCTTTTTATCTGTTAATTCCAAAGCCATCATAAGATTGTGCAAGATAGTATCAATTTTCTGACGGTTCATCTACTTTTTAATCAGCAAATGTGAAACCAGACAAGCTAACAATCACTAAACAGGGCGGAATAAACACTGAATGAAGAGCTATCTTCTAGAAATATATGCTACTGTTTACGGTCAGAAGTTAAATTGAGTGGCTAGCTAGTGAGATGGCTGAAGAACAATAACGCTCAGAGATGCACTCAATTATTTACAATCCTAAAATGGGAATTAAGAGCACTTTTGAGTATTTGATAATTTTGAGTTCCTGCCACCAAATTTATCCCCAGTTATAGAGAAGTATGGTTCTTGAAATTGAAACTGTGAGTGAACTGAATGCTTTTTAACTACATCCTGTGGACGATGCTGCTAACAAATGCATTCTCATCTCCATATCAACTCCATCTCCAAGACAGCCTAAGCTTCTTGCAGCATCCCAGTTGCTCGGTCTTGCATTCATATTACTTCATATTCAGTAGCAAGTTATAACCTATGTCGCATGGACTCACCAAAACAGCAGCCGCAGTCAAGTCGGCACAACTTGACTGTGCATGTGGCTCCGACACGGCACCAGGTGCAGACAACACGAATCTGGTGTAGTCAAACCGCATCAAGATCATTTTTGTCCTCTTTTCAATCCTTTTTTTCTGGAAACGATGCTTTCGTTTTTCAGTTTTTTTCTGTATTATTGCATCTGTTAGACTTTTTTTAGTATTTCTGCATACTTTTGCAGTTCAATACTGGATATCATATGGTGCATATAAGTTCTAACTTTATATAGTGAATATGCCATATGGTCATATATGTTGTTGCTGTTTATAAGTGTTCTAAATCTGTGAACAAGATTTCTTATTTGAATAATGTGCATAAGTTTCGCTAATCTTATATATATATATATATATATAAGTTCTATATATGTATTACCAGTTTTATTAATCAGTCATATGTAATATATGGAGTATATTTATACAATATACAGTTATAAATTTATAATACTAGGTATACAACAGCTACTTGTTTAACGCCTACTTATGTTATGAATAAGATTGTAAAATCCGAAACTTTGTATCATACATATATGCACACCCTCACTGCACCCACACCCATGTTTTTTTTGAAATTTGCCGCATGCTGCTCCACACTCGCACCCCGCACCTATGTGACATAGGTTATAACTTAACTTCATCCAAAGAACACTACTGGACACACACTGCAAGCCCTATAGATCTAATCATATAAACTTGTATCTGCTTTCATCGCAATATTGCAAACTGCAACCATGAGGAACAGCATTGGCCAATTAGTATACAAAGCATAGGCATTCAAAAGAAAAAAAAATATTCTCCAATAGAAGCTGCTAGGAACTCCTTTTCTTCATTGTGATAGAAGGGAAAATTAATTGTCAAAGATCCACAAATCAAAACATAAGACAATGTGTCTTTCATGATATCATCAGTTGTTTCCTAGAATGCCGCTCTTCATCCAATATTCAAATTTGGACATCTTTTGACAGCCTCTAAACATTATGCCAAAGAGCAAAAAACCCAAGGTAGCTCTACAATAATTTGCATGTTAGGAAAGCATCACTGCCATAAAATGCAAAAGTGATGAGCTATCTAGTCAAAAGTGTGTTGATGCAGCCACTTAGGCGTACCTAGCCCCTAGAGAGGCAACCTTTTCAAGTAGGCTGTAGCACCTAGGTGCCAAGTTAGAGGTCATAAAAAGGCTTTTTTCTCCTTTTTTTTCCTTCTTCTTCTACCTTTTTCTTTCTTCCTTTCACAGTTTTTGACCTTCCAAGGCACCACTTAATCCTCTTTGAATATCCCACAGCTAGGTGCATCTAGTAAACTCAATAGCTCGCAAGGACTGAACCTCAGATTGTCAAAGCCAAAAAAAAAAAAACCAAAAAAAAAAGGTAAATGGAACAAAGAATATGAAAATTATTTTTTAGGAGAAACAATTTAAATAGTTAAAGACATCTCAAAATGCATCAAGTTATTCAAGCTCAGAATGCAGAAATAGCGCTATCAGACTACAGCCACCACAATACTACTTCTCTCCATGAAGCCATTAGTATATAATGTCTCCAAACATGCAAATTCGACATAAGCTCCACAGACAGTGAGATAGTCTGAATCTGAATCATAAAAGTTCATATGCAAATCAAATTGAAGGGTGGTATGAAACTTAAATATGTTACGTCTTTTTTACATTGATGGAAAAGGAAAATAAATTCAATTTATGATTCAGCTCAACAGTCGGAAAGTTTAACATGTTCAAATAAGTACAATTCAAAGTTAGGTTGCCACCTAAGCAAAGGAGGAACTTGCGCAACAAAAGCCGGTAGGTTTTGTCTGACCATGGTTTTATCAGCTACTGATATCTTCTGCTGATTACCTGAAAAACAAGAAGGAACAATGAATATTGGGGAAGACTTCAAAACTAGGAAAGAATGAATATGGAACAAATAACAAACCAGGCTCTTGAGGCAACCAGTTCTTAGCAATAAAGTTCTTGAAATGAATGCTGGCAACTTGACGGACAGCTAGATCACAATTAACATCAACAATGATCTGTAACAACCGGACTAGATGTTGTGGAGTATACTGGAACTGCACCACACAATACCAGAGAAAAGTTAAGACATTTTTTCCAGAGTAAATCCAATCTCTGTCATCACAGGTTTGCATATGTTTGCTAGCCAGGACATTCGTGTAACATATAGTACATGCAAATTGTATCGAGCATAGATTGCTATGATCAACTTCTTAGTTCAGAAAATGCATTAAAACATATGATCGTTTTCTTTGGGTTTAACTCAACAGAGGAAACATACAATCAACAAGTCAGACAACAGCAAACGAAAGTTAGAGATGGAGACTAGCATCTAAGCCCTTGGAAGCACCACGTCTCCAGGCTGAACCATAGAATAAAACCCAACTACTAATACCAACGAAGAGCTCATCCTGAAACGATTATTCAAATACTGGACTAATGAAGTGATATAATTCGTGCTCTGAACATTCAGCACTACTCAAAATATATATGCGCATCAAATGGTAGACTGCTAAATCAATCATGGAAGAGAAGACAACAATTGATTTTTCAAGTACTCAAGGGAATGCACAATTGCAAAATAGAGCGACGACACCTAATAGCGTATTACTACAATTCCGTCAGTCAGGAAAAAAACAATCCAGAGATAAGACTGAATTGATCAGTGAAGAGCATCACGAAGTAGCAGCCACAGCCACAAACTCCACCAAACAAGGAACATTAAAAACAATCACTATCAACGAACTAATTCAAATGATTACAACACTAGCAAGCCGCAAGACCCTGATCCGGTAACTAAAAAAATGGCCTAGAAATTCAGTTAACCAACAAAAACAACATCTACAGTGAATCGGAATAAGCACGACAAATCGACAAAAACTCAGAATTCAAATCCAGGACAACAAATTCCGACCAACCACTGGAAACAGAGCTAATAATATCTTTTCACCTGATTGAGACTCTCCTCAGCCGCTAATCGCTCTTTGGGATTCGGGCTAAGCGCCCCACGGAGAATGAGCGTCAGGTTAGGGAGATCCATCAATCACACCCTAACCCGAACACCAAATTATCGAAGAAAACCGACAAACCCCAAGAAGCAAGAAAGAGAAAAGCTGAAACCCAATAGCCAAAGAACTAAAGAAATAAGAAGAAGAAAACGAAGAAAAGCAGCCTCGAAGAAGACGCTTAATCAAGGAAGACTGTCGTCTGTTGTCTTCTAGGGTCTGACGACGAAATCGGAACCAGAGGAAGACAAAGAAGACGAAAATGAGAAGGCACCGGGAGAAGGGTTGTAGGAAGAAAGAGAGAGAGATTCTAGAGAGAGAAAGCAGAGTGTTCGTATTTAACCCTAGGGTTGTGTTGAGAGAGCCCTAAATGACCTTCTCGACTGGGTTTTTGACTCCGACCACAGCAGTTGAAAGTTAATTAGTGAAAAATAGGAGGAAAATTGACGAGGCAATGGACGACTCTTCCTTTCTCTCTCTACTTTCTCTCTCTTATCCTGATTTTCAAGAGAGCTCAAAAAGCAAGTTATGATAATTAATAAATATTTTCATTTCAGCTCACCATTCGGATTTGGAAAAAAAAAAATCAGTAATTATTTTATATTCTACACAAGGCGAGTGTTTTTTTTATAAGTCAATTTATTTGTTTTAAAAATGCCAATAACTTTAAATTCAATGTATTTATTAGCAGTATCATACAAATATATGTTCGAACTACGAAACATAGAAAGAATGCTTACATCACATTAATAACGGAATAATAAAGAAGCTATATTTTGAATGGCATATGAGGCTTGATTTTCAAATGTTTTAAGGAGATGAGGAGAAAAACTATAATTCTTGAACAAATGGTAATTTTGAACACTTAATTTTTGATACATAACTTCTTGGAAATTTAGATATTGTTAACTTTTTATTTAGAAGAAAGTTAATTTGATGAATATAACGGATCGAATTAGATATAACATATCATTTACAACATCCAACTTACCAGACATTCACATGTTTGGGTTCCAATGCAAGTGAAGAGAAATTATATACAATATATGAATCTGATTTTTAGATTAACAGTCCCATTTGATTATGACAAAATTTTCATATATGAATTGACTTTTAAATATACAACGGAATTAATTGTGATAAGTTAATAACCGACTTTCAAAATTTATAAGCATTGGATATAGGATATACTTATTTAACATTGAGTATACATCCTAATTTGATAGTACAATCAAATGCCATCGTCTCTTAAAATTGAATCCAATCTAATTTTTTAATGGGTTATTTTTTTTTTCATGTCCGATATTTTTGAAGCATTTGAATTAAATATTTGATTTGAATCCAATCAGTCGACATTAATAGTATTTTCCAATAAAAATTAAGACTATTGACCAACTTCTACAAGTTTGTATGAGTCTACTCGGTTCGAATCTCATATTTATTTATTTTGAGTTGAAGAAGGACAAGAGTCCAACAATGAAGGTGTGTCTCCCTTTGGTGAAGCTATAGTTTTCCCCATGTATGTTCATTTAATGTCGAAAAATGCAAAGAAAAAAACAAAATAAATTGAAATAAAAAATCTAATAATTCCCTGAAATTACATTTGTCTCAAGAGGTATAATGCAATTGAACAATTTGAAGTTTGCATCTCACTATTGTTGTTGTATTCTGGTGTGTTATTTTTCGAAGTTGCAAATGATGATAAGCACGACACTTGGGAGTTGAATGTTGTACTGTATGTTTATTTAGGCTTGAAACAAGGTAAAACCTTATGGATCTTTAAGGCTTTACGCTAAAAAAAAGTAAAAAAGTTTTTTTTCACAAGCAGACATAAAAAAAAATAAAACAAAAAACAAAACCACAATAACAAAAAAATATAAAAGTAAAAAAAAAATCATTTTAATTTTTCCTTTTATTTGCAAGAAAAACCGTTGCTTCATCCTTTTAGTAACCAAAACAAAATTCCAAACTCTTTCATTGGAAAATTAACCTCCCACCTTTGGTAAAACGTTTTCCCTCAGAATTTGCGATGGGGAGAAGATCAACCAAAAGCTAGACAAAGATATCGTCATTATTGCTGTTTGGGATTGGTAGGAAAAACATTTCCTCGTTATTGCTGCTTGCGTTTTGTAGGAAACTTCAGCACAACACATGACCTTTGTAGTTGGATGGTTATTTTTTTATTTTATGTGTGACGTTTGACTATGTTTTTAATATTAAAATGCACCTTTCGCCATAGTTTTCAATGACAAAAAAAAAATCTAATTTTTTATTTCAATTTTCTATATATGACATTTATTGGGAGCCATATTCTTTTGATATTCTAAAATGAAATATTATAAATTAATTGAAAAACAAATAAACTTACATGAATTATAAACGGGACACTAATTTCACCAACCGCAAATTAGCTGGTCTCCGCGCTCATGGGAGTCGTTGTCCCTATTAAACAAGCAAAGTCGATGTAGCACACAACTTTGATTAGACAAGTTTGGTACGAAAGCCTACTAATAATTAAATTTTGACTAAATCAAAAGCTTTATTCGGGTGCATAAGCTCATTAATCACATTTCTTGACAATCCGGGCATGAGCTCGAATCGCCACCTTTTGCCCTGAATTGGAAGGGTTTAGGTCAGAATGAGAGGCGGCCAAGAACCAAAGTGTTGTCCTCATTAAGAGGGTGTTTGATTGATTGCTTCAATCTTGCGTTCAAGGTGATATGAGTTCTTAAGAATTTAGGATTCGAAGTTCAAATCAATGGTATGTATGATCTTAAGTCCGCGATTACTTGAACGTCGTCTCTCAGCAGTAATCTATCATATGGTTTGGATTTGGCTTAAAATTCGGATTCCGATTCAGATGTTAATCTAAAAATTAAACTTCGATCAGATTCAAATTATGAATTTGGATTTTGGATTCAGATATGATATATATTTTTTTTCTTTATATATATCTGATTGAAATCCAATTTGTTGACATTTCCTATATTTTATACATACAATACAACACTGATTTGAAATCTCCCCAAAACATGCCCTGAAGCCTTTTGTTTGAAAGACAACGTGGTTTTGCAATGCTTGTGTGTTTGAACTTAGACCAAATATTTAACGAGCACTTGTTTATCTCGGATCTGAAATCCAAAGTGATATGATACTACTAAGGATCTAGTATCCAAGAATTTGAGCTCAGACTCCCTCCAATCAAACATCAAATCCAAGATTTTGGCCACATAGTGACATCAAAGCCTTTGGTACGCGCAAAAGTGCTATGAGTTTGCTATTGCTATAGGAGTTTTGAACCCAAATTAAGTCTAAACTAAGGTCTAATTCTTGTTCAACATCATGTTGACAAAACGTCAATGGACTCCCCTCATCTCCTAAATTTGCAACCCTAAGATCAGAAAACACATGACGGAACACCCCACCTTTTGCAGCCCAGAAGAGTAGAACCTACGAGAATCAAAACAAGGACACACGCCATCAACGTATACCACGTCCCGACCAGTTCTATTACGCCCCTTGGGCATGACGTTTCAAGTGACTTAAGATCTTAATAATCCACAAATTTTTTCGAAAGGACATAAGATATATTGACTGAAATATACATTGATGCAAGGTTGGAGTTGGTGGACAATTGATTTCTAGATGGTATCTTTAAAATAGTTTAGGGTTTGGTTTACCTTGGGTCCCACATCAAATTCAACCTTGGATCCTATGTCTAGAGTAATCAAACGCTTCGAATTTTGGATTTCCTACTTTGGAAAGGTTCACTATTATGTTTATTAGTATGCCCTGTTGGTGCATTCTTTGCAAAAAATAACATGAGAGTAACCATTATACCCATTGAATTGATCTCATGGCAAAATTTTCTTGCAAAGTTTATAATGTGGGGCAAAGCAAAAATATGTCAAACTTGGTTAACGTATATGATGAAGTATAAATATCCATGCAGATAATGATAGCGGCCACGTAAACTTTATCATCATTAGTAATTTTGTCTCGAACTCTTGGAAGAATGCTTGTCTGGGCCATACAATGAGATGAAGAATCAAGGTAGCTGGTGCAGATATGGTCACGCATAGTCCATGTGCCTCATTTGCTCCAAAAGCAAGTAGACAATGAAAGTTCAGTTCATACTGTGTCAAGAATGATGATGACCTGTAATATAATGGTGGCTTTTTTTTTTAAATAAGGGTGAGTGATTCATTCTGCCACTCTTAAGAGAAGGCATTGGCCCTTTTGTGCCCGCCCCCCTGAGTTACCATTGGGTTCACAGAGCATGCTTCGAGACCTTTTATAGTCCCTAAGTAAAGCGCATTGGGATGTGATAGTGACCACTCCAATATTCGAACATGAGTCCTTAGATAAGACAGACCACCTTGCCGCCCAATACGATACCACCCTTTGGGGTATAATGGCAGCCTTTACGCCACGTTTGAATACATGGTATTCCACTGTAGAAGTGGAGCCGAGACTTAGAAATCTAGGAAAGTTTCACGGCAAAACAAACATAGAACTTTAAACCAAGTGTTTTTGCTTGGTCTCGGTATTTTTATCCCAGCATTAGAGTTCCACCTAAACATGTTGAACTTTTGAGAGAGACATAGAGGCAGAGACATTAGGGTTTTACTTAAAATGGAAGAACAAAAGTTCCAGGTCATCAGACAAGATGTGGTAGGTAGAAGGTAGATTGATGATGATTGTAACGATACAAAAAGAGGCAAAGCTAAAAAATTTTATATCATTTTAAACTTTTAAGATGCACCTACATGTAAGTGAGATCTGCCATAGAGTTTCGATATGAAAATAAACACTCTTGTGGGCCGATGCCGGTAATTGTCCACATCTGCATACGCCCCAGGGTACAAAACGACAAATAATATATGTTTGGTTAGTTAAATACACTTTCACTATTGTGCAGGAACTATACATAATTTCGTATATGAGAGAGGAGCGACTGTGTTGGTGTTGGCTGGGGATGTACTTTTTTGTAATGCTCTTTTCTATTCATCTCGTATCGTTTGCTTCTATCGTATTTTGATAATAATACGGTCGGGACCCAACTCCCAACATTTTTTTTTTTGAGTTTTTTAAATGTGTTGAGTTGTCTGCTAGCATGATTAATGGGATGCTCAATAATTATTGATTGTTCTTGAAACCAGGGGCTGGACAATTGTCCATACAATTCAATAAAAATTTCTTATTTATATATTGGTCCGCCTTAAATTCTTGCTTACTTACATATAAAATGTCTCTCATTATGTGGTAAGTGTCTTTCAACAAAAGGCGGAGTCAAGGGGGATTGGAAGGTGCCTTAGCCTCAACTTTCAATTCTTTTTTTTTTTTTTAATTTATATGCAAGTTTAAAAAATTTCATTTACTTTATATAAAATTTGTATTTAGCCATTGTCCAAATTTTGAAAATATATTCGGCCTGCCTCATAAAAAAATTTTGTGGTTTTGTCATTGCCGTCAGTGAAGTATGTATACTTCTGCTTGAAACTCATTTTTCCTTGTCTACACCTGGTTTCTTTTTGCGTTTGTTTTTATTTTTTTTTATGAATTTTTAAATTTCTAGATATTTTTCACCTTTAGTTTCATTTTTTTTTTAATGTGAGGTCAAGAATTACATAAAACCTTAAGCACTTATTTGTTGTGCATGAAAAGTCAGACTTGACTGTCGTTTCTTATTGGCTCACGAGTTGGGCGGGCTTCTTATTATCACAACAAAATCTGCTGTCTTATTTGTTTATACGAAAATCATTTTCTCTTTGGTCGTTTTGTGTAGGAAAAACTTGTCTGAAGGGTAAGTAAAGTCCCCTTCCTGGCCAGCCGTGATATAAATAGCCCCCGTTTTCATGTATATATATATATATATATATAACAGTCAATGTTGTCATATGCTACATAAATTGGACCATAAATCATCATTAAAACCACCTTATACCATACATAGACTGTAGTAAATATACTAATTTAATGATTGTTCTTTAGTACTAAATTCCAGCAGACAGCAGAGTTGAACTCTTTCTCTCTCTCTATATATATATATATATATATAAGTAAATAAATAAAAAGGTACACACACCTTATATATATATATATATATAATGAGAGAGAGAGAGAGAGAGAGATGAAAACAAATACTATTAAAGGGTACTCATCCAAGAGAAAGGGATGCCAAAGAGCAGAAGAATCAACATTGAAATTAATATTTGGTTAAGCGCTAGCAGGTTACTCTGATTGAATCTGACATTTCACAATCTTTTTGAGTTTGAAAAGATGTTCTATGCCATCATATATTCAGAGTCAGATTCATTAATCACAATCCACATGTAGGAACTTGATTTCAACCTTTTTCATACGGATCAAGTATCATCACGAACACCGATTTTATCCAATCTTACGCCATCATACCGTACTCCTTGAAGTGAAATCAAAATCTTTATATTAGATTTGGATCAATTCCCTTTGTGACATTTGAGTCGTTGTTTGACTCGAGCAAGCACCAGTATTAATTATTCAATCAATTCTGGACATTCAATGACATTTCCGTGGCTCCACGTGACGGTGCTTGAAAATCAATGGCTCCTTAATTAAAGGTGTACGTGAACAGTTAGTTTCAGATTTTTTCTGACCAGGAGTGGATTCTGTCAAGCGTTAAATGCTCCCCATCCATGTTTGAAAGAAAACAAAAGCCTCTCGCTGAGAATAAATGTTATTCCACATAAAAATATAAACACAGTGAGAATAAATGTTATTCCACATAAAAATATAAAACACAGTGAATCATTGAACAAAAGAGAGAGAGAGAGAAGATGAAGGGAAGAGGAAGAGACAAGAATAGGTCCACTTAGCATCCACAATTGCACCCTCAAGCTAAACATTAATCGATATAATCAAAATAGCACCTTCCCAGATTTGAATTGAGGACATGACTGTAACACGCCGCCTAACTCAACCAATTGTTCTACCCATCACTTGGTAGAGAGAGAAAGCTGAGACCTATCCGAAGAAAACTCAGTATTATTTGGAAATGATTTCATCGGAAAAGTTTTTAGATACTTGGGGAAAGGTGGTTGTGGAATTCTCAAGAGCCATTCCCCAATCATATTTAGATTTAGATTTAGTTAGAAAAATGTGGTACCAAAATCGGATCTGATTGGTGGTCCACTTAGGATTTCTTTTGCTGATTAAGTTCGGCTTGTGAACGAGTTCGAGCCGAGTCATTTTCTTAATGAGTCGATCTTGAGTTCATGAGTCGACTCATTCAAATAATCGAGTTGAGTTCGAGCTCAACACGTAACTGCCGAGTTGAGCTCGAGCCTTAATCAAGTCGATATATTCAAACGAGTTTACGAGTTTGTCGAGCCTTAATCGAGTCGAGTTCAGCACGTAACAATGAATATCAATTTTATTCAAACGAGTTTGTCGAGCCTTAATCGACTTGAACTCGAACTCAACACATAACTGCCGAGTTGAGCTCTACTTGCTTCGGTTGAGCTATTATCGGGCTTGAGCCGAGTCAAGCTCGAGACTCGAGCCAAGCTCAAGCTCAATGAACTCGGGCTCTACTTGGCTCGTGTAACTAGGCCTTTTGAAAATGGATCACAATTTGTGTAGGATGCCATTCAAATAAATGAAGTAGAAAACGACGGAGTTTCATGCATCAGGCCCAGATGCAATCCTCATACCATTCACTAGGCCCATATTTAAATCCAGATCCGGATTTCATAACTGCAAAATTCATAAGGCTGCCAACGGGTCAGATCTGAAATGGGGGTTTAGTCGCTTTTTTTTTTTCACCTCTCCGCTGACCGAACCGGATCTGACTTAATCAGATCCGGATCCAGACTCAGGACGAACAAGCATCAAGTCCTCTAAAACCATACCCAGGTTCGGGTAGTTTCCGAGTTGGACCTGTAATTCATGCAGAAACGCCTAACACAGATCCAATTAGTACTAGATCTATTTAAACGGATCTAGAAAAGGGAAGATTCTAATTAGGGATGTACAACTCTCTAGTTCTACCTTGCCTCCAGCTTAACTGGAAACACAAGCTTATAAATGAGTCAAGTTCGAGTTACATTAATTGAACTCAAGTAAGCTAATCTAATCTAGGATTTTGGTTTTGCAATTTTCAAAATTAAATCAAAGGAAAGAGATCAAGTCAAATGAGGAATTGATACAAACAGCTTAAAACGAGTTGAGCTCGAGTTGGGGCTCAAGTCGAACATGAGCTGACCTTGTACAATTGACTCGATCTCAAGCCATTTAAGTCGAGTCAAGTTCAGCCCTCGAGCTTGTCTCGGCTCGTGTCCGATGGTGATATATAGTAAATAGGATAAACCATGTATTGGCGAGAAGAGAACCGTTTGAGAAGTGTCACCAAAATAAAATTCCGAATCGAATCTGTAGATTCAATGACTCGGCCAAGCGGGAAATTAATCCACAAAAACTGTTGTGTTGTTTATTGTTAAAAAATAAATATAAGCAAAGAAAAAGATTAAAGCCCCTTTAAAACACATATTTTAAAAATAACTAAAAAAAAAAAAAGCAACTGCCCCGCCGTATCGGCCACCGTCGCCGTTCGATTATGAATCGGCCGATTCAGGCGGATCACTTTTTACAGCGCAGGGGTTGCAGTAGGAAAAGGAGGGGACAGCCTTCTGTTGCACAAAAGAGAATCAGGCAAAAAAAAAAAAAAAAAAAGTTGGAAGACGAAGAGATCAAAGCTTTTGGAGTGGGGAAGGTATCCTCTCCTTCCCACTTCACTTTTTCCCTTTAGTGCTGTCAACGGGACCAAGCGGGCCCATATCCAACTAAGAACTGCTACTTCTTGGCAAATATTAACTAATTTTTTTAAGTATATAAAATAATAAAAAGATGAATAGTATATGATGTGCGATACTTTGTAGTAGTCCGTAGACTTCGCATCGGGTCGAGTATCTAACTAGTATATGGTACCCGACTTAATCGGGCTCGGACCCGAACAAACTAATATAATCGTTATCAAACTCCCTCTTAAAGATTGATTGGGGGTCAAAGTATGCCTCGAGGGACTTAGCATAGCTAGAACCAATCACGGTGCAAGATCAGGAGTTTTATGTTGTCGGAGTCTCGTACATTGTTTCAAACTTTTTTCTGCCCTTGCGTCTCTAGTCATAATAAGAAAGGGTTTGTGGATATTCAGGCCAGAACACGCACCCAGTGTTCAACCCTTCAACCTCGAGTCGAGCTATGCTCAAGCTTGAATTCAGCTGTACAAGGTCACCTCAAGCTCGACTCTATAGACCAAGTCCCGGCTTGAGCTTGACTTGTTTAAGCTAGTTTGCCAACTCTCCATTTGACTTAATCTCTTAATTCTTTGATTCACTGAGTGGCTCTTCTTGCATGTGTAAGAGGACACAAAATGCAATTTTCCCTTGTCTCATGGTTTAAGCTTAGATGACCACAGAGTAATAGCTTATTTAATACATTTGAAAGTCTACAATACCAAATTAGCTATGTGTTGGAAACAATTACAACATAAGAAATTACTTGAAAAGAAATGATAAGGAAAGTTGGAAGCAAGAAAACAGAGATGCCATACAATGCTCTCAAAAAGGAATAAAATTAAAGAGCTTCCCATAAAAGATGAAGCCAGTTCAAATCTTGATATTAATCGAAAAGTTTGCTCCGGCCTGCAGAGCTGTCAAGAGCACCAAATAGGTATGTAGAACCAAACATAAATAACATGACGATTTGAGCTTCTGAATGATCAAGCTAGCAAACAGTAAATCTTTAAACAAAGACAGAAATTTGTTTAAGTTGTTCTGACAGTTCGGGACAAACGAGTGGTGCCAGCCGATGCCTTGGACGCCGTCGTCAACTGACAGGAGAACTTCCTCTCTGCTTCCCCTTTTGATGAACGGCTGAAAGGGGAAGGAGGAACCCTCCCCGCTGCCGGATTATGGTGCCCATGTCATCATGCGACACCAGGGACAGAACTAGAAATTTTTTATGAGGAGGCCGAATTAAAGTTTCTAAATTTTGACTATGATCGAAATATCATTTTTCAAAAATTTTTATATAGGGTAAATAAAATTTTCTAAAACTTACATGTAATTTTTTTTTCATGTAGCCTATGCGGGTGTGTCAACAAAACTAAAACATAAAAATTGGTGTTCATACATATTTAAAATTTCAAGTGGCAGTCTCTCTCTCTCTATCTATATATATATATATATATATATATATTAAATTCTATCAGGCAGGTTGGATAAAGAGAAGAATCTGATATGATGAGCGAGGTTAGGAAGATGCCACATTTTTAGCCTACCGTGTCACTGTGGCATAATCTGGAATTGCAGCTACTTTCTACAGTATCTTTGGGAAAAAGAAAGGGAAAAGGTAACGAGTAAAACAGCTTTACAAAAAAGCCAGATGCTCAAATCTCCAAACAATCGTAAAGGACCCAAAAAAGATAACTGCACCTCCAATTCCATGACATCCCTAGACTTGAAAAAGGCAAAAAAGAGAAAAATTTATCAATCATTGCCTTTGGTGTAATAAAGCGGTTATTTGATGTTGACGGCCGCTAGTGCACACTCCCAAAATGTTCTTAACGTCTTCAAAACCCTCAAAAGTTCAGTTCCCAACCCAACGTTGGATTGGATGGTAGCCCCAGTTTTGGATCTGATCCGGATCTGTGGTTTGAGATTTGGATCTTCTCAAGAAATAGGAGAAGTGAACGGGATGGGTCTATTCCAACCCTAATGTGGACCTCGCCACTCCTGTATCCGATTCCAGACTTGCATCATTGCATGGACCGGAGTAGTGGCATGCCACATGGTGGTTGGTGCGGGCAGTTGCCCGCACCAACCTCATAAAATTAGTTTAATATATATGTTAACGTTTTGATGTATTTGATTGTTAGTTTGTTATGCATGTAAGTGCCCCAAAAAAATTAAAGGTATTGAATAAGTGCTCCCATAAAAAAAAATTTCTCCAGGTTTTCTTCAAGTTTCAAATTGGAAAAGGATGGTATGGATAAGTTGACATGGCACATAAGGAATGCATGCATGAACCCACACGCGGATACAAACTCAAATACATGCTGGTATATGCTCTTAAGATTAAAGTGGTTTTATGCTTAATATGATAATTTCCATAACATGAAAATTATATATATATATTTAATATGTAATTGAAACAAATGTATATGCTACGGATGAGCAGAAGCGACCCGAAGAAGGGCCAAAGCTCTCTTACATTTTTTTTTGTTCTTGAGGTTTAGAATTGTTTTCAGGACTTGGGTGAGATACAAAACATTCTTCACCTACATTGTTGCAGTTCAGTGGTTGGCATTTCAGTGGAATTGCAACACATAAGAATCACATTGACGATTAAATTGCCAGAACAACCAGCTACACTACAACCTAAAGACAAACACAATTCCATGGTTGTATGGATCATAATTTATGTGTTTACGCTAGAAGCAATGTGTAAAAAATACCTTCATAAACCAGGGCCGCCAGTTCCATGAATCGGCCTATTAACTGATTCAGCAGAATTGGTTGTGATTCTTGTGAATTGGCCAAAAATAATTAAAAAATGATATTAAAAAATATAAATAAAAAATCATACAGAAACTAATTTCAGTACAAAACACTAAATAATTAACTTGCCACTTCGGCCGATCTGGACAACATTGCTTGGAAGCTTAAACGCTGCCACAATGTCTATGACAGGACAGCTGTTTGATGCCAACATCAAGATAGACGATTTCAGTCAATAACGAGTCCCACTCATGATGATTAATCAGAAGAAACATCAGTGGGGGCTTTATTAGTGCATTCCTCACCACCAACGTCAAATAATCAGTCTCCCCACTTGCCCAAAAAATCTTAGAGGCAGATTACGAATCGTACCTAATTTGGCTATGTGGGGGTCATAGAGCGATTAGATTCTGATTCGATAAATATACGTATAGCCGTCATACATGAAGAAGTTAGGCTTCATAAATGCAATTCATACATCGCCGAATCACACAGTTTCCATGCAGCCCTGAACCCCATGATAGATGTACACCTTTGAGCGACTGTCTATATTAGGAGGAGGGCGTGTTCAATTTTTAGAAAGGTCCTTCTACAAAGTCCTTTCTAAGAAGAACTTATTCCCCACTGATCAAACGACTCGTGTCTTCAGACCCTAATGCCGGACCCAGTAAACCCGGAATATGTTTACATGTAAAAGTCGGCCCTAACGTCAGATAGTTCCACGCTCTTCAAGTCCTAGCCTGACTATAAGGCTGGGCTTGCCTAGCTGACCTGAACAGCTATTACGATAACCAATCATACGTTAGGAATAAATGGGATCAAGAGCAAAGAGCAAAGAAGGATAGCTTTGCGTCTTGTGAAGGGTCAGGTGAATGAAGGACAGGCTCAGGGATGAAGCTGTTGGGAAATGCTGGCCCTCATCCGTTTCCATGGTTTTGTGGAGCCTCTGGACAGCAAGGAATGATGTAAAAGATGGTAGGAAAACGCCTCCAGCTGCCTTGCTGTTTGGATATAGAAGCTAAGAAAATGTAACAACGGTAGAGATGTGTTAATGATTCAGGCTCGGATCATCTAAATGCATAAAAAATCATATTCAATCAAACACAATACAGCAAAAAACGATCAGATCCCCAGAACTTATTCTGACCATCGCCAGCCCGAATCAATGACCAGCTAGCTTGAAACTGCGAGCAATTGATGAACCACTGAAGCACCGATGTTTTCTGGTCAGATGTTTCTAGAACCTTCCATTGATGCTTAAGAACGTCTTGTCGCCCTCTTGCCGTTTTTACAAACCAACATCTTTCTTCAACCCAGACGAGGTTAACGCAATCAGTGAAGCCTAGATTTTCGAGGTTCAAATCCTACGGGCATCGGATAAGAAACTTGTTCAAGCGCTAACCAACGCTGTTCAATGACAAGCAGCTATTGGCGCCGTTCTGCTTTGTCTCATGACAAGCTGTTGGCGTTCAGTTACAAAAACTTGGCTCTAGCCTACCCAGATCATGCCTTGGGGCACAGTTGGAGAAGAGATTCCTCTTGCAGCCAGGTAATGCCATTGCCACGCAGACAGGAAAATGACTTTTCCTCTTCCTAAAATGTCATCACACTATGTTAGAAGATGATCCGTGTGCACAAAGAAGCAAACCTTGAGGTCGTAACAATGGATCATCATACACATTCCACACAGAAATCGGCAATTAACAACTGAAAGTCTGTCTGCAAGAGAACAGAAGATGCATATAATAGACTTCAATAGTTGCTTTCCTATGGTGAAAATATCTAGACAAATGGTATACAAAATACTTAGAACTGGGAACCCGATTCTTGGTCATAAATATGCAGCTTCTACAAGCTCGAAATCAAGAGTAAAAATCTCGCAAGGCGAGTAGCTAGCACAATGATTAAGGTAAGCAGCCAACAGTAAAAAAAAAAAACAAAAAAATGATCCAGGAATCTCTCACACCGATAGAGAAGATTCACATTGGATTAGTCCTGAGTGGAGATTGTATGGCACATCACGGAAAGAAGATTGTGATGAACTGGACAGATATCTCAACCGAGAGCAAAAGCCAAAAAGTGTTCGGGAATCCAGAAATTTTAATGGACTGTCAAAACCAACTGTGAGAGGTAACATTCCTTCACAGAGAAATGCAGATCCTAACCAGGGAGAAAAAGTTTTCCTAGAAACTTGCCGGACATTGCCGGGATAATAAACAAGATGAAAAGGCTTTCACGAAAACCCAAACCAATGCAACTGACTGAGGCCAAACCTAAAAAGAAAAGTTCTGACAAAATGCAATCCTGAAAGGGTTACCCGGGATCTGTTCCCCCAAACTCTAAATCCGTCATAAGCGTATTGCCTCCATTCATTGAAGAAGCCTGCAGATAATCTTCTCATGAATACTGACATTCCTTTCTAATTCTTGATCTACTCACTCTTCATATCACCGCAGAGAAGACATAACAAGGAAGTACATCAACCGAGAGCATTAGTAACTATTCTTTCTCTCTCTCTCCCTCTCTCTAAGAAATATAAAATTGGTGCAAAGCAAGAGCTAATCTGCAGTGCCTATAAAGAGGCCAGGAATAAGGAATCATTTTATCAATCATGTAGAAGCCATTAATACACGTACGAAAATCCCACTCGAGGAGCCTACCATATTTCTGATCACCAGATTTTAGCCCACTTAGAAAAGCACGCAAACATATGTGTGCTATTCCAATTATATCATCAGATTACTGAGAATATGGAAGTTACACAAACTTAAGACATTATCATTCAGAACTCTGTCAGTTGATGGATGCGTGCTATAGAAACTCAAAAAGAATAAGCACTATCACAGTCTCAAGCCCACTCAACCAGCCACAAAAAGAACTACACTAAAATATCAAACAAGATATTTAACAGAAGATCCATTTCCTTTTTATATTTTTTTAAATAGTCTGATGATATTTTCCACAACATACAACTTCCCAATCAAAAGAGTATGCACACAGCCAGAAATTAACGAACAAAGAAAAGAAGCACAAAAACTGTTTCATCTTGAAGTAACTTTCCCAAGCACAGCTGAAGTGTACCTTCAACTCAGTACCGCACCCCACCCTGTTGACCCAGAAGCATTACACCCATGGAAATCAAACTGATGGCCAGCCTCTCATCAGCCTGCCAGCCTAACCAGCTAAACTATGCCCCATATGATGCACTAACAGAAGAACATTGAAGCTTAAGAAAACTGTCTCTATATTTTGGAAGATGCAGAACCATTGTAAAATCTAAATTTGTAGAAACAGAATTCTGTCAGTTGATATATGCGCATTACAGAAACTCAAAAGGAAAAAGCTGCATCACCAACATAGAAATTCAACAAGAAAAAGCAGCACCACCAACCTCAAGCCCAAATGAACCAGCTGCAAGAAGAATCACTGTAAAATATCGGACAAGATTTTAACAGAAGACCAATTTTCTCTTTCATTTTTTTTTTCAACTGCTGGACTGATATTTTTCACGATATACAAATTGCACAATCAAAATAGTATACACACAGTCAAAACTTAGCGAACAAAGAAGAGAAACACAAAAGAGTGTTTCATCTTGAATATCTCCTACTCTGTCTATCAAATTTTCCATTAACCTTAGACAGCAACAGTCGAGCCCTTTCCTTCTCTTGCTTCTCCCTCTTCATCCTTTCCTCCCTCAGTTCTGCAATTGATTTCTTCCCGCTCTTCTTCACAGATTCTGAAACACCAACCACTATGGATATTAATACCGCACCAACAAAGCAAACATGAAAAACGGAAGAATCAGTTAGACAACAGTCACGAAACCGCCAAAACAAACATAGAGAAGAAACGGAATCACTTTCCCCAATATCTATATGAACCGTTCGCAATTCTCAAACCCTAGAAACCCATTCAGGTCCAATAAAGATGGTATCAAAGATCTCAAGAAACCAGCGGCAGAAAGGAGGAACGTTAAACAGAAAATTGCAACTACAGAACACTAACAATCCATTCAATCAAAGGAAGTTGAAATGCTCATCCACAAACCAACAGATTTTTTTTCAAAAGAAGATCGCCAGCAAGAACCAAAGACAAGGAACATAAAAACAATACAACCGAAAAAAAAAGGAATAAAACATTTTACAAACCGCTCGATCGCCGTTCAGAGACGCTCTCAGCTTCGTCAGTCTCCGCCACAACGCCGATCGTCCGCGAGAGGTACCAGGGCTTCTTCACGCCTGGTCCGGCGACCCCATACCCCATCCGGTACTTCTCGTCCTCCGCCGTCACAACCCTAGGGGGGGCTCCTCCCTCTTCCGCTTCACCTGCCCCTTCTTCCGGTCATCCGACCGTTCCTTCTCGCCTTTGTCTTCTCCTTCACCGCCGAAGGGGAAGACCTTGAGGCCCTCAAAGAGGTTGATGTGCCCGGAATCCGAAGTCGCCTGTTCATCCTGAACGGAAGATGGGCCAGAATCGGGAGCCTCTTCGTTGGTTCGAGAGGGAAGGCCGCGGAGGGCTCTGAGGCGCTCAAGGCGGAACTCAGCGTCCCGCCGCCTGGCCTGCTCCTGCTTCAACTGCTCCTCCTTGGCCGCCGCCTCTTCGTCTCGCCGGACCTTCTCCCGATTCTCATAGTTGTAGACGTTCCACCTCTTCTGCGGGAGGATGTTGAGCCCTCCGTGTCCTCCCATCTCACCCTTCACGGTGCACAGAAGTCCACAGAACGCAGAGAGATGGCCTTTATGAAACAATTTCTCAGCTATCCCCGTCAGATAAATTTAATAAACTCTGAACTAGTTTCCTGTAATTACAGGAAAAGTTAAACCCCTTTACTTATATTCATTACTTTGCATTGGGCTGGATGATTTTGGTATCCGGATCGTCAATACGTTGATTTGAGATGAATATCCCATCGAACCGATTAAAAAAAATTGGATATAAAAAAAATTTTAATATCTCATTCAAAAATTGGATATAAAAAAAATTTTAATATCTCATTCAAAAATTGGATTGAATGACATCCACCAGGATTCCAATATATATAAATATCCGATGAAATTTGGATACGAATTAGAATCAGATTCATAAAAATATTTTTTATCTAATACAATTAAATTTAAAAATTGACAAAATCCGATTCAAAATTATCGGACTCGGATTCGAATATAAATTTTTATTTAAATTTGAATTCAAATCTAAATCTAAACATATAAATATATAAAAAATAAATATTATTAAGAATATATCCAAGAAAACTTCCAACCTCTCACAACAGATTGTTGGAGACATTGCATCGATAAGTGTGTTTAAGCTGGACAGAGAGTTTGGATACGTCAAAAGAATTTCACCTCCTTCATGTAGCTTCACAAATTATTACGAGAATTACTAAACGCGAACTTGACTTTCTTTTTGCAGCTAAAATGTCGTTCATTAAAACCTATGAGCAGCTACAACATAATCAAAAGCGGACTCGAAACTTTCAAAATATAAATATCATATCACAAAAATATAGGAAAAGACTTAACATCAACATAACATAAGGTAGCTTACACACCAAATTACGTTCCTCTACTCCTTCATGAAGGAATCAAAATCAACCGTTGGATAATCTATTTCAATATTAACATTGTAATGAAAGTCCTTTGACCAGTTTATAGAACTTCAACCATAGCCTATTACCTTCATAATATTGCAGAATCTTTTAGACGAGGGCTTTCACCTTGGCACAGATAGATATACAACCGCCATACTCCTTAAAATACATGTACATCTTTTCCAGCACCTCTAACTCGCCTGCAAGTACCTTACCCCTTGAATTCAATAGTATAAACATACCATTAGTTACGTCACGTTTTGATCTATGTGACCTCAAAGGAAAACATATTTGAAGGTTTTTTATGCTTTACAAAGCATATTAAGTTAGAAATAACTCAAATGCGCATTGTGTCTTCCGTCCCCTTTGGCCATTTGATACCCAAGAAGGTGTCCATACATCTAAACCAAATGTCTTCTTTAATTTAATGGCTGCACCTAGTTTTTCTTCATGAGTCATCTTATTTCTATGCCATCAGATTGGTCAACAACAACAAAAAAAGGTGATTCTCCAGCCACATTCTAATGTAAAAATAAACTCAATGTTGCAGATATGGAGATTGAATTTAAAGGGCATATTAAAGAATACAACAAAGTTAGACACAAAAATAGAAAGTGGTGTTGATAGAATCCAAGTAATGTATAGTTTTGGGTGAACAGAAAGGACATTTCATTCTGTCTCTCCACTCAAAACCAAAGCCCTCAACCCTTTCTCCTATCCTCTAAAGATAACATACCTATTTTTGGTGTCTCATGGTGATGACCATGCTATCTTGCATATTAGTGCTGATTTTTGCAGCATATGAAAATCTTCTCGATGAAGAAATGAAAATCACGAACAACATCATCCAAATAAAAAAATTCAATTGATAAAAACAAGCATACACAAGGATATCTATTATCACCTCAAATGGCATAGCATATGTGCTAATACCAACTACAGCAAAAGGCGACTTGATTCATATTTTCAGAACTTTTCTAGTGATGATAAAAGTTTGGTTTCTATCTATGAGAGAGAGAGAGAGAGAGAGAGAGAGAGAGAGCTATCTTTAGTGTTTCTCAAATCATCTTGACTTGATGATTATTGTCAAAAGAATTCGTTGAAGAAAGAAGATCAGAAAAAGATCTGACCACACTTTTCTTCTATTCTATAGGAATGGGTGCCAGAATTTCTAAAAAAGACCACAAAAGAATCGCCTGAGGGATCGGGTCGTCGTTCTCCTTGACATGCTTTCCAAGAACATCTCTTCACTCAGTCGCTTCACTCTTCTTAATATATGGGGGCAAGCACTTCCTGTTACAGATCTAACCTTTGTTCCAAAGAACAGCAAAAGCAGGAAGAAAGAGTTGAGATCAGAGGGAAGGAAGGAAGAATGTTTAAGATGGTGGAAGACGACGAGGTGGATATCGTGATCGCAGCACTCAACCAGGACCTCGGATTCTTGGAAGAATGGCGATCCTTGATTTCGCGATTTCATATCATAATCGTCAAAGATCCTGAACTTGATTCTGGTCTCCAGATTCCCCCAGATTTCCCGAGTCTGTCTGTCTACACCCGATCCGACATGGAGGCGCGAATAGGCCCCGAATCACTCTCCTTGCTTCGGTTCACTGGCTTCTCTACTCGGTACTATGGGTACCTCCTGTCTAAGCGGCGGTACGTCGTATCCATAGATGCTGATTGCGTACCGCTCAAGGACAATCTTGGCCGTCCGATCGATATCGTGAGACAACACTTGGCAAATCTGACGACACCTGCCACTCCTCTCTTTTTCAATACTCTCTACGACCCATATGCCAAGGGGTCGGATTTCGTTCGTGGGTATCCTTTCGGTCTACGGTGCGGTGTGAATTGTGCGGTATCTTGCGGGCTTTGGCTCAACATACCAGACTTTGATGCATCTATTTTGAAGTCCGGGAAGCGCAATGATAGACTTGTAGATGCGGTGCTGACGGTACCCAAGGGTACCATGCTTCCATTGAGCGGTGTGAATGTTGCATTTGACCGGGAATTGATCGGACCGGCTTTGTTCTCCGGGTTGATATTGGCTGGAGAAGGGAAGGTCCGACATGAGACGGTTGAAGATCTATGGTGTGGGATGTGTGTGAAGGTGGTATGCGATCACTTGGGGTATGGTATCAAGAGCGGTATGCCATACGTACAAAGAGGTGGCGATGGCGAAACTGAGCAGGAGATCCAGATGGAGCGTACCATGGAAGGTACCAGCCTCCTTGAGGTGGCGGTTCCATTCTTCCAAACCATGAGGTTGCCTCAGTCCGCGGTGACCGCAGAAGAATGCATTGTGGAGATGGCAAAACTGGTCAGAGAGGAGCTCGGACGCGCTGACCCGAGCTTTGCTCGAGCCGCGGATGCCATGGAGGAGTGGGTGCGCCTGTGGAGGTCTATGCATACCAAGCAGTGAAGTTGGGTACTATTTGGTACCAATTCTTTTGATTAGTATAGTTGCTTAGATGATAATGGTGCATATAGTTGAAGGGGCCTTACTTCTATCGCAATTTTATGGATCGGACCGGACATTTGGTCCTGCCGTGCAATTCAAGAATGTAACAAGTCTTTTTTGGTGTTTCTGTTAGGGATTTAAAAGAGTCGGGCTTAGATCTGATCCAGAAATTGCTAAGTCAAGTTAAATTTATTCCCAATTTTGCAATGTCATTGTATTCAGATTTTATTCAGTTCCACATTTGATTCAGATAAGAACCTAAATTTGAAAGAAATTTGTAGGCCAAACACTTCATTTCAATGAATCATATTTTCTTTTGCAAACTTGAAGTTGTGAATTTAAAGTTAGATTCGAATCAGATTTGGATGGAGAGTTCGGATTCAAATTCAAATATGTTAACATCCGATAAATTGGATAATCCAATTCATTGACATCCGAAGTAAATTGTCAACTAAGTGTGATAAATGCTCAACGTGACGAGATCCAAAAAAAGAGCATGCTTCCCCTGTTCCTGGCATCTCAAGAACAGGATGAACAAAGAGGACTTTGGGACACAGGCTGGAATTGGCGATTAGCCCTGCAAATACCCCTTTGGGATGTGAGCAGGGCTAATGCCCACCCAAAAAATATCAAAATCACCCTCAAAGGGGTGTTTTTTTTTGTAAGAAAAGGGGGCCTGCGTCGTTGTAGGCCCCAGCTGGGTGCTGGGACTACCCGTGTGGTAGTGCGCTAAAGCTATTGCGTAGCACGACTTGCGATCACACGACTTTGCATCACGCGTCTGCGTGTCGCGGGACATGTGAACTATTTTTTTAAGCATATAATGTTAGTTTTTTTTGAAAGCATAAAAATTCATTTTGTTTGTTACAAATGGGTGGTCGACTCCATTTTGAGCTACTCCGAACTCGCTCCAAATCCGATTTTGGTTCAGTCGATTGTCGACTTGTTCGAGCGTGTGACTTGGGTTTAAAAACCCATTTTGGAGTGAGAAATAAGTTTTTAAAACAAAGGGACGGTCATGTTGTCGTTTTGAACTCGAGTCGAATTTCAGGTTTGAAACACTTGATTTGGATCTGGACTACGGCTTTGGACTAATTTAAGTCCAAAAATTGGGTTTTGTGTTTTGATAAAAGAGCTTATCATTTCAGAAAAATTTAGGGTGATTATAATATATATATATATATATATATATATATATATATAGTTGTCATAGAAACAACATATTATAGTAATAGGATCAGAATTTTGGTTTATACCTTACACCCAACTAAGGCTGGGCACCGAGGTGGGCTGCCGGCAAGTACCTGGTACCCAGCCCGACTTGGGCCCGGACCCCAAAAAAAGGCACCAGGCAGACCCGATAAATGTTTTTAATATTTATTTAATTAATTAAATATATAAATATAATATTTTATTGCAATTAATTATATTTTATACATTATTTTATATTAAAAATATATTTTTAATTTAATCGGGCTATGCCCGGGTTTCATGTGTCGGCCCGGCCTGACGCCTGGGATGACAGCCAAGGTCCAAGGCTGTACCAGTGTTTAGTGTGATTTCAATATATGTCAGCTACTACAACACACTCCTATGAAGATATTAAGCGCAGCTAACAGTCACCATGTAGAAGAACTGACATATAGAATGAGGTAAGGGATCCTTAGCCAACAGTCCATCTCAGGGAACCTAAACTAACAGTCCACCCCAAGATGAGGGATCAGCACCATCTCTCCCTCATCTCCACCCAGAACCAGCCTTTCCACCACCATTACTGTTACCAATATCAGGATCTAAGGTCCATGCTATCACTTTAAAACTAAGAATTTGGGGTCCAATGGAAACTGTAGGAGGAGGGGTTCCACTTCAAAGCCATGGATCAGAAAAATCGTCGGTTATCTCAAACCACCATGGATCTCAGATGCATAGTAAACAAGCATTGGCTTACGGGCAGTGGCGAAGCTAGAAATTTCTTATTAAGGGGCGCTCTAAGTATAAATTTCAAACTTGAATGGGCATTCACATGTAAAAAATGAAAAATTAATGAGGCTTTTATACATAAATAATGTAAGCTTATTGGTCTGGTGTGGGCAATTGCCCACTCCAGCCACAATGTGGCTCCGCCACTGCTTACGGGAGCTGATTGAGTCCCTAAAACGTCTTTGTATCGTCAACGCATTCATAAAATTAACTATGTATACTATTTCGACATGTGCCGGTTAAAATTATACTATCGTCTTTGTACTGGTGTTTGGTGTTGATGTCAAGCTGAAATGTACAAATCTCGTGAAGTCTATCCCAAATTTGCCTACAAGTTGACGATAGAAGGACATAGTTGTGTTCATTTGCCTACATATGGGTGTTCCTAAATGGCTGCCACTCCCGTGCTATACCCATGTTGTGCTGGTGCTAGTACTGATACTAGTGCTTCTCTGACATAAGCAAGTTCGTTGTGGTCAGTTGAATTGGGACAAAGCTGATCACTCAAAATGTGCACCAAACTAAACTAGCACTGGTAGAACAAGTTTATATGTAAATAAAAATAAATAAGACTGCTAAATGTATAAATAACTATATAATATTCACTCCCCCACACCACTTTTTTTTGAAAAACTTTTTTGCATATCCACCTCTATTAGCATCCGTGCTACACCCTGTGCCCGTGTGATATAGCTACAAATTTAGCTTAATTGGCTTTATCATGCCAATCCATGATCATGTCAAAATTGTGTTGTGAATTGAAACATATGATAACCACACAAGAAAGATATCAAATCACATGATCACCACAATTCACTGAAGTTGTCCATAGAACAACATGGAGACTACCTAAACAAGTGAAAATAAAAAGGATGAAAGAGAGCATTATGTTTAACAACATACATTAGGTTTGACATATAAGTACTCCTAATCTAAATAATAAAGTCCATCTATGAATATGAAGGATCCCATGTCCTTGTCCAAGAGAGAAATAAAGACATCAACATCTCCAATGCTAGTGAAGGAAGGCAGGATATGCAAGAACCCTTCTACTCTCGAATACAAAGGTACAAAGAGGTGAGGAGGGTTTGTACCAAAGTCCATGTCATAGAAGGGGATTCTCAACCAGGAGGACACTTCCAAGTCGGGGCTCAACACCACCACTTCCTCATACGCACTCGGCACCAGCCCTTCCATCTTTTCCTTGGAGCTTGAGAAGTCGACGAATGACTTGAAGTAGTCGTCATCGACTCGAGCCACTGCATCATGTATGAGCCTAGCTGCATGCCCCACTGGCTTGGACAAGAGGTCTTTCACCGTAGAGCGAGGCCAAGCCCACAACACCACATTCCCCAAGTAGCTCATGGGCACAGTAGGTTTCCTCATTCTAAAGCGACCGTTCACTGAAATTCTTACTTTTGTAGTCAACTCCCCTTCTAGATTCCTGACACGGGTGATATTTCTCCAAAGGTGGGCAGTAAGGCACTCAAACGTAGTATAAGGCTTATCACAAGGATTGTCACCAGAGACCTTGGACTTGAGTTTCTCTAAAAATGCAGAAGGTATGTGTGCCCTTTCCATCACGATAGTGTGTTGTAGCTCTGGGTGCTTGGCCTTTCCTAGACAGGCCGTATACTCAATCTCGCTATGTTCAAACTGAAAGAAAGGAGGGTTGCGAGGGATAAAGATGGAGCGGTCATGCAGTGGGAGACTTTGAACAGGGAGGCCGTCTGGCACCGTTTGGCCCCATGCTACGAAGAATTGGCTGACTGCAAGCCCATCTGCGACTGCGTGGTGTGCAGTGAAGCCCACCACCATGGAACCACAAGTAAACCTGGTGATCTGCACCTGAGCCAACTCCTCTATGCCCGTGGTATCTGGCTGCATGTCAAGGTAATATGGAGATGGATTGTCGATCGAGCTACCGAGAGGGGAGTCAGAGTTGGCTTCGATGAAGCGCATTCCCTCGTCATTGAGAAGGATGCACTGGTGGCCATTGTCATTGAAAATAAGGCGGCCGGCGAACTCTCTGTACTCAGCAAGGACCCGACGGAGCCCTTGCTCGATGACTTCATTTGATGGGTTGGGTGGTCTGTAGGCAAACAAGATGCCAACATGAATCTGAAATGTGACCGTATCGAAGGGGCTTAGAGGCATCAAGACGTCGGTAGGAGGCTGGATTGGGGTCTGATAGCTTGGCTTGAGGAGCCTTGAGCTGTTTCTATTGATCTTCATTTTCTGCAACTTTTCCTTTTTCTTTAGTATGTTGCCTCCGACCTAATGATGGCAGGGAGGAAGACGTGTTATATATAAACTACGCGAATGGGCCCTTGCATCAGTCCACCTAATAAATATAAATGGAGAGTGAGTTGTTGAGCTGCTTGTGCACACGAGGCAAGCTGGAGCTCGCCTGGTGAAGTTCAAATGAAAGCCACAAAAAGGATATTAAAGTTCATAAAAATATTACAAAAACATGCCACTGATGATTAAGAAATAGGAAAGACACATTTCGAGTCAAATTTAAATGATTCGAGCTAGCTCATGTATCTCGAACTCCACATTTTTGACTCGAGCATCAACTCAACCTCATGCTTGACTCTTTTAAACAAGTCAAGGTTGCATTAGAGTCGAGCCCGAGTTAACTTATTGTACATACTTATTTAAGGCTGATTACATGTCTGCGAGGACCTACAGTTTGGTGTGAGCTCAATATATGTCAGCCAGTCACCATTTAGAAGAACCGATATACATAGAAGAGGTAGGTGAATAGTACTATTGGAAATTCCAAGCCATGGAAAGAGAACCTCAGCTAACAGTCCATCTTGCACCCACTCCTCTATTTTTCAATACCCTCTACAACCCATATGCCAAGAGGTCGGATTTCGTTCGTGGGTATCCTTTGGGTCTACGGTGCAGTATCTTGTGGACTTTGGCTCAACATACCGGACTTTGATGCATCTATTTTGAAGTCCGGGAAGCACAATGATAGACTTGTAGATGCGGTAGAGACGGTACCCAAGGGTACCAATGCTTCCTTTGAGCAGTGTGAATGTTGCATTTGACCGGGAATTGATCGGACCGGCTTTGTTCTTTGGGTTGGTATTGGCTGGAGAAGAGAAGGTCCGACATGAGACAGTCGAAGATCTATGCTGTCGGATGTGTGTGAAAGTGGTAAGCGATCACTTGGGGTACGGTATCAAGAGCGGTATTACGTACGAAGGGGTGGCGATGGTAAAACTGAGCAGGAGATCCAGATGGAGCGTACCATGGAAGGTACCAGCCTCCTTGAGGTGGCGGTTCCATTCTTCCAATCAGTGAGGTTGCCTCAGTCTGCGGTGACCGCAGAAGAATGCTTTGTGGAGATGGCAAAACTGGTCAGAGAGGAGCTCGGACGTGCTGACCCGAGCTTTGCTCGAGCCGCAGAGGACATGGAGGAGTGGGTACGGGTGTGGAGGTCTATGCATACCAAGCAGTGAAGTTGGGTACTATTTGGTACCGATTCTTTTGATTAATATAGTTGCAAAGATGATAATAGCACGTATAGTTAAAGAGGCCTTACGTGTATTGCAATTGTATGGATCGGACCAGACATTTGGCCCTGTAGTGCAATTCAAGAATGTAACAATTATTTTTTTCGGTGTTTCTGTTAGGGATTTAAAGGAGTCGGGCTTAGATCTGATCCAGGAATTGCTAAGTCCAACCAAATCTCATTATACATGCTTGGGTTTCGACCCAGATTAAGATTTTGACGCAGTTTTTTCAAGTTAAATTTATTCCTGATTTTGCATTGTCATTGTGTTCAGACTTTATTCTTTTTCACATTTGATAAAGATATCAAATCAAATTTTAATGAAATTTGCATGCCAAACCCTTTAACTTGCAATGAATCTTATTTTCCTTTGCAAACCGGAAGTTGTGAATTTAAAGTTAGATTCGAATCAGATTTGGATGGAGAGTTCGGATTCAAATTTGTGAACATCCGATAAATTGGATAACTGCTCAACGTCGGGAGATCCAAAAATAGATTATGCTCCCCCTGTACCTGGCATCTCAAGAACCGGATGAACAAAGACGACTTTGGGACAGGCTGTGTTTGCATCGACCAGTGGAACAAATATGTCCGTTGTTTGATTAATTTCCCGTGTGCGCGGAATGTGCACTTTTCTGGACCGTGAATCAAACTTCCTCTTAATACAAATTGAACAAGGTATTCTCTTATCATTGTGCCTTATAATGAATGGACAGTTTCACTTGCCGTGCTATTGAAATCACTGATGGCACACTCTTGGTGCAAGCATGGTCATGGAATGGAGAAAGTACCCCACTAACATTCCACACTGATTTCAATATACATTTTTCTAAAACTAAAAGAAAAGGAACATAAACAAATAAAAAAGAAGAAAAACTTTAAAATTACTTACACCATAAAACAAATTTTTGAAACAGAACTGAAACTGTTATATATATATCCTTTCACTTTTCAAAACATACTGTTTCATGCATTATATCAAGTGGTGCGCTTAATCATTTCACCCAATGCAATGCATCAATGGCCATGGTTAGATGGAACTCAGATGTATAGAGGATTTCAGGTCCTTACACACGCACACACATATTCATAGACTAACTAATATGCACAAACCATTTCATGATCAAACAACCTCTATAAAAGATACATGCAGTAATTCAAAAAATTTGCAATGGGCTGCCTAAGAAATGGGTGATTCGCAAACCACAGCTCAACTTTTAATTTTATCAGTTAGCCACTCAACTTTTCAAGCAAAGTGTCCAACAGCAGTCTTTTAAAATGAATTAGTGAATTACATAAATGCCCTTTAATCAAATTATTTCAAGAAAAAAATTAAATAAAAATAACAAATCATCTCCTTCATCCGATGTCAGTATCAATGTTGTCCTAATTTTATGGGATGTCCTAGAAGAGATGGTATCAATGTGGTGAATGTCTTTTTGTCTACGTTAATGTAACCACTCAACCAAAACAACAAGGGCAAGAGTTTCTTTCCCCTCATAGGGGATCTAAAATCTGTGCTATAAGAATGTTTAAATAAAAAATAGATTTCTGTAGCAACCAACAGGGTGGATGTAAAGTCCACGCTGCTTCTTTAACCATGGGATTCAATCTAGAAAAACCAAATAAATTTACTTATACATTAACAAGATAAGTAGGTTTTCTTAACCTTTAAATCTTTGAAATGTGACGAAAAATAAAAAAAAATATGTAGAGATCTTATACATATACCAAGTTATTTCAAATTTATGCCAACAGCAGATTCCTTTGTCCGATGGGTTTAAGTGCTTCACTTGGAGGCAGTCTAATGTTCCATACTCATCATAGGGATGTCAATATCTCCAATTCAGATTAGATACCTGACGGAACCATTCTAAGAAGATTTGATATGAAAAAAATTAATATCTGATTAAGAAATCGATAGGATTCAAATCTAAGAAATGACATCAGACTGGACTCGGATTAAGAAATGACATCTAATCGGATTCAGATATATATAAATATCTGATTGAATTTGGATATAGATCAAATTTAGTTTTTAAAAAAAATATCCTATACCCAATGCTCTTATATTTTGAAAATCAACCAGATTTGGTTCAAACTTCAAATTGACATTCAGATTTGGCACCGATTTGAATTGTGAAATCCAATTTCATAATTCAGATTCATAGATGTTTTCCTTTGTTTACATTCAAATCCGAATTGGAATGGAATATGTTTCATATATGTTTTTCTTTGTTTACATTCAAATCCGAATTGGAATGGAATATGTGATTGTGAATATTTGAAAAAGTGGATACCGTTAAGGGTATCTCCAAATCAAAGATGATCCATGGACAACCCTATTCATAGGGGTGCACCAAGAATGAGTTCAGTTTTCGATGATCTTGAAAAATACGTTGTAAGCTTCATATATGTGGTCTTGCAAATTGGGTAGTTGTTAGCATCCCCATAATTTTTTCCATTTTTTTTTAAAAAAAATAGGTTTTGACTAAATGGGATTGGCCATTAGTCCTACAAATACCTCGGAGTGTGGGCAGGGCTAATGTCCACACAAAAAATACCAAAACCGCCCCTTAAGGGGCAGTTTTCTTGCAAGAAAAGGGGGCCTGCGTCGTTGCATGCCCCAGCTGGGTGCTGTTGCGTGCCAGGTGCAACAGCGGCCGATGCTAGGAAAATGCATGCGGTAGCGCGCTACAACTATCACGTAGCGCGACTCGTGATCACGCGACTTTGCGTCACATGACTGCGCGTAGCGGGACATGCAAACTATTTTTTTTTTAAATCTAATTTTTGTTTAATTTATTTAAAAAGCATATAAAATTAGTTTTTTTTGAAAGCATAAAAATTCATTTTTTTTGTTACAAATGGGTGGTTGACTCCATTTTGAGCGACTCCGAACTCGCTTTAAATCCGATTTTGGTTCAGTCAGTTGTCGACCCGTTCAAACGTGCGACTTGAGTTTAAGAACATGTTTTGGCATGAGAAATGAGTTTTTAAAACGAAGAGAAATTTCTGTACACGCACAACACTCAAATTCCGCACAACACTCAAATTCCGTCATTTTGTACTAGAGTCAAATTTCAGGTTTGAAACGCTTGCTTTGGATCTGGAGTCAAATTTCAGGTTTGAAACGCTTGCTTTGGATCTGGCCTGCAGCTTTAGACTAATTTAGATAAAAAAATTTAGGGTGATTACTGTAGTGTGTGTATATATATATATATATATATATATATATATAGTTGTCATAAAAAGAACATATTATAGTAATAGGATCAAAATTTTGGTTTATACCTTACACCCAACTAAGGATGGGCATTGGTCGGGCCGCCGGCGAGTACCGGTACCCAGCCCGACTCGAGCCCGGGCCACAAAAAAAGGCACCGGGCAGACCTGATAAATGTTTTTAATTTTTATTATATTAATTATATATAAATATAATATTTTATTACAATTAATTATATTTATATATTATTTTATATTAAAAAATATATTCTTTAATTTAATCAAGTTGTGCCCGGGTTTCAGGTGTCGGCCCGGCCCGATACCTAGGCTTACAACCAAGGTCCAAGGCTGTACGGGTGTTTGGTGTGATTTCATATAGAATGAGGTAAGAGCCTACTCATGCAGGTTGCAAGTCATGGAACCTAAACTAACAGTCCATCTCAAGATGAGAGATCAGCACCATCTCTCCCTCATCTCCACGCAGAACCAGCCCTTCCACTACCATTAATGTTATCAATATTAGTATGTTTTGGATACACATTACATAGCCAGTAAACCAACACAATAAGGATCTATGGTCCATGCTCTGGTCGATGAAGTGCATGCCCTCGTCATTGAGAATGATGCACTGGTGGCCGTTGTCATTGAAAATAAGGCGGCCGGCGAAATCTCTGCACTCGGCAAGAAGTCCCCTTGTTCAATGACTACATTTGATGGGTTGGGTGGTTTGAAGGCATACAAGAAGCTAACATGGGTCTGAAATATGACAGTATCAAAGGGGCTCAGAGGGATCAAGGCATCAGTAGGAGGGTGGGTTGGGGTATTATAGGTTGGCTTGAGCAGCCTTGAGCTCCTTCTATTTATCTTCATTTTTTGCTATTTCTTTTCCTTGTTCTTCTTATGCTGCCTCCGACCGAGTGACCGCCTCTCACCTCCCGGATCGTCCACTTTTTCTCATCTAAGATTGAGGGACAGAGTAAGTATGTAGGATCCAAAATCCCAGATTGTCATGTCCAAAATAACGATGGTGACTTGTCATTTAGGTATGAGATATCAGTGGTCACCATCACTTGCCTATTACCTACTCTTCAAAGCTAGGAATGTACAACTGGGAAGCCGAGGTCGGCTCGACTCTGAATTTATGAGGCACATTCAAGCTCAACTTATTAAACCAAGTTTGTAATCTAGCTCGACAATTGGACTTGAGTTTTAACTCAATCTCGAGCTCGACTTTTTTATTAGATGAGCGAGCTCAAGTCGAGTTTACATTGGTGAGTTAGAGTCGAGCTGGAGTGGGCTCAACTCATTGTACATCTCTATTCAAAGCTAATTAAATGTCTGAGCTAAGAGTCCATCTCAAGATAAAGACAACACCATCTCTCCTTCATCTCCACCCTGCACCAGCCTTTCCAGTTCCTAAAAATGTGGTCCTCCACATCATTAATGTTATCATTAATATCATTTTGTTTCTGATGCACATTATATAGAAACTAAACAAACACAATAAGGGCATGCCTGTTTGCTTAATTCCCCTTGTAAGAGATCTAAAAGCAGTACCATATGAATTATATTGTTTAAATAAGTGATGAATATCAACAGTGAACAGCAGTGTAGGTGGATCCAAAGGTCCAATGGAGAAGGAAGGAGGAGGGGTTCCATTTCAAAGCCATGGATCAGATAAATCCTTAGTTATCTTGATTCTCATATCAACATAGATTTCATATCCATCGTAAACAAGCTTGGCCTATGGGAGCAGATGAAGTCCCTATATACATTATGGGTCCACAGCAAGGGGCTAAGTCGTCTTTGTATCGTCAACATATTAATATATATATATATATAAGGACAATTGGATGGTGACTCCAGCTTTTTAAAATGTCCCAGCCATCTAATCTGAAATGTTTGATCGCCATGATGGGGAGTTAAGGCAAAAAAAAAAAAAGTAACAGACATTTTTGTCATCTATTATTAGTTCAAACATTTTTTCTTTCCTTTCCTTTCAATTGGATGGTGCTTGTTAGTTAGTTGGAGGACTCTCAAGAGTCAGAGTTATCATTCACTGTATATCCCTTCCCAAATGGTTGACTAACCAATGGTACTGGTTTGAATTAACGTACGTGGTTGAAGGTTTCGGTAGGATGCCATTGTAGATGTTGATAGGGTTCACTTTCGTATTAAAAAGACCATTCTGCAAAATCTTTATCTACAAACATATATATCTATGGGGAGAGAATAAGAGAAAATGCTGGCTTTGTATGTGCAGTTGTGAAGTGGATTGCCCATCGGACCCATTGGTTATTTGATCCGATGGTTGTCCATTTCCCACACACAATCCCTTCCATTCTCTCTCATACTAAAAGGAAAAATCGTGTTTGGATTGTCAGCATGCATGGCATCTTCAAAAATTGTTAGCAGAAACAAAAGGTTTAGTTGGGGACATTGTTTTCTTAGAACCACACAGGAAATCATATGATCACCACAATTCACTGACATTGTCCATAAAAAAACAACATGGGGACTACCTAAACAAGTGAAAGTAGAAAGGATGAAAGAGAACATGATGTTTAACAACATGCACTAGGTATGACATATAAGTACTCCTAATCTAAATAATACAGTCCATCTATGAAGGATCCCATGTCCTTGTCTAAAGAGAAACAAAGACATCAACATCTCCAATGCCAGTGAAGGAAGACACAATATGCAAGAACCCTTCTACTCTCGAATACGAAGGTACAAAGAGGTGAGGGGGGTTTGTACCAAAGTCCATGAGATAGAAGGGGATTCTCAACCAGGAGGACACTTCCAAGTCGGGGCTCAACACCACGTCTCCTGCATATGCGCTTGGCACCAGCCCTTCCATCTTTTCCTCTGAGCTTGAGAAGTCGATGAATGACCTGAAGTAGTCGTCATCGACTCGAGCAACTGCATCATGTATGAGCCTAGCTGCATTGCCCACTGGCTTGGACAAGAGGTCTTTCACCTTAGAGTGAGGCCAAGCCCACAACACCACATTGCCCAAGTAGCTCATGGGCACAATAGGATTCCTCATTCTAAAGCGACCGTTCAATGGAATCCTTACTGTTGTAGTCAACTCCTCTTCTAGTTTCCTGACACGGGTGACCTTTCTCCAAAGGTGGGCAGTAAGGCACTCAAACTTAGTGTAAGGCTTATCACAAGGATTGTCACCAGAGGCCTTGGACTTGAGGTTGGTTAAAAATTCAGAAGAGAAGTGTGCCCTTTCCATGACAATAGTGTGTTGTAGCTCTGGGTGTTTGGCAGTTCGATGATGGCTTGTATACTCAATCTCACTGTGTTCAAACTGAAAGTGAACTGAAAGTGAGGAGGGTTGCGAGGGACGAAGATGGAGCGGTCATGCAGGGGGAGTGGTAGAACAGGGATGCTGTTGCGCACAGTTTGGCCCCATGCTATGAGGAAATGGCTGAAAGACAGCGCATCCACAACTGCATGGTGGACGGTGCAGCCCACCACCATGGAACCACAAGCAAACCTGGTGAGCTGCACCTGAAACAACTCCTCCTCTCTTCCTGTAATGTGTGGGTGCAAGTCGTGGTAGCATGGAGATGGCTTGTCCATCAAGCTACCGAGAGGGGAGCCGGAGGTAGCTTCGATCAAGCGAATGCCCTCATCATTGAGAAGGATGCTTTGGCAGCCATTGCCATCGAAAATGAGGCGGCCAGCATACTCTCTGTACTCGGCAAGAAGCCGGCGGAGCCCTTGTTCAATGACTTCATTTGATGGGTTGGGAGGTCTGTAGGCATACAATAATCCAACATGGATCTGATATGTGACGGTATCCAAGGGGCTTAGAGGGATCAGGGCATCTGTACCATGGTGGGTTGGGGGTATGATAGGTTGGCTTGAGCAGCCTTGAGCTCCCTCTATTGATCTTCATTTTTCTTGTTTATTTTCCTTGTTCTTCTTATGCTGCCTCCGACCTAGTGATGGCAGGGAGGAAGATGTGTTATAAACTACGTGAATTGGCCCTTGTATCAGTACACCTAGTAAATGTGAATGGACAGTGAGTTGTGTGAGCTGCTTGGTGCACGCAAGACATATAAGTAACAAAAAAAAGTGGGAGTTGGTGTAATCTAAAAATTTAAGAGAAATTTTCTCGTTAGCCTTTTATTATTTTTTTTTGTTTTCTTTCTTATCTCTACAAAGTTCTTTTTTTCTATTAACTTGAGGCATTTTGATCATTAAGCATATTGGCACACAAAAAAATTGTGCACCAGACACGGCATGTAACCAGATTCAATGTGAATGAGTGTATGTAGAATCTAATATCCCAGAAAGTCATGTCTAAAATAATGATGATGACTATCATATACCTATCATATGTGCATGACATATTAGTGGTGACGCCTATTTTCTGCTGTTCAAAGCAAGGAATGTACAACAAGCCAGCTGAGCTCAAGCTCGACTCGAGTCACGTATTGTTCAGCTCGTGCACAAATCTCACTCGACTCGAGCTTTATGAGGCAAGTTTGAGCTTGTCTCTTTCGCTATATATATATATAGGTTAAAATGAAAGCCACAAAAAGGATATTAAATTTATAAAGATATTACCAAAACATGCCACTAATGATTAAGAAATAGAAAAGACACATTTCAAGTCAAATTTAAATGAGTCGAGCTCATGTTTCTCGAACTCCACATGTTTAACTCGACCATCAACTCAACCTCAAGTTTCAACTCTTTTGAACAAGTCATGCTTACATAGGCAAGTTCGAGTCGAGCCCGAATTAACTTATTGTACATCCTTATTTAAAGCTGATTATATGTCCGGAAGGCCATACAGCTTGGTGTGAGCTCAATACATATCAGCCAGTACAACACACTCCTATGACATTAATGGGCAGCTAACAGTCACCATTTAGAAGAACAGTTATACATAGAAAGAGGTAGGTGAATAATACTCTTGGAAATTCCAAGTCATGGAAAGAGAACCTCACCTAACAGTCCATCTTGCACCTACTCCCCTCTTTTTCAATACCCCTATGACCCATATGCCAAGGGGTCGGATTTCGTTCGTGGGTATCCTTTCGGTCTACGGTGCGGTATCTTGTGGGCTTTGGCTCTACAAACCGAACTTTGATGCATCTATTTTGAAGTCCGGGAAGTGCAACAATAGACTTGTAGATGCAGTAGTGATGGTACCCAAGGGTACCATGCTTCCTTTGAGCAGTGTGAATGTTGAGTTTGACTGGGAATTGATCAGACCAGCTTTGTTCTCCGGGTTGGTATTGGCTGGAGATGGGAAGGTGAGAATGAGACGGTTGAAGATCTATGGTGTGGGATGTGTGTGAAAATGGTATGTGATCACTTGGGGTAAGGTATCAAGAGCGGTACGCCATATGTACAAAAGACATGGCAACGGTGAAACTGAGCAGGAGATCCAGATGGAGTGTACCATGGAAGGTACCAGCCTCCTCCAGGTGGCAGTTCCATTCTTCCAATCAGTGAGGTTGCCTCAGTCACCGCAGAAGAATGCTTTGTGGAGATGGCAAAACTGGTGAGGGAGGAGCTCGGACGTGCTGACCCAAGCTTTGCTCGAGCCATGAATGCCATGGAGGAATGGGTGCGGGGGTGAAGGTTTATGCATACCAAGCAGTGAAGTTGGGTACTATTTGGTACCAACTCTTGATTAATATAGTTGCTAAGTTGATAATGGTGCATATAGTTGAAGGGGCCTTACTTCTATTGCAAATGTATGGATCGGACCGGACATTTGGTCTTGCCGTTCAATTCAAGAATGTAGGTGTTTCAGTTAGGGATTTAAAGGAGTCGGGCTTAGATCTGATCCAGGAATTGCTAATTCCAACCAAATGGCATTATACATACTTGGGTTTGGACCAGATTAAGAGTTTGATGCACTTTTTTCAAGTTAAATTTATTTCCAATTTTGCAATGTCATTGTGTTCAGATTTTATTCAGTTTCACATTTGATTCAGATATAAACCCAAATTTTAATTAAATGTGTATGCCAAACACTTTAACTTGCAATGAATCTTATTTTCTTTTGCAAACTCGAAGTTGTGAACTTAAAGTTAGAGTCGAATCAGATTTTGATGGAGAGTTCGGATTCAAATTCAAATATAGTATACTTTTCTTCATTTAAATTTGAACTCAAATATGTGAATATCCGATAAATTGGATAGTCCAATTCATTGACTTAATTGTCAACTACGTGCGATAACTGCTCAACGTCACGAGATCCAAAAGTAGAGCATGCTTCCCCTGTTCCTGGCATCTCAAGAACAGAAGAACAAATACGACTTTGGGACAGGCTGTGTTTGCATCGACCTGTGGAACAAATATGTCCACTGTTTGACTAATTTCCCATCCGCGGAATGTGCACTTTTCCTGGACTGTGAATCAAACAACCTCTTAGCACCAATTGAAAAAGCTATTCTCTTATCATTCTTGCCTTATGACGAAAGGACAGTTTTACGTGCTCAACAACATGACTCACAAATAAGAGTGAGTAGCCTTTGGTGGTGTCTAGGAGTTGGACAGGGCCTGAGCCGTAAAAAAAACCTCAGGCTGGCCGGGACCCAAGTAGAAATCTGGCCAGGCCAGGCCGCCAAAATGGGACATGGGCTGTCCCGGCCCAATGCCCACCCTTAGTGGCATCACATGTCACACAAGAAGATGCAAGAGCGAGTGAACAAGTGTCTGTGTGCGGAACAGACACATTACCATGGAACAGTTTATTCGCACTTTGGAATGCTGTGATGTGGATCCCACCTCAAATTGACAGACTTGTTGAAGGAGCAAGCCTCATAAAAAATGGATGGCCATTGCGATGAAGCCTTCAGTAGGCAGAAGAGTGCTCTTATTGAGGAAGATGGTGCTTTCCAAGTCATTCACGGCCAAAAGAGATGCTTCAGACACACCCTTAGTGGACTGCTACTGGAGAATGATCACCTCATTGCCCTCGAGCGATGAAAACTAAGCAACATCGGACAACATTACTCAGTGCATGAGAAGGAGATGAATGCCATAATACGCACCTATTCCAAGGATTAAACAGACATTGGTTTCTTGGTGTTCCATGGAACAGTTAGCAAACACCCTCTAAAGGTATTCGAAGTCCTGTGGGCTGTGGGAGAAAAACATATGACAGACACCATGACAATGTAGATCGACCATGTCATGCAAAGGGCATGCCATCAGACCACCACTGCTATGTGAAGGGCATGTTGTGAGAGAATGGAAAGCAGTAGAAACAAACTTAAAAGAAGCTTAGAATTGTAACCAATGTAAAAGAAAAGAGGTAGTCAGTAATAATTCAATAGTTATTGCTGTGTAGCCGATCTCTACACATTGAACTTGCTGAAGAGAAAAGAAAATAAATCCCTTCTTCTCATGGATGTAGACATAAAGCTGAACCACATTAACTCTCTCTAGCTTTTATTCCTTGTCTTTGTTCCCTTCTCATTTTCACTTTATGGTATCAGAGTTCCTTCTTGAACCTCACATGGCTGACTCAAGCTCTGCATCATCACATCAAACCAAAATTTCCTATCCTTCGACTCAACATCATCAAGTTCATCTCTATCAAGTTGACTCATTTAAACAATCATTTATGGTGGTTTGATTGAAAACCATAACTTGCAATTATTTATTGATGGCAACAGCAACGCTCCTTCACCAAATATAACCACCAAAACTAGTGAATGAGACCTGCTTGACCAGAACTCTATCCAATGAGGTAGTAAAATTTGTTCTGTTGGACTTGAAACAATACATCAAGTATGGTCCACACTTAAAGAGAGCTTCCTCGACTATCAATAACAAGAGTGCTTTCTTTTGCAACAACTTTTAAAGGAAGGAGGATCTCAGAAACTTGCACAATATATAGGCAATTTTAAGAATATTTGTGATGATCCGGCTCCCAATGACAAGCCGGCTGGTTTTAGAAATATGGTCTTCTTTCCTCTTAATGGCCTTGGTTCTAGTTACGAGGCCTTTAATACTACCATGATGAAGCCACCTAATCCATCTCACAAGCAGGTTGTAGCCCTTAAGTAGACTCATGTTCAAATTGCTTCAAGAAAATGAGATAGTCTATAGTGGAGAATCAAATTCTCACATCATCTATTATGGTCAATGTAGAAACAACGAGCAGAGCAAATACAACAATAGAAGAGGCAGTCAGTCATTCTAACCAGCTTTCATCTAGTGCCATGGTTTTGGACCCCATGGTCAAAAATATACTCGATAGAACCAACAATCAAATCAACAAAATGCCAATACTTCATAGACAAGGAAAAAGTTATTTGTCAAATTTGCTCAAAACCTAGTCACACTGCTACAAAATGCTCTCACATATTCAATCAAGCTTTTAAATCCAATCATTCCCTTCAGGCATTAGCAGCCATGAAACTATCTGGCAACCACAACCAGGACAATGCTTGGTTCCTGGACACCAGTGCGAGTTTCTACGCTACCAATGACCCAAGTATTCTTTCACATGCCTTTCCTTGTAAAAGATCTGAACGTATAACGATAGGTGATGGTAGTAAGCTAAATATATTACATGTTGGTGAGACTAGTCTTCATGTTGATACGGTATACTGCAGCTCCATGAGGTGCTTGTTGTTGCTAACATTAGGAAAAAAATTAATATCTATTGGTCAACTTACATAAGACCAGAATTTTTATACTTTAATTTTATGAAGAAAAGCTTATTATAAGGGACATGAGTAGTAAGCAAGTGATTGCCAAGTGGAAGAGGAACACTAATTTGTACGAGCTCCCAACAAAACAGCTAGTAGACTTTTTCTCCATAAGGACATGTCCAGTCAATTTTGAGGTTTGGCACCAGTGGCTTGGTGATCCACATCCCAACATAGTTTCTTTCTTACAAAAAACATGGTCATATCATGGTTTTGAAGTCCAACAGTAGTGTCCGCATGTGTCCCGGATGTGCTGTGGCAAAGTCTTGCACCAAGCCTTTTTTTGTTTCACCTAACGCTTATGAGGAATATTAGATAAAAGTGCATTGTGACCTTTGGGGTCCCTCACCTGAAATTTCAGTTCAAGGATTTCTTCACTATGCTTTGCTAGTTGATGTTCGTTCACACTTCATTTGGATATATTTAATTAAAAGAAAGGCGGATTTCTTTGATTGCTTCTGTGAATTCTAGACATCAAACATTCTTTAGGGGACATGAGACCCAACATATCATGTCTTACCCTAAAACATCCAAACAAAATCGACGGCACTGTATTTACCATTGAGCACCGTTTGTCTACGATGTTCCATGCTAATATGCCTCTAAAACACTGGGTCGAGGCTTTTAAACTGCGGTTTGGATTTTAAACAGATTAACATCAACAACCTTATCCGTAGAGACACCATATAAAAAAAATTATTTTACCAAGACCTTGGTTATTCATATCTAAGAATTTTTGGAATCAGGTGTTACTACATTTACAAAACTACGCAAAAGATAAATTTGATTACAGATTCATGCAATGCGCTTTCTTAGGGTACAACGAATCACGCAAAAGCTACCGATGTCTCCATGGTCCATCATGACACATGTACATAGTCAAAACATTGTTTTTGATGAATGTTGTCTTCCTTTTAAAGCTATGGGAAACACTACTGCTGCTCGGACATTAAGCAACAGTTCTTTTCTAGTTGGATGAACCTAAGACATCAATAATATCAAGAACAAGGAGGCACACCAGAGTAAGACTGGGCATCAGGCCAGGTACCCGAGCTTAATTAGGATCAAGTGGGACTGATAATATTTTTTAACATATATTTTATTGACTTTATATACAATCGACCCCTTGCAATACCTATAGTTGGATGATTGAAACCAACAATGTCATTCCCACCTTTTTCAAACATTAAATTCTTCAAGGCATCGTTGGCAGCCTTCAATATTTAACATTTACAAGGACTTAATTATCATATAGTGTGAATTAAACTTGTCATTACGTGCATAAACTAACTCAAAATCATTTCCAACTTGTCAAGAGAATACTATAATACATTAAAGGCACTCTGCATTTTAGACTTAGGATGCTACAATATGGCTCATTAAATGTGTATGCCTTTTCAGATGCCCATTGGACCGACTTTTCAGATGAAGAAATAAAATAAATCCTTTCTTCTCATGGACGTAGGCACAAAGGCAGAACCACATTAACTTTCTCTAGCCTTTATTCGTTGTCTTCGTTCACTTTTCGTCTTGTCGTTTTGACTTGACAAGCAATGACATGAAAATTGGTGAAGAATCATGAAAAAAACCATCTGCAACAACCATAGATGCTGTTGTCCTAATTTTGAATGAAAATCAACTGAAATCCGGTCAAATTGGCAGCTGAAAATCCACAAGAAAAGCTCTCCTTAAGTCCTGAATCTATCCAAGTTATGTTTAGATGACGAAAATAACAAAAAAAGAAAGAGAAAAGAAAAAAATAAAAACTGATTGAAAATGATCAAAACTAAAGAAAAAATAAAAACTGATTGAAAATGATCAAAATCAATTACAAAATAAAAAATAACAGCCGACGAACATTCCACAATTTAAAGTTGCCAAAGTTGGCCGGAATCTGGCCACCATGAGGCATTTTAGTAGTTTATAGGCATTCTGTATATGGTTTGGGGAATTTTCATAATTTTGCGATGCTTCACCATAATGTCATGTCCTAGCAGTGTCTTAGGTGTGTCCCTATCGTGTCTCTCACACGTGTCATAGGTATAAGTGTCCCCTTTTAGTGTTTTAAGTGATTTTTCTCATGAGTTAGACCAATTTGTCATTCACTTTGCTTTTGGTTGATTTTTCTGACTTTAATTTACAATTTAGTGTTTTTTCTAGGGTCATGCTAAGTATAGTGTTGGTTTGCCTTTTCTTGGATTAGAAATGAGCTTGTTTTCCTTCTCCTTTAGGTATACTTAGGGTTTTTATTCCCAGCGCTTGAATGACATAAAGTTGAAGATTTAATTCTTGATTTGGTAGAACTTCTCTTGAAGCAAGGCTTATGATTTATTTTCTTACTTTATTTTGTTTTCTTTTTATAGGTAGGCATCATATCTTTGGCATTTGTTATTGGTGCAACAATAAAAGCACAACTTCTTTGTTTAGGTTTCTTGTCAGCAATATGCTCCTTCCATTCGACCCGACACCTGCCACTCCTCTCTTTTTCAATACTCTCTACCACCCATATGCCAAGGGGTCTGATTTCGTTCGTGGGTATCCTTTCGGTCTACGTTCCGGTGTGAATTGTGCGGTATCTTGCGGGCTTTGGCTCAACATACCAGACTTTGATGCATCCATTTTGAAGTCCAGGAAGCGCAATGATAGACTTGTAGATGCGGTGGTGACGGTACCCAAGGGTACCATGCTTACATTGAGCGGTGTGAATGTTGCATTTGACTGGGAATTGATCGGACCGGCTTTGTTCTCCGGGTTGATATTGGCTGGAGAAGGGAAGGTCCGACATGAGACGGTTGAAGATCTATGGTGTGGGATGTGTGTGAAGGTGGTATGCGATCACTTGGGGTATGGTATCAAGAGTGGTATGCCATACTTACAAAGAGGTGGTGATGGCGAAACTGAGCAGGAGATCCAGATGGAGCGTACCATGGTAGGTACCAGCCTCCTCGAGGTGGTGGTTCCATTCTTCCAATCAGTGAGGTTGCCTCAGTTCGCGGTGACTGCAGAAGAATGCTTTGTGGAGATGGCAAAACTGGTCAGAGAGGAGCTCGGACGCGCTGACCCGAGCTTTGCTCGAGCCGCGGATGCCATGGAGGAGTGGGTGCGGGTGTGGTGGTCAACATGATGGTGTTACCTTCATGTAATATCGAAACTCAATTGCTCAAGGTGATATGTACAAATCTCATGTAGTCTGTCCCAAAGTTCTTTTATCATGGCTTGGAATAAGAGCCTGTCAGCTATGTTTGCGTCCATTTATTAAGTTCAAAAGTCAACACATAACTAAGTAGCTCTTGGATTTCCACTCCTCAAATGTAAGGACTTCTCTTAATGCTCTTTTCTAAATAACGTAAGCCAGCTATGATTTGCAGCTTTCAAGTAGGCCAGTTGCCTTGTACTAGCATATTGATTTTATCCCATATAATGGAGTCTGTGGTCATTTAAGCTTGGGTTTTAAACATGAGAGCAAAATTCAACATGTAAAAGGACAAAGTGCGTTCATTTGCATACAACCTGTCACATGGGTGTTTTTAAATGGCTGTCACATATGTGTTATACCCATGTTGATGTTGGTGCTGGTGCTTCAACTCGAAAAAAACCTGTCACGAATATGAATATGTACAAGTTAAAATAGATCTTCATGACATTCTTATGTTTAGCCTTTCTCTTAACTACCTGATTAGGGATACCAATGAGAGCTTTCTTATGTTATTCTCCATTTCATGTGGGGTTGATTTTCTTTCATACCCAATGGTAGAAAAACTATATTTCCTTGTAATAGGTGAAATGATTATTGTTTTTTGCTCACATATAAAAATATTTGGAATCATGTTTTCAAAATAATTTCTAAAATAATAACCCTCTTCAATGAGGCCTGAGAGATTTAGCCTAGGCCTCTGCATGACATTCCTTTGTTTGTAGCCTTGTAGACTCGCCCTCCATTCACTTTTTTTTCCTTTATTGTCCGCCCCCCAACTGCCACTTTCTTGGGGTCGTGTTTGGAGGCTGTGACTTATATTCTCTTGGTGGTGCATTTGAGAGGAGCACAACAACAATGTCTTTAGGATCACCTCCTCATCGTCGAATTCTGTGGTAGAGTGATGTCTACTTTGCTATTTGACTACGGTAACATCCTTTGCTTGATACTGTGTGACTCTGTCACTCCATCTATCTACTCTCTTCCCACCCCACTTATTCCACTTTATTGTGCTGATGTCTTGCATATTTCATTTTTCTATTTCATTTTTGCGGGTTGTTCTTGCATCTAGGGGACTTCTTATCCTCAAATTTTGTTATGCATTCTCTTATTATCGGCTCTCTCTATCTCTCTCTAAAATCTTCTTTTCTCTTTCTAAAATCTTTTTCTCTCCCTAAAATCTTCTTCTTTCTCTCCCTAAAATCTTCTTCTTCTTCTCTCTCTCTCTCTTTCAGTTAATACCTTCCTATCACGAGCTTTCATATATATATATATATATATATATATATATATATATATATATATATATATTATATATATATACACGTTTATTGATACATATTTCTCTCTTTTTAAAATTTTTTTCTTTAGTGATTTTTAAAACCTCTTTCTCTTTCTCCTCATTCCTCTTGGATTAAAATCTTTCTTTTATTTCTTCCATTCTTTTGAATATTAATTTTCCAAGGTTTAATATTTGAAATTTTCCTATATCAACTTCATCAAGACTAAAACTCAAGTAATGACTCGGTATTGAAATCATACTTGATTGTCTACAACATCATTTCACTTTCATTTTTTTCTCTCTTGATGAGAATATCTAACATAAGTGTGTAAACAAATCAAGATGTATGTGGTATCTTTAGATGAATGATATGGTAAGAATGAATAATTTGTTTTCAATCATAAAGAGTCAATGCATTGACATTCACTTGTACAATTCACAAATGATCACAAACACCTCTGTAAAAGAACTTAATCAAGATGAAATGAAACTCTAGTTATGAGTAATCAAATTAGAGTAAAATCTTAAATCTATTTAAATTCTTAAGAGAACATTAAATCGACTTCGAAAAGTGATCTTTAAAATACCCATATTATCTTCCAAAGGTTTTCAAATAATATTTGTAAAGATTTCTTAATTCAAAATCTCCCAAATCAAAATTGTTTATACTCTCAAATATTTCTTCAAAACTTTCTCAAAAATTTGAAACATCAAATATTCAACATTTTTTTTTCAAACACCATACTGTATTTAGAAAGAAAAAGAGGTTTAACTGAAAATAAAATGCATAAAAAAAAAGCATAACCCTTAGATTGGTTGCCCCCGATAAAGGCGACTGGAACGATCGATTCTCGTATTGTTGGGCGAGTCCCTTTCACTCTCATTTAAAAAAATAAAATTTTATATTTATGAAGAACTCCAAAAATCAAAGTAAATTTTGGGAATGCAAACAAGGGGTCAGCGCCATCTCTTCCTTATCTCCATCATTAATGTTATTAATTTCAATATCTTTCCCATATACATTATATAACAACTAAACCAACACAATAAGGACATGCATGCTTGCTTCCCTGTTTGGAGATGTAAAATCGGTACTATACGAAATCAGTACTATATGAAATCTAGTGTTTAAACAAGTAATGAATATCAACACTAGACAGAAGTACTCATATCTAGAGGGGCACCTATGTATATAAAATTAAATTTTTAAAGATGCCTGTATAAAAATAAAAAAACTTAAGAAGCTGCACATACCATACTAGATCTGGCTGTGCCTGGTCCAATGGAGATGGATTGAGGAGGGGCCAAATGGTGCGCTCCGGCGTAGATGTCGTGGACCCCTCATCGCTTTTCTGTCATTGTCTTGTGAACGGCAAGGGCCATGACATTGTTTTTTCAAATTTTTATCTTTTTAGGTATAATTTTGATTAAAAGGGCAGTATAGCATTTTAATAGTCCATTTTAATGTTCTTTGTAAAGTGATGGCTGTTTGAGGGTTAATCGCACATTTTTAGGCAGTTTTTTGTATGTTTTTCAAGTAATTCCCATTTTAATGTTTATGAACTGCCTTCAGGGTAAAGCCCACATATGACAATACCCTTATGTGTCCAAGGTTCTTACTCATTTCATGCCATGGAATAAGAACCTTTCAGCCATGTTAGCATCCAATAATTGAGTTCAAAAGTCAAGACATAACTAAGTAGGTCCTGGATTTCTACTTCTCAAACTTAACAACTTCTCGTTATGCACTTTTTTTAACAACATATATAAGCGTGGGTGATTTGCTGATTTCAAGGAGGCTAGTTGCCTTGCACCAGCTTGTTGATTTTATCCCATTCAATGGTGTCGTGGTAATTTAAGCTTGGGTTTTGCTCAAGTATATACCACCATGGTGGTAGTTGATTAAGCCTCAGTGTTACATTGTATGCATAGCTCCATTGATGAGCATAATTTAAATGCCTTTTCATAATGAGAGCAAAATTAAACAAGTAGAAGGACATAGTTGTGTTCATTTGCCTACAAATTTATGTTGATGCTAGAGCTGGTGCTAGTACTGATGCTAGTGCTTCTCTGACATAGCAGTTCGATGTGGCCAGCTGAATTGGGACAAAGCTGATCTTTTAAAATGTGCACCAAACTAAACTAGCACCAGCCAAAAAGTTTATATGTAAATACAAATAAATAAGACCACTAAACATTTAAATAACTATATAATATTCACTCACCCACACCACTTTTTTTTTGAAACATTGTTGTATCCGCACTTGGATTAGCATCCGTGCCAATACCTGCACCCTATGCCCATGTGATACAGCTACAAATTTAGTTTAATTGGCTTTACCATGTCAATCCATGATCATGTTAAAATTTCATTCTGAATTGAAACATATGATAACCACACAAGAAAGATACCAAATCATATGATCACCACAATTCACTGACGTTGTCCATAGCAACAACATGGGGACTACCTAAACAAGTGAAAGTAGAAAGGGTGAAAGGGAGCATTAAGTTTAAAAACATACACTAGGTTTGGCATATAAGTACTAATCTAAATAATACAGTCCATCTATGAAGGATCTCATGTCCTTCTCAAACAGAGAAACGAAGGCATCAACATCTCCATTGCCACTGAAGGAAGGCACGATATGCAAGAACCCTTCTACTCTCTCATATGAAGGTACAAAGAGGCGAGGGGGGTTTGTACCAAAGTCCATGTCATAGAAGGGGATATTCAACCAGGAGGACACTTCCAAGTCAGGGCTCAACACGTCTCCCCCATACGCGCTCGGCACCAGCCCTTCCATCTTTTCCTTTGAGCTTGAGAAGTCAATGAATGACCTGAAGTAGTCGCCATCAACTTGAGCCACTGCATCATGTATGAGCCTAGCTGCATGCCGCACTGGCTTGGACAGGAGGCCTTTCACCTTAGAGTGAGGCCAAGCCCAGCACCACATTGCCCAAGTAGCTCATGGGCACAGTAGGATTCCTCATTCTAAAGCGACCGTTCACTGCAATCCTTACTTTTGTGGTCAACTCCTCTTCTAGATTCCTGACACGGGTGATCTTCCTCCATAGGTGGGCTGTAAGGCACTCAAAGGTAGTGTAAGGCCTATGACAAGGATTGTCACCAGAGACCTTGGACTTGAGTTTCTCTAAAAATGCAGAAGGGAAGTGTGCCCTTTCCATCACAATAGTGTATTGTAGCTCTGGGTGCTTGGGCTTTGGTTGACGGGCCATATACTCAATCTAATTATGTTCAAACTGAAAGACAGAAGGGTTGCGAGGGATGAAGATGGTGCGGTCATGCAGTGGGAGTGGTAGAACAGGGATGCTGTTGCGCACAGTATGGCCCCATGCTATGAAGAAACGGCTGAGAGACTGTGGATCCAAGACTGCATGGTGGATGGTGCAGCCCACCACCAAGGAACCACAAGCAAACCTGGTGAGCTGCACCTGAAACAACTCCTCCTCTATTCCTGTAATGTGTGGGTGCAAGTCGAGGTAGTACGGAGATGGCTTGTCCATCAAGCTGCCAAGAGGAGAGCCGGAGGTAGCTTCGACAAAGCGAATGCCCTCGTCATTGAGAAGGATGCACTGGTGGCCATTGTCATCGAAAATGAGGCGGCCAGCGAACTCTCTGTACTCGGCAAGAAGCCGGCGCAGCCCTTGTTCAATGACTTCATTTGATGGGTTGGGAGGTCTGTAGGCATACAAGAATCCAACATGGATCTGATATGTGACGGTATCAAAGGGGCTCAGAGGGATTAAGGCATCAGTAGGAGGGAGGGTTGGGGTAGGATAGGTTGGCTTGAGCAGCCTTGTGCTCCCTCTATTGATCTTCATTTTTCGTTGTCTCTTTTTCTTGTTCTTCTTATGCTGCCTCCGACCTAGTGATGGCAGGGAGGAAGGTGTTTTATAAACTACGTGAATGGGCCCTTGTATCAGTCCACCCAATAAATGTAAACGGAGCGTGAGCTGCTTGGTGCATGCAAGACATATAAGTAAAAAAAAAAGTGGGAGTTGGTGTACTTTGAAAATGCTTTAAGAGAAATTTTCTAGTTAGTCTTTTAATTTTTTTTTAGGTTTCATTTTTATCTCTACAAGAAGTTCTTTTCTTTTGTTAACTTGATGCCTTTTGATTATTAAGCATATTGGCACACAAAAAAATACTGCACCAGACACGGCATGTAACCAACTTCAATGTGAATGGGTGTATGTAGGATCTAATTTCCCAGAGCGTCATGTCTTAAATAATGATGATGACCTATCATATACCTATCATATATGGATGACATATTAGTGGTGATGCCTATTGTCTGCTGTTCAAAGCAAGGAATGTACAATGGGCAAGCTCAGGTCAAGCTCAACTTGATCACATATTGTTGAGCTCGTGCACAACTCTAACTCACTCGAGCTTTATGAGGCAAGTTTGAGCTCGTATGTTTAACTATATTACCAAAACATTAAAATTCATAAAAATATTACCAAAACATGCCACTAATGACTAAGAAATAGGAAAGGCACATTTCGAGTCAAATTTAAATGAGTCGAGTTCATGTATCTCGATCTCCACATTTTTAACTCGAGCATCAACTCAACCTCAAGCTCGACTCTTTTAAACAAGTCAAGCTTGCATAGGCAAGTTCAAGTTGAGCCCAAGTTAACTTATTGTACATCCTTATTTAAAGCTGAAGTTAAATTGTACATCCTTATTTAAAGCTGATTATATGTCTGGGAGGCCATACAGTTGGGTGTGAGCTCAATATATGTCCGCCAGTACAACATATATGTCCGCCAGTACAACACACTCCTATGACATTAACAGGCAGCTAACAGTCACCATCTAGAAGAACTGATATACGTAGAAAGAGGTAGGTGAGTAGTACTCTTGGAAATTCCAAGTCATGAAAAGAGAACCTCCTCTAACAGTCCATCTTGCACCCACTCCTCTCTTTCTCATTACCCCCTACGACCCATATGCCAAGGGGTCGGATTTTGTTCATGGGTATTCTTTAGCTCTATGGTGTGGTGTGAATTGTGAAGTATCTTGTGGGCTTTGGCTCAACATACTGGACTGTGATGCATCCATTTTGAAGTCCGGGAAGCACAATGATAGACTTGACGGTACCCAAGGATACCGTTCTTCGTTTGAGCAGTGTGAATGTTGCATTTGACCGGGAATTGATCGGACCGGCTTTGTTCTCCAAGGGAAGGTGAGACATGAGACGGTTGAAGATCTATGGTGTGGGATGTGTGTGAAAGTGGTATGTGATCACTTGGGGTATGGTATCAAGAGCGGTATGCCATACATACAAAAGACGTGCCGACGGTGAAACTGAGCAAGAGATCCAGATGGAGCGTACCATGGAAGGTACCAGCCTCCTCGAGGTGGGAGTTTTATTCTTCCAATCAGTGACGTTGCCTCAGTCCGCAGTCACTGCAGAAGAACGCTTTGAGGATATGGCAAAACTGGTGAGAGAGGAGCTCGGACGCACTGACCCGAGCTTTGCTCGAACCGCGGATGCCAAGGAGGAGTGCTTGTGGGTGCAAAGTTTTATGCATACCAAGCAGTGAAGTTGGGTATGATTTGGTACCAACTTTTTTGATTAATATAGTTGCTAAAATGATAATGGTGCATATGGTTGAAGGGGCTTTACTTGTATTGCAAGTGCATGGATCGGACCGGATATTTGGTCTTGCCGTTCAATTCAAGAATGTGACAAGTCTTTTTTGGTGTTTCTGTTAGGGATTTAAAGGAGTCGGGCTTAGACCCGATCCAGGAATTGCTAATTCCAACCAAATGGCATTATACATACTTGGGTTTGGACCCAGATTAAGAGTTTGATGCACTTTTTTCGTGTTAAATTTATTTCCAATTTTGCAAATGTCATTGTGTTCAGATTTTATTCAGTTTCACATTTGATTCAGTTATAAACCCAAATTTTAATGAAATTTGTATTGCAAACCCTTTAACTTGCAATGAATCTTATTTTCTTTTGCAAACCGGAGGTTGTGAATTTAAAGTTAGAGACGAATCAGATTTGGATGGAGAATTCGGATTCAAATTCATATATAATATACTTTTCTTCATTTAAATTTGAACTCAAATATGTGAACATCCGATAAATTGGATAGTCCAATTCATTGACATCCAAAGTAAATTGTCAGCTACGTGTGAAAACTGCTCAACGTCACGAGATCCAAAAAGAGATCAGTGGGACAAAATGAACAAAGACGACTTTGGGACAGGTTGTGTTTGCATCGACCAGTGGAACAAATATGTCCGCTGTTTGATTAATTTCCCATCTGTGGAATGTGCACTTTTCCTGGACCGTGAATCAAACATCCTCTTAGTACCAATTGAAGAAGGGATTCTCTTATCTTTGTGCCTTATGACGAAAGGACAGTTTTACGTGCTCAACAATATGACTCACAAATAAAAGTGAGTAGCCTTTCGTGGTGTCTAGAAGTTGGACAGAGCCTGAGCCATGAAAAAGACCTCGGGCTGGCCCCGGCCCAAGTCCAAATCTGGCAGGCCCTGGGGTATATTTTTAATTAAAATTTGTCCAGGCCAGCCTGCCAAAATGGGACATGGGCTGTCCGGGCCCAATGCCCACCCTTAGTGGTGTCACACGTAACACAAGAAGATGCAAGAGCAAGTGAACAAGTGTCTCTGTGCGGAACAAACACCACCACGGAACAGTCTATTCCCAGTTTGGAATGCTGTGAAGTGGATTCCACCTCAAATTGACAGACTTGTTGAAGGAACCAGTACTCCGGCTCCCTAATTACCAAGTCATTGAAGGCCAAAAGAGATGCTTCAGACACAACCCTTATAGTGGAATGCTACTAGAGAATGACCATCCCATTGCCTACGAGCGATGAAAACTAAGCAACATCGAACAACATTACTCAGTGCATGAGAAGGAGATGAATGCCATAATACGCACCTATTCCAAGGATTAAATGGACATTTGTTTCTTGGTGTTCCCTGGAACAGTATGCAAACATCCTCTAAAGGTATTCGAAGTCCTGTGGGAGAAAAACTCGAACTCGGCTCGTTTATAAATGAGTCAAGTTTTTTCGAGTGAGTTCGAGTCAAGCCTGAGTTGGCTTAACTAGTTGTGCAGCCCTACTTAGTGGGAAGTTAAATGTTGGATTCATGACAGACAGATTATTGATCCACTAACAGTTTATCTTCTTAACGGCGCTGGACTTCTTGTGGATAGGAAGGAAAATGCAACAAGAGAAGGCTAATTAAGGTGAAGTGTCCATTGTCTTGATCTCCACCTTGAGTAAGGAAAGGAAATTAGGCCAAGCATGTACAAACTCTACGACTGGACCAAGTTGAGGTCCACTCAAACTTCAGCCAGAAAAGCAAGTGGGTGCACAAGTGGAGCCAGCCTAGGCTGAGGCGGATTAGTGAGTTAGTCTAGTCTGGTTGCAAAACATCAAGAAGACAGGCCTCGACGAAGTACTACATAGAAAGCCAAGTAGACCCAGCCGAACTCGAACTCGAACTCAAACTCACCTGTTTTGTGTGAAGCTCTATTTGGGGTATAGGATGGTATATGTTACTCGATCTCTACAGGTAAGATTTCACTTGAGGGGCTTAGTCAGAAAATTTTGGTTACGGGGCACTATGTATAAAATTTTAAATTGTTAAGGAGTATCAATATATAAATGAGATAAATTGCTTTGAAATATCAATATAAAAATGAGAAGATTTTTAGGGTCCACATAGACAATTGCCCACACCTCCCTTCACTGCAAGTCTACATAAAGACCGACCTACATGACGTGGAGCATTTGGCAAGGACACTAGATCACATAATTTAAAAACATTATGTTCTTACTTCAAGAAAGCATGATATAAGTATAGATATTATTCTTAAGTATGACAACCAATCACCAGATGTCAAACGCTAAAAAGGATCTGTTGATCACATCTATCAGCCTTCTAAAGCCTGGTCGACCTTCAATCTTTGGAAAGCACACACTGCATTGTCTCAACCTCCCCATTCTCAGGAGGATGGTGCGATGGATGCATGGAGTGAGGGTTGGTAGACAGTCAATTTTCATTTTGATGTCCTGTACCATTAATTCCTACGGAGGCGAGGAGATGAGGGAAGGACACCAATGTGTAAGTTGAAACCTAGGAAAGTTTCACTTTTAACACCTTTTTTTATGTCCATTTGGTATCCAGAATATTGCAAGTCTTTGAATTAAACTATTAAATTAGAAAAACAATTATAGACCTGAATTAAGCTTGACTTGAAGTTGGCTCTGCTCGTTACCCGTCCAGTATGCTTATTACACCTTCCACATGTCAGATGGTTGTATTCATTCTGACAGTGCAAGTCTAATGCAAATAGTTACTGAAAGTTTTACCTACAAAATTTGAGCACTGTTTGCAAAGTTCTCAATAGTCAAGTTCCAAAATTTATAAAATCTGGTGCAGATTGCAAATGTGTGATCCAGATCCTCTTGACACCCCCAGCAGTAATGCTTAATCTGATTGCACACTCTTGGTGCATGCATGGTCATGGAATGGAGAAAGTACCCCACTAACATTTCACACTGATTTCAATATACATCTTCCTGAAAATAAAAGAAAAGGAACATATAAAAATAAAAAATAAGAAAAACTTTAAAATTACTTACACAATAAACAAATCTTTGAAACAATAGCTGTTAAGATTATATATATATATATATGATTTGCGGATTTCTTTATTTGGGTTTTTACGGATAAATCCTTTCATTTTTCAAAAGATACTGCTTCATGCATTATATCAAATGGTGCTTAATCATTTCACCCAAGAGGTTTTCTGCTCTTTACACACACACACACACACACACACACATTCATAGACTAGCTAATATGCACAAACCATTTCATGATCAAACAATTTCTATAAAAGATACATGAAGTAATTCGAAAGAATTATAATGGGCCGCCTAAGAAATGAGTGATTAGCAAATCACAGCTCAACTTTTAATTTCATCAGTTAGCCACTCAACATTTCTAGCAAAGAGTTCAACACCCGTCTTTCGACGAAAACATTAAAATGAATTAGTGAATTACAAAAATGCCCCTTAATCAAATTATTTCAAGACAAAAATTAAATAAAACATAACAAACCATCTCCTTCATCCGATGGGAGGGAAGTGAAAAGTATTATAGGGAATGGGACTTACCAAAAAACAAGATCCGAGATTCGATGTACACTCTAATCCTCTTTAGAGAAATTGGCCTAATCCTCATGCCCAAATTAAGGGAATTTAGAGGCATTATAGAAAAGTAGGTTGAAGAAATGATTCACCACAAAAACAACTGATTTTTTCTGGAAAACTGGTCGGTGTTGTGAGCTCATACATTGATAGAAATACAACACAAAACGCTATATTTTCCAGCAAAATCCAGTTTGAGAATAATGACAGGAATCCAATCTATTGTGACACATCCTAATCATGGAAAGAGAAATGACACACACTAACTAACATGGAAAGAAACATGCTGAAGACCATGACAACGGAGATCAACCATGTCATGCAAAGGGCACACCATCAAACCAGCACTGTTATGTGCAGGGCATGCCACCTGATTAGCAATGTCATGTGAACGGCACGTCATCTGACACATGTGTTGATCAGCAATGTCATGTGATGGGCATGCCATTCGACACACGCACAGTACTTAATCATAATAGCCTATTGCGAGAGAATGGAAAGTATAGTAAACTTGAAAGAAGCTTAGAATTGTAACCTATGTAAAAGAAAAGAGCTAGTCAGTAATAATGGAATAGTTACTGCTATATAGCTGATCTCTACACATTGAACTTGCTGAAGAGAGACAGAGAAAAAAAAAAAAAACCAGCCGAACCACATTAACTCTCTCTAGCCTTTATTCCTTGTTTTGTTCCCTTCTTCTTTTCACTTTATGGTATCAGAGTTCCTTCTTGAACCTCGCATGGCTGACTCAAGCTCTGCATCATCACATCATACCAAATTTTCCTATTCTTCGACTCAATATCATCAGGTTCATGTCTATCAAGTTGACACATTCAAACAATCTTTTATGGTGGCTTGATGAAAGCCAGAACCTGCAATTATTTATTTATCGCAGCAGCAATGCTCCTCTACCAAATATAACCACCAAAACTAGTCGATGAGACAATCCAAAGTATGTTGCTTGTAGGAATTCCATCTGATGAGGTAGTAAGATTTGTTCTGTTGGACTTGAAACAATATGTCAAGGATGGTCCACACTTAAAAAGAGCTTTCCCGACTCTCAAGAACAAGTGCTTTCTTTTGCAAAAACTTTTAAAGAAAGGATCTCAAAAACTTGCACAATATATATACAATTTTAAGAATACTTGTGATGAGCTGGCTGCCATTGGAAAGCTAGCGGGTTTTAGAAATATGGTCTTCTTTCCGGTTAATGGCCTTGGTCATGGTTACGAGGCCTTTATACTACCATGATGAAGCCATCTAACTGGAGTCATGTTCAAATTGCTTCAAGAGAATGAGATAGTCTCTAGTGGAGAACTAATTGGTTACAAAAGTCAAGTATATATAGCAGAGAGAGAGAGAGAGAGAGAGAGAGAGAGAGAGAGAGAGATATGCAAGATTGTTGCTTTTATTCTTTGTGGAACTAAAGTTTGCAATATCAATCGGAAGAAGAATGTTAAGACTGCCTCCGATTCATTAATCTGCTTGCAGTTAATTTGTACGTTTCGGCTCAGACTTCCACATTGTTTGGCAAGTACCAAATCTAGAGTCCTTTTCAAAAATGATAGGATTACAAAAGTTGCCGATGTCCAAACTTTTAAAATTTATATGTCATAAAATCTTGTCTATATATCTAACATGCAAAGTTTCTCCTGTTTATGTGTGGCAATATTGCACCGCAATACTCATTGCCATAGAGTGAGTCAAAACCTCACCCCTTCCTCATGCAACCATAGTTCAAGGTTGTGCCGGTGTCTACTACCTAATGTGAGCATATATGTCATACTTGGATAGAAAAAAAAAACACTTAAAAGACTTTCACAGATGCATAAATTTGCATCAATAAATAGCAATAGCGACATCCAGGTCGTTTGTCGGTAAAAAATGATATTGACGTCTAGTTATATGTCAGTAAAAAATTTTACCGACGTTTATGTCCATTGTTGGTATAGTTTTTACCGACGGCTTGTAAAATGTTGAAAATAAATAATTATTACTAGTTACTACAGACATGATTGGACATCGGTAATAGTCAATATTAACTTACGTGTAGACCACACCGATGATTATTACTACATATTATAGTAGTAGGATCAGAATTTTGGTTTATACCTTACACCCAAGGTCCAAGGCTGTATCGCTGTTTGGTGTGAGTTCAATATATGTCAGGTAGGACAATGCACTCCTATGACTTTAAGGGCAGCTAACAGTCACCATTTAGAAGAACTGATATATAGAAAGAGGTAAGTGCCTACTCATGCAAGTTGCAAGTGATGGAAAGGGATCCTTAGCTAACAGTCCATCTCACACCCTGCACCTGCCTTTCCACTACCTCAAACATGATCGTCCCCATCATTGATGTTATTAATTTCAGTATGTTTCCCATACACATTGTATAGAAACTACACCAACACAATAAGGACATGCGTGCTTGCTTCCCTGGTTCAAGATCTAAAATCAGTATTATATGAAACCTACTGTTTAAAAAAATAATAAATATCAGCACTAAGCAGCAGCGTGCATGGATCTGAGGTCCATGCTGCCACTTTAGAGCTAGAGTTTGAGCTCCAATGTAGTGGGGGAGCAAAAAAAAATAAGTGATTTTTGAGGGTAAATTTGGTTTTTTATACAAAGTTTACATTTTTATGATATTATAGAATTTTAGATCTAGATCCAATCTTCGACTAGATTACTGGAGTCCTGACAAGAAGTTGACTATTTTGTGCATATTCATCATAGAGTATCATATTTAACTGTGCTAATCCATGTTTTCAGTGCAGTTAAAGTGTTTTTTGATATCTTTAGCATCGAATCCACAGGTTTAGGCTGCTAAATTTGGTGATTCTCTGGCAAGTCTTAGTGTAATAGGCATTTTAAGATTTTATAACCGTTATGCAATAGTTTAGGGCATTTCATAATTTTTCTATGACTCACCGTAGTGTCATGTCCTAGCAATGTACTAACATGCTAGTTTTCTAATGTTTTAAGTGATTTTTCTCATCGGGTTAGATTCATTTGTAGTTCACTTTGCTTTTGCTTGAAATTTTTATCATTTTAATTTACAATTTATTGTTTTATCTAGAGTTGTGCTATGCATAGTGTTGGTTTGCCTTTGCTTGCTTTAGAAATTATTCATGTTCTTTTCTATTTTACTTGTGGTATTAACTAGTTTGCTATCTCTTTTCTGTGTACTCGGGGTTTTTGTTCCCACCGCTTGAATGAGTTAAAGTTGAAGATTTAATTCTTGATTTGCTAGAGCTCCTCTAGAAGCAATAATTAGGATTTATTTTCTTATTTTATTTTTTTTGAAAGCTTGTCGTATCCTCACTTGTATTAACGTGCCAGTACCTGCACCATGTACCCATGTGATATAGCTACAAATTTAGCTTAATTGGCTTTATCATGTCAACAAATGATCATGTTAAAATTTCACTATGAATTGAAACATATGATAACCACACAAGAAAGATACCAAATCATATGATCACCACAATTCACTGAAGTTGTCCATAGAACAACATGGGGACTACCTAAACAAGTGAAAGTAGAAAGCGTGAAAGAGAGCATTACGTTTAACAACATTCACTAGGTTTGGCATACAAGTACTCCTAATCTAAATAATACAGTCCATCTATGAAGGATCCCATGTCCTTGTCAAAGAGAGAAACAAAGACATCAACATCTCCAATGCCAGTGAAGGAAGGCACGATATGCAAGAACCCTTCTACTCTCACATACGAAGTTACAAAGAGGTGAGGGGGGTTTGTACCAAAGTCCATCTCATAGAAGGGGATTCTCATCCAGGAGGACACTTTCAAGTCGGGGCTCAACACCACGTCTCCCCCACACGCTCTTGGCACTAGCCCTTCCATCTTTTCCTTCAAGTTTGAGAAGTCTATGAATGACCTGAAGTAGTCATCATCGACTCGAGCCACTGCATCATGTATGAGCCTAGCTGCATGCACCACTGGCTTGCACAAGAGGTCTTTCACCTTAGAATGAGGCCAAGCCCACAGCACTACATTTCCCAAGTACCTCATGGGCACAGTAGGTTTCCTCATTCTAAAGCGACCGTTCACTGCAATCCTTATTTTTGTAGTCAACTCCCCTTCTAGATTCCTAACACGGGTGATCTTCCTCCATAGGTGGGCAGTAAGGCACTCAAAAGTAGTGTACGGCTTATCACAAGGATTGTCACCAGAGGCTTTGGACTTGAGTTTCTCTAAAAATGCAGAAGGGAAGTGTGCCCTTTCCATCACAATAGTGTGTTGTAGTTCTTGGTGCTTAGCCTTTCCTTGATGGGCCATATACTCAATGTTGCTATGTTCAAACTGACAGAAAGGAGGGTTGCGAGGGATGAAGATGGAGCGGTCATGTAGTGGCAGAGGTTGAACAGGGAGGCCGTCTCGCACAGTTTGGCCCCATGCTACGAAGAAATAGCTGGCCGCAAGCCCATCCGAGACTGCGTGGTGCGTGGTGATGCCCACCACCATAGAACCACAAGCAAACCTGGTAAGCTGCACCTGAGCCAACTCCTCTATGCCCGTGATATCTGGGTGCAGGTCAAGGTAGTATGGAGATGGCTTGTCGATGGAGCTACCGAGAGGGGAGTCAGAGGTAGCTTCGATGAAGCGCATACCCTTGTCATTGAGAAGGATGCATTGGTGGCCATTGTCATTGAAAATGAGGCGGCCGGCAAACTCTCTGTACTCAGCAAGAACCCGGCGGAGCCCTTGCTCGATGGCTTCGTTTGATGGGTTGGGTGGTCTGTAGGCATACAAGATGCCAATATGGGTCTGATTTGTGACGGTATCGAAGGGGCTTAGAGGCATCAAGACGTTGGTAGGAGGTTGGATTGGGGTTTGATAGCTTGGCTTGAGGAGCCTTGAGCTGTTTCTATTGATCTTCATTTTCTGTTGCCTCGGACCTGGTGATGGCGGGGAGGAAGATGTGCTATAAACTAGGCGATTGGGCCATTCCATCAGTCAACGTTGAATAAATGTAAATGAAGAGTGAGTTGTGTGAGCTGCTCGGTACGTGCAAGACCTATACGTCAAGGCATATAATCAGCTTCTAGTTAGTCTTCTATTTTTTTTTTTTTTGGTTTTTTTCTCTACAACAGCGAGAATGACTGTATGTAGGATCCAATATCCCAGAGTGTCATGTCTTAAATAATGATGATGACACTTTACTTCCATTTAATTTAATTATGGGCTTTGGTACCATAATAAACAAGGTTCACCATCTTGATCTTTCTTCTCCATTTATTTAAAACAAATTTTCTTTTTTATAATTTAGAAATATAAATTCCTAATAAGCAGGGGACTGATACATAAAATTTATATATTTACGTAAAAGAAAAGAAGCATATGCACCTAAAACGTAACCGCAATTCTTCCACCTACCAGTAAAACCCAAACATGAATATCTTTGGTTCTAAGAACTACACCTTGCTTCAATTCACAGAACATAATAAGTTGATTGACTTAAGAATCGGCTATCCTCAAGATTCCTATCTACTTGTAGCCAATGAGGCTCTGAAAATAGATATCGTTTTTGGATTTCGTTTTCACCAAGACTGTGAAGAAACTCTTCACAACCTACCATTTGTAGAAGGTGGACATTTTTCTTTACTTGATTTGACGGCTGTATCGTTCTTCTGTGAAAATTAAAATGGATACCGATACGCACACCACGAGGAAACATGATATGGCATTCTGACCTGGAATGCGGAATGTGCGTGTTGTTTAGATATGCATAGTGTCACCTGTTTTTGTGTGGCAATATTGCACCAAACTACTCATTGCCGTAGAGTGAGTCAAAACCTCACCCCTTCCTCTTGCAACTATTGTTCAAGGTTGTGTCGGTGTCAACTACCTAATGTGAGCCCAATATATGTCAGGCTTGGATAGGGAAAAAAAAACTTAAAAGTCATTCACCGATGCATAAATTTGCATCGATAAATAGTAATAGCGATGTCCAGGTGGTTTGTCGATAAAAAAATGTTACTGACGTTTAGTTATATGTCAGTAAATAATTTTACCGATGGACAAATAATTATTACTATGACGTGATTGGACATCAATAATAGTCAATATTTACTTACGTGCAAAATTTTGGTTTATACCTTACACCCAAGGTTCAACGCTGTATCGGTGTTTGGTGTGAGTTCAATATATGTTAGGTAGGACAATGCACTCCTATGACTTTAAGGGCAGCTAACAGTCACCATTTAGAAGAACTGATATATAGAAAGAGGTAAGTGCCTACTCATGCAAGTTGCAAGTGATGGAAAGGGATCCTTAGCTAACAGTCCATCTCACACCCTGCACCTGCCTTTCCACTACCTCAAACAATGATCGTCCCCATCATTGATGTTATTAACTTCAGTAAGTTTCCCATACACATTATATAGCAACTAAACCAACACAATAAGGACATGCGTGCTTGCTTCCCTGGTTCGAGATCTAAAATCAGTAATATAAGAAATCTACTGTTTAAACAAATAATGAATATCAGCACTAAGCAGCAGTGTGCATGGATCTGAGGTCCAAATAATGAATATCAGCACTAAGCAGCAGTGTGCATGGATCTGAGGTCCATGCTGCCACTTTAGAACTAATAATTTGAGGTACAATGCAGTGGCGGAGCCAAAAAAATTGTTTGGAGAGGTGTCCATTTAAAAGTACTCATATATGGAGGGGCACCTATATGCATATAAAAGTAAATATTTAAAGATGCTTGAACAAAAATCAAGAAAATCTTATGAATCTAGCAATAAGCAAGGAGATGCCTTGTCATGCAGAGTAAGAAGATGAAATTACACTTCTGTTAAGGACAACTAAGTTATTAGCATTGAATTGATAAATTGATCTACCCAAAGCACACAGAGTCACCCTCCTTTTCCGAAGAAACAACAAAATGGCCGACAGAATATCTATGTCATGTGGATACGTGCATTAAAAGAGGCAACAAAAAAAAGTGGATATTTTATTCAATTAGGCGTATTTTTCTCATCTTCTTTAGGATAAGATAATAAGTTTTACTGATTTAGAGATTAATTTTCACATAGAAAAATCTTATGAACATTTTTATTGACTATGAAAGAACTTAGGTATATCTTTAACAAAATAAAAAACATGACTTACAAGGGTTACAAGGGTCAAGATAGAACGCATTATCCGTTTTTGCATGAAAGCGTCCGTTCGCTTCTTACAACAGCATGAAACGTGAAGATCGTTTCATCCGTTTTGTGCAAAACGGATATGGTTTTGAAAGCAAACCGGCGCTTTTTAAAGCAGGGGTGCCGGATTTTTGCACGAAAGTGCCGGTTCTGAACCTAAAACTTAAAAAATCAGTCCCATATAGCCCTTCAGTCCCATGTTAATGGCTGTTGGAAGGGAAGTGTGCACTTTCCATCACAATAGTGTGTTGTAGCTCGGGGTGTATACTCAATCTCATTATGTTCAAACTGAAGGAAAGCATGGTTGAGAGGGATGAAGATGGAGCAGCCATGAAGTAGAAGAGGTTGAACAGGGAGGCCGTCTCGCACAGTTTGGCCCCATGCTACGAGGAAATGGCTGGCAGCAAACCCATCTGAGACTGCTTGGTGGGTGGTGATGCCCACCACCATGGAACCACAGGCAAACCCTATGAGCTGCACCCTGGAACCACCTCCTCTGTGCCCGTGATATCTGGGTGCAGGTCAAGGTAGTATGGAGATGGCTTGTCGATCGAGCTACTGAGAGGGGAATCAGAGGGAATCAGAGGTACCTTCGATGAGGCGCATACCCTCGTCATTGAGACGCATGCACTGGTGGCCGTTGTCAGTGAAAACGAGGTGGCCGGTGAACTCTCTGTACTCGGCAAGTACCCAGCTGAGCCCTTGCTTGATGACTTCGTTTGATGGGTTGGGTGGTCTGCAGGCATACAAGCTGCCTGGAATTATGAGGTATCGAAGGGGCTTAGAGGCATCAAGACGTCGGTAGGAGGGTGGATTGGGGCGTGATAGCTTGGCTTGAGGAGCCTTGAGCTCTCTCTATTGATCTTCATTTTCTGCCACTTTTCCTTTTTCTTTCGTATGTTGCCTCCGACCAAGTAATGGCGGGGAGGAATATCTGTTATAAACTACGCGAATGGGCCCTTGTATCAGTCCACCTAATAAATGTAAATGGCGAGTTCGAGCCCCAGTTAACTTATTCTACATCCTTATTTGAAGCTGATTAAATGTCTGGGAGGCCATAGAGTTTGGTGTGAGCTCAATATATGGTCTATGTCAGCCAATACAACACACTCCTATGACATTAATGGGCAGCTAACAACCACCATTTATGATGAGGTAGGCGAGTGGTACTCATGGAAAGAGAACCTCAGCTAACAGTCCATCTCAAGGTGAGGGAACGGCACCATCTCTCCCTCATCTCCACCCTGCACCTGCCTTTCCATTACCTTATACATGATCGTCCCCATCATTGATGTTATTTAACTTCAGTTGTTTCACATACACATTATATAGCAACTAAACCAACACAATAAGGACATGCATGCTTGCTTCACTGGTTCGAGATCTAAAATCAGTATTATATGAAATCTACTCTTTAAACAAATAATGAATATCAGCACTAAGCAGTGGCGTGCATGGATCTGAGGTCCATGCTGCCACTTTAGAACTAATAATTTGAGGTCCAATGCAGTGGCGGAGGTCCAAAAATTATTTGGAGGGGCACCCATCTAAAAGTGCTCATATATGGAGGGGCACCCATAAGTATATACAAGTAAATATTTAAAGATGCCTGTACAAAAATCAAGAAAATTTAGAGGTTGGTGCAGGGTGCGTGAGTGCTGTTGAAGCAAAGACCCTGCCACTGGCGGGGTTTTTTGTCTGCCCAGGAGGCCCAAGGTCTAGTGGGACAAGCGCCCACCAAACCTGGAGGTCAGCTTGACCGGTCAGCTCTCCTACTCTTGTCCTTTTTTTTTCCCATTATTTTGTTGTTGTTGTTGTTGTTTTTTTTTTAAAAAAAATCTGTTGACTAGGGTTTGAAATATACATGCATTTTTGTTTGAGCTCTAGATTTGAAAATTCTTCTCTGGGAATTGAGAAAAGATCTTTTGATTTTGGATTTCAATCCTATATTTAGATCTAGCTTTTGGATCTGCTCTTTAGATTGGGATTAGAGTTTGGAAGGATCCGTGCTAAAACTTGGATCAATGAGCTTGACTTTGGATCTCCGATTAGGTCTTTGAAGTGATTCTAAAATGGTATTGGTACGTCGGATAACAATCCAAATATGGACCCAGACTTGAAATGGATCTTGGTTGTTGTAATATGGATAGAAAATCAGTCCCAAGTTTTGAAACTGGGATTGGGTGTAGATTTGGATTTTGGATCCAAACCCAATTGAGGTTCTAGATTCTGGAACTTGGGATCAGATGTAGACCTAGTTTTGAATCTAAAGTCAAGATTTAGATCTTGGGAATGCTTATTTGTGATTGGAAATGGAAGAAAAGTAAAAAAGATACAAAGATTTATTGCGATTTTACTTTTTTGTGTTTCTCTTGCCCTAGATCAGTCTAAGAATAGTTTTGGGAGTTATAGGAATGGTCTTGATGGACTTTTGAGTACAAATCGATCGGATTTTGGCCGTGCTTTTGCCTAAAACTGTTGAATATTCGTCGGCGGTCATTCCTTTTTTTATTTATTTTTTATTTTTTAGTTTAGTGTTGTGCTTGCCACTATTTGCAGCTTAGAGATGTAATGCACAAATGCATGACAACGACCATGAGATTTGAACCACGGACCCCTTTTGATGTAAACAGCTTTACCACACCGAGCTGCAGTATGCCTCCTTGAGGCATGTAAACTAATTCTTAAGAAGTGAAAAGTGAAGAGAAAGAAATGGGTCCTACATAGTTTTACATAAAAACAAGTTACGATCATATGATATCAACCATGACCACAAGGGAAAAGGATTGTACTAGGTGTAATAGGCATTTTAAGATTTTATAAGCGTTATGCATATAGTTTAGGGCATTTCATAATTTTTCTATGACTCACCATAGTGTCATGTCCTAGCAATGTACTAGGTGTGTTGATATCGTGTCTCTCATGTGTCATAGGTCTAAGTGTCCCCTTTCATTGTTCTAACTTGCCATCCATCATATTTTATATTTTTCTAATATTTTAAGTGATTTTTCTCATCAGGTTAGATTCTGCTTTTGCTTGAAAATTTTATCATTTTAATTTACAATTTATTGTTTTATCTAGAGTCGTGCTAAGTATAGTGTTGGTTTGCCTTTGCTTGCTTTAGAAATTATTCATGTTTTTTCTATTTTACTTGTGGTATAAACTAGTTTGCTATCTCTTTGAGGTGTACTCGGGGGTTTTGTTCCCAGCGCTTGAATGAGTTAAAGCTGAAGATTTAATTCTTGATTTGCTAGAGCTCCTCTAGAAGCAAGAATTAGGATTCATTTTCTTATTTTATTTTATTTTTTAGGTAGAGATCATGTCATTGACATTTGTTATTAGTAATTAAAACAATAAAAGCGCAACTTCTTTGTTTACCTTTCTTCTCAGTATGTGTTCCATGTGTTCAACGCAGTTTTTTCGTTTACTTTTCTGTTCGATGCGCTCGACCCTACACTCAGTACTTGTGAATCTGGTTAAATTATTATTGGAGAGTGGTTTTATTATGTATAATTATAACCCGAGAAAAATCAATTTTAAAAGTGAAATGTATGACTGAGTTTAAAAGAATACATCCAAAACAACATCGTCTTCATTTTTCAACATGGTGTTATCTTGTTGTATTTTTTGAATTCAATTGCTCAAGTTGATATGTAGAAATCTTGTGAAGTCTGTCCCAAATTTCCTTTATCATGCCTTGGAATAAGACCCTTTCAGCTATGTTCGCATCCATTAATTGAGTTCAAAAGTCAAGACATGAATAAGTAGGTCTAACGACTTCTCATTGTGCACTTTTTTTAACAACATATATAAGTACATCCTGAATTAGGACATGTTTAATGTGGTTGGTTGAATTGGGACAAAGCTCATCATGTCAAATGTGCACCAAACTAAACTAGCACCAGTAAGAAAAGTTTATAGGTAAATACAAATAAATAAGACTGCTTAATATTTAAATAACTATATAATATTCATCATCCACACCAATTTTATTTTTGATAAATTGTCGTATCGGCACTTGTATTAGCATTCATGCCCATGTGATAAATTTAGTTTAATTGGCTTTATCATGCCAATCCATGATCATTTTAAAATTACATCCTGAATTGAAACATATGATAACCACACAAGAAAGACACCAAGTCATATGATCACCACAATTCACTGACGTTGTCCATAAAAACAACATGAGGACTACCTAAACAAGTGAAAGTAGAAAGGGTGAAAGGGAAAATTAGGTTTAACAACATACACTAGGTTTGGCATATAAGCAGTCCTAATCTAAATAATACAGTGCATCTATGAAGGATCCCATGTCCTTGTCAAACAGAGAAACAAAGGCATCAACATCTCCAACGCCAGTGGAGGAAGGCACGATATGCAAAAACCCTTCTACTCTCTCATATGAAGGTACAAAGAGGTAAGGGGAGTTTGTACCACAGTCCATGTCATAGAAGGGGATATTCAACCAGGAGGACACTTCCAAGTTGGGGCTCAACACCACGTCTCTCCCATAAGCGCTTGGCATCAGCGCTTCCATCTTTTCCTTCGAGCTTGAGAAGTCGATGAATGACCTGATGTAGTCTTCGTCGACTCGAGCCACTGCATCATGTATGAGCCTAGCTGCATGCCCCACTGGCTTGGACAATAGGTCTTTCACCTTTGAGCGAGGCCAAGCCCATAGCACCTGATTGCCCAAGTAGCTCATGGGCACAGTAGGACTCCTCATTCTAAAGCAACCGTTCACCGGTAGTCAACTCCCCTTTTAGTTTGCTGACGCGGGTAATCTTTCTCCAAAGGTGGGCAGTAAGGCACTCAAACGCAGTGTAAGGCTTATCATAAGGATATTCACCAGAGGCCTTGGACTTGAATTTGGCTAAAAATTCAGAAGAAAAGTGTGCCCCTTCCATCACAATAGTGTGTTGTAGCTCTGGGTGTTTGGCGGTCCGATGATGGGCTGCATACTCAATCTCGCTGTGTTGAAACTGAAAGTGAGGAGGGTTGTGAGGGACGAAGATGGAGCGGTCATGCAGTGGGAGTGGAAGAACTGGGATGCCATCGCGCACAGTTTGGCCCCCTGCTATAAGGAAATGGCTGAGAGACTGCACATCCAAACTGCATGGTGGACGGTGCAGCCCACCACCAAGGAACCACAAGCAAAGCTGGTTTTGAAATAACAAACTATTATTATTAATAAAAGTTTTGAATATATATATATATATATATTCGCACTCTAGGCCTAATTATTGTCTTTCCATGTGCTGGTATAAAGTTTTGAATATATATATATATATATTTGCACTCTAGGCCTAATTATTGTCTTTCCATGTGCTGGTATAACAAATATTTTTCAAGGACTCTCTTGCTTTCCAGATAACCAATCAGGCCCACGTGCAAGCTTTCATTGAGAGTGGGCTGGAATCCCGCATGCAAGCTTTCCATCATTGCCAACATTAGATCAATCAAATCCATATTATTTTCCAATCATATCAAAATAAACAGGGAAAGTTTTTCCATTTAAAATGTAAATGTAACGACTCTTGTATAAATCCCAACCAACCATTAAACCTTGGTTCGATAAATCCCAACCAATCCCTAGCAGTTTTGGTTGCAACTTGAAAAAACCTAAAATTGAACTTTGACAAACCTTTTTATAAGTTTCTTAAGTGTTACAGTAAAAATCATTATTTTTAAAAAATAAAATAATGTGAATGGGCCAATCACATCGATTAAATCAGCAGTTCTTGGTCACCCCGATACGGACCACCGGTACAACAATAGAAATTCGTGCTATCATTCATGTGGAGATGGGCAATGAATGAGACACAGACTACTTCGAACTGCATAATAAACTTTCAAGAGTGATACTTATATGAGTTGAAATTCTTCAGCCATCTGATACAGTATGCAGCAAGAGCTCGAAAGATTTCTGGATACAAATCTGGACAGAGAAAAAACAAGGGACGACTGAAAGTTTTAAAGAAAAGTGCAGAACATTAACTTTCCGCTGTAATTTCAATAGTACAGATTATGATCCTTGACATAGAAGCCGAAAGCACATGTAGCCTAGCAGGTCGTCGTCTGAACAATGCTTTCTTTCTAATTGAAAAAAGGACTGAGGGATCAAGGCATCAGTAGGAGGGTGGGTTGGGGTATGATAGGTTGGCTTGAGCAGCCTTGAGCTCCCTCTATTGATCTTCATTTTTTGGCTGTTTTTTTTTCCTTTTTCTTCTTATCCTGCCTCCGACGGAGTGACAGCCTCCACCTCTCAGATCCATCCACTTTTCTCACCTAAGACTGAGTTAGGATCCAAAAGCCTAGATTGTCACATCTTAAATAACGGTGGTGACTTGTCATTTACGTATGGGATATCAGGGGTCACCAACACTATGCCTATTACCTACTCGAGTTAGGAATGCCTATTACCTACTCGAGTTAGGAATGTACAGTTTGGGCCCATGCTGTGAGGAAAAGGCTGAGAGACAGCGCATCCGAGACTGCATGGTGGACGGTGCAGCCCACCACTAAGGAACTACAAGAAAACCTGGTGAGGTGCACCTGAAACAATGCCTCCTCTATGGCCGTGCTATGTGGGTGCAAGTCGAGGTAGTATGGAGATGGCTTGTCCATCAAGCTACCAAGAGGGGAGCCGGAAGTAGCTTCGACGAAGCGAATGCCCTCGTCATTGAGAAGGATACACTGACGACCCTTGCCATCGAAAGTAAGGCGGCCGGCGAACTCTCTGTACTCGGCAAGAAGCCGGCGGAGCCCTTGTTCAATGACTTCATTTGATGGGTTGGGAGGTTTGAAGGCATACAAGAAGCTAACATTGGTCTGAAATGTGACATTATCAAAGGGGCTCAGTGGGATCAAGGCATCAGTAGGAGGGTGGGTTGGGGTATAATAGGTTGGCTTGAGCAGCCTTGAGCTCTCTCTATTGATCTTCATTTTTCGCTGCTTCTTTTTCTTTTTTTCTTATGCGGCCTCCGACGGAGTGACCGCCTCCCACCTGCCGGATCCGTCCACCTTTTATGACCTAAGATTGAGGCAGGATCCAGAACCCTAGATTGTCACGTCCTAAATAACGATGGTTACTTGTCATTTACGTAAGAGATATCAGTGGTCTCCACCTACTACCTACTTTTTAAATCTTGGAATGTAGAACTGGCAAGCCCAAGTCGGCTGGTACTGCATCTAACTTTATGAGGCACGTTCGAGCTCAAGCTCAACTTTGTAACCGGAGTTCGAAATCTAGTTCGACACATTTAAGTTAGTGTTACTAAAAACCACAAAAAGGTATTAAAATTAGTCAATTACCAACATGTCTGTAAAAATTTAAATGAGCCGACCTTGTATTGTTTGAAATCAAGTTTTAACTAAAGCTCTAGCTCCACTTGTTTATTACATGAGCCAAGCTCAAGCATAGCTTAGGTGGGTGAGTTCAGGTCAAGCTGGAGTGGGGTCGACTGGTTGTACATCTCTATTAGAAGCTGATTAAATGTCTGAGCTGACAGCCCATGCCAAGGTGTGGATCTCTTATTCATCTCCACCCTACGCCAGTCTTTCCACTTCCTAAAAACGTCCTCCACATCATTAATGTTATCATTAATGTCAGCCCACACCAGCCCTGGTGTGGCCGCACCACTAATTCCATCCTTCCCGCCCTTCCTCCATCCACCATGCCGTCCATGGACGATGCTAGAGGGCCTGCCAACATAGCTCGTTTTTTTTTTTTAAGGGTAGAGCCAAGGGGGCTGAATGGGGCTTGACCCCATTTCAAAAAATTTTTAATTTACGTATAAATTTTTTAAAAAAATTTACTTATCTTATATAAAAATTTTGAAAAATTATATTTTGGCTTCTGTTAAAACTTAAAAACTTTCATTTGGTTCCTCTCATAAAAAATTTTTAGCTCTGCCCTTGCCCCTTCTCCATCTTTCTCTCCCGAAGCTATTGGTATGTGAACTTTGTCTCTCCATTCTTGAATAGATTTATTTGAATATGTAGGTAGAATTTCCTAAGAACTATAAAAGATTCCAATGTCCAAGATTTGAAAATTTTTATGTCATGAAATATTGTCTATACATCTAACAGCCATAGTGTCACAAGATGACCATCATGTTAGTCAACTACCTACGAATATGAACACCACCCCACGCCGCATAGATATCCCTCGCACCTAGGGCCCAAGTTGTGTCAATACTTACTGCCTAATGTGAGCTCAATGTATGTCAGCTAGTATATAGAAGTTTCACTGCATTGCACCTAAATCTTTCATACTCATACTCAGTGGATTCTTCAAGAGATGGAAAGGGCAGCTGCATGCTAACCGGTTGCCATTTAGAAGAACTGATGGAAAGAGGTAGGTGCATACTCTGCAAAGTCCAAGTCATTGAAAGGAATTTCAGCACCATCTTATTGACATCAGCATCAATGTTGTCCCAATTTTATCGGATGCCTCCCAACAGATAGTTGAACCATTTCACCTTGGGATTCAATCTAGATAAACCAAAACTAAGTAGGTAATTCTCTTAACTTTTGATTTTCAAAAGGTGAAGAAAAAATGAAAAATGTATGTTGAGATTTCATACCTATACCAAGTTTTTTTTTTTTTAAATTTGTGTCAACAATAGATTTAGTTGTCTGGTGGGTTTAAGAGCTTCATTTGGAGGCAGTCTAACGTTCCATAGAATTCATGAATATGAATGTCAATTATTTGATTTGAATTGGATATATAACTGAACTAGTCTTATAATTTGTGAAAATCGGCGACATTCGGTTCAAATTTTCTATTGGATTAGAATTAAAAAATCAAATTTTGGATTCAGATTTAGATGTGTTTTTCTTAGTTCTAACTTGAATCAGATTCAAATCCAATCGGTTGATGCTCTTACTCATCAGGGCGCACCCAGAAGAGATTCATCATCCTGAAAAGTTGGTTGCAAACTTCATATTTATGGTCTTACAAATTGAGTATATACACATGTCACATAAACAATATACTAGTAATAGAATCAAGGTTTTGGCATATACTCTATATCCAATGTCAAGGTTTTGGCATACACTCCCATGACATTGTAGTTAAATCCTCCTACAAGGTGGATCAGTTAGATGGAAAGGGCAGCTAACAGTTACCATCTAGAAGAAACAGGCATACATAGAAAAAGGTAGGTGAAAACTCAGCTAACAGTCAATCGCAAGGTGAGGGATCCGCACCGTCTTTCCTCATCAACATCATTAATGTTATAAATCTTGGTATGTTTCCCATACGCATTATATAGCAACTAAACAAACACAATAAGGACATGCATGTTTGCTTCCCAGGTTGGATATCTAAAATCAGTACTATATGAAATCTAGTATATAAGGTCCATGCTGCCTCTTTAAAACTTAGCGTTTGAGGCAGCGTACGTGGATGTAAGGTCCATGCTGCATCTTTAAAACTTAGCATTTGAAGCAGCGTACGTGGGTGTAAGGTCCATGCTGCCTCTTTAAAACTTAGCATTTGAGGTACAATGGAGAGGGGAAAAAATATCTCATGTCACCAAGGATCTAAAATTCACTGTAAACAAGAATGGCCTATGGAAACTGATGTGCCTTTATATTACAGGTCCATATGGAGGGATAATCTTTGTATTGTCAATAGGAGTAGAGCCAGGAATTTTTCATTTATGGAGTTGATCTATAGTTTCAAAATTTTATCAGGTGCCAAAATATAAATTTTTTCAAAATTTTTATATTGACTGAATGAAAATTTTGTAAAATTACATGTTTTGCCAGCTCCCTGGCTCCACCCCTAGTCATCAACACATTAAAACTTTAATGCATTAACAAGCAATTTATGTTGGCTGGTGTAGGCAATGGCCCACACCAACCCTTTTGTGGCTCCACCAGTATTGATGACCACCCTTTTCACCCGTTGGGATGGTTATTTTATATATATATATATATATATATATATAAACCGAATTAAACTCAAGTTGGATTCATGCTCAGTATAGAACTTTCTACACCTTCTCATGGTTGTGTTTATTGTTCAGTTAAGGCTGGCATTAGAGATGGTACCGTCAGGTACATGATACTTGGCCTGACTCTAGCCTAGACTTGAGCTTGAAAAATGTGTATTGGTTCAGTTTGGGTTGGCTCTCGGCTTGATTCGTCTAGATAAGTTTTTTTAATGTTATTTATATATATATATATATATATATATATATATATATATATATTATAAATAATTATATTTATATATTATTTTATATTAAAAATATATTTTTTATTTTAATGAGGCTAAACCCTCCGGCCACTGTGGCTTTATTCGCCAGAATGCTTGACGCCCAACTCCATAACGTTGTCTCTGAGCCACCAAGATGCCAAATGGCGAGTGCTACTGCCCATTGCCGCCTGCTTCAGCCTTCGACCTTCAGGTCTGAGGTCTGTCTCCTTATTTTGATTTCGTCTTCTTCTTAGATGACATCATATTCATATGTCATGACAGAATTTGATTTCTTTTTATTATCAGTTGTGTGATGCAGCTACGCCTGTATGCGTGCTTGGCAGAAGACTCAAAGAGAGAGCCGGCCGTCGAGACTGCTGTCTGCTGCAGTGTTTGCTGAAGCGTGAGCCCGCTTTCCTCTCCCTTTTTTTAAGTCGGTAATCGGTTTATGTTATTTTTTCTCACAGTAATTCCTTCGTTCTCTCTTAAATTTTTGTTTTTTATTTTGAATTAAGCATATAATTAGATTAATTAAGGCCTTTTGATTGCTTTTTGTATTTCAACGAGGGTTTTCAATTTTATTCAGAAGATTTGGAGGTGTTTTGTTTGTGATAGACGCAGACTCATTTGAGAATTAGGAGTTTTGATTGAGATTAAAAGTAGTGATTTTTCTTTTCAAACTTTTATATTAGTATATGTCATATTTTTATATAGTTTTAATTTTTATAATTTCATTTGCATTCTTTTCTTAATATTCTTATACTAATGTAGAAACATGAGACATTGTCTATCATATTAATAGAAAAAATATCCAACTAGAGCAGCGCGATTTGGCCATATGAACAATTTCTTTGTTGTCATAATGTCATGGTCTGCAATTAGTTAATTATTTGATTATACTTGGAATCAGATTTCAAATTTCGAACTTTTCGTGTAAGTTTATTGAGAAGGTGATGAAAAGCATTTATGATTATTTCAAAGACAAAAACAAGTTAATGAGCAAGAGAAAGAAAACTAAGATGCTGCAAAGGGCAAAACAAATATGTTATCACTGCTCAACTCTAAAAGTTCTTGATGTTGCTTTTTTTGAAAACGATTCTATACCTTTCAAGTATTTAAAAATTCAAACTGTAGAAAGAGGTGTGTGATTAAAGGTTGTGACATGTTATATGGGAGATATTAGGAAATGAGGCAGATCAAGTTAGGCAAGTTAGGCGAGCTTATATTAATTATGAGTTATATTAGCACAAGTTTTATAAATATTCATTTCTAGGTCCTTTAGATCATCTTCGTAAATTCAAGTTTTGTGGTTTCAAAATTTTACATGGTTAGGATATTCTCAAAATATGTATAGGGCATATTGTTTGCAGTTTGATAAAAATATTTTATGCAACTTGTATTGTTTCAAAAAGTTCACGAAACAATGGGTTGGGTCAGCACGTAATCAAAGTAATTTAGCATACAAAATGATCACATCATTTAAATTTGCATTTATTTTGCATTTGGTAAAAAAACTTTTGGGACCGACTAATACTTTTTGTGAAGTATTATAAGGGCAAGAACAAGACATTTAAATGCAATGTATATGGTTTACAATTCTAATGAGTTCCTATAAGAACTTAAAAGAGACTAGCTAGGATAAATTTGTAGATACTGTGAAAGTATTTTGTATAACACATGATATCCACATTCTATATAGATGCTTAATATTTTGTCAAATGATCACGTTCTCATTATAAACCTATTTTTATTACAGTGAGATATAATTATCATGTAGATATTTTTTTTGTTGTCATTGCTTCTCCATTAGTAGAGTTAAACAGTAGATTTAATAAAAATTCTATAAAAATACTTTGTTTGATGTCAACCTTTAGCCCTTGAGATGAATATGAGTCATGAATAATATACAGAGATGTTTTGTCTTAGAGAGATGTTCACATTTACATTTTATGTGTGTTTAAGATATTAGTTGAGACATTATGAGAATAATCATCATGCAAATTTTCAAAATTGCATTTACAAGTTGATTCATCTCATTCTAATGCTTACTGTACACGATTGTGTCAACAAATCCATGGATTTGTTGACAGGATACTTATATAGCTGGCTTATATATTCCGAATTATGGCGCCCAAATATTTATTCAGCTTTTCATGTCGTTAAAAGCCAACGGCCTAGACTGCGTCTCCATGGTTTAAAGGCATCACAAATGTTGGTGAAGAGCATTTTAGAAAGATTGCCTTTCAGCATAAAGAAAAGAGAAAACAAGGTATGGAACATCTGAAATTCATGATTTAAGATCACATTCACTATCCAACAAGAAACAAAATTCTTCATCATTTCCTGTGGGTGCTCTCTCTCTCTCTCTCTCTCCAAGACCACTTAGCTCAGAACAACCAGACAAAGTTTAAACTATGACATTTCTAAAATATAAGTACTACCAACCAAACAACTCATAAGTAAATAAAAGCAACTTTCATGACATGAATCCCAGAAACCCTCACCCATGGTTTTGCAGGTTTTGCAGGCCCACAAGTTACGAGTGAGGTCATACTATGGGCTGGTCAGTCATAAACTAAACTGCGCAGGTATAATATACATGCTCAAGAATACAAAGTTAAACATATTATAAGATTTTATAAGGGCAGAAGATTATCTAAGAGTTACAACCACCAAGTTTGAATTATGTGTTCGTTTCCACGCTTTTGAACACGAAGACAACAGCAACATTGGCATGCAACATCAATGTGATTGGATTTTTTACTATTCTAAAAGACAGGCTTACTCGCTCGAGACCCCCAATACCAATATCCAAATACATATAGGAACAACTCAAACACCTCTTTGTCTTTTTTTTACATTCGAATATTCAACATTCATGACGAGAGTCAAGAATTATGCTAAGATCAGGGGTATAACATGCCAGGATTCATCATGGCCGTCGATTTTTTAAGATAGAAAATTGAAAGAGAATCAAGGGAAAAAATGAAATGAGATATATTAGTCGCATAACATTAATTAGTAACTTTTTCTCCTGATTTTCTCTTTGGAAACATCAACAGCAAGATAATTTTTTACCAGTCATGCGCTATATATATATATATATATATATATATATATATATATATATATATCAGATAGCACAAGATTTTCGAAATCTCACCATCTTTTGTTGAAAGTCAAAAAATCAAGTGATTTTGAAAAACTTGCGATTTTCTCTGAGATTTTAATTTTTAAAATTTTTAAAAGGGTTTTATGACTTTATGATCTTTTCATTCTTAAAAAAAAAAAATTGTCAAAATTTTCCGGAGAACTTCACCGAAAAAGACTTTACCGTTATATATATATAATATATATATATATATATATGTGTGTGTGTGTGTGTGTGTGTGTGTGTGTGTGTGTGTGTGTGTGCGTATCTCAAAGTTGGAACCTTGCCAATTGTTAGACCAGCTGCGACTCAGGTCTAAGGAGCCCTAGCAGTAATTCAGACTTCAATTACAAAACAGAAACATACATGAGATCAATAAAGTCATTTATCTCATTGACGGAAAACTAGATTCCAGAAACACAGTCGCAGAAGGTTAGATTAGGAAATAACCTCTTTAACTTAATTTAATCAAAATGTAACTCCTCACAAACAAGAATTCTCTCCTTTCTACTAAAGTTAACACACAAATAAATTATCCGCTTCTCTCTCTCTCTCTCTCTCTCTCTCGATACTAAAGAACACAGAAAATAGAAAAACAAGCATCCTTCTACTCCCTTCCCCACTATATAGACATTACCAACAGAAGCTTTCGCTGTTCAGCAGATGCGTGTCAAAATTTCATGGCTCAATCACAAACAAAGGCTGCAAGTGAAAGTTAAACTGTCAACAAATTCAGGAAATAACAGGGTCAAAAGAAGGTTTCCAACAAAGATCCAGCCTTACCGTGTCTGCACTGACAGGTTTACCATCATCCACGAGGATATCAACCACTGTTCCAGATTGATCAGCCTGTGCAATTAAAAATTGGATTAACTGCCTCATAATGTCGAGTGCTCCACATATACAGTCACTTAAAAGTCAAAAGTAATCATACATCTTATCATGCACAAACTCTAGACATGTACATCTTAAGATGCATGTAATAAGATAGTGTATGCTTATACTTGTTTTTGCAAAGAAAGGTAAATAAATTACATCCCTCCCAAAACACATGCACATATCTACACACAATCTGAGGTCAGGTCACCACCTGCACCCAATCCCATCAGGGTTGCAGTGTATTGATGACAGTACCCTGACAAGTCTTATGGCTGGGTGACAAAAGAAGGTGAAATAGGTGGCAACCACATCTCTCTTTCACACACATACACACACACACACACATACAGATGTCTCTGTGCTTTTCAACTTAGTCGATGCCTTTGTCATTGATGCAAACAAATAAGTCATATCTTGACAAGAAAGAAGTCACTATAAACTAGTTAACAGTCATATTCTTCATATCTTATCCATGCTTTTAGCCATAAGAAAGAAGGTAGCCTTGTTAAAGTTTACCTTCCAATACATCATTTATACAAACATAACAGAGAGGTATGTTTTTCCTCTCACCGTTGAAATGCAATAAAAACAAGAAGCCTTAATGAAGGCAATACATGAATCAAACATGATAAAAAAAATGTCTTTAGGATATTGAAACCAACCAATGTGCACCAACACGATATTTTCAAAAATATGAAAATTATATACTGCAAGATAATAGTTCCTAGCACAAGTACTATCATTACTTTGAGGTTTCAATTGAGTGGAGCAATTGCTTCATGTGAACAACTTGTGGCACAAATATGTAACTATAAATAGGCACATAAGAGCAGATACAGTTCTAGCTTGTATAGCAGCTTGGAACATGTCACCAACAGCGCAAAAGATTAAATTTACCACGTGGCAAACATGACCATCCAAAGAAAGTCAGAAGCAACATTAAAGAAACGTTCATAATCTCTCTCTCTCTCTCTCTCTCTCTCTCTCTCTCTCCACAAATAAAGGCTTGCATGTGTTTGTCTGCATGATACTTAATCTATTTCTAATCTTTTCAACAACAAAAGAGATCTTGTGCTGCAAACCTAGTATATACAAAATGTTGATTGTGATAGCCAGGCACCAACCATGTAGGTTTCTTGGGGCTTGAAGTCCATCAAATCCTCAAGGGTCGTTTACCGGAGTAATGATCATGAAAAAGAAAAGGAAAACGACCATGAACTAGATTATTATATTTAATGTCAACTCACTGTCATTATGAAGTTGTATTGGAGATTTCATTTAAACACAAATATTTAGCATCAGATACCAAACAATAGAAATTCATTACTGGAGGAAAAAACTTTCACGTTAAAATCTACATTAAATAGCTTGTTCGAAGCAAAATGACTAGTATCATCTCAAGAAATTTAAACACAGTTTGGTGTCTGAGTAATTAAATGTAAGGCTAAAGCAATTATGGAGGTCAAGACTTACTTCAATCTCATTCATCAGTTTCATTGCTTCAATGATGCAGAGGACTTGTCCTTTCTTCACCTTATCTCCAATCTAACAAACAGTGCTAACAAAGGTTGACAAAGGAACAGGTAGGGACAAAATAGACAAAATAGACAAAATAACAGAGAGAAGTTTGACAAGGCCACCTTGACAAATGCTGGTTCACCAGGTGCTGGACTACGGTAAAATGTTCCAGCCATTGGACATTTCAAAGGTGGATGAGATGATCGGGTAGGTTTGGCAGGAGGTGCAGGTGCAGGTGCAGGTGCAGGTCTTGAGGGGGCAGCAGAAGGCAATTGGGATGGAGCCACAGCTTGCAAGGCTGGTGGTTGTGCCATAATCATAGGAGCTGGGGTTAGTGGCTGTGGCAAGGCTTCCTTCTTTCTTATGACAAGCTCACAATCAAGCTGCTTTAATTGCAATTCCACAATATCTCTGGAATCAACCAGCCTGGAGACATGGATAGTGCCAATGTTAGTCGTGACACGGATAGCACCAATGTTAGTCAACTTCCAAAGCAGCTAAGAAAGACAACCAAAATAATTGCAACATTCACATTAACTTTATTTTGGTTTTCTATTCCAACGTACTTGATATGAAAAAATGACACATGTTCATGCAGAAAGTGTTGTATCTATAAGGGCATGAGGATAGACTTATACTTGATAAGGCTTGCTACTTCAGTCATGAACTCGCTTATTGATGAATCTGAAACTGGCAATGATGAGACCTCCTGCTTTGCTGATTCATCCTTCACTTTAGGTTTTGGAATTTCTGACTTGCTTGGAGTAGCAGAACCGTCAACGGAGACCTTACAAAGAAAAGATATAACCAATTAAGTTATCAACTATACATCGTTAACATAATCAGCAGTCCCAGCAGATCCTCACGTCATTCAACTTGGCATTAACAATAGCAGTTCGATGTTGATGGGAACCCTGCAATATGAACAGATAATTATTTACAATGGAAATGCATTTCTCAAACACACTAAGAAACATGCACGAGGGAATTCCAACTTCCGAGCACGCATTTGACTACATGTCGGAGATTGGACCATTGTATAGTAGTTCAAGTGGAGGCAACAAACTTAACAGCCAACAGGCACAGAGAAAATAAAAAGAAGCTCATAACAAAAGACAGCACCCTTCGCAGAAAGTCCAGGGAAAACACGCAATAATTACCAAGCATCAATTGTCCTCATACGTAATAATAATACTACATTTTCCTCGGACTTCCATTATTTCTGTCTACATAAAAGTCTCAGTAATCATTTTGGCAATCTAATTTTACACTTTTCAAACTTGGAGAAACTTTTTTGTTGGTTTACTCAAAATGCTACTAGTGATTATTTCAGATAGATAAAAAGGGTTCGGCGTACATACAGATACTTTTGCTACTATTTACAGAAAATATTGAACTTCTTCCTTTTCGTGCCCAGTTCCTCAGCTAGTGCTTGTCTTTCCAAATTGCAGAAGAAACCACGAAAAAGAATTTTAAAATTCCGAAACAATTGAATGGCAAAAAAATAGATATCAATGGTTAAATGAGTGACTTTGTCAAGGAATATGGCTAAATGACAGTGAAAGGTCCAGATATTCAAAGTGATCTTCGTAATTGTCAATGAATGTTATATGTTAAAACAATTAAATAAATCCCTTGGTCTCTTGCCCAGCAGCAGAAAGCCCAAAGAAGCAGCTATCAAAAACTTTTCTTCAAAATTGAAAGGAAAATAAAAGGAATGGAAATCAAGTCTAGAACATCTCACAGCCGATATACTGTTAGCTCTAAAACTGAATTTATAAAAAAAAAAAGTAGCTCATTTTGACCGTAAGATGAAAGGGTATGATCCACAGAAATTTATGATCTTTCAACCATAACGGCTGTTTGCTTGAAAGATGAACTACTAAAGCTTACCCATACAAACCCTGATGCATTCCCCATCATCTCCTTCATTCGTCTGAGAAAAGATTCAGCAACTTCTTAAAAGCAAACAAAATAAATGATCGCGGATCTTCAACATTTTGAAGCGTATTTTTAGTAACTCAGTTATAATCTTATAGGCTTGAAATTCCATTCACCAATTTAGAAATGAAATATACAGAACTCGCACCCTCTAACCGGGCAAAGAACACGAAAAAAATCACATCTCCACACTCTTAAGAAACGTAGATCGGCAAGAACAAAGAGATCGTTATCCCGCTAAAACCAGCATTATAACCAGATTCTTGGATTGCTTGGAGGCGACGCCACGTAGTCGAGAGCGTCCGAACAAAATAGTGGAGAAAACAAACAGGAAAGCCAACGGAACTCCAAGAAGACGCCTCCGGCTAGCCCTCACTCACCTGAGCGGCGGGAGACGCGGCGGAGAACGCGAGGTTCGTCCTCCTCAAGGACGGTCGGAGCGTGACGGTCGACTGGGGAAGCCGGCGCTGAGATGTGGGCGCTGACGACGCCTTCGCCGCCGCTGCGGCCGAAGTCGCGGGGATCGAAGCCGACGACGCCATCACCGAACCAAGCTCCTTACTGTTTCCTCGCACAGATAGAGAGAGAAAGAGGGAGAGAGAGGAGCTGGGTTAAAGGGCAGAAGGATTTAAACTACGGAGACAAATGGAAAAGGATGCATGCTTCCCTCCCTGACTCTGCCTCTCGATTTCATCGAAGCCCAAGAAGAGAGAAAGAGAGAGGGAGGCGCCAGCGGAGTTCCTGGAGAACCCCCGAAATGACGCATAAGTCCCTCCCCCTACGGGTGTATCAACGGGCCGGATTTGACCCGAACGACTTCTATCCATCCATCTTGGCAGGTGCTCGGGACGATGATGCTTGATCTGAGAATTCTCAGTTTATTAGTTTATTTTGTAATTTTTATTTAGAAAAAACTACCATCGTTGTAAAACACTAAGGTCATATCATTATATCTCTAACGTCTAAGTTTGTTTTGGAATATAAATATTGGAACATAAAATTTATAATATATGTTCGATTATGTTTTAGAGCATAACGATATAACTTTCAACTCAACTCAAATGTCATGCTTGTCAACAACGTGATAGGCTATGATAACAATTCATGTACTCGATCAATATTGTCGAAGGAAATGTTGCAACTATTACTTTCTTTAGAGGCAAATATGGATTTAACCAATTGATTAATGCTCATTCTGCTAAATGCAAACTAAAAAACTGATCAATAATTGCACGCAATTGTATCGATTAATTGATAGTATAATCCCAATATCGCATACAACGTCGGAGAAGAGATCCAAAGTAATGAAATGAAATATGGTTAGAATTGAACCCAGCATACCCAAGATTAACAAAACCCTTGTACAGTCATTCACATTGATAACTTTACCCAAACAAATAAATACATTCAAGGTCCGATAAAAACTGAGTTTAGCATGACAAACTATTTATGCTCGTTGGCTTACCTATAACGAGGGTAGGCTTCTTACCTTTTAAATACGGCTCTTTTCTCTTTATAAAAATCCTATACCCAGGGTGACGCCAAGAGTGGGGTGGGCGGCAGGGGCCTTGGCCCACCTCAATTTTTAAAAAAAATATATATATATGTAAATTTTAAAAATTTTCACTTTTTTTATATAAAAATTTTGAAAACAAATATATCGGCCCATGTCAAAATTTTGAAACTATAATTCGACCTTCTTCATGACAATTTTTTGGTTCTACCTTCGCCAATAGCCAAATTGTTAATTTGTTTAACAACCAACTTAAGTAACCTAAAAATTTTACACTAATATTCGACCACTTGAGTCACTATGTGCTTAAAGAGGTAGATCCAATTACCTGCTAAGAATATAATACTGCTAAGAATTGGCTTCATCCGATTAACTAGAACTTTGGAAAAAAAAATTATCTTGTGAATCATGTCGCATAATGGTATGTGTCTAAATTGATAAACCCTAGTAGCATCCTGCATTTTAGGTATTAAAACAATCATGGATCTATTGGCTGATTTTCACCATCCAGCCATGTTTAAGAAAATTATCAAGCATTAGAAAGATATCTTGCCAATTATATTGCCCAAATTTTTCTTTTTTATAAAAACTGCTTGCAAACCTATATTATTCAAACACACCCTCACCATCTAAAGAAAAAGCTGCCAATCTCACTTCCCCCATTGCAATTGAAAGCAATAGTTATCTGTTTTCTTCTTCAGATACTACCAAACCTCCATTAAAGTCATTCATGCGATCATGAGAACCCTCTTCAGATCCTAAAAGCTCTTCAAAGGTTTTATATATATATATTGGATCTTCTATCAGCATACCAACATGCTCCAATTTTGAAATCAAGTTTCTCCTTCTTTTGCCCCTACCTAGAGAATGGAAATATGTTGTATTTACATCTCCATTGCATATTCATCCAGCATGAGTCTTTTGCCTCTATATAGATCCTTCTTCTTTTAAAGCAATGTTTAGCTCTTCTTTTAGAACAAACTCCATCTCCAAAGCTTCTTTGTGACCAATATCACTTTGCCATTGAATCATTTTAATCTCTTTTCTATTGTTGGTAATGTGTGTTTTTGTGTCATCATAGTAGAGTTTATTCCCTTGTGAGTGAGTGTGGCAAACATTTTCAAGTTTCTTAACCACTTTCAACATCCATGAATAGGTTTGATTTATGCTTCCCTAATTACACTGCTACACCCTTCTCTACCACAGCAGCAAGTGTTTAATCTAAAGAGAATCCCTATAATGATCTTCTAATTTCTCAAATAGGAGACAAATATGAGAGATGAACCTTTTTGGGTTTTTCCATAAATTGACTTAGCTTATTCACAGCAAACCTAATGTCAAGACGAGTGACAGTCAAATATAACAGTTTTCTTATCAGAGATCTGTAAGATCTAGAGTCAAAAGGTTTTGATTCATCATCACGTATATGAATGCGAGGATTCATGGGAAGTGTGGCAGGTTTAGCCCCCAATAAACTTGTTTTCTGCAGAAGATCAAGAACATATTTTCTTTGAGACACTACAACTCCATTACAATTATGGGCCACCAATGACCAGGTATGGTCCTAGACCATAGATATCATAAATTGAGCTACCATTTATTTGCTGGATTGCTAGATTGGTGGAGAAGACCAGTGGAATCTTGGTCTAAAATTCTCGATAAACTAACTTTTTTATGATTATATCAGTAATAATAAGGCGAAAAGAGGATTCTTCAGAGCCGGCTAGTGCTGATGAGCACATTGAACTATCCATTTGGGCGAGAGCTCTCGCAGCCCAGGCACAACGAACACTACTTTTCAAAGAAGAACTTCTTGGATCTAGAGGAGATATTTGTTTATTTAGTGTCGCTTCTTCTTCAGGGAAACACGATCAGAGGACACCAATCAATCTACATAAAATTTGCTCATCACATTGATTAGTGTTTGACCAAGTAAAATTTTTTGCTTTCATCCTCCAAAACTTCCCATCTGCCATCCTTTAGATTTGTCCAAGCCCACCGAGCGCCCCCACCCCTCTCTCTCTCTCTCTCTTTTCAAACTTTCTTCTTATATGAGAACTATATTTGAAATATTTGATATTCCAAAGTTTGGTGACCCAAAAGGTTCAGAGTTACCATGGCTTGATTTTCTTTTTCTTCAACCTATAAGTTCTAGGTATCACATTTCTTTCTCTTATGAAGGTTACTCACTTACCCCCTTGGCTTGATGGTAAAGAATGCATGCATGCCCTAACTAATGAAGTCTAAGTTTTTCTCCAATTTAAATGATTGGTTCCCATTATATGAGGGAATTAGATATCCCCCAATGGTTTTATGTTGAGAAATGAGCAATATTATTAAAGAAAATATAAACCTTTGATTATATTACTCAGATGCACCCTAAGATCAAACATTGCTCTTGTAAAAGTTAGGGACCCACCATGCTTTAAACTATGTTTGGAAAGAACTTTTTCTCTAAGTCAAACACAAGACATGCAAATATTGACTTCCCATGAGTTTTCAGCAGCTTTATTGGCATCCGTTTCATGGTGTGAGAAAATGACATAAATGTATCATAGCTGCTGAAAAGCATGAAATATATATATATATATAGTAGTAGTAGTAGTAAGATAAAGTATAAAAAAATGTAGTGAAGCCAATACAACAAACATTTGGTAAGGAAAAATTTTCAAAATTATAAATATAAAATTTTGTTTTCTCAAAATTGACCACGGTCATGGCCTCTGCCGGCCCTCCATTGGCTCTGCCCCGGCTTTTATTAAATATAATCTCCGATCTGTTATTGTGAAATTCATTTCTCGAATAAGTAGTGTATTTCATAGAAAGGGAATTAAAGATCAATCCCAAATATGAGATTCCAAGCCTGAAAGTCCAATAAATAAGTTGAGACAAGGTGGATGAGGCTTGGAAAGGATACCAGGCTTTGAGATAATCTGGATCTGTTTTAATGTGGATCTCGGATCCAATCTGAACGTTTGTGTCATTTAAATAAGCAAACGCACTTTTTGGTAATTTGAACAACCGAGACCAAAGCTGTCACTTGTCTTAGTTGTCTACGCTTTCAGGCGCTTTATTTTAAACAGTTCAGCCTCTGGACATGGTGTCATGCGATCAGAAGGGTCGCGAGAAGAAAAGCCCTTTATTTTGCAAGAAATAACTAAAACAACCTCACATTTAAGATGACGAAAGTACCCCTATACGAAGAATGGCATCTCCTTCTGTGTTGTACCGGCTAAAACCGATAAAAGGATTGAATCGAGTTGACCGGGCTAAGATCGAGTCAGCTGAATCGGTGAAAGTATTACCATTTTATTTTTTATATCTTAAAATAAATAAATAATATCTAAAATTCTTTAAAGTGTTCTAAAAATGAACATTGAAGAACTTCTGAGACGCTGCAAAGACGTTAAATCAAATTGAAGACCACCAATTTAATTCCATTGACCGATTCAAAGGCGATTTTTACAAAGCTGCTAGTAGCCCTTGAATTTGCAACCAACTGGTTAAACTTTCTTTCCAACGCTAAGGAGGTCTATCAAGTGGACCATTTCTAAGCAGTTTAATTGCTTGCTTGCTTGGAGTCAGGTGCGAGTCAAGAATTTTTTATTAAGTGTTTCGAAGTGTAGTTTTAAAATTTTGATAAAGCCCAAAAAAAATAACTTTTCAAATTTTTTTATAAGCCAAATAAATTTAAAAAAAAAATACATGTAATTTTTTTTTTTTTTAAATTTGAAGGAAAAGCTATGGGCCAACACATAGATGAATCCGCGTTTTCAAACCAAATGGTCTAAAAGCCACATAATTGAGCCCAGTTCCCGCTCACTAACTATATAAATACAATGTATATAAATCTCCGCCAACGTACACAAACAGCTGTGTGCACTTACCAAACACAACCACCTCTCTTTTTTTTCTCTCTCTCTCTCTCTCTCTCTCTCTCTCTCTCTCTCTCTCTCTCTCTCTCAGAATCAAAATCAGTGGGCCAACCTTTATGGCCGTATGGTTTTCTTTGTTTATTTTTACTATGCTAAAAATCATCGCAAATTGTGCATTTTGCAATGATCGGCGACAAGCACATATGTATTAGGTCATGTTTGGCAACAATAATGTTCGGTTCATGTCTCATAAATCTACTTCAAAATATAGGACAAATTCATGAAACATTTTAATGAATGTTTTATGAAGTTATCATTTTTTTTTGTAGTATCTTGATACAATACAATGTGTTGTTATTGCCAAACAACCGCTGAGATGTTTATAACAAATTGTTATTGTACAGTGAAACTACATTCAAAATTAAAGTAGATTCAAGGAATATTGTAACATAGTAGTCAATAAATCTACCCCAAATTTTGGAAAATATTCACTAGACGGCGACAATCTGCTATGGATGTCAAACAACGGGCTGTTATGAGACACTATATGAGTGTCCCATGAATCTACCTATAAATTAGGGTGCTTTCATGCAACACTAATTCTATTGTTTCATGAATTTATTCACTAGTTACGATAAATTCATGGGAGTGTACCTGGTGCCAAACAACCTCTTAGAATCTTGATATGGACAACTAAATAAGCTACCACTTATAGTGTATAGCCATTTATTAAGTACATTCATTCACAACGTAGAGTATCGTGAGAAGTTTCACCATTATTGGTACATGCAAGAGTACCTCCAATGAATTCAACGGTCTAGTACGTTTGAGAATGACACTTCATAGATACCCGATTCATATAAATAGAGATTGGGTCAAATTGTCATCCCATTTTATAGTTGGCTAAGTTGGAGTCCTTTTCTTATGCACCTTGTTGGCCCAAAATCTTTCATCACTCTAATGGAAGGCGTATTAATCAACTACATGCCATCTATGCCCATCTTACTAAGCTTCCATATTAATGTTGAAGACTATGGACGCATCTATGGGCAGGGGGGAGGGGGGGGCATGCCTAGGCCATGGCCCCACCCCGGTTAATGAAAAAAAAAATTACATTGAAAAAAATAAAATTTTTTAATTGTGTTATGTATTTTTTGTATTTGAATTCAGTTGGCCTTACCCGGATTTAGAGATTGAATTGTCGGCCCGTCCCTAAAAAAGATATTGGCTCTGCCCCTATCTATGGGGACCTTCACCGTAACCATGTGGACAAGGGCGGGATGAAGGGGGGCGGCGGGGGCCTTGGCCTCTCCTCAAATTTTAAAAACTTTAAAAATTTATAACTAGATGGTTTCTGTTTTATAGGTATTTTTTTTATTATAACTAGTGCCAAGGGTACTTTTTAAGTTGGTTACCATTTTTTGACTAGATGCTCAACAATCTTTTATTCTTTTTTGATGTCTCATTTCATGTTAAGTCTAATATTTGTGTAACCAACATGCTTTTAAGAATAAGAATGTCTTAAAAATGGCAAAATTTCAGTAAATTTTAAAACAATTAATGTTTTGTCAAGAAAAAGAAAGGTAGCCAAAATCTTAAAACTAAAATACCCAAAAGATGTAAAAATAAAATCTGGTAACTAAAACTGTAAAAAATGTGGAAAATATGAACAAAATAAAAAAATGTGAAAAAACGTGAATAAACCATGTTTTTTCTGATTTTGACTTAAAAAAAGAACACGTTTTTTTCTTTTTTCTTTTTTTTGTTGGTTGAAGGTTAGAGATGTCAAAACCCTCATCTTAAGCAGCTCCATAGGGAAGCTTTCGAATGTGGAAGGTTTCATGAGCTTCTAATAATTTCTTTTGAGTATCCGCAAAAGAAACATGTCAAAAGTAAAAATCAAGAGGAAACTTAGCCATTAGAGAGTATGTTGTTAGACTGATTCTACATGGAACTTGTGCATTTGGAGAAGCAAAATAATTGATGTAAAGATCAACCGTATTGTCATTGAGCTTCTATCTAAACTTGTCATTGAAGTGCAAAAGCAGGGAAAGAAAGACTTAAAGAGTTAGCTCAAATTTTAGGTGATTGAGATGAACCATTTAAGCACCAAGCTTTTCTCGAGTTCCATATGAAGCTAATCCAAATAGCATGATCTTACAAAACAAGAGTGAATAACAATAATCAATTCAAAATTATGTTTGTGTTATAGAGGACGCATTTAGGGACAAAAAAAAAAAAAAAACCCGTTAGCATAACTAGTTAGCATGGTAGTTACATTGACAATACATCCTCGGTTTAATTCTAGTGGGTGTTATTCTTCTAGACCGCAAATAATAGCTATACTACCCGCGATTTGAAGGGTGTACCATATACCACCTACGTTCCAAAACAGCCTTAAACCACAGAGGCTGGGAGAACTGACACCACCCACGAACCGCCAAAGACAAAGAATGTTATGGAAAATTTGATTTATGTAAATGAGTGTTTTTACTTAAGAAAGTACAATAATAAATTAGGCTTGGGCATCGGGCTGAGTACCCGGCCTTGTTTATTTTTTAATATTATTTTTATTGAATAATTATATATATATATGCATATATATATATTATTAAAAATATATTTTATATTATATTTTTATTTTATATTTAAAAAATATTTTTTTATTTTAACCGAACCGAACCCAAACTCAGATGTCAGGTATCAAGCTGGGCCCAGACTTGATTTTTGGGTGTCGGGCTAGGCCGGACCGATGCCCAGGCCTATAATAAACTACTAGTAGCAATTGCTCAAGTTAAAAAAGAAAAAAAAAAAGTTTTCCATTGGCATATAATAGTGGGGGTGAAAACACATAAAGATTAGAGACGGCCTTTCAAGCAATTAGATTGCAATATGTCAGATTGGTAATGAGAATGCGATTATTATGAAAGAAACAAAGTATTTGTTTTGGTAGATGCGATATCTGTTTCACGTGCAAAAACATTATAAATTCTCATAAAGCCTTTTGTGGTTGTATTATGTGTTGTGCATTCTTATATTTAGTTGTATAGTATGTAGGATTGACGTAGAAACTAACAAGGTGATTCCATATGCAAGTTTTGTGCCTTCCATTTGTTCAAAAAATTTTACAAGTTAATTCTCTATGGTTGGGCTACGTAAACTTTTCAAGACCACAACAAATATGCTAAAAATGGTCACACGTAAACAAGCAGTGAATAATATTTAAATAATCAATTTTCATGCTTACCATTAGTAGATGGCATATCTTTCAAGGGAGACGGTTATGAAGTTAATTCCAATAATAGGAGTGAATCTTTCAACGAAGAGAAGAATATGGGTCACTTTCAATTGTTGAGACAATAAATATATAATATATGTTCTTGAAGTGAGCACACAAATATGTTCTGCATGCTATATATTGGATATTTTGATAGTACTCTTGTGGCATGTATAGACAAATTATTTTTTTTTTAATTTTTGTATAAAAAAGCGTATGCAAGTGCCATATATGTTATTTTTGTTTATAAAAAACAATGATTGACCTCAAACATATAAAACATAGTAGTTTTACATATTCTTACAGATTTAACCATAGTCACAAATAACGCCTCGGAATATTAAACAACTAGATTTTTTTTTGTATAATACGACAAGCTTGAAAAAAATATGGTAAATTTTTAAAAACTAGAAATGAAAGAAAAATAAAATAAATGAGAAACTAATAACACAAACATGAAAAGATAAATAGATTTGCAACAAATAAAAAATAGAAAATGAAAAAAAAACTATTTGGCTTTAAAAGAACTAAAAAAATGAAAAAGTGAAAAGAACATGGAAAAAACGCATAAAAAACGGGTTTAAAACGCTTTTTTTGTTTTTAACGTTTTTTTCAAATGTTTTTATTAAGTTTTAAACAGCCATTTAATTCATCGCATCTTTTTCGAGTTTTTTGTTGAACAAAACGTGTTTTTTTGTGACTTTGTGTTATTAGTTTCTCATTTATTGGATTTAGCACTTCCCTCTTAACCTTTGTCTACAAGGGTGTGTTTGTTTCGTTGTGAATATGAGATCCGTAGTAATTTGAGATGACTAGGATCACAAATATATGTATTTAAGGTCAGACTCTTCTTGATCAGTAGTAATTTAAGATGACTAGGATCGCAAATATATGTATTTAAGGTGAGACCCTTCTTCTTCAATCCGACCTTAAATACAAAAACATCCGACCTTAAATCCAAAGTTTTTGTATGTAACATGAATTTAAGATCTACATTATTGAATCTAGTTTGTTTAAATTGAAGAACACATCATTTAATGCAGTCTTAGATTCGATTCTATAAACACTACCTAAGAAAAAAAACTATTTTTTATGATTTCTTGAATATAACTACCATGTTTCACAAAAACAAATTAGCGTGAGGTGAATTTTCATCTGCTAAAAAAAATTAAAAAAAAAAGTTAGCTGAACTTTTCTTTTTCAATATTATTGTCTCTATGACAGTACGTCAGAGTATGGAGCATGTATTTGGAAATTTCAGCATAAAAAACAGTGGCCGGGGTTTCAGCCTGTTTTGGAATTGGGGCCACCAAAGACTCCTCGGATTTTTCCGCTTCTCATTTTGTTGGAGTCCTCACATCTTCCTGTGGCTTTGTGGCCACAGCCCCGCCCTCCGGATTGCTCGTTAGCCGTGGGCCTCCCTCCAGGCGAATATTCATCACCAAAACTTCCATCGCTACCAGTCGAACTCAAACATCAAGCACCACTGATGGCAGCCATTAATCCGTCGAACTCCTCCGAATTGAGCGGAAAGTGGAGCCCTTTTCCTGGAAAGCATTCCTAAATATCTTAACGTGGAGGAAAATCATGGTGGACTTGTCTTTTGGATACCAACCTGAATCAGGGTTATTTGGTGGAATCCTCCGTTCTGTAGTAGCTCTCCTTCCTCATCCTCTTGCTATTTAAGCAGACGTACAGTGAGCGCTCTTCTTCCCCGAGACGAAGATCTTTTATTGTTCTTGGAAGAAGAGAAGGAGAAGAAGGTGAAATGGCTATGCAGATCTCGATCTCGTCTCCTTCCTCAATGAGTTCGTCCCAGATCGTCTCGTCTGGCGCGCGAATGTTCTGCCGGGATCGTCTCCGGGGATGGAGGAGCGGGGAGTTCGGATTCGCTGGGCTTTCGAGGAAGTGCGGTAGCGATCGAGGGAGGGGGGCCGCGGTGTCGGCCAGCCTCGAGGTCGCCGGAGCTGTGGCGGTGGTCGGAAAGGTGACGGAGGTGGACAAGGACACGTTCTGGCCGATCGTCAGTGCTGCGGAGGGGAAGGTCGTCGTTCTGGACATGTACACGCGATGGTAATGAGAAACGCGTC